>NC_139568.1:17937177-18675079 GCF_965112155.1 Podarcis liolepis
GCTTTGCTGAGGTTCAGAAGTTACCTCAGGCAGAATCCAGCAAGTGGCAGCAAGCCATGGAAAAGAAGCTTCGTGCCATGAAGTCTCTAGCAGTCTTCACGCTCACAACTCTGCCAGCTGACCAGCAGGCAGTGAGTTTGTCGCTGGGTCTACAGGTTGAAACCCACTGTATGTGGAGAGCCACAATATAAAGCCAGATTGGTGGCAAGAGGTTTCAGCCAGCGACCAGGGCTACACTATTCCCAGGTGTACGCGCCCACAGCCAGGAATGAGACCATGTGATTGCTTTTGGCGATAGCAGCGCAAAGAGGTTCTGAGGTTGGTCATTTTGACATCAATGTTGCCTATTTAAACTCACTGCTGCAGGAGGAGATCTACATGTTACCTCCACCAGGGTTTGAGGGTGACAAACCAGGTCTGGTATGGAGACTGCACCGTTCCATTTATGGCTTGAGACAGTCAGCCAGAAATTGGAATTTATGTCTCAACAAAGCTCTGGAGAAGCTAGGGTTTCAGAAGAGTCTGGCAGACAGCTGCCTGTACCTGAAGGGGTCAGGCCAGCAGCAGGAACTGGCTCTTATCTTTGTTGACAACAGGTAAACAGGTGCAGGAGTTTGCAAGGAAGCTGTGTTCTGTGATGGGTTAAACATGGGTTAAGCTGTTTGTATATTCGCACCCAGGTCATTGCAAACGAGAGGGGGTGTTGTGGTTCTGGACAGTTGAGAGTTAACACTCCCAGGAGGCGTTCTTATTAACTGGGTGCACTGCCCATATAATCCGTGCATTTTCCTTTGTTCAGCGTTCGTGGCGGCTGCAGAGGTCAGAGTGTCTGAGAATGTGAGAGAGTTAGTTTCGCTTTTGCATGGCGATTTCCCGCCTCCCCCCAAGGAAATAAAGACACAGGACACAAGAATTCGGGTTAATGGGTTTAATTAGGCCACAACTTTATTGATTACAGGAATTGAGTGGTATTGGCCTTAGGCATTGGTCCTAACTAGTAACCGGCTTAAAAGCCGGAAGGGTTAATCACCAGTGGGAGGAGTCCTGCTGAGGCACGTCAACTAGGACCTCCCCCCGGTGTTACCACGTGGGGGCGTGCCATGGGCCCACACCTCCTTAGGCTTAGGACAGGGCCACGCCCCCCGGAATCCTTTGCCGGACTACCCTTGTTTGGGGGAAGGTGATGGCGCTCCTTCCCCCCTTCATTTGCATAACAATAGAACTGTACCCCCACCAATGCCTAACCGCCACTTGAGCCCAGGCTCGCCGCCAATACCCTCAAACCTGTAACCAATCCCTAATCCCTGCAGTGATATTGCTCAGCCAAACATTATTTCCTGCGTCGGAAAGATGTACGCCATCATCTCTGTAGAGGGCCACCTTGGCATACTGGATCCTGGGGTGGTCAATGACTCTTCCCCCCAGAGCCGCCACTCTACGCGCCACAGTACGCTGCAAGATCTTTCGGGCTCTATTCACCGCCGCAGGGGAGCGACAATCTCTCCACGTACGCCTTTCTAGCAAAGATAACCACAGAATGCTAATGCTGGGATAAGAGGTGAGTAGTTCCTCAAGATCTCCAAAAATATTCCATTGCAAATCAATGGCTTTCCGGTATGCTAGATCATTTCCCCCAAGTTGTATTACTAGAGCATCTGGGGGGCCCTCGATCGCCACTCTGTTCGTGACCATCGGCATGAACTCGGCCCAGTGCATCCCTCTCCTAGCCATCCAGATGACATCAATGTTTGGCGGTAAACCGAGTCTTAGCCCCCAGCCCACCATAGCGGCCCGCTTAGCAGCCCAATGCACGATACTGTGGCCCACGATCCATATCCAAATTCTCATGTCTCCTAGAAGGGAAATGAAAGGACAAGGAAAGATCAGTCATCTGGGTTTTCTAACATAGGTCTTGTAAGCCTCAGATTTCCATCGCCCCATGTCCTTAATTCTTTCTGCCGAGAGGCCCATATGAACGGCAGTAGTGGCAGCCCCAATCCTGAAGGAATGAGCTGCAAACTCTGCTGCATTGAGGCCGCAAGCCGCGATTGCCATCCACATCACCCTTGTAAACTGGTGCCTAGTCAGGGGAGAACCATCGCTATGCATTAATAAAGGCCCGGGCAACCTAGGTCTCAAATATAGGAAGTGCCTGGTATCCTTTACCGGGCAAGGCCCTGCCTTCTTCGTTGGAAGTAATCTAATCAGTGCTCTTTTTCCTTGCTGGTCGGTCTTAGAACTGTGGACTTGTACAATCAGGTCTGAGCGCGAGAGGGTCAAGTCCTGCAACAGTATACCCCGTTGAGCATTATCCAGGCCACCTTCGCATACCACCTCACCTACCCGGAGCACTCCAAAAAATGCAATAGAATATGCTGCTGAGAATAGCCGAGCTACAAATTTTGACCAGCATATAGCTCTCAATTTTCTGTGAATTTGGCAAAGGATATCAAATGTGATAGGTTTCCTTTTATCCTTGCTGGGGGGCTCAAGCCTGCGCCAACCTTCGAGCACTTTGTGCACTACGAAGTCTGCGCATGGATCTGTGGAGTAGGCCGTTTTAGAAAAGAAGGATATAGCGGCCGACTGAATGTTCAATGTTTTAGATGCCCTCCCTAAGTTTTTTAGGTGTAATAGGTATTTCAGGACCTCCCGTTTTGAAGGGGGATGCGGTATTCAAGTTGCCTGTTCTGTTACGGAAATTTAGAAAGTCCGCCCACGCCTTAGCGTATGTTCTCCGAGTGGATGGCGCTAATGCTGCCAATACTCCCTTCATTATTTTGTGTTCCCAAGGCTCCAGAGATGCTCCGGGAAAGGCAGCGGCAATTGTTGCACCTCTGGTGCTAACGAGCGGAAGCGATCCATCTGGAAACAAGACAGAGCATCTGCGATGTCATTGTTAACGCCTGGCACAAACTTGGCAGAAAAATAGATGTTACGCTGAAGACATAGCAGGACAAAGGAGCGTAGGAGGCTTCCCACCCTAGGGGAGCGCGAGGATTGCATTGAAAGGACCGCTACGACCGCCTGATTGTCGGTCCAAAAGCACACCCTGTGGTTACTAAATACCTCCCCCCACAAATGAACTGCCACTACGATGGGAAAGAATTCTAAGAAAGTAAGGTCCTTTGTGATGGGCTTTCCCTGCCACTCAGGGGGCCAGCGTTGGGCGCACCACTGACCCTTGAAGTAGACCCCGAATCCTAATGAACCTGCCGCGTCGGACTGCACCTGAAAATCAGCGTGGAGCAGCATGGTGTCTTGCCATAGTGATATACCATTGTAATTGTCAAGAAAATGAAGCCATACCTCCAGGTCAGACTTGACCGCCCTGGAAAGGCGCACCCTGTGTTGCGGAGCATTCAGGCCCACCGACAATCTAACTAGACGGGCACAAAAGGGGCGCCCCGGAGATACCACCCAGCAGGCAAAATTTAGGTGACCTAACAGGGACTGAATTTGTCTGAGGGTAACCTTTTTCAATGGCAGGAGCTGCTGAATCAATTCCCTAAGGGCGACTAATTTTTCTTTTGGCAACCTAGAGGACTGCACAACCGTGCCTAATTCAATGCCTAAGTACACTATTTTGGTAACCGGGCCCTCTGTTTTGTCTGCCGCCAAAGGGACTCCAAGTTCCTTCGCTAAAGAGATAAATGACGCCAGCAAATTGGTGCACTGGGGTTCTCTAGCTGCCACGAGAATAAAGTCATCGAGGTAATGCAAGACCCCGATGGAACCTGTTTTAAATCAAAGTGCCCAATCCAGGAATGTACTGAAAGCCTCGAAGGCTGCACAGGCCACCGAACAGCCCATAGGCATCACTTTGTTGACAAAATAAGACCCTTCAAATCTAAAGCCTAACCAGCGAAAATCCTCGGGGTGCACTGGGAGGAGGCGGAAGGCAGATTCAATATTGCATTTTTTTTAAAAAAAAAAATATTTATTGCTTTTAAAAGTTACAAAAAAGTAGAAGAAAGAGAGAAAAGACTAAAAAGAAATAAGAAAAAAACAAGAAAAAAGGAAAACAAGAACAATACAATATATAACCAATACAAACCCACCCTAAACCCATTAAACTAAGCACATAAACAAAACAAGACAAAAACAATTTTAAAAACATCCCTCCTTTTCCATACTCTGTCCTTCATTCCCTTGTTTCCTCGACTTCCTCACACCTCCCTTCTTGTCATGTTATAAGTAAGATATTCTTTAACCTTATTTCCCATTAAAGGTAAGTTACTTATATACACCCAACTTCTTATAGCATTTCTGCTAAATCCATAAAATATCATTCCACCATTTTTCTAACAATCATTACTTTAACAAAATTTCTAAATAAACACTTTAAATTTTCCAGTAATCTTCCACTGTCTCCTCTCCCTGGCTTCGGATTCTGCCAGTCCTTTCCGTCAGTTCCATATAATCCATTAACCTGGTGTTCTTATATCCGAGGCTCTTAAATCTCTTCCAAGTCCCTTCTGCAGGTCTTCTTCATATTCTTTGATACTCAGGAGCAAATCTCGGGAAAACTCCAGCCTAGCAATACTTTTGTTCCTTCTGGACAGTTCAGCCAAATTTCCAAAATTGAAAATAAATCCATAGTGTTTCAGAACGTATTTCAAGATTCCTCCAATTCTAGCGACCCCCAAAGCTTCAAGCTCCTCCAAACCCAAGTCCATGTCCCAAAAGTCAGTCAATCCCTGGATAGAGGGTTCTTTCCAACTTTCCTTCTTCAATCCAAGCCGGGATCCTAGCCTCAAAATTTGACTTTTGCTAGATTCAGTCATGAAAGACCTCAATTTATAATCCTCAATTTGCTTCTGAGAAATTAAGGATCCCGCTTGTACTACTTTTGCTTTCACATCATCAGCTTTCTCCTTTTTCTCCATCATTTTCACATCATCCTGAATTGTTTCTGTATTAACACTCACTTTTTCACTCAAATTAATCACGTTCTGTTCCAAGTTGTCAATTTTAGAGATCGTATCATCTGTCTTTTTATGGAGCTGTTCCAGCGAGTAGTTTATCTTGTATAATACAGTCACAATAGCTTCTCCTATTGGCATTTTGAATGATCCAAGGTCAAACTCTAGTTTTTAGAATCTTATCTTGCAGCTGGAGATCTCCCTGTTACACTCCTGTGAGAGTTTCACATGCTCCCTCTAGAGGGAAACAGTCTCCGTTTGTATCAATTCTTTCAGGCACGACTCAAGCAAATAACAATAGTTTCAATTTTCGGTTACTTTTTCCTCCATTTTTAAACGCAGAAGAGGACAATGGAAACAGTACCTTTCTTATTTTAGCTAGCTGTCAAATCCGTTCTGTCAATAAACATTCCCCGAACGTCATCTGGCAGCCCTTTTCCAGGTTCAGAGCAGTGGCAATTAAATTTTGACTCTCTTCTGCAGGTACAGTAAATCCAAAACTTCCCCTCTCTTCTCCTGCTTCCAAGAGGGGTTATATATTTTTGTCCGGTGGGAATTTAATCCTTTATCAAAAGCTTTCAAAGACTTTAGCTTGTAACGTCTTTGCTTCAATCTATTTACAAAATGGGAGGCAGACTTCCTGTTTAGAGCCTTCCCGCTTCGGTGCCAAATTAAAGTGTTTCAAGATCCAATTCTCCGTTCTACTCACGGGTAGTCGTTTAAAATCCAATTGTCCACAGGAAAAAGTCAGCGCTCTCTGGCAACAGCAATGCGGCTTCAGTAAAATAGATCTGAACCAGAAAATAACTGAACAAGAGATAGAAGGTGCCATTCAAAACATGCAACTGGGCAAATCTCCAGGACCAGATGGGTTGACTTCCAGATATTACAAAGCTTTGAAGGAGTGGTTATTACAACCTCTGAAGGAAGTCTGTAATGAAATTCTAGAGGGGGAAAAGGCACCAGAATCGTGGAAAGAAGCTTATATTACACTCATACCGAAAACAGAGATTGAAAAGACTCAGCTTAAGAACTACCGCCCTATATCATTATTCAATGTGGATTACAAAATTTTTGCAGACATTTTGGCAAAAAGATTGAAAAAAGTACTGATGGAAGAGATTCATAAGGACCAAGCAGGCTTTCTCCCAGGAAGACATTTGTCAGACAATGTGAGGAATATAATAGACATTATGGAATTATTAGAAGTGAACATAAACACTAAAGCAGTATTGATATTTGTGGATGCGGAGAAAGCTTTTGACAACATTTCTTGGAGTTTTATGAAGAAGAATCTACATGGGATGGGGGTAGGCCAAGGATTTGAGAATGGTATGGGTGCAATATATTCTGAACAAAAGGCAAAGCTAATTGTAAATAATGTGGTTACGGAAGAATTTAAAATAGAAAAAGGGACACGACAGGGGTGCCCAATTTCCCCATTACTTTTTATATCAGTCCTGGAGGTTTTGCTAAATATGATTAGAAGGGACCAGCTGGTTAAAGGGGTACAGGTCGGAGCCAAACAGTACAAATTGAGGGCCTTTGCAGATGACTTGGTACTTACTTTACAAGAGCCAGACACTAGTACGAAAAGGGTTTTAGAATTAATTCAAGAATTTGGTCATGTTGCAGGATTTAAGTTGAACAAACAAAAAACCAAGGTATTGGAGAAAAACTTAACAGTTACTGAAAGGGAGCGGTTCCAGAATGAAACAGGATTAACTGTGGTTAAGAAGGTGAAATACTTGGGGATTAATATGACATCTAAGAATGTGAATCTATTTAAAGATAATTATGAGAAATGCTGGACAGAAGTAAAAAAAGACTTCGAAATATGGTCAAATTTGAAGCTTTCCTTGTTAGGCCGAATTGCTGTTATTAAGATGAATGTTTTGCCTAGAATGTTGTTTTTATTCCAAACATTGCAAATTGTGGATAAGATGGATTGCTTCAAGAGGTGGCAGAAAGATATTTCGAAGTTTGTCTGGCAGGGCAAAAAACCCTGAATAAAACTTAAGATTTTAACTGATGCAAAGGAAAGAGGGGGATTTGCCCTGCCGGACTTAAAACTGTACTATGAATCAGCAGCTTTCTGCTGGATGAAAGACTGGCTACTTCTTGAGAATACAGACATCTTAGATTTGGAAGGTTTTAACAATGTTTTCGGATGGCATGCATATATATGGTATGACAAGGTGAAAGCTCATAAAGCTTTTAAAAATCATATTGTCAGGAAAGCATTATATAATGTTTGGATTAGATATAAAGATTTGTTGGAAAATAAAACCCCAAGGTGGTTGTCGCCAATGGAGGCAAAAGCCGTGAAAAAGCTTAACATGGAGGCCAAATGGCCAAAATATTGGGAAATTTTGGAACAAGAGGGAGATAAACTGAAATTACACAGTTATGAGAAATTGAAGGTTAAAGTGTGAGATTGGCTCCATTATTATCAAATAATGGAGGTTTACAAACAGGACAGGAAAATTGGCTTCCAGGTGGAGAAATCAAAATTAGAAACAGAACTGTTAGAACCCAATACTAAGAATCTGTCAAGAATGTACAACTTGTTGCTGAAATGGAATACACAAGATGAAACAGTGAAATCAGCTATGATAAAGTGGGCACAAGACATTGGCCATAACATTATGTTTGCTGACTGGGAACAGTTGTGGACCACCGGTATAAAATTTACGGCATGTAATGCCTTAAGAGAGAATATTATGAAAATGATATATAGGTGGTACATGACCCCAGTCAAGCTAGCAAAAATCTACCATTTGTCTGATAATAAGTGTTGGAAATGTAAAGAAACTGAAGGTACTTTCTTTCATCTTTGGTGGACGTGCCCAAAGATTAAGGTCTTCTGGGAAATGATATATAATGAAATGAAAAAGGTACTTAAATGTACTTTCCCTAAGAAACCAGAAGCCTTTCTCTTGGGCATTGTCGGCCAATTGGTGTCAAAGAAAGATAGAACTTTTTTATGTATGCTACAACAGCAGCAAGAATACTCATCGCAAAGTATTGGAAGACACAAGACCTACCCACTCTGGAAGAATGGCAGACGAAGGTGATAGACTACATGGGACTGGCTGAAATGACTGGCAGAATCCGAGACCAGGGGAAAGAGACGGCGGAAGAAGATTGGATGAAATTTAAAATTTATCTTAAGAAATATTGTAAAATTAATGAGTGCTAAAATGTTGCGGTTAAAAAAAAATAGGGGATTACAGCTGCAAAAGATTAAGTAAAAGAAAAGAATAAGGAAAAATTAGATAAAATCAAGGGGGAGGATTTGCTGAAACAAATTTGGGAATTGGGATGCAGAAAGGGGAGGTACGGTGAAGTCGGTGAAGTAAGTTTTAAGAAAAAAAGGATTCGAAATTATACATGTTTGTTTTTGTGTGTGTATGTTTGTATTGTGTATTGTGTGTGTTTTTATAATTTGTGAAAATCCAATAAACATTTATAAAAAAAAACAACAGCAATGCGGCTTCACTCCGTGAAAGAAGCGGTCGATTCAAAGCACCGCGCCGCTCACCCCACGTCGCTCCGGATCCCCAAAACAGGGTGCCAGCTGAATCCCAGGTTCACAGGCTTCTCCCGCCTGTGATTTCTATGGGTCTCCGCTTTCACCATGGCGGTCAGACCCTGCTTTTCACGGAGCAAATTCCTCCCGATCGGAGGAATTCAGCCATTGCCGGACGCGCCTCCCTGGAAGTCTCCCTTCAATATTGCATTTTGCTAGGAGCGCCCCCTTTCCAAATTTACGGATCATTTTAACTGCTTGGTCAAATGACGCATATTTCACCGTGCAAAGCTCCTGGGGTATGGAGCCATTGACAGAACCTCCCCTTGGATATGAGAAATTATGGATCATACGGCACTCCCCAGGGGCTTTTTTGGGAACTATGCCCGGGGGGGGTGTGTGTAAGCCTTCAATAGGAGGCTGGTTGAAGGGACCGGCCACCCTCCCAGCTGCAATTTCCTTTTGAATTTTCTTCCTGGCTATCTCAGGCATTTCCTGCACTGATTTCTGATTGGGAGGATCGCCCGGGTTGGGTGGGAAGGAGACCGGAATTCTAAAACCTGAGTTAAACCCTTCCCAGAGATATTTCGCTGCAGTTTTATTGGGGTATAATTCTAATAGGGCTTTTAACGGGTGTAATTTGATAGGTGAGAACGCTAGGTTAAGGGCAACATTACTGACGGTTCCCTGCGTTCCCCTGTGGGTGTCCGGAGGTACCCCTGGGGCCTTGGTGAGAGTACCCCCTGCCGCCCTGAATGGGCTGCCTTCCTTTGATGCAGGCAGAGCCCAGATGACTACCGAGGCACCTTTCACATTCGTGGGCATACTTACATGCCCACGGGAACAGACCCCCCTGTTGAAGTCCCAGCATTGTTGACGCCGCTTCGGCTCCACCTTTCCCACTTTAGGAGAATCCTGAGATTTCTTTTCAACATATGGATCATCCAATAGTTCTGGTCCCTTAGTTCCCAGCGAGTGGATGGCAGAAGTGACGCGTTTCTACGAAAATCCTTGTCATAAGATAAGGCAGCATTCTCCCCTGCTATTGTGAAGGCCCGTCTCACATGTGCCATGTGCGCTATGAGATGCATCGCGCGCTTGGGATAAGCCGCGGAAACTACACCCATAAAGACCTGGTAACCATCTAACCAATTTTCTGTTTTTTAAATATTTTATTAAGTTTTCACAATAAAAGACAAAGAAGATACAAAGTCACAAAGAAAAACAATACAATACAAAAATACAAACATTAAACACATCAAAAGAAAAAGAAAAAAGAGATAAAAACACATATAATAACAAAAAACAAAAATTCCCTCTTTCTTAATTTCTCATCTTCAATTAGCTTATTTTCCGGACTTCCTCACATCTCCCGTTCTTGTATCCCTTTTTAAAAGTTAATTCAGCAAATTCATATCCTATTAATTTATCTGTTGTTAATCCAATCTTACATTTTACTTTGTTGCTAAAACCCCTGCGATTCATTTCAATGTCCTTAACATTCATAAATTTTACAATATTTCTGCAAATAAATTTTAAATTTCTTCCAATCTTTCTCCACCGTCTCCTCTCCCTGATCTCGGATTCTGCCAGTCATTTCCGCCATTTCCATGTAGTCCATTAGTTGCATCTGCCAATCTTCCAAGGTGGGTAGATCTTGTGTCTTCCAATGCTTTGCGATGAGAATTCTTGCTGCTGCTGTAGCATACATAAAAAAGGTTCTATCCTTCTTTAACACCGATTGGTCCACTATGCCCAGGAGGAAGGCCTCTGGTTTCTTCGGGAAAGTATATTTAAATACCTTTTTCAGTTCATTATATATCATTTCCCAGAAGGCCTTGATCCTTGGGCACGTCCACCAAAGGTGAAAGAATGTACCTTCAATCTCTTTGCATTTCCAACATTTGTTATCGGGCAAATGATATATTTTTGCAAGCTTGACTGGGGTCATGTACCACCTATACATCATTTTCATTATATTCTGTCTTAAGGCATTACATGCCGTAAATTTAATCCTGGTGGTCCACAACTTCTCCCAGTCAGCAAACATAATGTTATGACCTATGTCGTGTGCCCATTTTATCATTGCCGATTTTACTGTTTCTTCCTCAGTATTCCATTTCAACAGCAGATTATACATTCTCGAAAGTATCTTTACATTGGGTTCTAACAGTTCTGTTTCCAACTTTGATTTTTCCACCTGGAAACCAATTTTTTTATCCAAGTTATAGACCTCTCTTATTTGAAAGTAATGTAGCCAGTCCCGCACCTTCTCCTTAAGCTTGTCATAACTCTGCAATTTCAGTTTGTCACCCTCCTATTCTAGAATTTCCCAGTATTTTGGCCATTTGTCTTCCATGTTAAGTTTTTTCAAGGCTTTCGCCTCCATAGGTGATAGCCACCTTGGAGTTTTATTCTCCAAAAAGTCTTTATACCTTATCCAGACATTAAACAGTGCTTTTCTGACAATATGGTTTTTAAATGCCTTATGCGCTTTTACCTTGCCGTACCAAAGATATGCATGCCACCCAAATACATTGTCACTCCCTTCAAGATCCAAAACATCTGTAGTTTCCAGAAGTAGCCATTCTTTCAGCCAGCAGAAAGCTGCTGCCTCATAATAAAGTTTTAAGTCTGGCAGGGCAAACCCCCCTCTGTCTTTAGCATCAGTGAGAATTTTAAATTTTATTCTGGGCTTTTTGCCCTGCCAGACAAATCTAGATATGTCTCTTTGCCACCTCTTGAAACAGTCCATCTTAGCAATGATTTGCAATGATTGGAATAAAAATAACATTCTGGGCAATACATTCATCTTAATAACAGCAATTTGACCCAGCAAGGAAAGCTTCAAGTTCGTCCAAATTTCTAAGTCTTTTTTCACCTCTGACCAGCATTTTTCATAATTATCTTTAAAAAGATTTACATTCTTAGATGTCATATTCACCCCCAAGTATTTTACCTTCTTTACTATTGTTAAATCAATTTATTCAGTTTAAAACCTGCCACTTGACCAAATTCCTGGATTACTTCTAAGGCCCTCTTAGTACTAGGTATCGGCTCCTGTAATGTCATAACAAGATCATCTGCAAAGGCTTTAAGTTTGTATTGTTTAACTCCGACCTGAATACCCTGGATCAGCTGGTCCCTTCTAATCATGTTTAAGAGAACATCCAGGACTGAAATAAAAAGTAGTGGGGAAATTGGGCAACCTTGTCGTGTCCCTTTCTCTATTTTAAACTCTTCAGTAACCATATTGTTAACTATCAATTTGGCTTTTTGTTCAGAGTATATCGCACCTATACCATTTCCAAAATTCTGTCCAACCCCCATCCCCTGAAGATTTTTCTTCATAAAGCTCCAGGAAATGTTGTCAAAGGCTTTCTCCGCATCCACAAAGATCAAAACTGCTTTAGTATTGATGTTCAACTGCAGCTTTTCTAGAATATTAATAATATTCCTCGTGTTGTCCGATAAGTGCCTTCCAGGGAGAAAGCCAGCCTGGTCTTTATGTATTATCTCTGCCAAAACTTTTTTCAATCTTCTGGCCAAAATATCAGCAAAGATTTTGTAATCCACATTAAGCAGGGATATGGGGCGGTAGTTCTTAAGTTGTGTCTTCTCAGACTCAGTTTTTGGTATAAGTGTGATGTAAGCTTCTTTCCACGTCTCAGGTGCCTTTTTCCCTTCCATAATTTCGTTACAAACCTCCTTCAAAGGTTGAATTAACCAGTCTTTCAAAGTTCTATAGTACTTGGAGGTAAGTCCATCAGGTCCTGGAGATTTACCCAGTTGCATATTTTGAATTGCGCCTTCCACCTCTTGTTCAGATATTTTATGATTCAGAAAGTCTTTATTTTCTTGAGAAATTTTTTGTAATCCATTGGTATTCAAAAATTGATCAATTTTCGACTCCATCTGCGGCCCTTGTGTATAAAGCTCTTTGAAATATCTCTGAAAGCAGCTTCTGATCTCCTGTGGCTTCTGAATGTTTTTTCCATCCACTTCAAGATTAGTTACGGTATTTAATTTTTGTCTCTTCTTCAGTTGCCATGCTAACAATTTTCCACATTTGTTAGCTGATTCGAAGGTTTTTTGTCTCATCTGCTTAACTTTCCATTCAATATCCTGATTTATCATTTTCATATATTGTACTTGATGTAACTTAATTTCTCTCAGGATCTCTTGAGATTTTGGTTTAGTCCTAAGTTTTTTCTCTCCTTCTTTTATTTTCTCCAAAATCTTCTCTTTTTTCTCATTTTGGATTTTCCTTTTTATTGAATTTTGTTGTATCAAAAACCCTCTCATTACAGCTTTGCTTGCGTCCCAAATTGTTCTTTTTTCCACTGTAGTCTTCAAATTTATCTCAAAGTAGTCTTTAATTGTTTTTTGGGCCTTCTTAATAATTTCTGAATCTCTAAACAAGGCGTCATTCATCCTCCATCTGAAGGATCCAGTCGATATTTGTTTCATTTCCATCTTCACAGGGTTGTGGTCGGAGCAAGTTTTTGGGCAGATTTCTACTTTTCGAATCTTGGGAGCCATTCCTCTTGTTATCCAGATTTGGTCGATCCTTGTCCATGTCTTTTGGGCTTCAGAAAAGAATGCCCCTTCTTTGTCTAGGGGGTTCTTTGTTCTCCAAATGTCAATTAAGTCCATATTGTCCGTCAGTTCAAAAAAAGTTTTCGGTAGTCTTCCATCTTTTGTCACCACTTGTCTTTCTGACTTATCCATATTTGTCGATACCACTCCATTCATATCTCCAAGCATAATAATGTTTAAGTCCATAAAGTCCAACAATGTCTCATGCAATTTCTTGTAAAATTCTGATTTCCCCTCATTTGGTGCATATATCCCTACTATCAAAAAATTCTCACCTTGATATTGTATTTCAATAGCCACGAATCTTCCTTGTTCATCCTTAAAAATAAATTTAGGTGATAGACTTTCTTTTGCGTAGATCACAACTCCTCTCTTTTTAACTTTATCTGATGAGATAAATTCTTTTCCTAATCTTTTGTTGATTAAAACTTTCCTGTGTGTTCTAGTAACGTGAGTTTCTTGCAGGCATATCAAGTCCAATTTTTCCTTTTTCAATAGATGAAAGATTTTTTTCCTCTTGTCCGGGGAGTTCAAACCTCGAATATTCCAACTTAATACTTGCAGAGACATTGTGAAGTTATTCTGCTTCGCCTCCAGCTGCTCCCAATGTTTGCTCTTGGTCTGTGGGCGGTGTCGCTTTTAGTTTATCCTCCAATATTGGCTTTGTTAGGTCTAGAATTCCTGGTCTCAGCCTTTGTTCTCTGCTGTCCACTTCCTTGTATAGATCTTCCTCATGCACCTTCAAGAACTTCTCTTTATCCTCTTCCAATTTTATTTTAACTTTTCCCCCTTTTTAAGTAAAGGACAGTCCCTGTGGAAACTCCCACCGGAAGACGATGCTGTTCCTTCTTAGCAGGGTCACCAAGTCACTATATTTCGCTCTAAGATCCAGCAGGTGTTTTGGGATATCTTTGTAGCTCTCAATCCTTGAACCCTCTATTTCAAGTGATTTCTGGTAGTGTAGGCCTAGTATTTTATCTCTCTCTTCTTTGGATCCAAGTGTTATTAAACAGTCTCTTACCTTGTTCTTTCTTCCCTCTTTATTCCCTCTGCCAAGTCTGAAGGCTGTCACTATCTTAAAGTCTTTATCTGGATCAAGATCCCAGAAATCTCCAAATTCCTGTGTAAGAAATTCAGACAAGCTACCTTCTTCTGATTCCAGTACCGCCCTGATCTGCAGGTTAGCCTGTTTATCTCTCAATTCCAGTAAGGACAGTTGTGCCTTGTGCTCTTCTATTTGCTTGTTGATTGGTTGCAATTTTCCTTCAACCACCAGCACCTTCTCTCTGGCTTCTTCAGCAATTTTCTTTGTCAATTTAGATTCCTGTACCAATCTGTCAATAGCTTGCGTATTGGAGCTGATAGTTGCAGTATTTAAATCGATTTTAGCTGACAATTTTTCCAAAGCTCCAAATATTCTATCCAATGATGCACCTAGATTTTCTTCAGCACCTAAACTTTTTGCAGTAGTTTGTCCAGTGTCCTCTTTTTCAGCAACAGGCGGTGCTGCTACTGATTGTCTTCTTTGTTGTTGTAGTTTAGTTTTACTTCTTGTTGACTGCAGCTGGGGCTTATCCTGATCCATCGCTTTGTTGTTCGACATCAAGGTCACTTGCGCAGTTCAAATTCCTTTCCGATGGAAAAAATTTCAAACCTTGTAGTGGAAAGTCCCCAGCTATATTCCAAACCTCCTCTAGGGGAGTACTTTTGCAACAATGTTACTTTCAGAACAATTTTCCAAAGGCAGTCCTGTCCTACATTCACTTTCCAAATAAAGGCAACAATTACAGAAAGTTTTTTCAATTCCAACTCCAGCTGTTACAAAAGAGTCCCTTCCAGTTCAAAAGCAGAGTTACCTCAGACAGTTGCAAATCTTTATAAACGGTGCAACACTTTCTTATTGTCTCTGGCAGTCCAAAATCAGGGGTTAGGCAGTGGTTTCTTTTTTACCCCTTCTTTTCAATCTTAAAGTCAAGTCCACAATGTTCCCCTCTCCCCTCACTCCGGAGGGGGGGTTCTTATTTCAGACGTTGAAATCCAAACCTTTTCAATTTAATTTCTATGGCTTTAGCTTTGAAAGTCTTTGCTTTGTTTCTATCTACAGGAGCGGAAGACGGACTTCCTTTTTGCATCTTTCCCGCTTCAGTGCCAAGTTCAAAATCTTTTTTTTCCGATCAAAGGTGATCCAATCCTTTGATCTCTTAATTTAAAAGTCTTACTCACGGGTTGAAGTTTGTAATCCAAATTTCAAAGGAAAGAGTACAGCGCTCTCTGGCAACAGCTGCGCGGCTTCACTCCAAGGAAGTAGCGATCGCCCCTCAGCGCCGCTCTACCCCCGCTCGGCTCCGGAGCCCCTCACGGGGTTCCCTTGCTAAATGGGGGAGCGCTTCTGGTGCCCGCCGGGTCCCATGGCTGCAGGCTTCTCCCACCTGCAGTTTTTTCGGGTCTCCGCTGCGCCGTAGCGGCGAGACCCCTAAAATTCCTCAGAGCTTCTCCTCCTACTCAGAAGGAGACCGCCACTGCCGTTGGCGCCGCCTCCGGAAGTCTAACCAATTTTCAAAAGTGCGTTCAGCCCGGGGGGTCCTATATCTCCACTTCCCATAATTACGTTTTTTCTCCCCTTTACCTGTCATTTAGTCGGAGGGAGGAGAGTGAATATGTCAGTGTAGTCCCCGTTGAGGATTTTGGTCCTCTTCTTCTTAGATAAATGATTGCCTAGTATAAAATCAGTGGACACATTGGTGGATGTTTTTACGTCTTCCACCAATGACCCTCCCTTCCATTCCAGGGACCCATTGAAGGCCTTCCGGTGGGAATTAGCTCTTCTTTCATGTACCCACAGAGGGAGCCCAGAAATATCTTCGCTCAAGCCCCAGTAATCCTCCATGGGGGTGTCGCTATCCGAATCAGAGGAAGAGGTACCTGTCTCGTCCTCGGAATCGGACTTCCTGCTCTTCTTGCCCTTCTTCGTAGTGTGCTTCTTCTTAGACATTCTTTTTCCACCTTGCTGTTCAGCGTCTGCCCCTATCTGGGCAGCGACCACGGGGGTGTCTTGGCAACTCTGTTGTTCCTCCTCATAAGACGACTTGGAATCCCCATCCGCGATCGCGAGTTGCCCCTGGCCGACACTGTCTATAGAAGGTCTCAAAAGCCGCGAAGAACTTAGCAAATGCCTGCGGGTTGCATGGTATGACTGGTACCAGCGAATCGGTTTGATTTGCTTCCTTGCTCCCCTTGTGGGAAGATGCCTGCTGGTTCTTTTTGGAAGGCATGCTGAGAGGAGCGTCACAATAAAATCCGAATGTTGTTTTATTTTATCTCCTCCCTTCAATTGAATTTACTCACTCTCTCTCTCTCTCTATTTATTTATTTATTATTTATTTATTTAATTGATTTTATATATATATATATATATATGTTTTCGTAGATTTTCACGGGTACAGGAATGCAGGTTTTGGTGTCCTCGGGTGTCTTCCCGTGTAAAAGTTGGGGTGTCTAGGCGACGTTTCGACGAGGTCTCACTCGTCATCTTCAGGCTGGTGCTTTCGGCTTCTTGTTACTGGAACAGAGCGGGATCTCAGTGTTTGAGTTCCTATAAATACTGTAGAGGGGTGTGGTGTATTGCCTCAAAAGTTCTGGGCAGAGGGGAAGTTCCCAGGCTAGTGTTCTTTTCTTCTTTTGTTCCTTAATTACTTGAGGGATATCTTGAGTGATTTCTTGAGTGATATTCTGAGTACCACTTAGGTGGGTCATTAGGTGTGGATTAGTTGCTAAAGCCTTCGTGTCTTGACCTCTTGAATTTGTGAAGAGTTTTTCTGGGAAGATGGCTGTACTGCACTTCGTTGTGCTTTGGCTTGGCTTCGTGTATAGGGGCGAGCTGTAGTTTTGTGCCCTGTGCCAGCCAGATCTGTGTAGGGATTGCAGGGGGGTGCAGCATCCGGAGTTGCCACTATGGTTTGGTTACTGGATGGTGTCTGTAATTTATCTGTGGAGAGGGTCTGGGTTTGGGTCTGGTGTGGTTGATTGGTGGTGGCGTTCTGTGTGCCTCTGGATCTGGTGTCGGTTTTTGTGGGGAGGGCTATATATATATCAAGGGCACTACAGATAAAATTAGCAAAATCCTCCATAAACACAATATCAAAACAGCCTTTTGCACCAACCAAAAAATAGCCAATATCCTCAGAAACCCCAAAGATAAAATCCAGTTGGAAAACCAAGGGGTCTATGAAATACCCTGCAAAGTCTGCCCAGCCACGTACATTGGACAAACAAACAGACGAATAAATGCACGTATCGCAGAACACAAGAATGCCGTCAAAAAAGAAGAAAAATCTTCCTCTCTTTTCCAACACATGAAAGAAACAGGACACGAAATTAATTTTGCAGATTCCAAATTGCTCTTTAACATGGAACATCACCACAAGAGAATAATCATGGAAGCCATCGAGATAGAGAAACACCCTCACAACATGAACAAGCGTGACGACACGTCCCGCCTGCCAGACATCTGGAAATTAGCCCTCCCCACAAAAACCGACACCAGATCCAGAGGCACACAGAACGCCACCACCAATCAACCACACCAGACCCAAACCCAGACCCTCTCCACAGATAAATTACAGACACCATCCAGTAACCAAACCATAGTGGCAACTCCGGATGCTGCACCCCCCTGCAATCCCTACACAGATCTGGCTGGCACAGGGCACAAAACTACAGCTCGCCCCTATACACGAAGCCAAGCCAAAGCACAACGAAGTGCAGTACAGCCATCTTCCCAGAAAAACTCTTCACAAATTCAAGAGGTCAAGACACGAAGGCTTTAGCAACTAATCCACACCTAATGACCCACCTAAGTGGTACTCAGAATATCACTCAAGAAATCACTCAAGATATCCCTCAAGTAATTAAGGAACAAAAGAAGAAAAGAACACTAGCCTGGGAACTTCCCCTCTGCCCAGAACTTTTGAGGCAATACACCACACCCCTCTACAGTATTTATAGGAACTCAAACACTGAGATCCCGCTCTGTTCCAGTAACAAGAAGCCGAAAGCACCAGCCTGAAGATGACGAGTGAGACCTCGTCGAAACGTCGCCTAGACACCCCAACTTTTACACGGGAAGACACCCGAGGACACCAAAACCTGCATATATATATATATATATATATATATATATATATATATATATATATATATATATATTATTATTATTATTATTATTTCTATGTGTATGGGTATACGAATATTTGTTTGTTTGTTTGTTTGTTTGTTTGTTTGTTTGTTTGTTTGTTTATTGAATGTGACAAATTCTTTAACTGCCTTTTATAATAGACGCTTAATGAAGTAGTCCTAATTAATTATATACCTATCTATTTCTTTATTTATTAATCTATTTATTTATTTGAATAAATGTTTGTGCCGTTAGACCAGCTCAGCGCAGTTCAGTATCAACCACACTGGTTGCCAAATATGTGCTAGACCAGCTCAGTGCAGTTCAGGATTGACTACACCGGGGGACACCAAATGGCACAATGAATATCAATTGCGATGCCTAGCTGTGCGCGATGAATGTCTTTAAGGTATATGGTTCAGTATTGTCAGGCTGCCCAGGCTGGAAGGGTAGACTTATACAGTATCAGAAATCAATTACTGTTTATTCCCCAATCTATATTTCTTGCTACCCTTTCCCACAAAGTTCTCTGTTTATTTTATTTTATTTTATTTTATTTTATTTTATTTTATTTTATTATTATTTGAAACTGCAAAAAGCTGGAACTTCCCACCTCCTGTGAGAAGGTCCTTTGCTAGGATCTAGGTTCAGGACACAATGACCGCGCAATGAGGGTTTCAAATGTATAGAGCAATGCACGAGAAGAATTCAAACTCAGTCCCCAAACCGCACCAAACAAACCTAAAAATAACCCAGGTTAGAGGCAGACCCACGGGTAACCTCTACCTGAAACTGTGGGTTAGAATTGCTACTATTGTATTTATAACGCCGTGCCCAGTGACACTGATTTGAATAAAATAGTAACAGAAGCACAGAATAAGCAATAGTGTTAGCTGCAATAGTCACTGCAACCACCTTTCAAGCAGACAACGTAAATTGATTGAGGTGAAAGCCCCAGAAATTAGTGTTTTAAGATGGGAAAACAAACCCGTTTTATAGGGCTCTTGCGTCCAACCGCCGCCCCCACGGCTGAGCGGAGCGCTAGCGCGGCTTTAACGCTACTGAGATGGCTGCCACTGCCTCAACACATGGCCCTCCCAAAATGGCGACGTGCAGGCACCCACAACTAAGATGGCTGCCGCTGCCTCAACGCGTGGGCCTCTGACAATGGCGGCGTGAGGTAAAGTTGCCAAAGGCCAAGATGGCCGCCGCTGCCTCAGCACGTGGCCCCCAAGAGGGCGACCGTTGCCTGGCAACAGTAAACTAATGTCCGGCTTGAGCTCCCCAGGCGCTCACGGAAACAGCAAAATAAAATTAACAAAAGCCCCAAATAGCGTGAATATGCAGTAGAATTCCCGTCAAGCAATTATCAAAGAGTAACAGATTCAGAATGTTATGTACTGAGTTGAATAGGATCCAAACTGCAGCAGTCTGATTGGTCCTAGAACAATAGGATCCAAATTGCAGCAGTCTGACTGGTCCTAGAACAATAGGATTCAGAATGCAGCAGTCTGATTGGTCCAAGAACAATGCAGCAGTATGTTTGGTTGGCAGGAACCACCCAATCATGCTCCAGATATAAGTGAATCCACAACCTGATTGGCTTACAGTAGAATTCCAGAATTAACCAATCATGTGCAGCCCATTGTGTAAATAATGTATATAAAGCAGATACTTTGAGGGGACTTCCATTCATTCCTCCTCACCACTATGAGCTGAATAAAGAGCATGAAATCACTTTGCGACTCTGAGTATATTTCACTGGCGACGAAGGTGGGATCCCGCTGAGCTGACTGCCACACACAGCACCGCAGCACCGCCACCTGCCGCACCGCTGCCTCGCACCGTGTATCCAGGCTTCAGCTCCGGGACACAAGGAACTCAGAATGGCAACCGACAGCAGCTTCTCGCCGTTCAACCCAGCATCTGGAGACTGGGAAGCGTACGTGTCAGAGCTGCTTCCAGATCCTAGCTCACAGAGGATCACGCTAGCCAGCGGTCACTTGTAAAAGTCTTTTATTGAGTTACAGTTTCCATTCTCAAGCTGCTGCGCGCAGCTCTACGTCTTAAGGGTCAGACCGGCGAAGCTCCGTCTGAGTCTCCGCCCCCTGTACACCAACTTAATACCCTAGCCTTACTCCACCTTTTCCGCCTGACTGTTCTTCTCTGGGTCCCTCTGCCCCCCGGGGTCTCTTCCTTCCGGGATTCTTCTGACGCTGACCCCCCAGACCCTCCTGTCTCCTTGCGCCAGGCTTTAGGACCTGGCTCCCTTTCCGGGCTGCTTACTGCGCCACCTTCCTGTGCATTTGAACTTGGCGCGCGCGCCCAACCTTCCACTTTCCGTCTGACCGTTTCTTCGCTCCCCGATGGAGGTGTGGCCACTCCTGACTCGTGCCCTCCCTCCTGTTGTGAGCTGCCAGCGCTTGATACCTGGCGCCCTTCCTCTCCCCTGCTCTCTGTTGGTGACGCTGGTCCCGATTTCCAACTGCTCCCCTCTGAGCCCCCTCTGGCCCTTTCTTCCTGGGGTGTCCCCCTAGGCTCCCCCCTTGCCCTGGCCACTGGTGCTCCTTTCTGTGAATCTTCTGATTCACTGGAAAGACTCGGAGATCTCGGGTCGTCGTCATCACTCATCTTTTCTTCTGCCTCCTCCCCCTCGCTCTCTGTTTCCTCCCTTGCCCTTGCCTCTGCTCCTGAACCCCTGACAGTACGCCTCCCGTTTCACCTTCCTTCTAGAAGCCAAAGGGGTCACCGATGAAGAAGACGCCAAGAAGAGGGTGATATTCTTCAGCATCTGCGGAGAGGAGACATCTGAAATCGCCCGGGCTCTCCTTGCACCTGAAGACGTCGCTACTGTTCCATGCAAAACAATAATGGAACAGCTGAAGGGGCACTTTTCGCCGCAGCCCTCAGTGGTGGCTCGTCGAAATGCCTTCTACGCAAAGCGGCAAGCCCCTGGGGAAACCATAACTGGGTTTGTGACCTCTCTCCGCCAAGCTGCCCGGTTCTGCAACTTCTCAGAGCTGGAGAACATGCTTCGTGACCGCCTCGTCGGTGGCCTGAAGGATGAGAAGCTGCAACGACGCCTCTACGCCAAGAAGGACCTAACGTTCCAGGTCGCTCTGGAGGAGGCCCTGGCAACGGAAGCTGCCGAGAGGTCGACGCAAGAGGCACGGCCGAGCCTGCCACCCCAACCGAGGGTCCACCTTGAAGACCTCACCAACGACTCCGGATCTGACAGGGAGGAGGTTCGCCGAGTACAGCAGCGCACTCAAGCAGCCCACATACCACAGCTGCCTCGACGAGAAGGAGGGAACTGCGCAAGCTGCGGGGAAAGTCACGAGAGGAGGACCTGCCGTTTCCGCAACGCAGAGTGCAGGCAGTGCAGAAAATTGGGACACATCGCCCGGGTGTGTCGAGCTCGGCCCACCCGACGCCAGGCATCAGATGACCAATCCAAGAGCCCCAGGTCCCGGGGCCCAACACACCAAGGCAACTCTACGGAGCTCACGGACATCCAGGTATACCAGTTGCCCCACCCCAACGTAGAGAAAATTTATGTAGAGGTACAGATAGAGGGGGCCCCATGCCGCATGGAGCTTGACACGGGTTCAACTCTATCCATAATCTCGGCAAGGACCTTAAGGAAACTGTGTCCTACTGGGGGTCCCAAACTCAGGCCGGCCCCATTCATCCTCCGGGACTTCCAGAAACGTAAGGTCCCCACAATGGGGGTGGGGACCTTCAGGGTGCAATACCGAGGGCGGACGCGGCAACTGGACTTGCTCGTGGTCAAGGGCCCCTACATTAGCTTACTGGGATTGGCATGGTTTGGACCACTGGGGCTAGCCATCACTGGGGTGAACCACACTACCTTACAAGTGGACGTGGACGCCATCTGCAAGGAATTTCCAGGGGTTTTCGATGGGAAATTGGGACAGTATACAGCCCCCCCCATTGCTCTACAGCTTGACCCCGCAGTACGACCGGTCAGGCTCAAGGCCCGCCGGGTCCCGTTCGCCCTGAAACCCCGTATAGACGAGGAATTGGACCGGCTCGTGGAGCAAGGAGTGCTGGAGCCGGTGCCTAATGCCCCCTGGGAAACCCCAATCGTCACACCCATCAAGCCTAATGGTTCGGTCCGCATCTGCGCAGACTACAAATGTACCATAAACAAGGCCCTCACGGCCCATGCATACCCAGTGCCAGTGGTCAGCCATGTCCTTGCCACCCTGGCTGGATCGAAAAATTTTGGCAAGCTGGACTTGGCCCAAGCATATCAACAGCTGCCAGTAGATGAGGCCACAGCAGAGGCACAGACGATTGTGACGCACAGAGGAGCGTTCAGGGTAAAGCGGCTGCAATTCGGTGTCAGTGTGGCACCAGGCATATTCCAGAATCTAATAGACTCGCTCCTTAAAGGGATTCCTGGCGTCACCCCCTTCTTCGATGATGTGTTGATTGCCGGGCCCACACCAGAGGAGTTTGAGGACCGCCTCCGCACCGTTCTGCACCGTTTCCAGACGGCGGGTCTCAAGGTGAAGCGGGAAAAATGTCTACTAGGAGTGCCTCAGGTGGACTTTCTGGGATTTATGGTGGACGCAGAAGGGGTCCACCCGACTGGGGACAAGGTACGGGCCATCTGTGATGCCCCAGCGCCCAAGAGCAAGACTGAACTTCAGGCCTTCTTGGGACTATTGAACTTTTACCATTCCTTCCTTCCCCACAAGGCGGCGGTAGCAGAGCCCCTACACAGACTCCTGGACAAGCGGGCCCCTTGGGTGTGGGGCCAGCGCCAAGAGGCTGCATTCCAGGCAGTCAAGGACTTGCTTGTCTCAAACTCGGTCTTGGCACACTTCGACGAGAGGCTCCTGGTGGTGCTAGCATGCGATGCCTCGCCCTATGGCATTGGCGCTGTCCTGGGACACCAACTCCCGGATGGAAGAGAGGTACCGATGGCATACTTTTCCCAGACACTCAACGCAACCGAGCGGAACTACTCGCAAATAGACAAGGAGGGTCTGGCAATCGTGAAGGGAGTAAAAAAATTCCATGATTTCTTGTACGGGCGGCCCTTCACCGTGGTGACTGACCACAAGCCATTGCTTGGCTTGTTTGCCCCCGAAAAGCAGACCCCCCAAGTGCTGTCTCCTCGTGTCCTCAGGTGGTCAATTTTCCTTGCCAGCTACCAGTATGCACTGATTCACCGCCCGGGGAAGGCAATGGGCCATGCGGACGCCCTCAGCAGGCTACCACTACCGGAAACAGGCCCCGACCCAGCACCTGCACAAGAGGTTATGAGCCTGGAGCTGCTTCCCGACCGCCCCATTCAGGCACAAGAAGTTGCACACCATTCCAAGAAAGATAGGGTCATCTCCCGGGTCCTGGACTGGGTGTGGAGGGGATGGCCCAGCAGCAGCCCTGGGCCAGAATTCGCTGGCTACACAACCCGCAAACATGAGCTGTCGGCCCACAAGGGGTGCCTGTTATGGGGAAGCAGGGTCGTTGTTCCAAGGATGCTGGCTGTGATGTGCCTGTTACGATACCCTTCCTTGAGAGCCGTCGGAGCTCCGCTGGTGCCGGAAGGATCAAGGTCTCCCAACTGGGGAAGTATTGTTTTCCGTGCTGAGGATAAAAGGCTCTCGGTTGCAGCCGCGATTTGGCGACACAGGAATGAGCTAAAAGATCCAAGGAGCAGGCTGGAAAGCTTTCCCCGCCGCTTGTAAAACTCCGCTCGGAAGGATACCTGATGCCCGCCGATAGAACTCAAAATAAGCCCAAGCTAGAGAAGAAAAGACCCCCCCCCCCACCAGTGATTTCAGCCCCTTCCTTTTTTAGGAGCTGAAGCCCGAGAAACGAAAGAGAATAAAAAAGGGGGAGGAATTATTTCTGAAGAGGTGCTGGCGCTGCGGCCGTGGCAATGATGGTAATATCCGAACGCAGCCGACAGATAGCCCGGCAAACGACGGTGCAGCCGCAAAAGAAGGCAATTGGAGCGGAGATAAAGACGATCGCGGACAAAAAATAAAACAAAGCAGCAAGAACGAAAACCAAGTAAAACCGTGTCAGATGTAGCAAAGAAAAAGAGGAGGGGCCTCGGCTGCAGCCGGGTTAAATAGCCGAGGCCCCGCCCCCCAAGAGCCAGCCGATTGGCTGGCCCGGGGTGTGAGATGGACGGGGATTCCCTTATGTTATCGCAGGGCTGGAGACAGCCCCTGCGCGTGTGGGGGATGGGCGTGACGCCCGCAACCCCACCTCCTTTGCCAGCTCGGAAGTGGCTTTGTTAGAGACAGAACGCTGCAAGCATGCAGCTAGATTCTGTAGGTTTTCTTCTGTTTTCTGTATGCTTCTAAATAAACAGTTGATAGAATAGAAGCACTGGTGTCGAGTTGCGTTATTGAAGACACCACATTGACACAGACAAAGCCATTTTTATGCTGTGTATGAACTCTGCTAACGTCCGACAACAGCGAAGAGAGTGCAGTGCGCAGTGGAAGTGTGTGGGTGCCATAAAAACGTCGGAGTGCTTGTAAAATCAGACTAATTGCAGTGCCGAGGCAGCTGACTCCGTGGGTCAAAGGATTTATGACCCACAAACTTCAACAGCTGAACTCTCCTATAAAAGGAGACTGATAAAAGCAAGATGTCTACTCCTTAAAAAACGAAAACCGGGAAAAGTCAACGTAACTAACAACCCTCATAAGTGAAAGTGGGGGGAAAGGGAGAGACAGGAGAAAAAACTTTTTCTTGGGGACCGCAGCATTACACAGACAACCTTTGTTAAAACACTCCACAAGGAGTTAAAAAGAGCATGATTCAGCACACCAACATTTGAGAAAAGTAGGACATTATAATTGAAAAAGTAAAAACGAAGTTTAAAGTTAAAGAAGGACTGGTACAGATTTAAGTAAAGACGATTTAAAATAAGACTGCTGGAGTCAATACAGACCAGTGAATAAAACTAATATACCTGTGTTCTAGTGAGAAACAAAGGAAATAACGTGGAGGCGTCGCCATTGATGGAAGTTGCAGAGAGCACAAACAGGAAAAGATGCCAAAGAGGAAACTTTGAAAGCAATAGAGAGAGGAGTAAAGGAGAGAAACAGACCAGACAAGAAAGGAGGAGGAGTGGCGTTATATGTCAGGGATGTGTATACCTGTGAAGAGATCCAAGATTTAGAACCTCAAAGCCAAAGTGAGAGCATTTGGGTCAAAATTAAGGGAGAGAAGAATAACAGAGACCTCATTGTGGGAGTTTACTATAGATCCCCAAGCCAAACGGAGGACATAGATGATGCCTTCCTGGAACAGATGGCCAAGCATGCAAAAGGAAGGGAGATAGTAGTAATGGGGGACTTCAATTACTCGGATATTTGTTGGATGTCAAACTCAGCCAAGAGCATAAGGTCAAACAGATTCCTCACTGGCCTTGCAGACAACTTCATTGTCCAGAAAGTGGGAGAAGCAACAAGAGGAACAGCCATTTTAGATCTGGTCCTAACCAATGTTGATGACCTGGTTAGTGGGGTAGAAGTGGAAGGATCATTAGGCGCGAGTGCTCATGCTCTTCTGAAGTTTACTATACAGCGGAAAGGAGCAGCCAAGCATACTAGGACTCAATTTCTTGACTTTAAGAAAGCCGACTTCATAAAACTTAGGGAAGTGCTGGGTGAGATCCCATGGACAGTAATACTAAAAGGAAAGGGAGTTCATGATGGCTGGGAGTTTGTTAAGAGGGAGATAGTAAAAGCACAACGTCAGGCAATACCAATGAGATGGAAACATGGAAGGTGCCTAAAGAAGCCAGGGTGGCTATCTAAAGAACTTTAAACTGAGTTAAGATTAAAAAAGGATGTGTACAAAAAATGGAAAAGGGGGGAAACCACCAAATTGTGGATAAGATGGATTGCTTCAAGAGGTGGCAGAAAGATATTTCGAAGTTTGTCTGGCAGGGCAAAAAACCCTGAATAAAACTTAAGATTTTAACTGATGCAAAGGAAAGAGGGGGATTTGCCCTGCCGGACTTAAAACTGTACTATGAATCAGCAGCTTTCTGCTGGATGAAAGACTGGCTACTTCTTGAGAATACAGACATCTTAGATTTGGAAGGTTTTAACAATGTTTTCGGATGGCATGCATATATATGGTATGACAATTAATTGTAAATAATGTGGTGACGGAAGAATTTAAGATAGAAAAAGGGACACGACAGGGGTGCCCAATCTCCCCACTGCTCTTGCCACTTACCATCTGGCCTGGGGCGGGGCCTGAAGCCTCACAAGGACTGCTTGCTGCCTGATGCCCAGGAAGACTCCCCTGTGGTGAGTGCTTGAGGGCCCTGCTCTTGCCACTTACCATCTGGCCTGGGGCGAGGCCTGAAGCCTCACAAGGACCACTTGCTGCTTGCTGCCTGCTGCCCAGGAAGACTCCCCTGTGTGAGTGCCTGAGGGCCCTGCTCCTTCTTGCCACTTACCACCTGGCCCAGGGAGGGCCTGACAGGCCTCACAAGGACTGCTCCTGCCACTTACTATCTGGCCCAGGGTGGGGCCTCACAAGGATGGTTGTTGCCACTGATGCTGCTACTGCCCAGGAGGACCCGGAGGGGTGCAGAGTTCTTTTTAACATTTTTTTAAAAAATATATATATTTTCCTTTCCCTTTAGATTTTTTATATATGGGGGTGGGATGGATGTTTGGGTGGGCTTGGGAATTTGTTTGATTTTGATGGATTTGTAATTTTTGCAGTTTTTATTTGTATTGTTTTATTGTTTTCTGGGTTGTTTTTGTTTTTTGTTTTTATTGTTTTAAGGTTTTATTGTTTTAGGCTGTGAAAGAATAACATTAATTGCCATCAATGGAGGCTAATATGAGGCCTGGGATTGCTACCATGGAGGGGCGAGGGAGGTATGGCGGTGGGGGCAGATGTTATAGGCGAAGGGGATCGAGATATGGATACGCTCGTACCCCTTCCAATCTGCGCCCCATCCCGAGGGACGAGGGTAGTGTAGGAATGAAAAATCACGGGAGACGAGAGAGGCAGGTGTAACATGAGGCGTCTGTCTGGGCGGACCCCTGAGAGCCTCTTTTATTGAATATTACAAGCATTGCCACAGGTGGGCCTGTGGCTGATTGGTTGATACATACACAAAGAAACTTGTGATTGGTTAACATAAATACTAAGGCGGGAATTACATGTGAGAGGTGGGGATTACATGTGATCATTTATCATTAATGGAGTAAAGGCTGGGAATCGGAGCTAGAACTAGACAGGCATGAAGCCTCCTAATTGAATTGTAACTAGAGATTAATATGGCACAAACAATATAACAATCAAGTTCTATAGATGTGGTCAGCTAGGCATGGAGAGCAGGTACAGTTTGTTTTCCATGAGCTTGGGATGTCTGTTACTAATGATTGATCATAGCATGAGACAATGTAACAATCAAGTTCTGTGGATGTGGTCAGCTAGGCGTGAAGAGCAGGTTCGTACAGTGTGTGCAAAAGCAGGGAAAAGCCTACAAGCAAGATTTCTCAGAAAGCAAGAGAAAAGAGGAGCAAGGCTTCCCCATAATGGAGCAGTTTTGTGCAGAAAGAGACTAACAGTTATGTGCAGAAAGAAGACTTCCCTTTAGGGTAGGGTGAGCAAGGATTACTCACCTCCGTCACTGGTGCTGTGCAATGCCAGGTCTATAGGCAATAAAACCGCCACCCTGCGAGATTTCTTTATCTCGCAGGGGGTCGACCTGGCTTGTGTGACGGAGACCTGGGTGCGCGAAGGGGAAACAGTTACCTTACGAGAGATGGCGCCCCCGGGTTTCTCCGTCCTCCACCAGTCGCGGACTGTGGGCCGGGGGGGAGGGGTGGCATTATTAATCCGGGAAGATTGTCCTTTCAGGGCTCTACCATCACCATCGATCCCCGGCATTGAATGTGTTGGCCTAGTGTGGGGCTCCAAGGAGAGCTTGGCTGTCTGGCTGCTGTACCGGCCACCTAGCGCACCAGCAGCCACCCTGTCAGGCCTATTGGAGGTGGTGGCCGGCTGGGCCTTGGAGTTCCCTAACCTATTGGTATTGGGGGACTTTAATATCCATGCTGATGCCACTCCCTCCTCACAGGCTCTGGACCTGGTGTCTTCCATGGCGACACTAGGGCTCTCCCAGTTTGTTTCGGGCCCCACACATCAAGCAGGCCACACGCTGGATTTGATCTTTGGTGTAGGTATAGATGTGATCATGTCTCCTTCGATGAAGGTGCCATGGTCTGATCACTACGCTCTGAAAGCCAGGATTGACTTTCCACCCCCACCCTGCTTAGGTGGCGAGCCGATTTGGGCTCACGCGCAGAGGCTGATGGACCCTGATAGATTCCGCCAAGCCTTGCGGGACCTTGCTCCCCCTTGTGACTCATTGACTGAGCTTGTTGAGGGCTGGAATACCCAGCTCCTGGCAGCCATTGATGAGATCGCACCTAAGCGCCCTCTGCGACCCCGCAGAAACTGGGCTCCCTGGTTTACTGAGGAGCTCCGGAAAATGAAGCGGGACCTCAGACGGCTAGAGCGAGTATGGCGGGGTGCCCGTGACGGAGCCTCAAGAACATCTTATAGGGCTTTTATGAAAACCTACGAGATGGCGGTGAAGGCTGCTAAGAAGTCATACTTCTCGGCCTCCATTGCATCCGCTAGCTCTCGCCCAGTGCAGTTATTTAGTATAATCAGGTCTTTAACGTCCCCTGAGGGACAGTCAAATTTAAATAACAATTTGACACACAGCTGTGAGGCATTTGCGAGCTTTTTTGCGGAGAAGGTCTTGTTGCTCCGCCATGACCTCCCTGCCAATTTGGATACAATAAAGGAACTGGAGGCCCCTCGACTGTCCTCGGGTCCAGTATTGGACCACTTCGAGCGGATATCCCCAGCCGATATGGACAGACTCCTCCGAGCTGGAAAGCCCACCACCTGTCCTCTCGACCCGTGCCCGTCTTGGCTGATTAGAGCGTGTCCAGACGAGGTGCGGGCCCTCCTGGGGGATATCATCAATTTGTCCCTTGGCACGGGGACATTCCCAGGGGAACTGAAGGAGGCAGTGGTGCGCCCGATCTTAAAGAAAACATCATTAGATCCTTTAGATCTATCCAATTACCGCCCGGTTTCGAATCTTCCGTTCCTGGGTAAGGTGATTGAAAGAGCGGTTGCTGAACAGCTTGGTGGGTTTCTGGATGAAACATCGGCTCTGGATCCATTCCAGTCCAGCTTCCGCGCTGGTCATGGGACCTAGACGGCTCTGGTTGCCCTAACAGATGATCTTCGTAGACAGCTGGATCGAGGTGGGTCGGGGCTGCTGATTCTTCTAGATCTGTCAGCAGCTTTCGACATGGTCGATCACGAACTTCTGGACCACCGCCTTGCCGATGTGGGGATCCAGGGCACAGTCCTTCAATGGCTGTGCTCGTTTCTCTCTGGTCGGGGACAAAGGGTGGCGCTTGGGGGGGAATTGTCATCGCGCCACTCTTTGGTGTGTGGAGTACCTCAGGGTGCGATACTCTCCCCGATGCTTTTCAACATCTTTATGCGCCCCCTCGCCCAGCTTGTCCGGAGTTTTGGGCTGGGTTGCCATCAATATGCCAATGACACCCAACTCTATCTGTTGATGGATGGCCATCCTGACTCGGCCCCAGACACACTGACCAGATGTTTGGAAGCTGTGGCTGGATGGTTACGTGGGAGCCGGTTGAAGCTAAATCCTTCGAAGACAGAGGTCCTTTGGCTGGGAAGGGACGATATGGGATTGGGGGGGCAACTCCCATCTCTTGCGGGGGTGCAATTAGTGCCAGCACTGTCCGTTAAGAGTTTGGGTGCAATCTTCCCTTTCCATGGAGGCGCAGATTGAAGCTACAACAAAGGCAGCATTTTTTCATCTCTGCCAAGCTAAGCAGTTGGCTCCTTACCTCTCTCGCCCTGACCTAGCCACTGTGATCCACGCGACGGTCACCTCCAGACTGGATTATTGTAACTCGCTCTACGTGGGGCTGCCCTTGAGACCGACCCTGAAACTCCAGCGGGTGCAGAACGCCGCGGCGAGACTCCTTACGGGGTCCTCGCTGCGAGATCACATTCACCCGGTGCAATACCAGCTGCACTGGCTCCCGGTGGAGTACAGGATCAGGTTTAAGGTGCTAGTTTTAACCTTTAAAGCCCTATACGGCCTAGGACCCTCATACCTATGGGACCACCTCTCCTGGTATGTCCCACAGAGGAACTTACGGTCTTCAAATAAAAACATCTTTGAGGTCCCAGGCCACAGAGAGGTTAGGCTGGCCTCAACCAGAACCAGGGCTTTTTCGGCTGTGGCTCCAATCTGGTGGAACACTCTGTCACAAGAGACTAGGGCCCTGCGGGACTTGACATCTTTCCGCAGAGCCTGCAAGACGGAGTTGTTCTGCCAGGCCTTTGGTCGGGGTTCATTCTGACTCCCTCTCCCCTTCATAAGAACTTGCATGAAAGTGGCCTCCCAATTTTTCTCACAGGCCCATATAAGTTCAGCACAAACAGTTGGGCCTGGTGAGCATTTAAGGTCCCCAACCCTAATCTGCGGGTTGCCATCTGATTGGATTTTATTCTGATCCTGATCTGATTTGAGGATGTATTTTAATTGATTGTCTAATTTTATGTTAATGTGTTATACATTTGATGTTAGCTGCTCTGAGCCCGGCTTCGGCTGGGGAGGGCAGGATATAAATAAAATTTATTATTTATTATTATTATAGGGAATTTCAGTCGGTCGAAATGAGTACAAAGTGAAAGCATTTGCCGATGACTTGGTATTAACAATTGAAGAGCCAATTACAAGTGTCAAAGAAGTATTAGAGGAAATAGAACAGTTTGGGCAGGTGGCAGGTTTCAAACTGAACAAAAAGAATACTAAGATAATAGTTAAAAATATGAAACAGGACCTGGTGGAAGTATTGCAGCAACAAATAGGTATAGAAGTTGTTAAAAGAGTATTTGGGAATTTGGTTAACTCCTAAAAATATTGATCTATTTCAAAACAACTACACGCCGGTGTGGAATGGAGTTATCATTTTGGGGGAGGATTTCAGCTATTAAGATGAATGTGCTACCAAAGATGTTATTTTTGTTTCAGACAATTCCAATAATCAATGGGGCAGCAATATTTAAAGACTGGCAAAAAACAATTTCAAGGTATATCTGGCAGGGAAAGAAGCCGAGAATACAGTTTAAGCTGTTAACAGATGCAAAAGAAAGAGGAGGCTTTGCCCTGCCAGATTTGAAAATGTATTATGAAGCATCCTGCCTCTGTTGGTTAAAGGAATGGATGTTATTAGAAAATACGGAATTGTTGGATTTGGAAGGTTATGATAATAGATTTGGGTGGCACGCATATTTATGGTATAATAAGACAAAAGTCCATAAAGGATTTGGAAGCCATATATTTCGAAGATCTTTAATAGAAATTTGGGATAGGTATAAAAACCTATCGGAATGTAAAATACCACATTGGTTATCTCCACTAGAAGCAATGAGCATGAAAAAGGTCAATATGAGTGGGAAATGGATAACTTATGGGAAGTTAATACAAAAGGAAGGAAGTAAATGGAAAATGAAACCATATGAAGAAATTAAAGAATATGTGAATGATTGGCTGCACTACCGCCAGGTGAATGAAATGTTTAAACAGGATTTTAAAGAAAAAGGATTTGATGAAAGTAGATAAAAGTTTGAATCAGAGATATTAAGCAATGATTTTAAAATTTTGTCTAAAATGTATAAATTGCTGCTTGAATGGCATTTGAAGGATGAGGAGGTAAAGTCGGTTATGATTCATTGGGCTAAAGATTTTGGGTATAATATACTCTGAAAGGAGATTGATTTATTGCTCAGATAAGCCTGGCGTCCGGCCCGCTTCGGCTGCACAGCTCTTGCTGGCCAGGCCTCTGCATTCCAAACTCCACATTCCGATGATCTGAGCAAAAGCAAAGATCAGCAGCGGTAAGAGAAAGCTTAAAAAAACTCCAGAGCATTCTTCAGTGTGCTTAAATAAAGTCCACTCAGGATCTTAGCAGCTAAAAGCAGTTTTATTTACAGCAGACTATCCATTATCCATTATCTATCACAGCGAACAGCATCGTGAAAACACGTCCTCTCTCCTCAAAAGCGAAAGTAGAGAGAGAACAAAGGCTTGAGGCTCTCGGAAATGACGAACCTCCCCCCTCCCAACAGTAGGCAGGGCGTACACTCTGAGCTGTTTAACCCTGTAAGCTCAGGTTCTCCTCACATATACAGCCGAGTGATTGGGTAAAATTATGGAAAGAAGGCTTAAAATTTACTGCATGCAATGCCCTAAAAGAAAATGTGATGAAAATGATGTATAGATGGTATATTACACCCGTTAAGTTAGCTAAAATGTATAAAGTTAGTAATAAATGTTGGAAATGTAAAGAAAAAGAGGGAACATTTTATCACATGTGGTGGGAATGTAAAAAGGTGAAAAGCTTCTGGGAGATGATATATAATGTGAAATATACTCCGAGTCGCAAAGTGATTTCATGCTCTTTATTCAGCTCATAGTGGTGAGGAGGAATGAATGAAAGTCCCCTCACAGTATCTGCTTTATATACATTATTTACACAATGGGCTGCACATGATTGGCTAATTCCGGAATTCTACTGTAAGCCAATCAGGTTGTGGATTCACTTCTATCTGGAGCAGGATTGGGTGGTTCCTGCCAACCAATCATACTGCTGCATTGTTCTAGGACCAATCAGACTGCTGCATTCTGAATCCTATTGTTCTAGGACTAATCAGACTGCTGCAATTTGGATCCTATTGTTCTAGGACCAATCAGACTGCTTCAGTTTGGATCCTATTCAACTCAGTACATAACATAATGAGATAAAAAAATGTTGAAATATACATTTATAAAGAAACCAGAAGCATTTTTACTGGGAACTGTAGGGAGTGATATAAATAGAAAGGAATGTAAGCTCTTTTTATATGCAGTAACAGCAGCAATAATATTATTGGCCCAAAAATGGAAACAAGAAGAATTACCAACGAAAGAAGAATGGATGAAATTAATGGAATATGCAGAACTAAATAAACTAACAGGGAGGATTCGAAATCGGCGGGACCAGAAATTCACAGACGACTGGAGTAAATTTATGGATTATTTGAAAAGTATTTGTGAAGATCAGACGACGTTTGTAGGTTTGCAAGAAGTTTTGTGAGGAATATTATTGGAATTATTGCAAAAATGGATAAGGGGGAGGATGATTAGTTTGGATATTTAAAGGTAATATAAATTTAAGAAATGCATAAGAAGTGGTTAAAACTGTGGATTATCAGAGGTGCTGATGGAAGTCCAAAAAGATTGTATAAGTCATAAAGTTTTGTGGTACGTATTATAATTTATATGTTAAAATTAATAAAAATTATTATAAAAAAACCAAAGTGTCGGTGCTGACCTTGAAAGACCTCAACGGCCCAGTAGACCTGAAGGAGCGTCTCCACCCCGGACGCCGGGATCCCTCTCCCGAGGGTTTTCTGGTGGTTCCCTCCCTGCAAGAAGCAAGGTTACAGGGAACCAGGCAGGGGGCCTTATTTGTGGTGGCGCTCGCCCTGTGGAACACCCTCTCATCAGATGTCAAGGAAATAAGCAACTATCCTACTTATAAAAGACACCTGAAAGCAACCCTGTTTAGGGAAGTTTTGAATGTTTCATGCTGTATTGTGTTTTTAATATTTGATTGGGAGCTGCCCAGAGTGGCTGGGGAAGCCTGGCCAGATGGGCGGGGTAGAAAGAATAAATTATGATGATGATGATGGTGATGTTTGGGATGAAGCATTTTTGTTTACAGGTGGAGGTTAACGTGACCATATGTGGATCTAGTGTTCGTTCATGGAAGCCCCCACCTGAAGTATGAAATTGTGCAGCCCAGACACAACCTTGTCTGCTGTTTGTGAGATCTAGAACATCTCAGGACAGGAGATGTACACAAATCACTTTTAACAGTAAACAGTCGAGGGAACCTGACTCTCTATGAGAAAAGCCTCACACAACACAGCAGAGAAAAATTGGGCATACAGAGAGAAGTATGTTGCAAACCGTATGCATGGTAAGACTGCTCTCATGGTAAGACTGCTCTCTAGCTGGGGATGCTGGCGGTGGAATCGGAGAATGCAAGGATAAATGTGGAGATAGTGATTTAAAGAAGTCGAATTATAGCAGAGGGAAGCTGCGGGTCGGCGGGCGGAGTACTATACAACAAGTATATTTGTTTTCAATGGTTTTGAACTGTTTTTTTCCTCTCTCTCAATTTCATTTCTTTTTTTTTCTGTTGATGTTCTATTTTTGCTGTATTATTTAAATAAATAAATTTTGAAAAAAAGGAAATAAAAGAAAAAGAAAAAGGGGGGACCACCACCAATTTTCAGACACCTGACTACCGTGTAGAAGACACCCCCATGTATAAGACGACCCCTCTTTTTTGTGCCCAAAATTGAGAAATAATTAATTGCAACATTCCATGCATAAGACGACCCCCAATTTTAAACTTAAAAAATTGGGGGGGGGTATAGTCTTATACACGGAAAAACACAGTACTTAAGTCTTGGATCAAACTGAAGTGCTTGTGATTGACAGCATGCAAATCCTGATGGGTTAGTATGGAAGAGTAGGCGTGAAATTAGGGGTCATAATTTGGCTTTCTGAATTCCAGAACCGAGTGGTCTGTGAAGTGTTTACCATGACTCTTCTGTTCTAACAGACCTCCTCACATCCAGCAACCAATGGGTGGAGATATGCACAGTAAGCTAGGTTAACAAAATGAGTAAAAAAAAGGGGGGGCATTTAAGGCAAAAATATCACAAAGAGGTTGTAAAGGTGGGAAAGCATACTGGGTTTTGCAAACATACACTCACCCTTGCTGGGAGAATTCAGACGTGCTGCGGAGGATGAAAGGCGCTTATTGATGACAGTTTCCCGTTGCTTGAGGTTTGCTGAGGAGGTAGAGCGCTTGCTGCCTGAAAAAAGGAATTATTACTTTAGCACAGGGTGGATTTGATTCAAGTTCTCAAACTTAATCCGTTCCAAAACCAAAGCGTTTTATTGTCCATTCCGGGTCGCCCAACCATTGCCACAGTCTCCTTCCTTTTGGCAAATCAAGAGGAGCAGATGACAGTAAAGGCTGCCAGGTTTCGAGCTGGGGCCATCAGAATAAGGTCCACTATTTGACTGCTGACTGAGGACCCTAGAGTGTGTTTTATACCATCGACTTTTGATTTCTGTTCTTTGTCTGTTGCATTGCTGTTTTGTTGCTACGGCCGATGGCTGACGCAAATAAAGATTCATTCATTCATTCATTCATTCCATTCATTCAAACTCTTAAGACACAGGGACAACTCCTAAAAGGATGTCTGCCTGGGACATGCAACTCTGGGGGTCTGTGATTCAGTTCATAGAAATAGCAGGGTAGCAGACTGCGCGGGTGAACAGTTAGGCAGGTAATGAGTTCCTATGGTGGAGGCAGCATCTAGCCTATATTACACCAGACACCAGAGAATATTCCAAGGGGCCATCCCTAAGGTTTCCATGCAGTGTATACAATAATCTTATGAGCAAGCAGGTCATATGAATTCTTTAGATGTCAAAAAGGAAGTAGCTGTTGGGATTTTTATTTCTCACCAGCTGCAAGGAGCAGCACAATGGTTGTTGACACCATGTGATGTCTGTGAGCGTGAGACAGGAAGTCTCTGCTTGTTCTCAAGTAACTGGAGAGTTACTTTCGCTTCTCAGTGAAGTGGGTGTCGAGTTGTACTTCTGTGCTTGCTGCTCAGGAGAGCAGACATGTCGGATGAGAGCTCCATGTACAGTCTGTAAATAAAGTAGTGTGTAGACTACTGACTGTCTCTTTCTTCTGTGATGGGATACCAGAAGACGAGTGTGCTCCTCTCAGGATGGAGGGGTCGCTTATTACCGGTCTCTCTGGACTGAGGGCAATTTCCAGCCAGAGAGTGACCACCGGAGAGAAGCCTCGGTGTCTTGGGAAGGTGGCACCCTTCCCGGGGGCGTTTTTCCAACAGTAGCAAATCAGTTGTGTCAGGTGGTGGTGTGGTTGCTCGCGATTAAACAGGCAAGACTCTGACCTGTCTTTTCCAGGCTTTATTCTTAGTGCAAACTATTTACAGTGAAGAGCATCGTAAGTTCATGTCTGGCTCAGTTGCTAGCAGAATCTGGGAGTGGTCGGTCCTTGTACCTCCCCCAGCATAACATTTGCGTGACCCCCAACCTTCTCCTCCCCTCCCTGCGCCAAAACCTACTGTGCAGAATGGGCGCTGGCAAAGGGGTACTTCCCTCCCCTCCGCTTTGCTCAGGCTCGGTGTTGAGGCTCTCCCTAGCATCCCCTGGTCCCACCACCTCCTCTCCACTGGAGGTGGGGCTTTCCTCCTCGCTAGAGGAGTAACTGCTTCGCAAGATTTTCGGAGGTTCCCTATAACACTTGCCCTTCCACCTCTCGCCTCTGAGCGGATGGCAGTTCCCTGACAAGTTGCATGCAACCAATTGAATGGTTAAGAGGAAGGCAGCTCTGCGCGGGTTATGGAAGGCCTCTAAGCAACGCCGTTCTAGACAGGAAGCTAGCGTTGCCTAAATCCAGCTAGTGAAGGAGAATGCCAAAGCTGGTGGGGTTAGTTCAAATAAGAACAAGCAGGCAAATAGATCCTAGACCCACCTTCATCTGGAATTGGCGACTCTGTGAAATAAAGTTTGTAAACGAAAATCACAATGGTGAAACAAGTATGAGAGAATTCACAAGGAAAACATTCAGGAATAAGGGGCAAAGAAGGATTAAGGTTCTTAATCTGAAATAACTGGCACTCATATTGAACAATCCGATTACGAAGTGTAACATTAATTAAATCCCCAATCTGCTAATTAATTATTATTATTATTATTATTATTATTATTATTATTATTATTATTATTATTTACTTATACCCCGCCCATCTGGCTGGGTTTCCCCAGCCACTCTGGGCGGCTTCCAACAGGAGATTAAAAACACATTAAAACATCAGTCATTAAAAAACATAGGAAGTTGTCCTATCCTGGGTCAGAGCATTGGTTTACCTAGCTCAGTACTGTCAACACTGGCTGGCAGCAGGTCCTCAGGGATTCAGGCAGGGAACGTTCCCAGCTCTACCTGAGAAGCTATGTATTGCACCTGGGCTCTTCCAAATGCAAAGCATGGGCTCTATCACCCCGAGGGCGTGTTTCAGCCAGGAAGTACATCAAATTTGTTACAGAAATGACCGGGGGGGCACATCTTTAAAACTGTTAAATGTCCCAAATATTATGCCTGAATGCATCCTTTCGACGTGACTCATGGAACTTTGAAGTGTCAGGCATAGCTCTAATGGCTTTAGCCCAAACGTAGCAGAGTTTTCCTGCACAGCGAAGAAGCTAGTCGAGGTGGAAATGACTAGTCAGCTAGACTCAGAATAACTATTTACAGGATTTATTAAAAGAGGGAAAAATAAAACCAGCAGAGTTTCTGCATACAAAGCAAAGCAAAATCCTTTCTTTTTCTCTCTCTCATAACCATACACAGCACTTCTACTCCTGCTTCTAACACACCTAACACATCAAACTGTGCTAGCATTTCTAGATAACAGAGTTGAGTGCTGGTCGTTAACCAATCAGAGTAAGTAGTTTCTAGGTCAAGCAGACCTTGGCTTTCTGCCAAGACTAAATTGACACTGCCTTGAGTTAATTGTGTGAAGCCAGAATCTGTAAGTTCCCATGAGAATCAATTAACAGAAACTGAACAGTGACAGCTCAGGGAAGAGACCTTGCTTGATCAATCATATAAAACCAACCCCATTTCCTCCATTCCAATGCCATTTTTGCCCTCGGAAAAAGGATTCTTTTCCCCTGCCACCTCCCACCACCACCCCTTGAGCATTAGGACATGTTCACACACCCCACCCAGGGGTGACAATTGCTGAGCAGTTAGTTTCCAAAAGCCCATCGCCAGACTTGCCCCAGGTGATGGATGTGCAAAGGGAGCTCTCTTGCCCTTTGATGGTGGGCACTTGGGAGTTGCCTGGACATGTTTTGCCTATGCCAGGCATGTCCCAACTCAGCCCTCCCAATGTTTTGGGACTACAATGCCCATCATCCCTGACCCACAGGTCCTGTTATCTAGGGATGATGGGAGTTGTAGTCCAGGCATAGGCAAACTCGGCCCTCCAGCTGTTTTGGGACTACAATGCCCATCATCCCTGACCACTGGACCTGTTAGCTAGGGATGATGGGAGTTGTAGTCCCAAAACAGCTGGAGGGCCAACTTGGGCCATGCCTGGCCTGCGCTAATCTTGTACCAAGGACTTGCCTGGACATGTTTGCCAAGGTTGAACTAATGTCACCCCTCCCCTTTGGTGACATGTCAGTGATGTAATGATGATGTATCAATGATGCTGCTCGAAGTGTATTCTGGAGAAAAGAGGGAAGTTTTAAAAGTCGACGTTGCCCCATGCTCGGGGTTCTTACTCCTGGGGAGGACCTGAGGCGCAACAATAAAGAGCATGGTCTACTGACTGCTGTTTTGCTCCAAATTCCTGTGCCGGGACTTCCTTCTTTTACTGACTGCATGGATCCGCGGGGGGACTGGCACCCTGGCGAGGTGGACTGTTGAGGAGTCTCTCACCCTGGAATTTCCCTGATCAAAATGTAGATTAAGGAAGCTTATTTCCCCTTCAATATTAATGTTCAATGTGAATGCAAAAGACTCAGGTGTTATCAAGCACCAGGAAGTCTCGTCAAAACTCTTCGCCAACTCTTCGCTTCATCATTACACTCATATTACAAGCAGAATCTGCCAGGAGCGCCTTGCTCCAAGCCGGACAGGTTTTAACAGCGAGCAACTGGACCCGATTCACTATTTCTGAGGTAGAAATGTCTCCAGGAGGAGGCATCCCCAGCAAGGGAAATGGAAAGCTTGTCTATTTAAAAAGTTGCCCCCTCTGCCCAATCATCTTTAGTCATCTGAAGGCAGCCCTGTTTAGAGAAGCTTTGAATATTGGTTGAATCACTGTATTTTAATATTCTGCTGGAAGCCGCCCAGTGTGGCTGGGGAAACCCAGCCAGATAGGTGGAGTATTAATATTAATAATAATAATAATAATTGTTGTTGATGTTGATGTTGATGTTGATGTTGATGTTGATGTTGATGTTGATGTTGATGTTGATGTTGATGTTGATGTTGCTGTCAGGAAAGGGGATTAGCCATGATAGCTAAGTGAATGTCCAGGCACAAACGGAAAGTTCCTCCGAGTAGCCGTTGTGGGGGTGACAAACAGCAATGGGTGGCTATTTCCTCCACACACTAAACTGCAATTCCCGGAAGCAACTGGCTGGCCAATGCCCAAAACAAGATGACTAGATTTTTTGCATCTTATTGTATTTTAATATTTTGTTGGAAGACGCCCAGAGTGGCTGGGGAAACCCAGCCAGATGGGCGGGGTTTAAATTGTTGTTGTTGTTTATTAGATGGGTCTGATCCAGCAAATCTGCTCTTCTATTCTAATGACTGAGAATCAGCCATATTTAGAATCAAAGAACCAGTATCACTAAAGATCTGACTCTGTACTCATTCTCTCCTGCAGGCCAACTTCAAAAATCAAACGTCTAACACATGGGTAAGCAAACTAAGCCCCAGGGGCTGGATCCGGCCCAATCGCATTCTCAATCCAGCCCACGGACGGTCAGCGTGTTTTTACATGAGTAGAAAGTGTGCTTTTATTTAAAATGCATCTGTCAGGGAACTGCCATCGGCTCAAGGGTGAGAGGGGAAAAGCCGGATGGATTACAGAGAGCCCCCAAAGATTGTGGGAAGCAGCACCTCCTCAGCGGAGGAGAGTAACCACGCCTCCAGTGGAGAGGAGCTTCAGGGCTCAGAGGAGGCGGTACCAGGACACCTTGCCTGAGCAAAGCAGGGAGGAGAGAGGTCCTCCCTTACCCACGCCCTCCCTGCGCAGTAGGTTTCTGCACCGAGAGGGGAAGCGCAGACTGGGCATCAAGAAACTACTCTGCTGGGGAAGGTTTAAGGACCGCTCACTCACAAATTCTGCCAGTGAATGAGCGAACCACGGAATTGAAGTCAGGCTGAAGCGGAAGAAGCAATGAACAAAATCCGCCCCCTCCTTTCTGAAACATTGTCAGCAGATTCTTGCAATGGGAGGGGTGAAACATCCTCAAAGGGGGCGTGCCACCACAGTATACAGATTTGAAGGAGGTGTTCAGCGAGAGGCTGACAAGCTGCCCCCCCTATGACTGCCAAATCAACCTGCTTCCGGGGGCCCAGTTGCCAGTGGGTAAGCTGTATTCCATGTCCGACCAGGAGGTGCAAGAGTTGAGGCAGTTTATTGACAAGAACTTGAAGAGGGGTTTCATAAGGGAATTAAAGGCCATATGCCCAGAATGGCCCCATGCCTAGAATTGACGATGTTTTGACGCGTGTGAGGCAGGGGAAAATTTTTACCAAGCTGGACCTAAGGGGAGCATACAATCTGATTAGAGTGAGAGAGGGGGACAAATGGAAGACAACCATGTTCACCCCCCTGGGGGCTTTTGAGTATCTCGTCATGCCATTTGTATCTCGTCATGCCTGGGGGCTCCACCTGCTTCCAAGCCTTTATGCACCATGTGTTGGGCCCCCTGCTGTACAAGAATTGCATGGCCTTTTTGGATGACGTTTTAATCTTCTCTGGAAATGAAGCACAGCACATAAAATACGTCAGGCAGGTGCTAGAGAGATTGAAAAAGCATCAGTTGTGGGTCAAGCTGGAGAAATGCCAATTCCATGCTCGAGAGGTGGAGTTCCTGGGGTACTGACTGTCGGACAAGGGGCTGGCCATGGACCTGGAGAAGGTGAAAGTAGTGCTGGAATGGAAGAGCCCCAAAACAAAGAAGGATGTGCAGAGGTTCCTAGGGCTCAGCAACTTCTACAGGAAGTTCATCAAGAACTTTGCACACTTGACAGCACCCATAACGGATTCTCTCAGCGGCAAGAAGTTTGCGTGGACCAAGGAAGCACAGCAGTCCTTTGAAAGGTTAAACAAGGCTTTCGCCTCTGAGGAGCAGCTCCTGCATGTGGATCTGGGGAAGCCACTGAGAGTGGAGATGGACACTTCAGACCGGACCATCGGAGCAGTACTGTTGCAACAAGGGTCAGGGGAGGACTGGAGACCCTGTGCATTTTTCTCCAGGAAACTGAGCAAGTCAGAGCAAAATTACACTGTTTATGACAAAGAATTCCTGGCCATTTACACGGCCTTTCGGCAGTGGAGAAACTTTTTAATTTCGGCGCAGCACCAGATCGAGGTCCGAACAGACCACAAGAACCTGGAATACTGGCGGACAGCACGTGTGCCTAACCAGAGACAGGTCAGATGGTCGCAGACGTTCTCACATTATCACTTTGAAATACAATACGTACTGGGGGGGGGATGTGAGGGCGGACGCACTTTCCAGGAATCCTGAGTACATGGAAGGGGAAGGACCTCCTGTGGCCAGGCACGTGTTCCCAGAGGACCGCTGGTCGTGTGGGGGAGCACTGGTAGGGGAGCAAGAACTGGCTGGGCTGACTAGAGACGATGAGTTTGCTCAGACTAAAATCAGGGAGCTTAGAGATGGAAAGGGGGGAAATGGGGGGTTTGAGGGGAAAGGAGGGCTCCTGTACTACAAAGGGGCACTTTATGTGCCGGGACAGACATTGAAGTCCAAGATACTTAGGCAGCTCCATGACAACCCAACAGCTGGGCATTTTGGGCAGGATAAGACCATGCTACTAGTCACCAGACAGTTCTGGTGGCCCAAGGTAAGGGAGGATGTACGAGAATATGTCCGGGGGTGCGACAGGTGCCAGAGGGCCAAAGGGGAAAGAACCACACCAGCGGGGTTACTGGAACCCTTACCAACACCGGAGAGGCCCTGGGAGGTGGTGTCCATTGATTTTATGACAGATCTGCCCAAGTCAAGGGGGAAAACAGCGGTGATGGTGGTGGTCGGTCTACTGACCAAAATGTGTCATTTCGTGGCCTGCTCTCATGCGGTGTCAGCAGAGGAGACAGCCAGGCTGTTTGTGGACCACATTTTTAGGCTGCATGGGATGCCATTGAGGGTTGTATCTGATCGAGGAAGACAATTTACCTCGCGGTTCTGGCGGAAACTCATGAGCTTGCTGCAGGTAGAGGTGAGCTTCTCGACGGCAGGGCATCCAGAAACCAACGGCTAGGCCGAAAGAGCGAACGGAATATTGCAGCAGTACCTACGCTGTTATGTCAGTGAGAGGCAGAACGATTGGGTAGAGAAATTGGCGCTAGCTGAGTTTGCGTACAACAACGCTGAACACGTGTCCACGGGAATGAGCCCCTTCATGGCCAGTTATGGGTGTCACCCCAGGGCCTTCCCAGAGCGTGGAGAGGAGGAATGGAGTGTGCCAGTGGCGGAGCAATTTGCAGAAGAGATGGAGGCTTTGCACCAACAACTCCGGCTAAATTTGGAAAGGGCTAAAGAAGTCTACAAAAGGCAGGCAGACAGGCATCGCAGGCCAGGAGAGATCATATGGGTGGGGGACAGGATGCGGTTGTCGTCCCAGGGTTTGCCCCAAAGGGAGGTTGCAAAAGTTTCAGCCTACACGGCTGCGGCCCTTTGAGGTAATACAGCAGGCTAACCCAGTGACCTTCAGACTGAAATTGCCGGATAGCATGAGGATACATCCGGTGTTCCATAGGTCCCTGCTTTTGCATTATAGGGAGGGGGTGGGGCTTCCCAGGGAGGGAGAAAGGGGTGACTACCCATCCATGGGCAGAGGAGAGGGAACACTGTAATGAAGCAACGGAAATACTCGATTCTAGGTGGAGAGGGCGCCAGGTAGAGTACTTGGTGGCCTGGGAGGGAAAACCTAGATCCGAAAACACGTGGGTTCCCGCAGAATCCATCACAGAGGGTTATCTGGTGGAAGAATTCCATGGTTTGTTCCCGCATAAGCCTAAACCCATAGCCAGGTTCTTGGAGGAGGAGTTCGGACCCATGAACGATGAAGGGGACTTCGTAGGTTTCCCTGCCTCAGAAGAGGAGGAAGGCTGCCGGGAGGAGTCTGAGGGAGAAGAATCAGACTGGGAGGTCCAACCAGCGAGAAGGGAACAGAGAGGATGGGAAGCAGCTTTTGAATCCACGGAGTAGGATGACCGTTCTTTCCGGGGTTTTTCTACATTGCCGGCCGACGCTCTAGAGGAGGAGACATTTAAAGACCTCACCAATGGGGAGGGGGGTCTTGAGGAGGGGGTGGATGTCAGGGAACTGCCGTTGGCTCAGGGGCGAGAGGGGAAAAGCCAGATGGATTACAGAGAGCCCCCAAAGATCGTGGGAAGCAGCACCTCCTCAGCGGAGGAGAGTAACCACGCCTCTAGTGGAGAGGAGCTTCAGGGCTCGGAGGAGGCGAGGTGGTGCCAGGACACCTTGCCTGGGCAAAGCGGGGAGGAGAGAGGTCCTCCGTTGCCCACGCCCTCCCTGCGCAGTAGGCTTCCGCGCCTAGAGGGGAGGCGCAGATTGGGCATCAAGAAACTCCTTTGCTGGGGAAAGTTTAAGGACTGCCCACTCACAGATTCTGCCAGTGAATGAGCGAGCCACGAAATAGTGGCTCTCTGCATGGTGAAGGGTTTTTGGCACCAATAACGAGGCTTTACAGCCGACCAGGGAGGCATTTGCCTGACTGCTCTCGAGTAACCCCCTGATATCCTTACAGCATCTCTGGGTTATTTGGGGGGCATAGGAATTCATTCTTTTTTTTTCTTTTTATACAAAATATAGTCCGGTCCCACAAGGTCTGAGGGACTGTGGACCGGCTCCCTGCTAAAAAAGTTTGCTGACCCCTGGTCTAACAAGTATCTGTGAGATAATTGACATAGGAAAGCTATCCTGTTTTCTGTAGAAAGAGCCAGTTTAAACAGGCCACATTTACTGAACCCTTCACCTTTACTTTTACATCAAACCACACTTCATTACTATGCTCAGATTTTCATATATCCAAAGCTACCTTACAGGGAGCCAGACTAGTGGTCTATCTGGCCCAGCACTGACTACTCTGGCTGGCAGCATTTTAAAGACCGTCTCAAAGCAAATCCAAAGCAACTACTCTCTTTCGAACTTAAAAATGGAAAGCGTCATGCTGGTGGTCCACAAAAGAGGTTGAAAGATCTCAAGGCAAAATTTTGAAAATATAGTATAAACACCGACAACTGGGAAACACTGGCCTGAGAGCGCTCCAGTTGGAGAACAGCCTTGACCAAAGGCATCCTGGGCTTTGAAGACACTCAAACTCAGGACGCGAGGGAGAAACGGGCGAAGAGGAAGGTGCGCTGGGCAAATCCACACCGGGATCAACTCCCACCCAGAAACCAATTTCCGCCACTGTGGAAGGACATGTGGATCCAGAATCGGACTCTGCAGTCACTTCCGGAATCATTGCTAAAACAGTGTTGATGGAAGATCTTCCTCGGCTACGAGGGATTGCCGAAGAAGAGGAGAAGAAGAAGAAGAAAAGGAGGAGGAGGAGGGGGAAAGAAGAAGAAGAAGAAGAAGAAGAAGAAGAAGAAGAAGAAGAAGAAGAAGAAGAAGAAGAAGAAGAAGAAGAAAAGGAGGAGGGGGAGGAGGAGGAGGAGGAGGAGGAGGAGGAGGAGGAGGAGGAGGAGATGACGACTCTGGCTGGCAGCATCTCTCCAGGGTGACAGAAAGGGCGGCAGACAACTACCTGGCTTGCCAGGTCACAGAGCCACCCCACGACCATCTCTTCTGTCGGGTTTCCAGCCACTGGCTCCGCTCCAGGGTCCAATGCAGCACTCCCTCATAGTGCTCCTGTTGAATCTATGGAGTTAGGCAGCGGTAACTGTGAGAGCGTTACTCTCTGGAAAATTTTTATTATTAATGCAAATAATATAATATATATACATACAATATTATATATACACACACACACACACACACACATATATACATATATACACATATATACACACACATACATTTATTAATAATAATACTAATAATAATAATGTTTATACCCCGCCCATCTGGCCGGGTTTCCCCAGCCACTCTGGGCGGCTCCCAATCAATTATTAAAAACACAAGACAGTGTTAAACATTAAAAACTTCCCTAAACTGGGCGAGAATCCCTCCCTGGAGGAGTTTTAACAGGGTGGATAAAAATCAAGGTTTTTTTGTTTTTTTTAAAAAAAATCGGATTATTTTTTATTTAAATCAGATTATTTTTATTTAAATTGGATTTTTAAAATAAAATGCTTTTGGAGGAAAAACCTTTCTAAAGATAGTTTTCTATTTAAGTTACATTATGGTCCAAAGGCTATTCATCAGGAAATAAGGATTTGTTGAAAGTTTTTCATGTGTGCTAAAACTCAGTCTAAGGTTTTTTTTGGTTTTTTTAATTGTTTAACCATATCAGTTAATCCAGCAATCCATCCATCCATCCACCTTTTCTTAGGGAGGCAGACGAAAGTTGTTGAGTTTTTTTGGGGGGGGCAGGTCAAAGTTGTTGAAGTATTTTTAGGCGAGCAGGCAGAAATCCATCTATCCATCCACCTTTTTTTAGGGGGCAGGTCGAGGTTGTTGACTTTTTTAGGGGGGCAGACCAAAGTTGTTGAGGTTCTTTTAAGGGGGCAGGTCATAGGTTGTTGAGCTTTTAGGGGAGCAGGCCAAAATCCATCCACCCATCCATCCATCAGTCCATCCATGCACCTTTTTTTAGGGAGGCAGACCAAAATTGTTGAATTTGGGGGGGGGGCAGGTCAATGTTGTTGAGCTTTTTCGGGGAGAAGGCCAAAATACCATCCATCCATGCACTTTTTTTTAGGGAGGCAGACAAAAGTTGTTGAGTTTTTAAGGGGGGCAGGTCAAAGTTGTTGAAGTATTTTTAGGGGAGCAGTATTTTTAGGGCAGGTCAGAGTTGTTGAGCTTTTTTAAAGGGGGCAGTTCAAAGCTTTTTAAAACAGTATGTGGTTAATTTAAAAAAATACTCACATTCCCATTTACAAAAAGAACGGAGAGCAGGCTTGCTAGATCAGACCAATGGCTGATCTAGTCATCTTGTTTTGAGCACTGGGCAGCCAGTTGCTTCTGGGAATCCCAGATTAGTGCATGGAGGAAATAGTCACAATATATATATAATGAGGGACGTGGGTGGCGCTGTGGGTTAAACCACAGAGCCTGGAACTTGCCGATCAGAAGGTTGGCGGTTCAAATCCCTGTGACGGGGTGAGCTCCCGTTGTTCTCCTAATGGGCCCAGATGAAAAGAGTGGGCATCTTGTCAGGTTGCACAAAATGCAAGTTACTTTTCCCACCACTCAAGCAGAATTTGTTTGCGTCAAGCCAGGAATAATGGTTTTGTGTTGAAGTTCTGTACATTTCTGTCCACCATCAAATAATGTGATGGTACCAAAGCGGGTTGAAAGTACCTATTAGATAAGGCACTTTTTATCATATGTGGTGGGAATGTAAAATAGTTAAAAACTTTTGGGAAATGATATATAATGTATTGAAAAAAAATGTTCAAAATGACATTTGTTAAAAAGCCAGAAGCTTTTTTGCTAGGCATTTCAGCTCATGAACTACCAAAAAAATAAATGGAAAATATTCATGTATGCTACAAGAGCGGCAAGAATTTTATTAGCTCAAGGTTGGAAGACTGAAGAAGTACCGACGAAAGATCAGTGGCAAGAAAAACTGATGAACTATGCAGAATTAGCAAAGTTAACAGATAAATTGCATGAAAAAGACAATAGAGACTTTAAAAATGAATGGGAATCTTTAACAACCTATTTACAAAAACAACATAAAGAAATGGACTCTGGCAGGTTTTGAATAAACATTCACAAATCAAATATCTTTAATACGGTCAGTGACCAGGAAGCAATTTATAAAATATGACATTAAGAGTAGTATTGTGCTATAAGTAGCAGTAAAAATATGGCCAATTCTCAGAATTGGTGCTTATATTTATGACCAGGTTTCGAGTTTTAAGTTTTTAAAATTCAATTCAGGAGTCGCTACTGTTTATTATCGTTCTTTCGATGTTTACAGTTTGAACTCCTTTGTAGACATCATTGCTCGTCTTATTCTTGTTGCAATGTAACAGTACTTTGCCACGGACCTGTTAATTTCGGGCTCTTTGTCAGCTAAGAGGTGTCTGATATAGGTGTCGTCTGTACTACAAGGTATTTTCCTCAGAATCGGTTCGATCAGCTCTTTTCTTGAGTCTCGATATAATGGGCAGTATAAGATGACATGCCCAATGGTTTCGATTTCATTGCTGTTACAGGGACATAATCTTTGTTCAATCGGTATTTTATTGTATCTTCCCTCTAGAAGAGCTGAAGGGAGAGCGTTAAAGCGGGCCCTGGAAAATGCCCATCGGTGTTTAGCGTTGTCTAGAACTTTGAGATAGTTTGCTAGATGGGGCCTTTGGGAATTGTATAGAAGTTTATAAGTTATCGGAAGTTGGTTAAAGCGTGTTCTCCCTAACAGAGAGCACGTGTTGCGGTTGGGGAAACAGGCCACCCTACAGTGACTCGGCAAATTGTTAGCAACCCAAGCACTAAAGGGTTAATTGGGTTGCTGGAGAGTTCTAATTTGGCAATTTGGAGGAGGGGCCAGAGGCTATAAATACAGGGGCCAGACGAGGGAACGTCCTCTTGGCCGAACCGGATCACATGGAGAACTTGGACAATCTTCTCATTGTCTGGTTACATTTCTTTATTTCTTTATTTTCCCCTTCTTTTTAATCCTCTCTAGTCCCTTAAATAATTTAATTCCCCCCTTTTCCTGTTCAATTTCCCACCCCACCCCTTACCCTGCCCTGTAGGAAGATTCTCCCTGTATCTGTGGCTTGCCTTTCCCAATAGTGAGAGAGCCCCCGTTAGGGGCTTTCTTTCGCAAAAAGGTTTCCCCCATTTCTCTTGTTGAAATTGTGGGGCTAGTCAGGGCTGTTCCCAGCTTAGCTGGTATCACTTTCGTTTATAGTATCCCCGAAGGTTGGCTTTATGGCTCCCTGTGCCTCCAAGGACTATGAGCACTCTGTATATGCTCTTGAACTATGCTGTTTCTGAACAAGTTTATTTTCTTTAAGTTTGTTTTGCCCTGATAGTGGCGACTGCCATTTTAGAGATGAGCCATCGTGGCTTAGTGGCTAAAGTGCAGGACTAGGACCTGGGAGACAGGGTTCATATACCCCTCTTAGCCATTGTTATAACAAAACAAAACAAACTGCTCCTTTTGAGCTATTCTGTTGCTGGGTAGTTCGGCCCATTTGTGATAAAAGAACTTTGGGTTTCTTGAAGGGGTGCTTCCCTCTAAAAGGGCAAGCAGGGGTACCTGGACAAGCTGTGGGCTACCTCAACTCTGCTGTTTCACTGGAAACATTTATGCCTGGCCTAGCAGGTGATCCTAGGGCTTTGCCCTGGAATTCGATGGCCTGGAAGCGTTTCCGGCCTCAATAGTGTCCCCATGTGGTCCATGAAGCATTGGTTTCACTGGGTCAGCGGATAGTGCCGGTAATGCCTAGGTTGCAGGATTGGTCCCTGTATGGGACAGCTGCATGCTCCCCCATTGCTCTACCTGGACACTTAAGTCCTTTTGGTGGTTACCTCACTGCGAGGGATGTAACGGGCGCCATGTTTGCAATATGCAACTGGGAGAAAGCACCTTTGCGTGCCCGCATTGCAGTTTGCTCTGTGCGTTGCAGAGCACGGCGCTGCACGGGCTGCAATTGCATTGCATTGCTAGGAGATTTGCAGTTGCATTGCACGGAGGGTGTGTGCATTGCATGGAGGATGTGTGTGCATTGCACGGAGTGTGTAGTTGCATTGCACGGAGTTTGTTGTTGCATTGAACAGAGGGTGTGCAGTGCACGGAGTGTGTAGTTGCATTGCAGGGAGTGTAGTTGCATTGCATGAAGGGTGTGTGCATTGCAGGGAGTGTGTAGCTGCATTGCATGGAGTGCGTGTGCATTGCATGAAGGGTCTAGTTTATTGCACAGAGTGTGCTGTTTTTTGCATTGCACGGAGTGTGTGTGCATTGCACGGAGTATGTAGTTGCATTGAACAGAGGGTGTGCAGTGCACGGAGTGTGTAGTTGCATTGCATGGAGTGTAGTTGCATTGCATGAAGGGTGTGTGCATTGCAGGGAGTGTGTAGTTGCATTGCACGGGGTGTGTAGTTGCATTCCACGGAGGGTTTGTGTGTGCATTGCACGGAGTGTGTAGTTGCATTGCACAGAGCGTGCTTTTTGCATTGCACGGAGTGTGTAGTTGCATTGCATGGAGAATGTGTGCACTGCACGGAGTGTGTTTTTTGCATTGCACAGAGTGTGTGTCTGAAAAGGAAGCTGGCTTGGCGGCAGCTTGGTTGGGACTTCTTTAGGGGTTCTGGCCAGCGTCGGCCCTGTAAATTTACATATCATGATGGCAGCACAAGATGCCCCCTGCCCAAGTGGGGGCTGGAAGCTGGCAAGCAATAGCTCAATACCTTTGGCCCTTATTCCCATTTTATTTAGGGATCCAGTTGGATATCGTTGCTAAAACATACCACTTGGCTATGGAGAAGCTGTCTGCCTTGAAGGAAGTTAATTTGTAATACTTCCTCTGTAGCAAGTGATGCTTCACCAGATCCGATCTTGCTGGGTCACTTAACTAATCTTCCCACTAGACCAGGCTGCCTAGATTTCACCCCTCCCATATCCAAGAATCTCCTGAGGAGTCTGCTGATTCTCCAGAGAGGAGGAGGCGTGTTCTGGTCTCTACTTATTCTGCTCCAGCACCAAGTCAGTCAGTCAGTCAGTCAGTGAGTGTCGGAGAGGGAGAGAGACTGAGTGTTAGAGATCATGTGTAGAGATAAGGTTGCTGCTAAGGGCAGCTGCAGACACTCAGTGCACTGCAGCGTTTATTTATACTTAGACCTATTAAGCTCTGTATATAGTTTGTATAGTTGTAGATAGAATAAAGAAGATATTCTACAGAGCTGCTCTCCGAGTTGTTTATATACTCTGATAGACTCTGCTGTGCGACGACTGTCTTTTGTTGGAGTGAATCCGGTGCTCACAACTCTAAGCTGTGAGTCCACAGCACTTTGACCTGTTCCTGTGCAGAAGGTGGTCTCTGGAAGTGCTACCCAGCTTGCCTAGCCCAGTTGGGGCTGAAGTGGATGAGTCCAGTTGGTGGCACTGGCTCAAGGGCGATGCTGACAGAGGTCCCCTTACCTTTGTGTATGCCTACCAAGTGTGGTGAAGGCAGATATCAGGCGATGGTAGCAATTCCTGAATGTATGCAATAGTAGTTCGCCATGGCAGGATACCTTGAACCCGCTCAGGGATTTTCAGGTTCATGCTGGTGCTGCTGGATCTTTGCCCTTTGGTTTTTATTTCAAGGGCTGCTGGTGTGCAAAGCTATGGCCTCAAGCCTGGTGTGGTGAGGCAATCATGTGACATAACTTTTCTTGAGTTTTCCCCATTGTAGTAGCAGTTCACATGTGGCCCGGGGAGTTCAGTGACCATCGGATCTGCTTTTGGTCTGATAACCAGGTAGTGGTGAGCGTCTTGGCAAAACAGTCCTCATGCTGTAGCACAGTCTCTGCCCCTCCGCTCATGCTTTCGAGCTGCGCCACTTAAGGTTTAATATTGTGCTTTCTACTCTCCAAATTACCCTGACACTATCCGATTTTCAGATGAAGCGCTTCAGATCCTGGGCTCCAGACTCAGCTATTGCCAGACTTTTCCAGACCTGTGGCATTTTGACAACAATTAGTAATTTCAGAGAGCGGCAGCTTCCATTTCCCCTTCTGCTTTTACCTCTTATGGGAAGGCCTGGATGAATTTCTTAGCCTTAAGCTGGCAGTTCTCGGCCATTCAGAAGAATTGGCCCCCATCCTCTGAGCAGATCCTGCAGTATTTGGTCCACCTGCTGCAGATTGGGCATGCGGTTATAACTATCCAAATTCAGTCCGCTGCAATGTCTGTTACATTGAAGCTTTATTTTTCAGAGACCCTTGTATAAAGTTTGCAGTGCGCAGGGCCTTGGAAGGTTGGAATAGGCTCCAACCTCATAGGACAGTGGGCAGGAAGTCGGTCAATTTTTACCTATGCAGTATCTGCAACAAGTTAAAACTTGTCTGCGGATTAAAGATCAAGGTGAGACTCCTTTCAGTAGTCCATTGCATTTTCGCACTGAGGGTTGGGGAAATGGTTGTTGGAGCCAGCACGGGGCTGAGAGTCTGGAGGCTTATTGCTTCAGGACTTTTCCTTATCCTTTGGAGCTTGTCATTAGAGTTGGTAACTCTAAAACAGACTTAGTGGGCAGGAGTGCCACAATCAGGCTTCCCGCCATAGGTGAGGAGGGCCCTTGCCCGGTTATGGATAACAGAATATTTGGCTTTTTATTCCCTGGGGGCTGGCCTGCTCCTAGTGCATGAAAATGGGTTCCCATTAGCCCGGCATCAATGTGCTTACGTCGTGCACCAGTTATTACAGCCTGCGGCTTGCTTACCGCTGAACACTCCTCATTCCTTACGATTAGGTGCTGCTGCAAAGGTTGCACACTGGGTGCCTGTCAGTAGACAGGATTGTGAATACGGGTCATTGGAAGTCTGACGCTGACAAGGGTTATATCAGGAAGTGTCACAATGATGTCTGTGCTGATGCTTGTCTGTTATTTCCTTTTTTCATAGGAGCAGCTGTGCACATTTGAGCCACAGCATTGTACACTAGGCTGGCAAGCATGTTGACGAGTTTGGACTGGGGCGCCATCTCAGTCTTCCTGCCCATGTGAACATATACTGGATGTCCAGATGGGGAATGCTTTGGGAGGAGATCCTTCCTTTGGTGCGGTCGAGTGTGTCCTGTGCAGGTCCTCCCGCAGTGCTGGTGGTACAGCTGGGCGAGAATGTTTGCTGTCTTCCTCCAGCATAAGTTTGCATTCCTGCATGCAAGAGGGCTTGGATTGAGTTGATGGCAGCTCTCCCTGGACTCAAATAATTTAAGGCATTGGTTCAAGGTGGTTTGGAGGGGGGGGGTTGGAGCACCTCTCCCCTCCAATGCGCAAAGATGTTCCATTAAGGGAATCCAAGGATTCGCCATGCTTTTGTCGACCCCTTTCGAGGGTTAGGGCCATGCCAGAGTCCCTGGGAGCATTTGGGGTGAGCTTGAGTCTGATCCTGGTTCATTGCTCCCCCATGCTGTTTACTGCAACTGGCGACATGGTGGGGCCCAGTCGTCAGTGCTGCCCTGCTGAGGTCAGGTGCAGCTAGTCGGGAACCAATGCCTAGACAAACTACCACCGAGCAGGCCAAAAAGCATGTTAATAAGGTGGTGGATAATAGAATAAAATAAATAAAGTAAATAAAATAACAAATAAAATAAAATAGGTCCTTGCTTTAGGTGGTTCTGTAATATTGCACCCTCCTATTTTTCTTCAAGGCTATTGCCCTCTTTAGGGCAGATGGGGTGCATCTTTCCCCTAAGGGGAACGACACCTGGCGGGATGCAATTGCCTTGGGATTCATTGCTCCCCCACAATGTTTGCTGGTACTGACGATATGGTGGGGCCCAGTCGTCAGTGCTGCCCTGCTGAGGTCAGGTGCAGCTAGTCGGGAACCAATGCCTAGACAAACGTACCACCAAGAAGGCCGGAAAGCATGTTAATAAGGCAGTGGAAATAAAATACAGGTCGTTGGAAATCGAATGCATTCAAGGATTATGTTCGTTAACATTATTGGTGTCTTACAATTTTTGCTTGTTTTATCTTATTTATCAGGTTTAGCGGTGACCCGTGTTTGGATTGTGGGGCACAGTATCGTCCATTGGGCTGGCGTCGCAGCACAGCAATCTGGATTGGGTCCAGATTTCGGCTTTCCTCCACATATTCGCTTGTCTTGGCTGTCCAGACGTGGGATGCGCTGGTCGGAGTTCCTGCCAAGTATCCGGAGGCAGTTGCTCTTGGAGGGGCCGCCAGCTGCTATTGTGGTGCAGCTTGGTGAGAACGACCTGGTGCCCATGGACTGTTTGTCACTATGTGCTGCAATTTTGGGTGACCTGGAGACGCTGCGTGCAATGGTGCCGACAGCGAAGAATTTTTGGTCAAGCTTTTGCAACGCTGCGTTTGGAAGGGCGGTCGTTGCCCGGCTGCCACTGAAAGGGCCAGAAAACGCATCAATTGTGCTGTGGTCAGAAAAGTTTTGGAGCTGGGTGGCGATGCAATTTCCCACCCCGAGATTCTTTTTGAGAGGCCATCCTTTCAATGCTGCTGTTTCCAGAAGGATTGTGGAGTTGGGTGGAGAGGTGATTTTTCATCCCGAAATCACCTTTCAAGCGGCAGCCCCTTTTTAGGGCTGATGGAGTGCACCTGTCGGCTTCTGGGAATGAGGCTTGGATAGGTGCAGTGGTGGCCAAGCTGAGGTCTTGGCTGGGGCTGTGAGTGGTTGGCGGGGAGCTGAGGGCTCCATGGCGGTTAGGCATTGGTTAAATGGTGCTTGGAGGGGTAAGTGCCTACCCCTCCAAATGATGCGAATGGGAATTCCGTTAAAGGAAATCCAGGGGCTTGCCATTCTTTCGTCCTTGTCCCCGGAGTCGGACTTGGGCCGGGCAAGCCCCACCGGAACATGAGGGTGAGAGGTGTTAGTCTGATTCCCAGCTTCATTCTCACCCAATACTTGTTTCCCACGCTGGCTTCCGTCGGTGTCCGGAAGGCCAGCACTGTCCCTGAGGGCAAGGACAGATAGTCATAACCAATGCCTAAGCAACCACTCACGTATTTTGTATTTGAATAAAGTTGTGGCCAAAATTATGCCAAAAACCTTAAACAAAAATTGAAGTGTGAAGTGTGAGTTATTTGGGGGGTGGCTTGTGGGACTCAACACGCAAAGTCATTTTGGGTTTCAATGTCCCTGAGTCTTTCTTTGATTATGTTCTTGGCCCTTCCCCCTTCTAAACTTAATAAATACTCTGGGGAGAGACCATATGTGGCCAGTTTTCTGAGAATGCCCTTCAACCAGCTAGATTGGAATTTGTCAAGAAGCATCAGGGAAAGTAGTCCAACCGGCGAGTTGTTAAGTCTTAGCCAAGTGCATAAGGTTCTTATCCATACTTTGGCTTTAATGCTGTATAAGCCCGCTTCCAGTCGTAGGGCGGCGTTTGGGACGCATTTAGGTGTTTGCAGGAGTGATCTAAGGAAGCCTGATTGTATCTTCTCATATGGGTCTAGATTAGAGAGGGAGACGAGTGGTGCGCCGTATAGGATTTGTGCTGCTGGTTTTGCAACGAATAGTTTAATTGTAGCAGGAATGAAATTCCCTCCCGTTGTACGATGGAATCTTAGGATTGCCGTTGTACTTTTTTGAGCTGTAAAGGAGCTGTAGTTTATGTGGGCAGTCTTCTTCCTTGATGCTTGGAATATCACTCCTAGATATTTAAAGCATGTCACTTGTTCACTCTCCTGATTGTCTAAATTCCATCTGTATATTTTCCTTTTGTTAGAGAAAACCATGATTTTTGTTTTTTGATAGTTCACTGCTAGTTTCTCTTCTCTACAATATTGGGATAAGCTGTTAAGAGCTCTTTTGAGACCCATCTGAGTCTGGGACAATATAACCGCATCGTCTGCATAGGATAGGCAGTTTTTTGTAGGATAGGCAGTTTTTTGTCTGCTAATTTTGGGGCGTGAGTATCCGCTCCTTGTAGGTGGTCTATTAGGGAGTTTATATAGATGTTGAACCAAAAGGGGGCCAAAATGCATCCTTGTTTAACTCCCTTTGTTGCTCTAATGAAATTAGAGAGTTGACCTTCTTGGCTGCATCTTATACGAAGTCGTGTGTTGTTGTACAGTTTGTATATTAGTAGCAGCAGACGTCGGTCTATGGATGATTTGTGGAGTTTGTCCCAGAGTCGAGTTCTTGGGATGGAGTCAAAGGCTGCTTTAAAATCTACAAATGCTGCGAATAGGTGGTGATTGTGGTGCGACGTGTATTTCTCAGCTAGGTGCTGTAAGATCAGGCAGTGATCCATTGTGGATCTCCCTTGTCTAAATCCTGCCTGTGCATCATCAAGAATCTTCGCTCTTTCTATCCATTCGCACAGTTTCTCGCTGAGGTGTTTAGCGTATAATTTACTTATTATATTCAGGAGGCTTATAGGTCTATAATTGGAGGGATCGTCCCTCGAGCCTTTCTTGTAAATGGGAATAATGATGGAAGTCCCCCAGTCGTGTGGGATCTGTGCGGTTCTATCTACCGTATTTTTCGCTCGATAACACGCACCCAACCATAACACGCATGTAGTTTTTAGAGGAGGAAAACAAGAAAAAAAAATATTCTAAGCGAAACAGTCGATGTATGATTTTTGTGGTTCATGCTGTGGCCACAGACATGTGATCTGACGGTGAGTTTGGGGTAGCCCAATGCAAAAATCCTGAGGATCCATGTGGATCCATGTTTGTAACCACGTTTTTGCACCACTGCAGCCCCAGGCAACAGTGGGTGCATGATTTTTTTCGGTGCAAACTGTAGCCATGGACATGCTATGTGATCTGATGGTGAATTTGGGGTGACCCAGTGCAAAAATCCTGATGATCCATGTGGACCTGTGACCTGTGGACCTGTGCTTTGTAACCACGTTTTAAGTGGGGAGGGAAGGAAAAGGACTCAAGGGACAAGAAGCACGCGTGGAGCAGGCTCTGCTTGGAGCAGGCTCCTGTCCAACCGGACAGGAGCCGCTTACACTCGTGTAAGCGGCTCCTCTCCCCTCCCGCTTTGCTCCTTTAAAAAAGCAGGCGCTCTGTCCCTCTCTCCTCCCCACTCAGCGGCTCTTCTCCCGCTGGAAACCACGGAGGAGGGAAGCATTCACTCCGTAACACGCACAGACTTCCCCCCTTACTTTCTAGGAGGAAAAAAACGCGTGTTATGGAGCGAAAACTACGGTATATATGTGAACAGAGAGGCTAGCAAGGGGGCCCACCAGTTCACATTGGTTTTAAATAGTTCCGCTGGTATACAGTCAATTCCAGGGGCTTTCCCGTTCTTTAGTTGGTCAATCAGCAGATGGGTCTCTGTTAATGAGACTGCTGGCCATGGCTGTATCTGATCATCCGGTATGTCTAATGCATAGGACTCATCGCTGGATTCCTCGTAAAGATTATGGAAGTGCGTTTCCCAGGCTTTCATTGATATGCAGCAGGATAGTTGTGATAGGCCCCTATCCGGCTGTACAGCTACGATTCTCCAGAATAATGATGGGTTACTTGATTTGGAGGCCTCTATCAGTTGCTGCCATAATAACTTCATTGCGTATCTTTTCTTTTGTGTCAGAAGTTTTTTGTAACTTCTTTTGGCTTCAAGCATCTTTTGTCTGTTATCCTCTGTTGGATTATCCTTATGGCAGATGAAGGAGTGGATCAATGATTTCTTGGAGGTAATACACTCATGATCAAACCACTCCCTGGAAGTTTTCCGACGGTGGGGAGACTTGGAATTCGGTTTTACAACAAACTCTTGAATTTTTTGTATAAGCATTTCATATGTTGTCATCATGTTCGGGGCACTCTCCTCTATTTCTAAGCACCCTTCCATAATTGTTTTTGAGAGACGGTAGCTCTCCTCAGTTTTATACCAGTTAGATATCCGCTCGCTCACTTATCCGTTCCATCTGATTTTCTTGAGGCCTGTTCCGGGTGTTAGATCTGGTTGATATCTGTGTTGTGGTTTGGGCAGATCGAAGGGTAAATCACACACGAGGGATAAAGGTAGATGATCACTTTCAGCTCTTGCTGTAATGGTGAATTTTGATATCCTAGGGATCAGGTCCTGGGAAACAATACAATAATCTATCGTTGACAGTTTGTGTCCTGACCAGTATGTGTATTGACCAGGATATTCTCCTTTTATAGCCCCATTCAGTAAGTGTAGATTCTGTTTGTAGGCCATGTGTGCTAAATGTAGTCCTCCAATGTTGCATGTCTTATCGTAGGATGATCTTATCATTAGGGGTGGGATAGTTTCCATTTCTGGAGGCCATTGCGTTTAGGTCACCAGCTAGTAATATCATGGCTGACGGGTGTTGTCTCCTCCATTGCACCACGTGGGCTTCCACTTCTTTCCATAGTTGTTCTACTTGTGCCTGCCGACGACATGTAGGTAAGTATAAGTTTATGCATAGCAGTTTGCTTTGTCTGAAATCTAAAACTGCTGCTACAGACCATTCATCATTGGAGGGTAATTGGATAATATTAGCTTGTATCTGCGTTGAGAACAGTAAGGCTAAGCCTCCTTTGGGTCTGCCCCCTCTTTGACTAGGTGTTGCTCTTTTAATACACGATTGGTAATTATCCAGGTAGAGCTCATCTATCGACCAGGTTTCCTGGATGAACAGGATGTCAAATTTAGTGAGGAAGTCCATTAGATTGGGATCTTTGCTTTTAGCTCCCCACCCTGCGATGTTCCACGTACAGGTGGTCAGCTTGTGATTTTTGGTTGTCAGACATCTCAAGGGACAATCAAACTTAGGTTTATAGCCAATTTGGGGTTTATCATTCATTATGTCCGTTTTGGGGTGTGTAGTGGGACATTTTGGCACGGTGTGAACTTGGACATATTCTAGTGTCCCGGAGGGGCGTTCTTTCCCCGTGACCTTATTTCAGTCCGTGTGAATGGTGTCTAGGGCTCCTAGGTTGTCCACAAAGATTGAACCGTTCTTGCCTGGTGGTACCGCTATTTCAGCTTGATGTGCTATTGTTTTCTTTGTTATAGGTGCTTCCGTAGGTCCGAGTTCCTCTGGCGATAGGAATAGCCTTAGTATCCACTCACTGTTGGATAAAGGTTTTGTGGTATAGGTTGCATAGTTAAATTCCCTGGTGACGGGTGTGGCTAGGAGTGTAATAGATTTCCTTATGGATGCTAATCTTTCAATTAGTGCGTCCTGAGCTTTATGTATTTGTTCAATAGTTGCTATGAAGCGGTTTTCCTTCTCTATGTTGGAGCTTTCATCTGGTACGTGGTTTGGGGGTAGGGTTTTTGGTCTTTTAGCCAGCTGGTTTGGGGCTTTGTCTGCCTCTAGTTGAAGCATCTTACAGTTATCGTCCGTCATAGACATTGTTGGCTTTATTTTTATCTTATCAGTCTTGATTGTTTCGATGAGAGGAATGGGAGTACCGGACACTTCAAATAGGCGAGTCACCTGCAATCCAACTCTTTGTAGCTTGTCCTTATTGTCTGAAACTAGTTTGGTTGTGTGCCAGTCTCTGAATGTTACCACAACTCTGTTTAGGTCCTTGTCTGATGGCAGAAATTTAACATTAATGATGTTTTCTGCTGGGACGAACCCTCTAACGGCTAATTCAGTTTTCTTGAGAATATAAATTCTCTGTTGTGCTGGAGAAAGGAGATCTTTGTGCATGTATACAGGTAGGATGATGAGTTTTTGTTTATTTAGAATTAGATTTCTGCGAGAGTATGTTGTTTTAGGAGTAGTTTCTTGCTTAGGTATCGGTTTTTCTCTTGATTTTCCCGCGGTTCCATTCGGGAGCGCTAGTTGCTCTGTTGGATTATGAAGCCTAGCCTTATGGAGTTCCTCTGTTGAATTGAAAAGCCCAGCCTTATGGAGGTTTTTATTTGGGCTTGGGCTTTTATCAAGGGGTGGCAGGACTGGGTTAGCTGGGTTCGTTGGATTTGAATTTTCTAATAGCTTAAATAGTCTTGTGAGGTTCATTTTCTTTGTTCGAGATGGGAGCTTTGTCTTCCTTCCCATTTTTATATTCTTGGGCTTCTTCTCTTTATTCCTGGGGCACTTCCCCTTTAAGAGGGGTTTCTTAGGGTCAATTAAGTTTCCCTTCTGGTTTGCTTTGATCCTAGATGTTTTCCTTTTTTCCACATTATGTCGGGTTTTATTTTCCTTACTGGTGTTATCGTTTGGTGTGCTAGAGAGAATTTTATATGAATGCAAGTTGTCTATTCTTCTAGTTATTTCAGTTAGGGCAGTTAGTAGGCCCAAGCATTCTGAGAGGAAGTCTTTGATGTGTACCAGTTCTCTGCCTATCTGCAACTTCTGTTCGTTTAACAGATCATTATATAGCCCTGTTAGTATGTAGGGGAGGCATTCCAAGTCCAGATATTGGGCTCTTGTGTCCTCCAGGTCCTCATTCGTCACAATGTGAAACCCCATCTTCTCCCCGGGCCTAGGTCTTTGGGAGGGCTCATCTGTCTTAATTACTGGGTTTTCCTCTTGTGACTCTTGTTCCTGCTCCAGCCCCGATTGAATCACTGAGGTTTCATCTTCTATGGCAACTTGTTTTATTTCCGTTGCCAGATTGACTCCCACCCCTTCTTCGTCTATTTCCATTAGCTCCCCATACCTGGTGCGGTCTATGAACCATTCGTGGGGGTGTCGTTTGTCAGCATTATTTATTTTATCTGTTTTCGGTTTAAAGTATTGTGATATTTTCACCTGCCTTCCTCTTGTAGAGGGTTCAGCCGCTTTGGTGAGGAGGATTCCCAGCTCTTTATAGCTCTGTCTTGTAAACACCATTCTCTAGGTTGAGAGCTTCCCTTATTGGGCACTTTATTGTAGAAAAAAAGGTAGAGGTAAAGTTTGGAAAACCGGTGTCCAGGCTGTTGGATCAGGGAGCCTCCCTACCTTTCCCTCTTTAAGACTTAACTTGGGGCGGGAGGGTATTCATGGGGGAGTTCTTGGACTTATCTTATCGAGGTTAGGCTCAATGGAGTTCAGCGGTTTCCTCTGCTTCTTTGGTTGTATTTCAAGCCAATCCGTCGTCCGGGAGCTCCAAGGTTGTAAGTCAGTGTAACAGTATCAGTAAACAGTGCGATGATAAAACAATAAAAGAATAAAAGGCGAACGATTTATACGATCTGAAGAGAAACCAGAGTAAATAAAAGAGTATTAGAATTAATTCAAGAGTTCGGTCAGGTGGCAGGATTCAAATTGAACAAATTAAAAACTAAGGTTTTGGAGAAAAATTTAACATCGATGGAAAGAGAGAAGTTCCAGAACGAAACAGGTTTGATGGTGGTTAAGAAGGTGAAATACTTGGGGATTAATATGACAGCTAAAAATGGAAATCTGTTTAAAGATAATTATGAAAAATGTTGGACGGAAGTTTAAAAGGATTTAGAAACTTGGTCAAATTTGAAGCTTTCCTTGTTAGGCCGAATTGCTGTTATAAAGATGAATGTATTGCCAAGAATGTTATTTTTATTTCAATCATTGCAAATTTTGGACAAAATGAGCTGTTTCAAGAAGTGGCAGAAAGACATTTCTAGATTTGTCTGGCAGGGCAAGAAGCCCAGAATAAAATTTAAAATATTAACTGATGCAAAGGACAGAGGTGGATTTGCCCTGCCAGACCTTAAACTCTATTATGAATCAGCGGCATTTTGCTGGCTGAAAGAATGGCTGCTTCTTGAGAACACAGACATTTTGGATTTAGAAGGTTTCAATAATGTTTTTGGGTGGCATGCATATTTGTGGTATGACAAGGTTAAAGCACATAAAGCATTTAAAAATCATATTGTTAGAAGAGCATTGTTTAATGTCTGGATGAGATATAAAGACTTATTGGAAAATAAAACCCCAAGGTGGCTGTCACCGATGGAAGCAAAGGCCCAGAAAAAGCTCAATATGGAGGCCAAATGGCCAAAATATTGGGAAATTTTGGAACAAGAAGGAGATAAATTGAAACTGCAGAGTTTTGAGAAATTGAAAAATAAAGTGAGAGATTGGCTCCATTATAATCAGATAATGGAGGCTTACAACCAGGATAAAAAAATTGGCTTCCAGGTGGAAAAATCTAAATTGGAAACAGAACTGCTAGAACCTAAAGTTAAGAACTTGTCAAAAATGTATAACTTGCTGTTGAAATGGAATACTCAGGATGAAACGGTTAAATCGGTCATGATTAAATGGGCACAAGATGTTGGACATAGAATCATAGAATCATAGAGTTGGAAGAGACCACAAGGGCCATCGAGTCCAACCCCCTGCCAAGCAGGAAACACCATCAGAGCACTCCTGACATATGGTTGTCAAGCCTCTGCTTAAAGACCTCCAAAGTAGGAGACTCCACCACACTCCTTGGCAGCAAATTCCACTGTCGAACAGCTCTTACTGTCAGGAAGTTCTTCCTAATGTTTAGGTGGAATCTTCTTTCTTGTAGTTTGGATCCATTGCTCCGTGTCCGCTTCTCTGGAGCAGCAGAAAACAACCTTTCTCCCTCCTCTATGTGACATCCTTTTATATATTTGAACATGGCTATCATATCACCCCTTAACCTCCTCTTCTCCAGGCTAAACATGCCCAGCTCCCTTAGCCGTTCCTCATAAGGCATCGTTTCCAGGCCTTTGACCATTTTGGTTGCCCTCCTCTGGACACGTTCCAGTTTGTCAGTGTCCTTCTTGAATTGTGGTGCCCAGAACTGGACACAGTACTCCAGGTGTGGTCTGACCAGAGCAGAATACAGTGGCACTATTACTTCCCTTGATCTAGATGCTATACTCCTATTGATGCAGCCCAGAATTGCATTGGCTTTTTTAGCTGCCGCGTCACACTGTTGGCCCATGTCAAGTTTGTGGTCAACCAAGACTCCTAGATCCTTTTCACATGTACTGCTCTCAAGCCAGGTGTCACCCACCTTGTATTTGTGCCTCTCATTTTTTTTGCCCAAGTGCAATACTTTACATTTCTCCCTGTTAAAATTCATCTTGTTTGTTTTTGCCCAGTTCTCTAATCTGTCAAGGTCGTTTTGAAGTGTGATCCTGTCCTCTGGGGTGTTAGCCACCCCTCCCAGTTTGGTGTCATCTGCAAATTTGATCAGGATGCCCTTGAGTCCATCATCCAAGTCGTTGATAAAGATGTTGAATAAGACCGGGCCCAAGACAGAACCCTGTGGCACCCCAATATTATGTTTGCTGACTGGGAACAGTTGTGGACCACCGGAGTGAAATTTACGGCATGTAATGCCTTAAGAGAAAATATTATGAAAATGTTTGTCAAAACAGCTTGAAAATGATATATAGTTGGTACATGACCCCAGTCAAGCTTGCAAAAATCTACCATTTACCCGATAATAAATGTTGGAAATGTAAAGAAACTGAAGGTACATTCTTTCACCTTTGGTGGACGTGCCCAAGGATTAAGGCTTTCTGGGAGATGATATATAATGAACTGAAAAAGGTATTTAAATATACCTTCCCAAAGAAACCAGAGGCCTTTCTCCTGGGCATGGTCGGCCAATTGGTGCCAAAGAAGGACAGAACTTTTTTTATGTACGCCACAACAGCAGCAAGAATACTGATCGCAAAGTACTGGAAGACACAAGACCTACCCACTTTGGAAGAATGGCAGATGAAGCTGATTGACTGCATGGGACTGGCAGAAATGACTGGCAGAATCCGTGACCAGGGAGAAGAGTCAGCAGAAGAAGACTGGAAAAAAATCAAGGACTATTTACAAAAATATTGCAAAATTAAGGAATGTTGAATGATGTTGGATTGGTATTAAGTGGTTTCAAGCTGTAACTATGATAAAATGGTTTTCTTTTTCTTTAAGTAAGAATTTGAAGTTATAATAATTTAAGATGTTGAGATAAGGATTTGCTGTATAAACAACTTAATCTGGGGATACAAGAAGGGGAGGTATGAGGAGGTCGGGGAAATAAGCTATAAGAAAATAGGCTGTGAAATTTATGTGTTTTTCATATTTTTATGTTTGTTTTTTCTTTTTTGTTTGTATAAAATTGGAAACTTTAATAAATATATTATAAAAAAAGAATAAAAGAATAAACTAATTAAAACGAGGCGACAAGACAGACAGCCAACAGTCTTTAAGGTCCTTAAGGTGCAGTTTTGGGGTCTTGAAGAGGCTAAAACTAATAAAAACGCTTAGTTGAAATCGGAGGCTCTAATTAGGCTGCTACCTCCGTCGCCATCTTGGCCTCCCTCCCATTCACAATTTTATTTAATTAAAATATGGAGGAAGATAAGGTAACAATATTTAAAGTACATCAACATGCAGAAAACAGTGTTTGTAACAAACCAGAAAGGGAAGATGAGGGCAGTCGCCGCGGGGGGTGTGTGTGTAAAATTGAATCATTGTTGATTGTAATTTGTTATAAAAGAGGAAATATTATATATATATATATATATATATATATATATATATATATATATATATATATATATAGTTAGATAGATGGGGACGCGGGTGGCGCTGTGGGTTAAACCACAGAGCCTAGGACTTGCCGATCAGAAGGTCAGCTGTTCAAATCCCCAGGGGTGAGCTCCTCTTGCTCGGTCCCTGCTCCTGCCAGCCTAGCAGTTCGAAAGCACGTCAAAGTGCAAGTAGATAAATAGGCACCGCTCCGGCAGGAAGGTAAACGGTGTTTCCGTGTGCTGCTCTGGTTCGCCAGAAGCGACTTAGTCATGCTGGCCACATGACCCGGAACCTGTACGCCGGCTCCCTCGGCCAATAAAGCGAGATGAGCACCGCAACCCCAGAGTCGGTCATGACTGGACCTAATGGTCAGGGGTCCCCTTTACCTTTAGATAGATAGATAGATAGATAGATAGATAGATAGATAGATAGATAGATAGTAAGTACCTATTAGATTAAATGCCAGACAATCTTGCGTTTTCCCCCTCCCCAGGTCTGCTAACTTCAGCACTTTGGCAATCAAGCAGAACCCGCTGCTGGCCGAAGCCTACTCAAATCTGGGGAACGTGTACAAGGAACGGGGCCAACTGCAGGAGGCAATTGAGCACTATCGGCACGCTCTGCGCCTCAAGCCGGACTTCATTGACGGATACATCAACGTCGCCGCTGCTTTAGTTGCCGCAGGCGACATGGAAGGAGCGGTGCAGGCCTATGTCTCTGCCCTGCAGTACAACCCTGTAAGTTGAATTCCGCCGGGAGAAGGCAGAGTTCTCTGCGAAACCTAAGTCGTGGCTTTGAACCGGCGCGATCCCGAAAGCGATTCCGTTTTCAGATTCGAAAGCTTTGCAGCTGGCTCTTCGTATTCTGAAATGTCCAAGTCTCCTCGGAAGTGGGACGCGGTTGGCACTGTGGTGAAAACGCCGGTCCTTTACCTTTATTATATATACTGAACTGAAAAAGATACTCAAATGCCCATTTACAAAAAAACCCTGGAGGCCTTCCTAATTAGAAATCATGCCAACAGAAATTAAGAAAAAGGTTAGAGAGCACTCTTCATGCATGCAATGACAGCAGCCAGAATTTGAGTGGTGACGAATTGAAAAAGTGAGAATATTCCCACAAAACCCAATGGGCGGGCCCAAATGTTAGAACAGGGGTTGGCAACGTGCGGCCCATGGACCAGATGCGGCCCACGAAGACCGTTTTACTGGCCCACGAACCGTCCCCGAACCGAGCTGCCCACTCGGTGAGTCCCCCAGCACAGCGGGGGACTCGCCGTGTGGTGCCGGAAATCGTGTCTGCGCACGAGCGGATACCGAAACTCATGTCTGTGCATGTCCAGACGCCAGAAATCGCTTCTGCGCAGGCACGATTTCCAGCATCTGGGCATGTGCAGGCGCAATTTCCGGCATCGCGCTGAACCAGTCCGGCCCACGGACGATCTTTGTGGGAGTGATCCAGCCCATGGCTGGTAAACCTTGCCGACCCCAATGGTAGAATATATACAACTGGCAAAAAAGACAGAGAGACTTCGAAGATACTTGACTCAGAAGGTTAATAAAGAATGGATAGTATTTAAAGAATATTTGAATAATGATTGGAATAACAAAAATCGTTATCATTATTCTGTTGGAAGCCGCCAAGAGCGGCTGGGGAAACCCAGCCAGATGGGAGGGGTAGAAATAATAAATTTTTATTTTTATTATAATTATTATTATTCTGTTGGAAGCTATCAAGCGTGGCTGGGGGAAACCCAGCCAGATGGGCAAGGTAGAAATAAATTATTATTATTATTATTATTATTATTATTATTATTATTATTATTATTATTATTATTATCCTCCTCCTATTTTTTTCCATTTCCTTTCTTCCGTTTCTTAGCAAACTTTGTACAGTGGTACCTCGGGTTACATACGCTTCAGGTTACAGACTCCACTAACCCAGAAATATTACCTTGGGTTAAGAACTTTGCTTCAGGGTGAGAACAGAAATTGTGCTCCTGTGGCGCGGCAGCAGCAGGAGGCCCCATTAGCTAAAGTGGTGCTTCAGGTTAAGAACAGTTTCAGGTTAAGAACAGACCTCCAGAACGAATTAAGTACTTAACCCAAGGTACCACTGTATATGGAGTTTGTACATGGAGTTTGTATACACGTTACATTGTGTACTCTTATGTACATAATGGCTGAATGTTTAATAAAGATTTAAAAAAATTAAAACAACTTTGAAAGAGGATTAAGACAGATACAACTAGTGCCAACTTGGCCCTCCAGCTGTTTGGGGACTCCAACTCCCATCATCCCTAGCTAACAGGCCAGCGGTCAGGGATGATGGCAATTGTAGTCCCCAAACAGCTGGAGGGAAAAGTTGGGCCATGCCTGCTCTTAACTATTTAAATCAGTGGTGGCCGAACTCGAACCTCCAGCTGTTTTGGGACTACAACTCCCATCGTCCCTAGCTAACAGGACGGGTGGTCAGGGATGATGGGAATTGTAGTTCCCAAACAGCTGGAGGGTCGAGTTGGGCCATGCCTGCTCTAATGCAACAGCATTCAGCTCTACAATACCTTCTCCTCCTCCAGCTTCTGTTTCCGCTTTTCCTCTACTGCTACTCTCCTTTGTTGCTCCTTCAACTTATGTTCCTTCAGTCGTCTCTGTCTCTCCTCCATTTGCTTCTCATACTGGAGTTTGGCCTTTTTCTCCTTTTCCAATATCTGTGTTTCTTTGGCCGCTGCAAATTTCAACCAGGGTGGATAAAAAATCAACGATTTTTTTAAAAAACAAAATTTAAAAAATCATATTTTTTATTTAAATCGGGTTTTTTAATTTAAATCGGATTTTTAAAATAAAATGCTTTTGGAGGAAAAATGATTCTAAATCTTTTCTATGTAAGAGACATTCTAGTCCAAAGGCTATTCATCAGGAAATAAGGATTTGTTTTAAGTTTTTCATGTGTCTAAAACTCAGTTGTTTTTTTAAAAAAACTGTTTAACCACATCAGTTAACAAACAGGGAGGCATATTGTCAGGGAACTGCCATCGGAGCTGGAAGCGGAGGGAAGGCTCCAAAGGGATGCCGGAGAGGGTCCCAGTAGGGAGAGAGGGAGCCCGTCTGCTGGGGAAGGAAATCAGCGTAACACCAGTAGATAAGGGGGGCAGATGGGGGAATCGGGGAGGAGGCTCCAAGACTCCTCGCCGGAGACCAGCGGAGAGAGTACGGGTACTCCACTGCCCACACCCTCCCTGCGCAGAAGACTTCCGCGCAGGGAGAGTAGGAGGAGACTTGGCGTCAAGGAACTTTTGTGCTGGAAGAAGTTTAAGAAGCGCCCACTGACGGATTCTGCCAGCGACTGAGACAGTCACGATGCTGGAGGCTGTTCAGTCAGAAAGGGTTAACCAGGTAACCTAGCCACGAGTGGCGGCAACTTACGCACGAGCAACCCCTAAACCCATTACACATATGTTATAATGCTACTGTTTTGGTTAAATAAATTGTTTTAATTGTTATGAAGGAAATGGTTATTTTTCTCCTTCCAATCAAGTGCAGCAGAAAAGCTGTCCAAATAGAAGCAGTTATCTTATTAAACCTCACCATCATTTCATCAATGTATTTCTAATAGTAGAACCAAATCAGTTATTTTTTATATAACTGTCAAAACCACTCTGAAAACTTATTCTTCCAAAAAGAAAAGCTTCCCCTGCTTGTCCAGATTAAGAGGATGCCAGCAAGATTTTTTTTAAAAAAAGATTTAAATCAAGTGTTACAGACTAGCAATTTAAATCAGGTCTGACTGACAAGTGGTTTACCGGTAAATCTTGATTTAAATCGATTTGAATGGTAATCAAATGTCTGTATTTTTAAATATATCCCTACTGTGCTGCTTCTCGAGCTCCTCTCTCCGCTCCCTGGCCAGCCTTTGCCTCTCTTCTGTTCTCAAAGTGGACCCATCAATCACTGGAAAGGATGGCAAAGTTGAACTGGTTACAGGGCTGAGGTTTCTGGAGGAACAAGTGACCAATGGGCGCAACTTTCTTTTCCCAGGAGTGCAACTCCAGCCTGACGTGCAGGGATACTGGTTAACATGGGAATACATGCGCCAGGGCATGGTGGATAAAAATCAATGATTTTTAAAATTTAAATCGGATTTTTAAAATAAAGTGCTTTTGGAGGAAAAATCTTTCTTTTTTCGTGTAGAAGACAACCCCTAATTTTAAACTTTTTTAAAAAATGGGGGGAGGATATAGTCTTATACATTATATGTATGTCGTTTTTAAATAAACTCCATTTGTTGAAAAAGACTTGGTCTACATGGTCTCTTATTCTTCCTGATAGCTTGGCTAATTCTGCGCACTCCATTAACTTTTGTTGCCACTTCCATTTTGATGGTCCTTTTTCTCCCTTCCAGTCTGATGCTATTAAGATTCTCGAAGCCACTGTTGCATATAGAAATAATTCCCTTGCATTTTGGGGGATATCGGGTTCACAAAACAAAAACGGCATCCTCATCGGCCCAAGCAGACCAGTTCTTACCAAGCTTTGGAAAAATGTCACAATGAGAAACTTTCGGGAAGAGAATAATAATAGAATAATAAATTATTGTTTATACCCCGCCCATCTGGCTGGGTTTCCGCAGCCACTCTGGGTGGATCGCAACCGAATATGAAAAAAACAGGACAGCATTCAACATCAAAAACGTCCAAAAACAGGGCTGCCTTCAGATGTCTTCTTAAAGTCTGATAGTTGTTTATTTCTTTGACATCTGATGGGAGAGGGAGCCACCACTGAAAAGGCCCTCTGCCTGCTTCCCTGTAACCTCGCTTCTTGCAGGGAGGGAACTGCCAGAAGGACGATGGGGGTGGAGAAAACTTGTACAGTGGTACCTCGGGTTAAGTACTTAATTTGTTCCGGAGGTCTGTACTTAACCTGAAACTGTTCTTAACCCGAAGCACCACTTTAGCTAATTGGGCCTCCTGCTGCTGCCGCGCCGCCGGAGCACGATTTCTGTTCTCATCCTGAAGCAAACTTCTTAACCTGAAGCACTTTTTCTGGGTTAGCAGAGTCTGTAACCTGAAGCGTATGTAACCTGAAGTGTATGTAACCCAAGGTACCACTGTAGAGCCTTATTTATGTCCAGCCACTTTTGATTGATGGGGTCTGTGTGGAGAGGGTAACAACGTTCAGATTTTTGGGCATTGAATTACAAGAGGATCTGTCCTGGAGTGTCAACACAAGGGGGCTTGTGAAGAAGGCGCAGCAGAGACTGTACTTTTTGAGAATTCTAAGGAAAAAACATCTTCCGCAGAAACTGCTGCTTGCCTTCTATCACTGTGCCATTGAGAGCGTGCTCACTTATGGCTTATGTGTGTGGTACGGAAGCTGGACTACCCAGGACAGGTTGGGGTTGTGCAGAGTTGTTAAGGCAGCAGAGAGCATTGTTGGCTGCCCACTCTCCACCTTAGAGCAGATTTATGCCACAAGGTGCCATAGGAAGACACTGGACATAGTAAAAGATCCATCGCATCCTGGTCACTGTCTCTTCGAGCTCCTGCCGTCGGGACGGAGATACAGGACGATGAAGACAAGAACAAGCCATCTTAAGAACAGCTTCTTCTCCAGAGCGATCTCGGGCCTGAATGGGAAGCCTGGACTTTGAAAGTCATCTAATCTTCCTTGCTGTATTATACTGTATTGTTTTAATTAGTGTTTTTATAGTTGTTTTGATTTTGTGTGGAGTGCCCTACCTGGGTGGATGGAGCAGCCAAGTAATTTCGTTGTCCCCGAGAGGGGGCAATGACAATAAATATATTATTATTATTATTATTATTATTATTATTATTATTATTATTATTATTATGTACGCCACCACAGCAGCAAGAATCCCGATAGCCCCAAACTGAAAAAGTAACAATAACCCCACCAAATCAGGCTTGCTAGCAAAAACAACGGAATACAGGTGAAACTCGGGAAAATTACAGGTAGAATATCGTGGAAAAGTTCATTTATTTCAGTAATTCAACTTAAAAGGTGAAACTAATATATGAGATAGACTCATGATGTGCAAAGCAAGATATGTCGAACCTTTATTTGTTATAATTGTGATGATTACGGCATACAGCTGATGAAAACCCCAAATTAACAATCTCAGAAAATTAGAATATTGTGAAAAGGTGCAGTAGCTATTCAATCCATAACACCTGCAATGGGTTCAGTAGGAAGCACAATCATGGGGAAGGCTGCTGACCTGACAGTTGTGCAGAAAGCCATCATTGAGACCCTCCATAAGGAGGGGAAGCCTCAAACGGTAATTGCAGAAGAAGTTGGATGTTCCCAAAGTGCTGTATCAAAGCACATTAATGGAAAGTTATGCGGAAGGGGAAAGTGTGGAAGAAAAAGGTGCACAAGCAGCAGGGATGACCACAGCCTGGAGAGGATTGTCAGGAAAAGACCATTCAAATGTGTTGGGGACTTCCACAAGGTGTAGACTGAGGCTGGAGTTAGCACATCAAGACCTAACACACACAGACAGATCCTGGAGATGGGCTTCAAATGTTGTATTCCTCTTGTCAAGCCGCTCCTGAACAAGAAACAACGTCAGAAGCATCTCATCTGGAAACCAAGGACCCAGAGTCTGGAGGAAGAATGGGGAGGCACACAATGCCAGATTCTTGAAGTCCAGTGTGAAGTTTCCACAGTCTGTGTTGATTGGGGGAGCCATGTCATCAGCTGGTGTTGGTCCACTGTGCTTCATTAAGTCCAGGGCCAACACAGCCGTCTACCAGGAGATTTTGGAGCACTTCATTCTTCCTTCCGCAGATGAGCTTCATGGGGATGCTGACTTCATTTTCCAGCAGGACTTTGGCACCTGCCCACACTGCCAAAAGTACCAAAACCTGGTTCAATGCCCATGGGATTACTGTGCTTGATTGGCCAGCAAACTTGCCTGACCTGAACCCCATAGAGAATCTGTGGGGCATTGCCAAGAGAAAAATGAGAGACATGAGACTGAGCAATGCAGAAGAGCTGAAGGCTGCTATTGAAGCATCCTGGTCTTCCATAACACCTCAGCAGTGCCACAGACTGATAGCATCCATGCCACGCCGCATTGAGGCAGTAATTGATGCAAAAGGGGCCCAAACCAAGTACTGAGTACATATGCATGTTTCTACTTCTCAGAGGTCCAATATTGCTCTAATTGCAATTCTTGTTTTGCTGATTTCATGTAATATTCTAATTTCCTGAGATTGTTAATTTGGGGTTTTCATCAGGTGTACGCCATGATCATCACAATTATAACAAATAAAGGCTTGACATATCTCGCTTTGCATGTCATGAGTCTATCTCATATATTAGTTTCACCTTTTAAGTTGAATTACTGAAGTAAATGAACTTTTCCATGATATTCTAATTTTTTGAGTTTCACCTGTATTTCCATCTTGCAAAACTAACAGGGAGAAGAGGAGAAAAGGGTATTGAAAAAGTCAATAAAGAATGGACAAATTTCAAAGAAAATCTTAAAAATGATCCGGGCAACGCAAGTCCCCTGTCAGATACAGATTAAATCTTGAAAATAGAGGGAAGGCATATTCAAATCTGATTAGAGAAACACAAGAAAAAGTAGAATAACTAACATGAGCAGGCATGGCCAAACTTGGGCCTCCAGCTGTTTTGGGACTACAACTCCAATCATTCCTGTCCACTGGTCCTGTTACCTAGGGATGATGGGAGTTGTAGTCCCAAAACAGCTGGAGGGCCAAGTTGGGCATGCCTGATGTAAATTGATGTATAATAAAGATTATTTTAAGAGAAAAGTATATGCTCTGGTGTGTGGTCATTTCCTGCTTTGCAAAACAAAAGCAGCATCTTCATTGGCCCAAGTAGACCAGTTCTTACCGAGCTTTTGAAAGATGTCAAAATGGGACTCTTTTGAGAAGGAGAATATGCAACTTAAAAAGTAGCAGCACAGATTCGTGAACTGAAAAGCAGAAGGACTGTGAAGAGCCACAACCAAGGAAGTCACAGGAATGGATTTTTTTTTATTTATTAAAGCAAGGATTTTACCTGGCCTGGTTGAAGATTTCATACCAACTGGAGACTGGACTGGAACAGGACCAGGACTAGCACAACTTTGGCTTCTTCTTTCCTCTGCCAACACCTGGGCTGCTGCAACTGTAAAACAGACCACAATCACAGTTATTACAACGAAAATCCACAATTTATTTCCGGCAGCAGGCTTAATGCAAGACTTGTTGGTACATCTGATCATTTTTTTTTATCTCTTCATGTATCACGCCAAAAAAACCAGAATTATTTTTATGAGGAAGTTTCACAACAGTGAGTATCTAGAACTAGCTCAACTTACAGAATCAATAAGAAATCACTCAAATGTGAGAATAAGGAGAGAATGGGATGCTTTTATAAACTACATGGAAAAAGGTGGTTCCAAGGACTTTGCTTGGCTTAGCATAGACTAAAATCCCACAGGCTACCTATAGATTTGCTAACAGAGAACAGACAAACAGAAATATGATTAGGAACCGTTTGCGGGGGGGGGAGTCAAGATACGAATCAGGGAGTCGAGCCTGAAGCCGTAAGAGGAGATGTTATAATTATAAAAATAGAAAAAAAGTTATAGGAAATAACTAATAGGAGAAAGGAGGGCTTGTATTCCTTACAAAGAAGTTTATTGGATACTGTTTCGTTTCTAGTTTCTTTTTCTTTCATTTTTCTTTTTTTCTATCTTTTCTTCTTTTGTTGGATATATAATATGTATATGTATATGTAATGTTATATGGCTAAATAAAGATAAAACAATGGGGGGGGACTTGCTGGTACGACAGTATTCAAACCTGCTTTTTGGGCAGAGATTTCTCCAAAAATAAAAAGTTCATAGTTCTAAAACTCCTCACCCACAATAATACAGAAAGGAGACTTAACATGGAAACGGGTATCAGAACGTGCAATAAACCCAGATGTCAACTTTGCTGCCATATACACCCAGACAACACCATCGCTGGACCCAACAACGCCAAACATCCCATCTCAGGCCTATTTAATGGCTCATCTTCGAACGTTGTGTATGCCATCAAATGCCAGCAGCACCCTTCAGCTCTCTATATTGGACCAACAGACCAAACCCTGCGTCAGAGGATAAATGGGCCTAAATCTGACATCGGGAATCACAAGGCAAATAAGCCAGTTGGCCCTTCAGCTGTTTTGGGACTACAGCTGCCATCATCCATAACTCACAGGACCAGTGGTCAGGGATGATGGGAATTGTAGTCCCCAAACAGATGGAGAGCCAAATTTGCCTATGCCTGTGATGGACTATGCCAGGCTTCCTCAAACTCAGCCCTCCAGCTGTTTGGGGACTACAACTTGTTGGAAAATTCCACTCCACCTTTAGTTGCAGACATGGAACTGTTGCATGCCCTATACAGGTTTATCAAGACAACCAGTCCTGTTTGGCTTTGCTAGCTTCAGAGAGTTGTAAGCAAAGAACAAAGTGCTTGCAGATAAAATTACATTGTGCATGGGGGTGTGTTTGGAAAGGACTCATTCAGGTGTCCTACATGCCCGGAAACGGAATTCCTGCAGATCTGTTGTCTAAAGTTCTTAACAGAGAACAACTTCAGGTATATGTACAGCGGTTGCAGTTGGGTTGAAATACTGCGCCATAGGTTACATGGAAAGGGGGAGGATGTTGGAAAATTCCATTCCACCTTTAGTTGCAGACATGGAACTGTTGCATGTCACATGTCTGTTTACATACCAGCACAGCCTGCTAGGAACTTCCGTTGTGTATAGCTTTTGCTTCTCTTTGTCTCTCGGAGAAAACAAAGAGAGAGACATGTTTCTTTGTCCTGATTTATGATTAATAAATCCGTAGTTGTAGTATGCTTCCACAAGCCTCACGTCTATTCTGTGTGCGCAGTTCGCTCTGCTGATATAGTGTGCCCTGGCTTTGAAGCCTGGGTCACTGATTTACGTTGGAGCAGAGGCCAATGGGTCTTCGCAGTGGGACAGCTGGTAGCAGACGACTCAGCTGGGGCTAGCCAGCTGGCCTTGAGACCCTCCGCATGCCGACACAACACACATCCTCCCTGACTGCCGCTCATGTGAGCTAGGGATGATGGGACTTGCAGTCACAAAACAGCTGGAGGGCCAAATTATCAGGCATGGCCCAACTTGGCCCTCCAGCTGTTTGGGGACTACAATTCCCATAATTCCTGACTCCTGGTCCTGTGAGCTAGCGATGATGGGAATTGTAGTCCCAAAACAGCTGGAGGGCCGAGTTTGGCCATCACTGCAGTAGGAGAACACTTCCCTCTCCCAGGCCATTTAATGCAGGATCTCCAAGCAGCTGTCTTATGACAAAAGGATTTCAAAAATAGACTTGAAAGAGAAGTGGCTGAATTGCAACTTATCACTCAACTGAAAATGATGGTGTGATGGCCTGGGATTCCGATTCAGAGGATGAACCGGAGGAATCCCAGCCTGCACAGGAGTCCCCACCTCCAGGGCCAGCTGAACTGGGGCAGGGCCTTGATTCTGACGCACCTACACCTGTGCCAGATCCTCAGCAGCAGGCACCAGGTGAATCCATTCTGGCTCCAGAGGTGGTTGAGGACTCAGTGCCTACAGGTGAGTCTCCCCCTGGGCCCACTAACCCTTCAGCCTCTCCTGAACTGCAGAGGCTCAGGGCAGAGAGGCGAAGGGAACTGGTTTCTCCCAGGAGGAGTGCTCGCCTTAAGGCCAGGAGAGGCGGGTCTCCTGGGGGCTGGGACCGCCCCTGGCCTCAGAGAAGATAAAGGCCAGTCAGCCCGGTCCCAGGTTGCGGAAGCAACGTTGTTGTTGAGTACCTGCTCTTACCTGGACCCAGACCTGACCTTCCAGTGTTCCTGTTCCCCGCCCGGCTTCCTGCTTCTGACCTTCCAGCGTTCCTGTTCCCGCCCGGCTTCCTGCTTCGGACCTCGCCTCGCTCCTTGTGAACTGTTTCCAGGCTAGTGACTCAGGACTGAACTTTGACTACGATAACGGTGACCTTCCCCCCGGGACCAGCACAGATGGAGAGAGTTCATCTGAATAGAGATATTGGATTCTTGACTCATTACAGATGCTATTTTGAGTCATCTGCATACTCTCCCTTGCTTTTTCCTGTCAGACTAATTGCAGTCGTTAACAGTCATGAAGATTTATGATTCCACCGTCCAGCCGTTTCTTCTGCGCACACTCTGAGGAAAACGACCTAGGTAGGAAAAATTGCAGACGCAGCAGTCTGCCTTCGTGTGAGAGCAGAGGGAGTGATGCAGTCCAGAGACAGCTTCTTCTATCTATAAGCGTTTAATTACACGCAATAAATCACCATCCAAACTCTCAGACATCCTCTCCGTGCTCGACGCACGCTCAGTCTAAAACTGAAACCAACTCACGGAACAAAGACTGTGACGACAGCACAGCACAGCTTTGTGTAGACGCTCCTCCCCCCGGATACAGAACACAAGAAGGTTAACCCTATAACCGCCATACTCTACAAGTCGTCCACAGGTTGACCATACCCATTAAGTCCTACTACCCTTTGGAGAAAAATTTGGCCACCCTGAATGTGATCTCTGGATCCTTGTCCTCTAACAGGGATTTTAAGCATTGAGGTTCATACCCACTGTTGGGATACTGCCAGGGAGATATAGTCCATCATGGCCCCAAGCCGGCTGTCGGACGATCCATCGACCTCCCGTAGACAGGCAATATCAGCAATTAGCGACACGAAGCCTCAGAAATAGATTGCCACATTCCAGGGCTCGTGCACACTCTTTATCAGCAGAAGCACAGCCAGAAAGTTGCACAGCAGGAGTGCATATTTACAGACTTTATTCAGTGTTGATCAGAACAAAGAGAGACATGACTGTTCTGCGTCAGAGTCTCCGACCGACTGAGAAATCGAAAGGAACAGCAAAACATAAACATCCTGTGAACAGGAAATACGCAGACTCTGTGACTCACAAAGCCTGCTCCCTTTTAAGGTGGAACGGAAATATCCTAACATCCTCCCCCTTTCCATGTAACCTGTAGTACCTGTGGTTCAACCCAATTGCAACCTTTGTACATAAACCTTAAGTTGTTCTCTGTTAACAACCTTAGACAACAGATCCGCAGGAATTTCATTTCCTGGCATGTAGGACACGTGAATAAGTCCTTTTTGAATACACTCCCTTGCACGATGTAGCTTAATCTGCAAGTACTTGGTTCTTTGTTTGCAACTCTCTGAGTTCAGCAAAGCCAAACACGATCTATTGTCTTGATGCACTTGTACAGGACATTTCACAGACACTCTGATGTCCTTAAACAGTTGCAACAACCATTCACAATTCATGAGTGAAAATGACAGAGCATTGAGTTCTGCTTCACAGGAACTTAGGCTCACTGTTGTCTGCTTCTTGCACAACCAGTCAAACAGGCAGTGGTTGTACATGTAGCATACTCCAGAAGTGCTTGTACCATCCGTGGTGTCACTTCCAAAACTTGCATCAGCAAAGATTTCAAGACCTCCAGTCTTTTGACTGCTGAACCTCAGCCTGTAGTGCATAGTCCCTTTCAAATAGCGGGCTATGCGCTTCAGAGCTTTCCAATCCTGAACCGTAGGATTGTTGGCATGTCTGCCAAGCAGATTACAGCTTACAGCTATGTCAGGTCTTGTTTTTTAAAAAATAATTTTTTTATTGGTTTTACAACATTTTTTAAACAATACAAACAAATAAAAAGACATACAAACATGTATAATTTCATAACCTTTTTTTCATAACCCTCACTTCTCGGACTCCCCCATACCTCCCCTTTCTGCATCCCAATTTCCAAAATTCTTTCAGCAGCTTCTAAATAGTTTTATCAAATATATGTCCTCTTAGTCTTTCCTTCAACTTAATCTTATGTCACTGTAATCCCCTTTTCTTTCTCAACACCTCGACATTTTAGCATTCATCAATTTTATAATAGTTCTTAAGATAAATTTTAAATTTCTTCCAATCCTCTTCCACCGTCTCTTTCCTCTGATCCCGGATTCTGCCAGTCATCTCAGCCAGTGTCATGTAGTCCATCACTTTCATCTGCCATTCTTCCAGGGTGGGTAGATCTTGTGTCTTCCAATACTTTGCGATAAGTATTCTTGCTGCTGTCGTAGCATACATAAAGAAAGTTCTATCTTTCTTTAACACCAATTGGCCGACAATGCCCAAGAGAAATGCCTCTGGTTTCTTAGGGAAGGTACATTTAAGTACTTTTTTCATTTCATTATATATCATCTCCCAGAAGGCCTTAATCTTTGGGCACGTCCACCAAAGGTGATAGAAAGTACCTTCAGTTTCTTTGCATTTCCAACACTTATTATCAGGCAAATGGTAAATCTTTGCTAGCTTGACTGGGGTCGTGTACCACCTGTAGATCATTTTCATAATATTTTCCTTTAAGGCATTGCATGCCGTAAATTTTATCCCGGTGTTCCACAACCATTCCCAGTCAGCAAACATAATGTTATGACCAATGTCCTGTGCCCACTTAATCATAGCTGATTTAACTATTTCATCTTGTGTATTCCATTTCAGCAGCAAATTATACATTCTTGACAAATTCTTAGTATTGGGTTCTAACAGTTCAGTTTCTAATTTTGATTTCTCCACCTGGAAGCCAATTTTCCTGTCTTGTTTATACACCTCCATTATTTGATAATAATGGAGCCAATCTCGTACTTTGGGTTTCAATTTCTCATGACATTCACTTTTTTGGAGATCGGTTCTAATTTTTCCTGTGTCTCTTCAGCAATATTTCTGGCGTCCTCTGCAATTTTGCGTGTTGCAGAGTTTTCTTCAATCAGCTTATTTATAGATTCTGTATTAGATGTCACACTTTTCGTATTCAAGTCCAACCTTGCTGTTAATTCTGTTAATTTTTGTGAATTCTCTGTACTCTGCTTTGTCAAAGCTTCTAAAGATTGATTTATCTTGAGTAACGCCTGTGTCATTGAATCCATGGAAACAGCTGTCACTTTTTCTTGCCCAGCTGCTCCTGTCGGTGTTAGGCTTGATATTGAACCTCTTTTCTTTTGTTGTTGTTTCACTTTAGCTCTAATTGTTATCTCATCTGCTGGGCCACTCATGTCCCAAGGACATTCTCACAGGAGCAGTTTCCTGGTGGAAAATCCCACTGTCTTACTCCGTTGCTCTGCGACTGTTACTTCTCAACCCTCTAGAGGGAGCAAACCACAATGTCCAAGTGAAGGAAACAAAGAACAAAGAACAAAGAAACCAGGAAACTTCAGTATAAATGTTGCAACACTTTTTCTATGTAGTTTCTCTGTCAACACAGTCCAATACGTTGTAGCAGCAAAGCCCTAAAACTTTGTGTCAAGTAGAACATCAGCTATGTAGCCTTGCAACAAGTTTCTAAAATCAGTTCACTATCCTGGTGTCTTATTTTGGCAGTCCGTCTCAGGGGGTTAAGACAGCGAAAAACTTTTCTCTTTCAATAAATCATGCAGGTTGATAACGTTACTTTTTCTCCCCTCTGCCCCTGCTTGCTAGAGAGGAGGTTCGTGTCCAATGCCAGGTTTAAACAGTCCTACAATTATTTTCGTTCAGATGCAGCTTTAAATTTTCGTTGCTTTATCTGTCATGCAGTCGGGGGAAGGCAGACTTCCTTAATTTTAACCTTTCCCGTTTCCGGCCAAATTTCAAATTTAAATTTTAGAGTTCCAGATAGTCATTCAGTCCTACTCACGGGTTTTTCGATCCAATTTCAATTTACAGGAAGGAATCGGCGCTCTCCGTTCATGGTGATGCGGCTTCGCTCCGCGGGCTGGGTTGCGACTCTCAGCACCGCGGTCTCCCGATGCCATTCCGGAGCCTTTAAAAAGGCTCTTTCGCAGTAAGGGGGGCGCTTCTGGTGCCCACCGAGTCTCCTTGTTCACAGGCTTCCGCGCCTGTGATTTTAGGGGTCCCCCACTTGCCGTAGCGGGTCAGACGCGAACTCGCGAAGCAGTCCTCCTCCGGAGCTCGGAGAGAGGACCGCCATTAAACGCTGGCGCCGACCGGAAGTCCTGCTATGTCAGGTCTTGAGCATCTAGCAATGAAATTCAGCTTGCCTAGAATGCACCTGTACAGCGTTGTGTCAGAAAACGCTTCAGCAGTACTGTCTACCTGGTAACCTGTCACCATTGGTGTGTCTGCTGAGTTTGCATCAACCAAATTCAACCTGGTTAACACATCAGCAATTTTCTGTGTTTGGTGTACCAGAAAATTACCTGCTTGGTCCCTCTCCACCTGCAGAGAAAGATAGTTGGATACCTCACCAAGATCCTTCATGTCAAAGTGCTCCTTCAGCTGAGCTAGGGTGCTTTGATAAAAAGCCTGATTCTTCCAAAACATCAGAAGATCATCAACAAAACATAAACAATACAGTCTGTTTTGCCCCTCTTCCTTGACAAACACACATGGATCAGCTTTGCCCTGGTGAAAACCTAGAGAAAGCAATGTCTCAGTGAGTTTTGAGTTCCAACACCTGGCACTCTGCTTGAGACCATATAAGGATTTCCGCAGTTTACAGACCATTCCCTTCTGTATCTGCATCCCATCAGGTGGAAGCATGTACAGCTCCTCCCCCAAAATCCCGTACAAAAAAGCTGTATTAGGCATCAGCAATCTAGTTGAAAGATACATGAGAATAAGAGATGTTTAAGAAAAAGATGAAATTTGGTGCAATATTATGTTTAAATTAAGTAATTAAGTATTTGATAAAAATATTTAAAGTCGGAGACATAATATTTGAATATTACAAAGTAAGAATTGAAATAAGGTAATAAATTGCTGCTTATAATTTTATAATTGGGAACGCAGGAAAGGGAGATGTGAGGAAGTCCAAAAGGTTACGGAAATATGATTTATGGACAGTTGTCTTCATTGTATTTTTTCTATTCTATGCTTATCTTTTTTCTTTTTTTTTCTTTTTTCTGTTCTTCTTTGTTTGTTATATTTTGGTGATGGTATTTTATATGTTTGGTGATCTTTTGTTTAAAAATTCTCAATAAATATCTTTTTTTTAAAAAAAAAAAGCTGTATTAATGTCATGGTGGGAAACATGCAGTTTCTCCTCCGCAGCGATCTTGAGCATCAGCCGAATGCTCTCATATTTGACTGTGGGTGAGTAGGTCTCGTGGTAATCCTGTCCTGGTACCTGTGAAAAACCTCTGGCAACCAATCTGGCTTTGTGTCTGACAACCTTGCCATTCTGGTCTGTCTTGGCCTTGAAGACCCATTTGCTGCCAACCAGTCTCATTCCTGGGACTACTGGTACCAGTTCCCAAGTTTGGTTCCTGTTCAAGGAATCAACTTCAGCCTTCATGGCATTAAGCCAAGGCTCAGCATCTTTAGAGGTTAACTCCTGAAGCTCTTTGAAGCTTGAAGGTTCCCACACCTTCTCTGAGCTACTAAGAACAGCAGTTGCTGTCTTAGCAAACTCATCAGCATATCTCTTTGGAGGTCTGCCCTTCGTGGCCCTCTCAGATCTGCGTACCAGACGCAAGTCTTCTGGATTCATCTCCTCTTTCTTAGGAGAAAAGTGGCCAATGGTGAACAGCGGTTCTTCCAGTTCATTGTCAGACGCATCAGATGGTCTGACTGAGGCCTTTGCGCTCTTGTAGTCTGCTGTGTCATCACTGTCACTGACACCAGCAGCAGCGCCGCCCACTGAACTGGAATCCGAACTCTGATCATCATCATCATCATCATCATCATCCTCAGCAGCCTCCTCAGCTTTAGCTGCTTGCTTGACATCACCTTCATCCTCCTCTGGGTAACTCTGGAAAATTCCCACATTCCCCCCCCCCACTTAGGATTGTACTCAACACTCCTTGTGAACTTAATGGACTTAGAGTCAGTCATCCATACCCTGTATGCACCTTTTTCGTACCCCATGAACAAACCATGTGCCCCACGCTTCCCAAGCTTGTTGCTTTGTGGGGTGTGTACCCACATGTCAGAACCAAAGATTCTCATGTGCTTGATGTTGGGCTTCTTGCCAAACATCTTCTCATAGGGGGTACAACCAATAGGTGATGACAATCTGCGATTAAAAGTGTAAGCAAAATTGCACAGAGCTTCCCCCCAAAACTTATCAGGGAGATTGGCATCATGCAACAAGGTTTTCATTCCTTGCAGCAACGTTTGATTTGCTCGCTCCGCAAGCCCATTCATCCATGGCGATCTGGGCGTTGACATGTCATGCTGGATTCCCTTCTCAGTCAGGAAAGCTTCAAACTGCTGAGAAGTGAACTCCCCGCCCCGATCAGTAAACAGACAGCCAATACGTTTACCGTGAACATTCTCCAACCAAACACAGAATGCCTTAAACTTCGGAAACGCTTGTGATTTCTGCTCAAGCATAAACACATGAATGTACCTGGAAAAAGAATCGATTAGAACCATGAAGTACCTTGCTCCCCCCAAAGAGGGCGCAAGTGGACCAACCAGGTCTGCGTGCACTAGCTGGTAGGGTTTGGAAGCCTGCCTGCTAGACTCCTTGCCTTTTGGAGCAACCTTCACCTTGTTCTCTGCACAAGATACACATTTCATGTGAAATTTACAGGGTTTGATGGTCAAACCTTCAACCACCTCCGGCATCTTGGCCAGTGCCTTCCAAGAGAGGTGACAAAACCTTCGATGTGCATCGTGAATGCAACCTGCATGAAGAACTTTGTTAGTTTGTGCAACACAACAAGAATCAGCATTAGACACAACAGCACTATTGTCGTCATAAGTTATATGGAACAAACCATCCATAAACTTTGCATGCAAATAGTCCTCTTTGCCTTTTCTAATGACACAGACGCTCCTCTTAAAGGAAATCTGAAAACCACACCCAGTAAGCTGTGGGACACTGAGCAAGTTGCTTGCAGCTCCCGGAACATAAAGTACACCTTTGATGGTAGTGTGCAGACTTGCCAGTTTCACAGTCACTTCTCCTGCGATTTGCAACGTCCTTCCGTCAGCCAGGTGGATCTCTCCATCTTGAGGTGTGAAGGAGATAAATAGGTGGCGATCCTTCACGACGTGGCGGGTACAGCCTGAATCCACAATAAAGCTGCCTTTGGCTTTCGGAGCAGTCTTTACAGCAAGCAAACCCTTGTTTTCCACTGGCGTGGGCTTTTGCAGCTTGCCCCCCTGCTGCTCCTGGCCATCAGACTTGCCTTTAGCCTTTGGTGAGGCTGTGCCAGCAAACAAATCCTTGTTTTCCACTGGCATGGGCTTTTGCAGCTTGCCCCCCTGCTTCTGGTCAGCAGACGTGCCTTTAGCCTTTGGTGAAGCTGTGCCAGCAAACAAGACCATGTTTTCCACTGGCGTGGGCTCTTCACCCTCCCTCTGCTTCTGGCCATCTGCAGGCGTCTGCATCTGTTTACCTTTGCCTTTCCGGCCTCTGCAAAGGCGATGACCTTCGTTCCCACGAGAAACAGAGCTCTCAGCTGCCGACTCCTTGGCTCCCCCTGGAGGCTGGAATGCTGCCTGGGATGACATGACGGTCAGCTCCCCCTGCAGCCTGCAACCGGTGCCCTCAGCATCCCTGCATTCACTCGCATTCTGGGAAACAGCCAGGACCTCCGATGCAGCCAAACTCTGGGCTGGGATGACTGGCTGGTGAGCTCTTTTCAAAGCATTCCACATCTTACGTGCAGTGGTGTTGCCAGCAAGCGTCTGGATTTCCTCCAGAGAGACGGATAAGACTATTACGTCAATGGCCTTCGAATTCTGGCCTTTCCATTTCTCTGTCAGAGGGGCCTCAGACACAGTATGCCACACCCCAAACTGACGCAGCAAACTTTCACACCATTTTGCCCAGGTTTTATAATTTTGCCCATTTAACTCCACAGCTTGGAAAAGCTCCACAGGAAAAGCTCAATTTCCAGCTTTTTGCTTTAGCCGCGAGTCTTATTAACTTCAGAGACTCCTTATCTCAGCAGCCATAAATCTTGAACTCTCTGGCGCAGCTCCCAGAGCCATTAAGCCTTCTCTTTCGCTTTTCCACATACCTTTGCAGTCTGTCGCAGTCTTACTCTCCTGTAGGTGCTGTGAATCTGGGCCCGAAACCTGTTGTTGGGATACTGCCAGGGACATATAGTCCATCATGGCCCCAAGCCGGCTGTCGGACGATCCATCGACCTCCCGTAGACAGGCAATATCAGCAATTAGCGACACGAAGCCTCAGAAATAGATTGCCACATTCCAGGGCTCGTGCACACTCTTTATCAGCAGAAGCACAGCCAGAAAGTTGCACAGCAGGAGAGCATATTTACAGACTTTATTCAGTGTTGATCAGAACAAAGAGAGACATGACTGTTCTGCGTCAGAGTCTGAGAAATCGAAAGGAACAGCAAAACATAAACATCCTGTGAACAGGAAATACGCAGACTCTGTGACTCACAAAGCCTGCTCCCTTTTAAGGTGGAACGGAAATATCCTAACACCCACTTGGAAAGCTTCTACCCAAAACAAACTGAGTTGGTCTCTAAGGTGCTACTGGACATTTTTTTTTAAAAAAAAAAATTATTTCGACTGCGTCACACCAACACGGCTACCTACCTGAATCTAGGTTAAATGAAGGGTCTGCCAAAACCACTATATGAAACTGTTCAGGGATAAAGGCTGAGAATGCAAAACATACAGTGAGGGGGGAAAGTATTTGATCCCCTGTTAAATTTGCCCATTTGTCCTCTGGCGAAGAAATGACCAGTCCAGAATTTTAATGGTAGGTTTATTGTAGCTGTGAGAGACAGAATAAAAACAGGACAACCCCCAGAAACCCAGATGACAAAAGACAGAGATTGATGTGCATTATAATGAATGAAATAAGTATTTGATCCCCTATCAACCAGCCAGATATCAGGCTACCTGGTATCGTCACTGTATGTAACGAGCTGAGATTAGAAGCACCTGCTGTAAGGGAGAGGTGTTACCTGTAATCCCAGCTCTTTACAGTACCTGTACAAAAGACACCTGTCGACAGAAGCAATCAATCCAGCAGATTCCAAAGTAGCCACCATGACCAAGACCAAAGAGCTGTCCAAGGATGTCGAGGACAAGATTGTAGACCCGCACAAGGCTGGACTGGGCTACAAGGCTATTGTCAAGCAGCTTGGTGAGAAGGTGACAACAGTTGGTGCGATAATTCGCAAATGGGAGAAACACAAAATAACTGTCAACCTCCCTTTGTCTGGGGCTCCATGCAAGATCTCATCTCGTGGAGTTGCAATGATCAGGAGAACCGTGATGAAGCAGCCCAAAACTACACAGGGGGGAACTTGTCAATGATCTCAGGGCAGCTGGTCACCATGAAAATGGTTGGTAACACACTACGCCGTGAAGGACTGAGATCTTGCAGAGCCCGCAAGGTCCCCTTGCTCAAGACAGCACATGTACAGGCTCATCTACAGTTTGCCAGTGCACATCTGAGTGACCTAGAGGAGAAAGGGGTGAAAGTATTGTGGTCAGGTGAGACCAAAATCGAGCTCTTTGGCATCAACTCAACTCGCCATGTTTGGAGGAGGAGGAATGCTGACTATGATCCCAATAACACCATCCCCACCGTCAAACATGGAGGGGGGCATATTATGCTTTGGGCGTGCTTTTCTGCTAAGGGGACAGGACACCTTCACCGCATTGAAGGGATGATGGATGGGACCATCTATCGTCAAATCTTGGGTGAGCACCCAGCCAGATGAGCGGGGTAGAAATAAATTAGTAGTAGTAGTAGTAGTAGTAGTAGTAGTAGTAGTAGTAGTAGTAATGGCTCCTGGTTTCATAGGGAAAGATGCTTCTACAGCAGCTGATCAAAATAAATTACGTTTCTACAATTGACACTAAGGATTCTGCAAACAAAACAAGGCAGCCGGCCTCCTTGTCCCTGATTTCGGTCCTCACTCGAACTCAGCACTGCGGAATGAAGGGAAGAAGGAAGAAGGAAAAGCATTTCTCCTCTCCATGACAACTGTTCTGTGATGGCAACAATCCCCCCAAGGCTGCACCAAAAACAATCACCTCAAAGTATTTAAATGATAAATGCTGGTTGCAACACTCAATCCAGTTACTCTAAACCATCACCTACAGCTGTCAGCTTGCCCTGAATTAATTCCCTACTGTAACTGTTCACAAACGTCTTGCCTGATTCTAGCTAGACACAGAATTGTGTCTCTTTTTGGACAGTACACACTCTGGAGAAGTTTAAAAGTGTAGTGATCAGGTGCGATTGCTATGAGGAATTATAACAAATATAGAGTAAGCCATCTGTGTCAGCAATGAAAGCATTGCGTTGACTGGGTTTAAACTATTTTGATATGATTCTTGATCAATCCACACCTCTGCATCCCTGTTCCATTTCTCTTTCTTGACAAGTCACGTACACTGCCAGTTTCTTCGCCAGGCAGGCTCCTGGGTCATCAAAGACAGTGGGCAGTTTCTTTGAAGTAGCCTTTCTGATATGTTAATCCCAGGATGTTAATCTTAGGGCCAGGAAACAGATCTCACATAAAGGTGATAATGATCGCTGTCCTCCTGGCCATCCTCCTTATCATGTATATTGCTTGTTTATGACCTCAGGGGTTGCCAAATGTACTCCTTTGTAGTTCTTTTCTTTGTTTACCCCAGAAATATGTGTGCTTAATTAGTTTTGGTAGTTTAACTTTGTTCCCACGTGGGGTTTGTTGAAATGCTCAGAAGAAATCTGATTGGTTCTTTCGAACACTCTGTAAAAAGTTCTTTTGTGAATAAAATGACCTGGGCCAGGGGCTGGGGAGACACGGAGAGAGATTATTATACGCACCCTTCCCAGAGTCTTGCTGATTCAAGCCTCTGTGTGTATTCTTATTAATCAGAGTTCAATCCTTCCTTTACTTTGGGAACGCCTCAAGTGGTGCCCCGTGTGAGGCAAACTTAAAAAGGAAAGTATGTGAGGCTAAGCTAAAAAGAAACGTGTGAGGCAAACCTAAAAGGGAACCAGTTACAGATAGGTAGCCGTGTTGGTCTGCCATAGTCAAAATAAAAAAATTCCTTCCAGTAGCACCTTAAAGACCAACTAAGTTAGTTCTTGGTATGAGCTTTCGTGTGCATGCACACTTCTTCAGATACACTGAAACATAAGTTGCCAGATCCTTCTATATAGTGAGAAGGTGGGGAGGGGTATTACTCAGAAGGGTGGTGGGAATGGGAGATTGGCAGATAGCTGAGATGAGCCTGTTTACGACTCTTAACGACTGTAATAGGTATTACAGGAAAAGGCAAGGGGTGAGAAGGTGAGAAAGGGAACCGTGTGAGGCTTGGGGGGGGGAACCTCAGCGTGTGAGGCAAAGCTAAAAGGAAACCTCAGCAAAAGGAAACCCCCAGGATTGGACTCCCCTCAGAGCTAGCAACCTGCTGTCCCTCGGTCGCGGTGGATCATCTCCTGCAAAACAATTCCCGGACTTAGGATCTCATTCGCTCGGAATGAGCCCCAAAGACGCGCGTCTATTTTTTTTATTACTTTTTTATAAATATTTATTAGGATTTTACAAATTATAACAGACATATCAATACACACAAACACAAACAAAAATACAATAAAAAAGAAGAACAAGTATAGTTTCAAAACCTTATTTTCTTAAAACTTATTTCACCGACCTCCTCATACCTCCCCTTTCTGCATTCCCATTTCAAAAGTTTAGTTCAGCAAATCCTCACCCTTAATTTTGTCTAATTATCATCCTTACTTTTCTTTCACTTAATCTTTACAGCTGTACTCCATTTGATTTTGAAAACCACATCATTCTAAGACTCATGAATTTTACAATATTTCTTAAGATAATTCTTAAATTTCTTCCAATCTTCTTCCGCCATCTCTTTTCCCTGGTCTTGGATTCTGCCAGTCATTTCTGCTAGTCCCATGTAGTCTATCACCTTCATCTGCCATTCTTCCAAGGTGGGTAGATCTTGTGTCTTCCAATACTTTGCGATGAGTATTCTTGCTGCTGTTGTAGCATACATAAAGAATGTTCTGTCTTTCTTTTGCACCAATTGGCCGACAATGCCCAGGAGAAAGGCCTCTGGTTTCTTAGGGAAGGTATATTTAAATACCTTTTTCATTTCATTATATATCATTTCCCAGAAAGCCTTAATCCTTGGGCACGTCCACCAAAGGTGAAAAAAAGTACCTTCAATTTCCTTACATTTCCAACATTTATTGTCAGACAAGTGGTAAATTTTTGCAAGCTTGACTGGGGTCATGTACCACCTATAGATCATTTTCATAATATTTTCCTTTAAGGCATTACATGTCGTAAATTTCATTCCGGTGTTCCACAACTGTTCCCAGTCAGCAAACTATGACCAATATCTTGTGCCCACTTTATTGGGTTCTATCAGTTCTGTTTCTAATTTTGATTTTTCCACCTGGAAGCCAATTTTCCTGTCCAACTTAAAAACCTCCATTATTTGATAATAATGGAGCCAATCTCGCACTTTGTCCTTTAACTTCTCAAAACTCTGCAATTTCATTTTATCCCCCTCTTGTTCCAAAATTTCCCAATATTTCGGCCATTTGGCCTCCATATTGAGTTTTCTCACAGCCTTAGCTTCCATTGGCGACAACCACCTCGGGGTTTTATTTCTTTATATCTAATCCAGACATTATATAAAGCTTTCCTAACAATATGATTTTTAAAAGCTTTATGGGCCTTAACCTTGTCATACCATAAATATGCATGCCACCCAAAAATATTGTTAAAACCTTCCAGATCCAAAACGTCTGTGTTCTCAAGAAGCAGCCAGTCTTTCAACCAGCAGAAAGCTGCTGATTCATAGTAGAGTTTAAAATCTGGCAGGGCAAATCCCCCTCTTTCTTTTACATCAGTTAAAATCTTAAATTTTATTCTGGGTTTCTTGCCCTGCCAGACAAATTTCGAAATATCTTTCTGCCACTTCTTGAAACAATCCATCTTGTCCACAATTTGCAATGTTTGAAATAAAAACAACATTCTGGGCAATACATTCATTTTGATCACAGCAATACGGCCTAACAGTGAAAGCTTCAAATTTGACCATATTTCTAAATCCTTTTTTACTTCCGTCCAGCATTTCTCATAATTGTCTTTAAATAAGTTCACATTTTTAGCTGTCATGTTAATACCCAAGTACTTCACTTTTTTAACCACAGTTAAACCTGTTTCATTCTGGAACCTCTCCCTTTCAGTAGCTGTTAAATTTTTGTCTAATACCTTAGTTTTTAATTTATTCAGTTTAAATCCTGCGACTTGAGCAAATTCTTGAATTAATTCTAAGACTCTTTTGGTACTAGTGTCTGGCTCTTGTAATGTAAGTACCAAGTCATCTGCAAATGCTCTCAATTTGTACTGTTTAACTCCGACCTGTACCCCTTTAACCAACTGGTCCCTTCTAATCATGTTTAACAGGACCTCCAGGACCGATATAAAAAGCAATGGGGAAATTGGGCACCCCTGTTGTGTCCCTTTTTCTATTTTAAATTCTTCCGTAACCACATTATTTACAATTAACTTAGCCTTTTCTTCAGAATATATTGCACCCATACCATTCTCAAATCCTTGGCCTACCCCCATCCCATGTAGATTCTTCTTCATAAAACTCCAAGAAATGTTGTCAAAAGCTTTCTCTGCATCCACAAATATCAATACTGCTTTAGTGTTTATATTCACTTCTAGTTTTTCCATAATATCTATTATATTCCTCACATTGTCTGACAAATGTCTTCCTGGGAGAAAGCCTGCTTGGTCCTTATGAATCTCTTCCATCAATACTTTCTTCAGCCTTTTAGCCAAAATGTCAGCAAAGATTTTGTAATCCACACTGAGTAACAATATAGGGCGGTAGTTCTTGAGCTGAGTCTTTTCAGTCTCTATTTTCGGTATGAGTGTAATATAAGCTTCTTTCCACGATTCTGGTGCCCTTTTCCCCTCTAGAATTTCATTGCAGACTTCCTTCAAAGGTTTTAGTAACCACTCCTTCAAAGCCTTATAGTATCTGGAGGTCAGCCCATCCGGTCCCAGAGATTTGCCCAGTTGCATGTTTTGGATGGCACCTTCTATCTCCTGTTCAGTTATTTTCTGGTTCAAAACTATTTTACTTTGATGAGAAATTTTTTGTAATCCATGTTTCTTAAGAAACTCGTCTATGTCCTTTTCTTTCTGCGGCCCTTGTGAATATAATTGTCTGAAATATCTCTGGAAGCAGTTTCTAATTTCATTTGGATTGTAGATGTTCTTTCCTTCCACTTCTAAATTTGTAACCGTATTTAATTTTTGTCTTTTCTTGATTTGCCAGGCCAATAATTTACCACATTTGTCTGCTGATTCAAATGTCCTTTGTCTCATTTATTTAATTTTCCATTCTATTTCTTGATTCATTAATTCCATATATTGTGTCTAGTATAACTTAATTTCTCTCAAAATCTCTTGGGACTTTGGTTTAGATCTTAATTTCTTTTCCCCTTCTTTTATCTTTTCCAAAATCTTATCTTTTTTCTCACTTTGGATTCTCTTCTTTATTGCATTTTGTTGTATCAAGAATCCTCGCATGACCGCTTTACTTGCATCCCAGATTACTCTTTTTTCAACATTGGTCTTTAAATTTATTTCGAAGTAGTCTCTCAAAGTCTTTTGGGCCTTTTTGTATACCTCTTCATCTCTAAATAAGGTATCATTCATCCTCCATCTGAAGGAACCAGCTGTTATTAACTTCATCTCCATCTTTACAGCATTGTGGTCGGAGCACGTTTTTGGGCAGATTTCCACTTTCTTTATCTTTGGTGCCATCCCACTAGTAACCCATATTTGGTCAATTCTAGTCCATGTCATCATAGCTTCAGAAAAGAAAGTTCCCTCTCTCTCGAGAGGGTTCTTTGTTCTCCAAATGTCAATCAAGTCCATGTTATCAGTCATTTCAAAAAAAGTCTTTGGTAATCTTCCATCTTTAGAAACTACCTGTCTTTGCGCCTTGTCCATATTTGTAGATACTACTCCATTCATGTCTCCCATCAAGATTAAGTTATAATCCAAATAGTCCAGTAAAATCTCATGCAACTTCTTAAAAAAATCAGATTTCCCTCCATTTGGTGCGTAAATTCCTGCAATCAAAATTTTTTTCTCCTTGAACTTGAATTTCAATTGCCAGAAATCTTCCTTGTTCATCTTTAAACATCAATTTTGGTAGCAAATTTTCTTTTGCATAAATCACAACTCCTCTTTTTTTGACTTTGTCAGATGAAATAAATTCTTGTCCTAATCTTTTGTTAATAAGTAGTTTTCTATGTAGCCTCATCACATGTGTTTCTTGTAAGCAGATCAAGTCCAATTGTTCTTTTTTCAGTATGTGAAACACATTTTTCCTCTTCCGGGGAAGGTTCAAACCATTACAATTCCAACTTAGAAGTTGCAGAGCCATATTGCAGTTATTTACTTCCCCCCCCTACTGCTCCGAGTAGTTGTTCGTCATCAGTCGGTAGTTTCAGTCCAAATGATAAATTCACTATATCCAATATTTATTTTACTGATGGGGTTGGTTCCACTCCAACCACTTCTTTCTGAAGATTTTCTTCGTTATCTCTCAAAAACTTGTCTTTGTCACTCACTGTTTTTATTCTTATTTTCCTTCCTTTATACTTAAAGGATAGGCCTTGAGGGAATTCCCACCTGAAGAGTATTTTGTTCTTTCTTAGTAGAACCACCAAATCTTTGTAGTAAGTTCTTACGTCCAGAATATGCTTCGGTATATCCTTGAAGATCTCCACAAAAGATTCTTCAATTTCCAAGGTTCTTTGGTAATGCAAATTCAGTATTTTATCTCTTTCCTCTTTTGATCTTAAAGTTATCAAACAGTCTCTTGGCCTCTTTCTATTCTGTCTTGTGCCGAGTCTAAATGCGGTCACTATCTTAAATTCTTCCTTCTCTAACTCCTGTTTCCAAAAGTCCGAAAATTCTTTCGTGAGAAAGTCCATCAAATTATCCTTCTCACTTTCAGGTACCGCTCTAATTCTCAAATTTCTCTCTTTTCTTTGCAGTTCAAGCATAGACAAAGTCAGCTCATGATCTTCTAATTTTTTACACACTGGTGGTATCTTTTCCTGGGTATCAATTGCAATACCCTTAGCTTCCTCTGCAATCTTTCGAGTTGTGGTCGATTCTTCTAAAAGTTTTTCAATAGACTGTGTATTTGAATTCACCTTCTTACCCAATTCATTGATGCTTTTTATATTCAAATCAATTTTTGCTGAAATCTCAGCCACTTGTTTGTTAGTGTCAGCCCCGTTTTTTCAGAAATTCCAGAGATTCATTTATTTTGCAAAGTGCTTGTGCCACTGCATCAGATGACATGACTTTTGATTTTGTCTGCACAGCTGCAGCTGCTACAGTGCTTGATATTGAAGCTCTTCGCTTGTGTGAAGCGTTAGTCTTATATTGTTTACCAGACCTGGTAGTTCTGTCATCTGCCATAACACTCTCACACACAGCCAAGGTCGTTCTCACGCATGTAACTTTGTTTTGCAAAGGAAATTTCCAGTGGCTTAGCTACTAAAGTCTTAAATGTTACTGTTACAACCGAATCCTCTAGGGGGAGAAATATCCAACTTCACTTTACAGTTTTGGCAACAAAATGTCTCTTTTAAAAGTCCCCAATGTCTCAAAGAAGGCTACTGTCACAATTCCCAAAGTTATTCCAGGCTCAAAACAGTCCAACAATTCTGTATCTTTCAGAGAGTTAAAGTATCACTTCAAAAAGAATTCCCTTAGCAAGTTGACAGTCCTCTGAACAGCTTCCCTGTCAAGGCAGTCCGTTCCCAGGGTTTGAGGCAGCGGGTAAATTTTTCAAAGTTCCTTTTCAGGCAGGTAGATAAAATCCTTCTTCCCCCTCTGCTCCTGCCTGCAAGAGGGGGGAATGTTGTTTTAATGTTAATTTTACTTAATTTCAGGAATAATCCTTCTCAAGTTACAACTTTGCGCTCTCTTTGCTTTAATCTTTCTACAGTCCGGAAAGGCAGACTTCCTTTTTGTACCTTTCCCGTTTCCGGCTGAATTTCTTTAAAATTAGCTCCAAGTCAAATAAGTCTTTAAAATCCTACTCACGGGTAGTTACTTTAGATCCAAATTTCAGGAAGGAATCAGCGCTCTCCAATAATGGCGACGCGGCTTCACTCCACGGACTGGATGACGACTCTCAGCACCACGCCACACACCCGCTACCGTTCCAGAGCCTTTAAAAAGGCTCCTTCTCGGTTTTGGGGGGGCCCAAAGGTGCCCGCCGAGTCTCCTCGTTCACAGGCTTCCGCGCCTGTGATTTTTGGGGGTCCCCGCTTCGCCGTAGCGGCCAGACCCGAACTCGTGGAGCAGACTCCCTCCGGAGCTCGGAGGGAAATCCGCCATTAATCGCTGGCGCTGACCGGAAGTCCAAAGACGCGCGTCTATTACCTTCCAGGTGAGATCTTGGGAAGCAAGCTTTCACATAGGCAGGAAAAGCATAGGAATAATTTTGCTAGCTCAGGCAGGGCATGATAAGCATTTAGCACCCCTAGTAGAAAAATTGTTGTTAGAGTTTGCTAGACTGTGCCCCTGGTTTCCAGAGGGGGGTACGTATGACATTAAGAAATGGAATGAGCTGGGAGATGCACTCCATAGACATCCTGAGGCATCTGTACAAGTCTTGCACACCTGGCATTTGTGTAGAGACGCAACTGGAAAGCTCTCTAACCCTTTGCTCCAACCACCAGTTGTCTCTATGAATGCTCCCACATTGTTGCAACCCCTAGCTGCCTTTAAAAATTCTGTAATATTGTTCCCTCCATCTCAACCTCTAGATTTCCAGCCTCTCTCTGAGGTCATGCCAAAGGTAATTCCATTGGCACCTTCCTTTGCCAAAGATTTGCCTGGGTCGAATGTAAATTCCATGCCACCTTCTGTGGTGGACCAATGCCCGCAAGGGCCTCAGACCACAGTGCAAAAATTGGTTATTCAAAATATGGCAGAAGGAAGCAGTGAAGAAAAAACAGCTGACACCTTACAATTATTAGCAGTCTTGTTGTTCAGAATGCACAGGGACAGAGAGCAGTTTTTTAACAACTGAAGCAAAGTGTGACAGAAAATGGCTTGCATGGTATTTTTGATGGGCTAAGAGGAGCCAGTACTTTAATTCCAAACCTTGAAGCCTCTGAAATTTTAATGAAACAATTGGCTTATGAAAATGCAAATGCTGATTGCAAGACTGTTCTTAAAGCAAATTATCAGAACCCAGAAACAAAGATTGCTCAAATGATTAAGCCTTGCCAGAATATTGACACTGAGACTCACAAATCTGCCCTCCTAGCAGCAGCTTTGTCTCCTTCAGTGCCTCCTGCTAAAGACAGGCAATGCCAGGACAGGTGGCCTTCCAGCCTGAGTTTAAATGGGAGAACAAAAACTCTTGTGCCAGCTGATTGTCAGGATTTTACTGAAGCTAAATTAGCAGAGCCAGCTATTGATTCTAACACAGTTGCTTTTAACACACAGTCTCCTGTGACAAATCTGCGCCATGCCACTAAGGGCAGTGCTGGTTTGAATCTAATGACAGCAGAACTTGCTACTTTTCAGTTCCAGTTCCCTATGGTGGTTTATAAAATTAAGACATAGCATACAGGTCTGATTCCACCTCAGACAGTGAGACTCATTCTTCATCGCTTTTTGCAGACTATTTTTTCTCTTTTCCTCCCTGAACTTAAAATTCCTAATGAATTTACTTTACAGGAGTTGCAGTTTTTGGGTCACTTCATATACGTGATTCTTCTTAATACAATGTTTTCACCTACAGGACTCCTTTTTCCCCCAGACACTGCTGACAGAATAGTGATTTTAGAGTGGCTACACTCTGATTTGCCTGACACTGGATTTGATATTGCTGTTTGTTATTTGCTTTTTTCTAAAACAGGAACACAAGTCTGTTGGGTTGGAATAACGACAGACGGGTAGCAAGTGTCATGTGAGAGGCATCTCTGGAGCAAGCCCCGAGAAGACTCTTTTACTGAATATTACAACATTGCCACAGGTGCGCGCGTTGCTGATTGGTTGATACAAACACAAAGCAACTTGTTGCTGATTGGTTAACACAAGTACAAGGCAAGGGTTACATATAGGCATTAATCACCAATAGATTAAAGGCTGGGAAAGGGAGCACAGAACTACACAGGCATGAAACCTCCTAATTAAATTATAACTAATGATTGATATAACATGACTAAAACAATTACTAATGATTGATCATAACATGAAAGAATATAATAATCGTGTTTCGTAGATGTGGTCAACTATGCATTAAGAACAGGTCAGTCAGAGTAAAATGTTTTCATGAACTTAAGATGAACTGAACATCCTAGAGAAATGAGGGAATGTCTTGGTATTTAGAACAGGTTGTACAGTATGTACAGAAGCAGAGAAAAGCTTAGAAGCAAGACTTCCCATAATGCCACAGTCAGGTGCAGAGACAGACAGAACTTCCCTTCATCTCCCCCTTTCTTTTCTTGTTTGTGAGGTGTTCTGGGTGAATAAGACAAAAATATTTCGGGATACGTGGTTTGCCAGCGCATGCCCGAAATAAGTTCGCCAGGGTTGATGGGACAAAAATATTTCGGGATACGTGGTTTGCCAGCGCATGCCCGAAATAAGTCCGCCCACATCTCCCCTAATGTTTACTGTTGGTGCTGCCATTTCGCAAAATAGGCAGCAAGGAGTTTATTGGGTGGCTGAGGGGGAGAGAGGAGCCGAGACAAGAGACTTATGAGGCCAAGAACGCATTGGAGGAAGCAACATAACAAAATTAATATACATATAATGACAATGCCATATTGAAAGAGATTACGAAGCCAAGTCATGTTTGGCAACCAAGCGGTAAGCCACTGGGTGAAAGAATCCCAGAGGCCAGAAAATCCAACGTCCTGTTTAATGTGGTGTGTAAGATTTTGCAAATGAGAGATTTGGCTTTGAATGGCTTTAGAATTATCAGTAATATTAAAACAACACATGTCGTCCACTTGTTCACAGCCGTAATGATCAATAGATAATCAATAGCAGAAGACCATGCTGGAGTTCACTCTGCTCTTTATTTAGAAGATGAAGCGCTTGAGAAGTAAAATTCAGGGTTTTTGCTGCAGAACAAGCTAAAGAGTTAATGTTCGTACTATTGCGTACAGCCAATCCAGGGACTCCTAGGAGAGAAACAGCTAAAGAGATATATTCAGACCTACTAGGAAGAGAAATAGAATCATCACAATCGTTAGTCAATTCTACAGAACGGTGATATCTAGAGCGGGACAGGTGATGTTTTTTGGGTAATATGATGGACAAGCGGCTTAAACAACAAGGTGTGCCATGGCTAATGTTCGCTGGAATATAATTGAATGTGTAACCTGGACACGACCAGAACCAGCCTTCAGGCAGCTCTGTATATTTATATACATAGGAAATATTTACATAATCAGAGCAATTGAAATTAGCCTTGCCCATTTTAACACAATTGGTTTTTGTGCAATTCACCATACGGACACAAGTAACATTAAAGGAAGCCATGTATGGGGTCAATAAATCAATGGCCAAAGGTGGGCATCGGCGTACTTGGTTACCCCAGTTGTGGTAACCGGAATAACCAAGAGTGCGGAGAGAATCATTTTTGGGTAAAGATGAATAAAACCAGGTATCATTTTGCAGATCTAGAGGGTCATGACAAACAGGGATAAGGCAAGAGCCAAGGATTTCACCTATGGATACCTGCTGGGTGAGGCAGAAGGAAGAAACATTAAGGGTCTTTGCAAAAGATTCCCACACATTTATCGGTGTGGAACCGCCGCTATTAGGAGCGAAAGCGGAAAGGGGCAAAAACAAAACGCTGAAAAGGAGCACTATCATGGAATTTATATTAAGGCAAGAAATAATACACATAAGCAAATTATCAGGGGTTGCTTCTAGCTGTTTTTCCTTTCTAAGCTGTTCAGCTTGAAATGAGAGTGATTTTATTTGGCCCCACGTCACTGGTCCATTACGATTTCCCCGCTTGCGAGTCCTGGGGGGGGGGGGGGCGGGCGACACATCCTGGGCGATCTGGAGTTGGCTGTCGAACTGCGGTAGCGGAGTCTGTAGGGTCTGATGCCAAGCCATGATAGAGGCGAACGCAGCGTGCAGGAACCCAGCGAGCACCCTGTGGAGTAGAAACTGCAGCATAACCCTTTCCCCAGGTAATCAATTTTACTGGTTCACTCCATTCGTTGGAGGGTAATATTTTATAGCGGACCAGCGGGGCCGGGAGTATCTCCTTTTGCTGAAAATGCCTCTGGAGGCAAGTATAAGACTGATGATTCTGTATGGAAACATTCAAATGATTGAGAGTAAAAACACTAGCCAACCAGCCTTCTTTTTCAGAGAGTGAGGCTGGAACTCCGGCCTTCTTTTCCTGTCGAATCAAGGCAGTTTTTAAAGTGTGATTGGCACGTTCAACGATCACTTGGCCTTGTGAATTGTAGGGGATGCCAAATAAATGATGAATATTCCAAGTTTCACAGAACTGAGCAAAAGATTTTGCGCAGTACGCTGGGGCATTGTCAGTTTTTAAAGAATGGGGTTTGCCCATGACTGACATGGTACGAACAAGATGATTGCAAACATGCTTAACCTGCTCTCCCCTTTGAGAGGTGGCCCAGATAAAGCCAGAGAACGTATCAATGCAAACATGTATGAACTTCCAAGGTGAAAAAGGGGCAAAGTGAGTTACATCCATTTGCCACAATTGCTTGGCTTCCAGCCCGTGGGGATTAACACCAGGGCTGGGGTGGCCAATCTGATTAGAGCATTGAGGGCATTGCTGGATAATTGCACGTGCTGCTTCCAACGGAATTTGGAACTGGCGGCTAAGGGCTTTTGCATTTTGATGATGGAAAGCATGACTTTCAATAGGGGAAACAGGCAAAGCCCTAAGCAAAGAATCTGCTTTTGCATTGCCATCAGTGATAAAGCCTGGGAAGGGTTGGTGAGAGCGAATGTGCACCACAAATAGAGGGTGGGAGCGATTAGAAAGAAGCAATTGTAAGGACAGGAAAAGGCTCAATAAATTGTCATCCAATAAGGGGCTTACATAGCTGCCCTGTAAGCGAGTTATGACATTTGCAACATAAAGACTGTCCACTACCAAATTAATTGGCTGTGAGGAAAAATGATGCAGAGCTGTAACAGCAGCTGCTAACTCAGAACGCTGAGCAGACTTTTGTGGGAGAGTATAGAGGCTGTGCCATACCTCATTTTGTTGCCAAGCAACCACCCCCCTGGAGGGGGCTCCGTCAGTAAAAACAGTAGGGGCATCCAAAGGGACAGGAGATAATATGGAAGAGAAAGACAGGGAAATGTGTTTGCTCATTTGCAGGCGAGGGTCGGCTGGGATATGGCAACCCACTTGGCCAACAAAATCGGCTAAAGCGCACTGCAAATCCATGCTAGTGGAGAGAACAGTTTCCCATTGTTCCAAGGGCATGGGCACAATAATTTGGCGGCAATCAATGCCAAAGAGGCTTTTGCATCGACGGCGTCCCTTGCTGATGAGCTGAGCAAGGAGATCCACTAAAGGAGTCACCGTGTTTTTTGGTGTATGATGCCATTCAATTATGTGAACTTTCGATGGGCCTAACTGGATAATGGCCGCAAAAGGTTGGACAGAATCTGTCATTATGACTACATCGGGCAAAACATTAAGAATTGCTCGATCAACCCAGTGGAGACGCATGATTTCCTTTAACTGGGCAACAGTCTTCTGTTGAGAGGAGGTCAAGGTGATTTTCGCACCAGGAGAGTGATGGGCTTTTAAGGCTGAAAAAAGCGGCCGTAAAACTTCAAGAGGGATTTTAAAATAGGGTCTTATCCAGTTGATATTGCCCAGCAATTGCTGCAGCTGGACATATTTCATTGTTTTTGGAACATGAAGTTCGGGGACTATAGGAATAGAGTAGCTAGCTATTATTTTGTGTCCCAAATAATGAAAGGGAGAAGATTCCTGGACTTTCTCTGGAGCAATTTTCAAACCATAAAGCGACAAACAGGTTATCAAATCATGTTTCCATTGAGGGGGAAGGCGTGGCCCACTGAGAAGCACGTCATCCATATAATGGTAAATTGAGAGGTGTGGATACTGCAAACGAAAAGGCTGAAGGGCTTGATTCACATAATATTGGCACATGGTAGGGGAATTCAACATTCCTTGTGGTAGGACTTTCCATTGGTACCGTTCCGTGGGCTGACTGTTTTTTAACATAGGAACAGTAAAAGCAAAGAATTTATGATCCTTCTCCTGTAGGGGAATGGAGAAGAAACAATCTTGCAAATCTATTATAGCCAATTGATAGGAATGTGGAATCACGTTTGGATTAGGCAGACCACACTGCAAGGGCCCCATGGGTTCAAGGATCTGATTTATTTTCCTTAAATCCTGGAGAAATCTCCATTTTCCACTCTTCTTTTTTATGACGAAGATGGGGGTATTATAGGGGCTAACTGAAGGCTCTATATGGTCTGCCAATAATTGTTCATTCACCAATTGTTTTAAAGCAAGTAGCTGTTCCCCGTTATGGGCCATTGTTCTACCCATACCAGACAGGTAGATTTCCAGCTGAGGGGAAGTGCAAGCTTACTCATTAAATTGAATGGTAGCTTGTAATTGTTGTAATAAGTCTCTGCCCCACAGATTGAGGTGGATTTTTAGCACACAGGGCTGGATGTATGCAATGGTTTCAGAGCTATCAGGCAGAGAAACAGGCAGCCACTGTACGCTTTTGGAAGAGGTTTGAGGTCCACCCACACCCCAAACTGCAGAGGCAGACTCAAGGGGCCACGTGGGGTCCCAGCAACTACTGGAAATTACAGAAATGTCTGCGCCCGTGTCAATCAAGGCTTCCAGAACTATACCATTGATTTTATACTTACGAAGACGTTTCTTTTCTCCAATCCTCTGGACTACAGCTAACAGCTGTGGAGGGAAAGAAGAGAGCTCGTGCAAATTACTATCCATAATAGAAGCAGTAGGATGAGAAGGGAGCACCACCAAATGCGCCCAGGACTCACCCTTATTTAACTGCATGGGCATATGGCTCCAAAATTGAACCATTATTGTACCCACATAGTCAGGATCCAGAACTCCTGGAATAACCTGGATTCCTTCTTTTGCCGCAGAAAATTTGGGTAAAATTAAACCTGCGACTTTAGGAGGTAGTGGGCCTGCCAATTGGGTGGGCATAAGCACAATTTCACCAGGTAAAACAGTGTCTTTGGTCTCTTGGTTGATCAATTCAATGGTAAAATCAGAAGGCATATTCTTTGAAAAAATTTCAGCAGTGGAAACTAAAGGCGGAGGGCTCTCTATTTGTCCTGGCCCGAGAGTGGGGCCGCTATGGAGTTTCCCGGACTCCTGCACTGATTTGCCCAATGATAGCCTTTTCCACATTTCAGGCATTTTTTTGAAGGTCTAGCCTTATTGGCAGCACCATCCCTGTTTGCCCCCCCGCCAGGGGCTCTGCATTGTTTAGCAAAATGGCCTGGGCCCCAAAGGCCCCATCTAGCAAACTATCTCAAAGTTCTAGACAACGCTAAACACCGATGGGCATTTTCCAGGGCCCGCTTTAACGCTCTCCCTTCAGCTCTTCTAGAGGGAAGATACAATAAAATACCGATCGAACAAAGATTATGTCCCTGTAACAGCAATGAAATCGAAACCATTGGGCATGTCATCTTATACTGCCCATTATATCGAGACTCAAGAAAAGAGCTGATCGAACCGATTCTGAGGAAAATACCTCGTAGTACAGACGACACCTATATCAGACACCTCTTAGCTGACAAAGAGCCCGAAATTAACAGGTCCGTGGCAAAGTACTGTTACATTGCAACAAGAATAAGACGAGCAATGATGTCTACAAAGGAGCTCAAACTGTAAACATCGAAGGAACGATAATAAACAGTAGCGACTTCTGAATTGAATTTTAAAAACTTAAAACTCGAAACCTGGTCATAAATATAAGCACCAATTCTGAGAATTGGCCATATTTTTACTGCTACTTGTAGCACAATACTACTCTTAATGTCATATTTTATAAATTGCTTTCTGGTCACTGACTGTATTAAAGATATTTGATTTTGGCCTGGGTGCTTGCAATTAAAGCAATTTCCTGTAGGTTTATTGTTAGCTTGGATAGCGCCGGCAAGCAAAGACATCGCATGGCTCTGGCTACCAACATCCGCAGAAGCTTGAATCATATCGGCCAGGTCATATTTAGGGTGATGTATGATTGACTGCAACACTTTCTTGCAATCGGTGTTTGCATTTTCAAAAGCCAATTTTTTTATCAATTCATTTTGAGCTGTGGTGTTATCAATCTGCCTAGTGACTGATTCTTTCAATCTATCTATAAATTGATGGTAGGGCTCCGAATGCTGTTGCTTAACATTTACAAAGGAGCTCAGCGGTTGCCCTGAGACAGGGACCTTCCGAAAGGCGCGTTGTACACAGGTCGCGGTGCGACTGAAATGTAAAGGTGTCAGCGTCGCCTGGGCTGTTATATTATCATACTGACCAGCGCCATAAAGTTGATTGGCTGAATGCTGTGGATCAGCCAGGGCTGACGCGCTATGTTTAAATTCACTTTCAAAAACTACATACTGAGCCGGGGATAAAAGCATGCGCATCAGATCCTTCCAATCTTGAGGAAGCATTGTATAACCATTTGCTATTCCCTCTAGCATTCCTATTACATAAGAGGATTTTAGACCGGAATCAGTAATGGCTTTCCTTAATTCTCTCATTACAGAATAAGGAAGCGTCTCATACAATATCTGCTGTTGAACAGTTCCTGGGTTTGTATAGGTGATAGGGAAAGCAGATGGCATTTCACCAGCCCATTCAGACTCTTCCTCTAAGGACAGGAGCCCTTTCTGCCTGGCCAAAGAAAGCACAGCGCTCCTGTAGAGCAAGCAGGGGCTGTGGCAGGTGAAGGAGGGATGGGGGGGAGGATGCAGGCTGAGACGGTTGAGACGTAGGGAGGGTTTGGCAGGGCTGCGAAGGAGGCAAAAGCTTGGGGTAAGGTGGGGGGTTGTCTGCAATGGCTAGAAGCGCAGGGGCCGAAGGAGATGGAGATGCCTGAGGTCCTAATTTAGCAACGGCATCTGCACATTTCTGCCAAGTGAGCAGACAATGAATCGGAGCCCTTGGTTCTGCAAAAAGGGTTTTTCCGATCTTTTGCCAAGTTTCTACTTCCAAAGAACCTGTTTCTGGATAGGAAGGGCACTGGCAAGCAATCTTGCATAGCAATTGTTCAATTTCTTTTAGAGAAATATGAACACCCGCCACCCGCTGTCTAACAAGATGAAGCAATTCTTTAGCATGCTCTTTCTGGAATTTAGTCAATTCCCTTCCCATACTCACGAAATAGCGCGCTGAGACTTTTCCAGTCGAGTGAAGTATGAGGGCTGGCTGCGTAAGGGATCTGGATCACGTCGGGGTCACCAGATGTTGGGTTGGAATAACGACAGACGAGTAGCAAGTGTCATGTGAGAGGCATCTCTGGAGCAAGCTCCGAGAAGACTCTTTTATTGAATATTACAACATTGCCACAGGTGCGCGCGTTGCTGATTGGTTGATACAAACACAAAGCAACTTGTTGCTGATTGGTTAACACAAGTACAAGGCAAGGGTTACATATAGGCATTAATCACCAATAGATTAAAGGCTGGGAAAGGGAGCACAGAACTAGACAGGCATGAAACCTCCTAATTAAATTATAACTAATGATTGATATAACATGACTAAAACAATTACTAATGATTGATCATAACATGAAAGAATATAATAATCGTGTTCCGTAGATGTGGTCAACTATGCATTAAGAACAGGTCAGTCAGAGTATAATGTTTTCATGAACTTAAGATGAACTGAACATCCTAGAGAAATGAGGGAATGTCTTGGTATTTAGAACAGGTTGTACAGTATGTACAGAAGCAGAGAAAAGCTTAGAAGCAAGACTTCCCATAATGCCACAGTCATGTGCAGAGACAGACAGAACTTCCCTTCACAAGTGCTTAATGAGTTCTTCTTTTTCCTATTAGATTGCATTTACTGATTAACTTGGGGTAGTTTATTTTAACCCTCCTAAAGATTCACACCTAGTTTTAATTCAACAGGTACCCTGAAAATTGGTTTCTGTCCAAAAACAGGTTCCTATTCAACACCTCGATTGTTTTAACTTATAAGGATTCTGAAAATAACTGGCATATTTTTTTGTAGCTAATCAGGAAACTGACAGAGACCAGCCCACACTTCCACTGCATTTTGTGCTTTTTGTGTGAAGTGGGATATCTTTTTATCACATTTGGCTAATTCCTATCTTTCTCCTATGCTAGATTTTAATCTACTCTTTGTTCTTGACACTGAAAAATCTCTTGATAAATAGAACTATGCCTTTCTGATGCTCACATTTTGCTCCCATACAGAATTCAAGAATATAATTTCAGCAGGAAATCAACATGCTGATTCTGCTTTGAAATCTTTCTGTCCGTTATTTTCTAATGCAATTGACAGCCATGCATTTTTTCACCAGGGAACTGAGCAGCTGATAACATAATTTTTCATTCCTCTGACACAAGCTAAGGATATTGTTGATGGATGTCCTTCCTGCACTTTAGCTCCTGTTAACTTTACCTTAAATCAATTTTTTCCTTTCCTAATAAATTTTCTCCTATGAAATGCCATTGTAGGGAAGAGGTATCTCTGGAACGACCTCTGGAACGCCCTCTAGTGACATACCAGCAGCTCCCCAACCTGCAGTGAGAGGGACCTGTTCCTTTGATTACCTAGGGACAGGATGCCCTACTGTTCTTACTTCCTCAGGTCCTTTGTGGATTCCAGGTCGCTGTATCCATCCCTATAGGCCAAGACATGCGCTTGTACCAAGGCCTGCAGAATCCCATTCCAAACTTTGCAAGGACCATGACCCTGATTCTGCATCTACAGGCTCAGCAGCCCTGTGCGAAAGTCCATTGCACCCATCCTCATCCTCGAAAGGCTGAGGGATGCCCGAAGGTGACATGGGGAATGCTGAAGACCTTGGACTCTGATGCCAGGACACGATTTCAGCATTATGATGTTCCAGAAGCACCAGAGACTTTTTTAGTAGCTCTAATTACTGAGCTACATATGAACTCTATGCTGCTTTTAACATGTATATTATTTGGTTTTTTTGGGTTTTTTTATACCTAGTACTCAATGTATCAAGGGACGCGGGTGGCGCTGTGGGTAAAACCTCAGCACCTAGGGCTTGCCGATCACATGGTCGGTGGTTCGAATCCCCGCGGCGGGGTGAGCTCCCGTCGTTCGGTCCCAGCTCCTGCCCACCTAGCAGTTCGAAAGCACCCTTAAGTGCAAGTAGATAAATAGGTACCGCTTCATAGCGGGAAGGTAAACGGCGTTTCCGTGTGCTGCGCTGGTGCTGGCTCGCCAGAGCAGCTTCGTCACGCTGGCCACGTGACCCGGAAGTGTCTCCGGACAGCGCTGGCCCCTGGCCTCTTAAGTGAGATGGGCGCACAACCCTAGAGTCAGACACAACTGGCCCGTACGGGCAGGGGTACCTTTACCTTTTACTCAATGTATCTATCTTCCTCCTGACACTTCTTCTAGTCATAGCTATAATATGTGGATGCATTTAGCTAAATTTCCTACTGTCTCTCATTTTTGTCTGAGTGAAACATGTGATATGCATACTGCCTTAGAAAATTGTATGATTCCTGTTTGTACACAGCCACACACATGGGAAAGTGGTTTTCTAAATGGATTCTTGAAGGTATCATTGGTTATACCGATCTCCATGATTGGGGAACAGTGACACAAAAGTTACCCCTCAATGCAATCTCGTTATACACACCTAAGTTGCAGCCACGCCAGACATCTCTTGTGTTCAGATTGTGAACTGCAGTAAGAAAGCAACTCGCTGTCTTTCACTGACACAGGAAGGCCAACTTGGACTTGTTCACGTGTTCAACAGATTACTTTTAATTATGCTCATGTGCTCTTACCAGATAGCTGGTTTTTCATGTGTAGTCAAACTACATTCCCGCAAATTTATCTGATGCTCAATGCTGCCCTCGCAGACTGACATGGGTCCTGCCTAGTTGCTCAGTTTTAGAAAAGAATAGGCAAAGGTTGTTGCGCTCTCCTTTAGGAATGTCTACTAGACATCTTTCTGTGATACAAGAACACATACATGAACATGAAGAGAACACAGTACCCCTGCTACCTTAACCTCTACTATCTTAAACTCTTCTTACAAAAAACTATCTTTGACGCAGGACCTGGAGGAATTTTACCCTTATGCTTTTCATATAATCAGTTATCAGTTATCAATATATTCATATATATCCACGTATAACCAGATATTTTTATAATGATTTTATAATCCATGTTTGAATCATGAAAGCTTCTGCTTAGCTTAACAGCAAATTGCTTAAATCTGCAAAGTTTAAATGAACTTTGTCCCAGTACCTCCTTGTTCTCTCTCTACAAGAAGGGAAGCGATAAATCTGGTGTGCTGGCACTTTCCCCCCTTGTCCAGACAAAGTCTATGCAGTGAAACAGGAAGGTGCTAACCGCAAAATGTCCCTTATAAACAGATGGCCGCCTGGGAGTAACAGTTAAAATTCCTTCTTGCCTTAAGTTTCTATTCTTGCAATAAATCTAGGAGAAAGGTCAAGGCTGCCCCAAGACTGCATGTTCAAACTAAAAAGCAGAAGTTGGGAGAGAACTCTTTGTACGGTCAGGAGCAAGGCTTGTATGCACTCATTAGCTTATTTTGCTTCCATTCGCAATTGTATTTGATTATGTCATGATCTGTGATGTATGTACTCAGGTATAAAAACCCCTGGGCGACAGAGCTCAGGGCCCAGTCTTTTGGAAAAGATTCCACTGGGTCAATTATTGCTCAGCAATAAGCCTCACTTTCTTTTTCTCCAATTGCTGCGTCTGTCAATTCTTGAACTATCTGAATTGATCACTGGTACCCATTAAAATTTGTTGCAACATCTTCAACTCTTCTTACAAAAAAAAATTAAAATTAAATAAATAAAATTTAAATAAATAAAAAACGGTGAGATGCAGTGATCAGGTGGGATTGCTATGAGGAATTATAACAAATATAGAGTAAGCCATCTGTGTCAGCAATGGTTAAGAGTACAGGAGCAGGAACATCTGTGATGTCAACTTACGTGTATAAGCTTACGTGTCTGGATTCCTGGGGAAAGGGGGAGAGGGTGCCTGGAGGATATATATACTGTATGCAATTTCTCTTGCTTTTGTGCTTGCTGTGAACCGATTCACGCAGTGCCTTCTGCTATCCAGAGAGCAGAATAAACTCTTTCTCTGAACCAAACCTCGGTGTCATTTGACTCCTTCCTCCCTGTTCTGGGAGCAACGCTCACCCTACCAATCGGTAAAGTCTAATAAGGCTTTTTTATGTGTATGGGGACACTCCAGTGAATGTTTGAGTGCATGAGACGTTGGGGCTCAGAGCCACTGGCAAAGCGAAGTGTGGTCCTTGAAGTGCGGTTCCTGGCGACACGAGTCTGTCTAGGCCACTAACAGGACGCAGAGAAAGGTGACTGAGTGAAAAATAATGCTAGGTGGTCGGAGTGTCCCAAATCATGGGGGGTACAAGCAGTAAATCGACCCCCTTGCAGTGTGTGTGTGTTTTCTGGATGATAATTGGAAGGACGCCACAAAGGGAGATGATTGGAGGTTTAAGAACCCATGATTGGAGGTTTAAATCCAATGTTCATGCAGATCAGGAGAGAAGTGAGAATGTTAGAACAGGAAAAATGTTGGTTAGTGTGTTGTAAAGACGGTTGAGTGTTTATGCTGATTAGTATTAATGAAATTAATATATTCAGATGCTATTATTGAAAGAGAATTTACTAAATTCAGTAAAAGCTGAATTGCATAGAGGCTGTGTGTGACCAGCAACACACTTAGTCACAGTCTTGCTCAGTTTCTTGGTTGAGGTTTTCATGAGTAAAAACAGTTTTTAAAGAATTAATCCACAGCTGTTGCAATGCTGAAAGGTGCAGTTGCCTTGATCTCACCACAAAATTTTGTACCTTTGAATGAAAGAGGCAAAATAGTGCCGTTCTCCTGGTTTTATTTAAAACCTCAAGGAAGGAAGAAAATCCTTTTTTTTTAGGCTAGGAGGGAAAGTAGCTTTGCACTGTGAGAAACTTGAGCTATCTCTGGTTTGGTTTCTGTATTTAAACTATACAAGTTTTAAAAAACTGGCTAGGATTCTGTATGCTGCTGTACCATGGTGAATAATTGGAAGAGGAAGAATTTTGTGTTTTGACTGGAACTACATTTTCCCCAGAACTATTTTTATCTGAAGTATGTAAGGTGTAAATGAAATCAAAGAAACGGGTGTGCAATTCAAACCTTTACATGAATGTATCAAAAGACTTTCAAGTTTATATTTGCAGCCACCCGGGGGGGGGGGGAGATATTAGGTTTGGAGTAACTTTAGGAATCGTGAGCAGCAACCATTCCCCTTTCCCTTTGAACTATTGGGCATTAATTTGAAATTTCTGAGTAATATCTGCCAGTTGCTGACACCTGGTGGGGATTATGTGCAACTCCAAGACATATATTCTCTTGGAAAAATGTGCCTTTTACTGTTTTTATTGTTTTGTTCATCAGCCGAGGGCACTGACAGAAAGAAAAGAAATCTGCCACACCTTTACCAAAGCAGTCAGTTGGGCCCTAATGGTTCAGGAGTAGTCTGCAGCCATTAAAATAAGAGAACTAGTGGGTAAATCTTACCCAATATTTGTGTGTTTATAATGTCTACAGTTTCGTATACAGGTGGTACATGACACCAGTCAAGCTTGCAAAAATCTATCATTTGCCCGATAATAAATGTTGGAAATGTAAAGATACTGAAGGTACATTCTTTCACCTTTGGTGGACGTGCCCAAGGATTAGGGCTTTCTGGGAGATGATTTATAATGAAATGAAAAGGGTATTTAAATGTACCTTTCTGAAGAAACCAGAGGCCTTTCTCCTGGGCATGGTCGGCCAAATGGTGCCAAAGAAGGACAGAACTTTCTTTATGTATGCCACAACAGCAGCAAGAATACTTATTGCAAAGTATTGGAAGACACAAGATCTACCCACTCTGGAAGAATGGCAGATGAAGGTGATGGACTACATGGAATTGGCGGAAATGACTGGCAGAATCCGAGACCAGGGAGAAGAGTCCGTGGAAGAAGATTGGAAGAAATTTAAAGATTATTTACAGAAATATTGCAAAATTAATGAATGTTAGAATGATGTCAGAATGAAGTTAAGTGGTTTAAGCAGCAATGTTATAAAGGTGTATGTAAAAATGGATTATTAACTGGTGAGAATCCAAAGTTATAATATACTAAGTTAAAGGATTAAGATAAAAACAAAGAGGGAAAGAAATTGCTGAATTAACTAACTGAATTGGAATACAAAAAAGGGAGGTGTGAGGAGGTCAGGGAAGCAAGGAAATGAATGTAAGGTGGAAAGATTGATGTATTTTTTTATCTTTTTTGTATTTTGTATTTTTCTTTTATTCTTATTTCTGTCTTTTTTTCCCTTTTTTATCTATGTAATTTTTTTCTTTGAAACCTTAATAAATATCATTAAAAATATATATATATAATGTCTACAGTTTCGAAAGCAAAGCTTTAAAAATATACATGCAAAGACAATCTACCCTTAGGGCAGAGAGAAACATGATACGGGACTTGGGGTTGCCAAGAAAGTATTGGGCCTGAGTTGACGTCCACCTGCACCCAGTTGTGGTGCCAGGTGCAACTTATTATTGTATGTGCTGGCATCATGCTTCCTGTGGGACTTCAAAGTTCACGCATTTGGTTGGATTATGTCCCAATTTACTGCCCATGACATAAGGTCACATGTTTTCCAGGATCTGTCTTCAGACCTAGTGCTCAGGTCAGATATTTAGTTTCACATTATGAAAAGGAACAAGCAGGAACCTTTCCCCTAAAGGGTGTCTTGGTACCTGCTCTCTCAACCCCCCCCCATCTGCTCTACATATGCTTAAATTAAATAGATATGCAAAAAGTTGGTGTTAAAAGTTGAGTTGCATTCTGTCTCCTGTGTGCCATTCAGATGCAGAAATGAGTTTATACTTACTCAGCATGGTCATCAAGTCAATGTCTACTGTGGGTTCTTAAACATTCTGAATAAAGTGTGTGCTCTTTCTTTGCTGTTTCTTTGAGTTCTGATGTCACTTATCTGAAAGTCAGCATTAGTTGCTTATTCTAAAGCAAGAAAAGGAGGGCTAGCCTGATTCATATAATCAGTTATCAATATATTCACATATGCTCACACATAATCAGGGCTTACAGTGATTTTTATAATCCATTTGAATCAAGGAAAGCTTTGCCTAGCTTAACTGCAAAACTGCTTGAAACCGCAAGTCCAGACACCGACCTTTCCCCCAGTACATTTTACAACCTAGAGAAAAGGGGAAGCCATAAATCAGAAGGCGCTGGTACAAAACTCCCCCTCAGATCCAGACTAAAATGGTCCACGAAACAGGAAGGGCCAAACCACAAAAACTCCCTACATGAGCAGATGCATAGGGGAGTTAGCGCCAAGAGATCTCCTCCCTGAAGTCTTGTTTCCCTGTTCCATCAAACTAGAGAAAAGGTCAGACTGTACGTTACTGTACAGGAAAGCAGAAGTTGGGAGTGAACTCTGTGCACGGCCAGGAGCATGGCAGAAAGCGCGCTCATTGGTTAATTTTCGCTGGTGTTCGTGATTGTCTCATGATTGTCTCATGATCTGTGATGCGCACATGTATTTAACCTCAGAACTTGAATGCTTTGGGGCCCCAGTCTTTTGGAAAGGATTCAAACTGGGTCCATTATTGCTCAGCAATAAACTTCACCTTCATTTTCTCCAAATTGCTGCGTCTGTCAATCCTTTGTTTCATTTAAGTGGGCACCACTTAATTTCACTTGCTTCAATTCCTCCTGTTTAATAGGAACACCCTTTCAAACTGTTATCAGATGTTTTCTTATAAGAAAATTCAGCCATACAGCAGGTAGCACTTAACCTATTGTAGTGCCCTAATTTTAACTGAACCACTGTCCCAAGTCAATTAAGTACGTGAATATGTATATCAAGATTAAAATTAATTGCAGATAAAGAACAATAGGGGAAACTGTCGGACTGTCCTACAGTTTTTTTTATTTAAAAAGTCAATCAACTTTCAAGTGCAGCCCAACAAAACTTCCTTTCGCAGTGAATATTCTGCAGAAAGAATTTAAAACAGAAGCATATCTTAGAGGAAAAGGTAGGATAATCACAGTAGTATGCTACCTTCCGAGAGGATCTCATTCTTTTGTGATTTAATCTCTGCCTGCAATTTGTGTGTGTATATGCTATAATCACATTTAACCTTGAGAAAAGCCAGCATCTGGTACATGGTTTTTTAATGTGCTTTTAAGCTTTCTGTTTGTGGGAATGATTTTAGATGCCAGATTATCACCTGTGTTACCGTGTTAACGTACTTCATCTTTGTGTCAGTGTCAAAAAGAGAGAGAGAGAATGAGGAGGAGGAAAGCGAGGAGGAAAATGATGTTGGGATTGAAGAATTTAGAAAGGACTTAGAGAAGGAGATGAAGTGCACAAAAAGGCAGTACAAAAGGGTATTTCAGTATGTAAGACCATATAGCGATAAAGTGGACGCCTTTGGTCCTGAGGGCAGCAGAGTACAGGGATAGGAATTGGCCGAAGAAACAGAAGGCATTAAAAGCTGCATGGGACATGGCAGCCGAATGGCGCATAGTCGCTAAACTTAAAGAGACATATAAAAAACCCAAAGGCCCCATACCCCTGCCTGGCCCCAATCTGGTGGCCCCACTCCGCCGGGTGTATGACCCCCTTGGAGCCGAACAACGCCCAGGGCAACCGGCCTCCACACACTTTTACTATGCAACATGTGCCATTTAAAAGCACGGATGTTTGCAATTGGGAAAACCAGAATCCTTCTTTTGAAGAGGATCCAGCTAAAATAAAACAATTAGACTATTTGAAGGTGTGTTTAAAACTTTCATGCCTACTTATGACAATGTAAGCCAACTTATGGATACAATACTCACCACTGAGGAGGTCCAGAAGGTACATGCCGGGGCTAGAGAGCATCTGAGAGCAGCAGGCAATAATGATGCTGCAATTGCAATAGCTTATCCTAGACAAACCCCTAATTAGGACTAGAATACCACTAATGGGAGAGCAACATTAGAAACATATCATAGAATCATGTTAGAAGGCATGAGGAAAGCGGCTAAAAACCCATCAATATGGCTAAGGTAGTGGAAGTAGTCCAGAAGGCCACAGACCCTGATGATGACCAACCCATAGCCTATTTGTCTGAAAAATTAACCACTACGGAACAAGGCTTGCCTCCCTGCATGCAAGCAGTAGTGCAAAGAAGGCAGCATCAGATTGGACTGTTACGACTGATCTACACCAACCCCTTCGACTCACCATTTCTTGGCGCCCACCAGACAACCGCCCTGCTGGTGCCACCTCTGGAAGCTGGCACCTCTACGCACGGCAGAAGAATCCAGCGTGGACTAGAAGAGGACCTTTTCTATCCTTTCCTTTTCTTTTCTTTTCTTTCCCTTTGAATATATAGCTTTGTATATAGTTTTGTGGGAGGTAACCCAGGTAATAGGTAATAGTTAGGTCCCTCCGCCTAAATGCCACAGACAGGACTGCGGGTGACCATGGTTTTGGCCAGGATGGTATTCTTCTTATTTCTGGCCATCAGCGCACCCACACCGCTTAAGGTAACCCAGCAGTTAATGAGAGAGTGGGGTGCCCGCAACACGTACAATAAATGGTTGCAAATGGCAGAAATGGTAGCCTCTTCTGCAAACCGAACCAATTGCACGGTCTGCACTCTGGGACCTACAGATGCTTTGGGAGGAATACCCCTCCTCCCTGTGCCTTGGAATGAGTCCTCAGTTACGGCCCCGATTTTGGGTTCTGCCGGATTTTGTGCCACATTAAATTTGACGGGAGGAGCCTGTGGCTTTAACATTTCTGACCATGGTGAAGCTATTCGAAATAGCTGAGTGACTGAGTGGCTTCCGGACCTTGGGTGGTTTAGAGGACTTCTACTGATGCTACTGGACCTCTTGCTGATTTTGCTTCTTCTCTGCTCCTGTATACCCTGCTTATTGCAATGTTTACAAAATATGATGCATATAATGTCGCGAATGATTCGGCCCCAGATTATAGCACTGACACGAGAATACTGGCCAGTGCCTTGGGACGAGCCGGAAGGCTGTCCAAAAGAAGAGGGAATGAATGAATGGGTTTCCAAAATCTAAAATCTGACTGTGCAGGCAGTCTGAAACGGGCCCCAAAATCCTCATTTTTTCTTCTCCAAGGGCGCATTAGCTAAAAACCATTAACTTGAGCACTTGAGCAAATGCATAACAAGAACACAGCTGTATAAACAAAGCTCTATCCTTTATCAGTCCGTGACACCTAATGAATGGCCTTGTCAGTTCCAAAGTGGAGCAGGGATGACACATCTGGGTCTTATCTTACCCCCTGACCAAACTGACGCACAGACCTTGTCAGCCCCCCGGAAATGGCGCCAGGAGTACTCTTAGAGTTGGTGGCCTTCTTACCCCAAGATAAGGAATACAGGAACAGGAACACCCTTTTATGGTCAAGAGTAGAGGAACACCCTTTTATGGTTAAGAGTACAGGAACAGGAACATCTGTGATGTCAACTTACGTGTATAAGCTTACGTGTCTGGATTCCTGGGGAAAGGGGGAGAGGGTGCATGGAGGATATATACCGTATTTTTCGCCCCATAGGACGACCGGCCCATAGGACGCACCAAGTTTTTTTTGGGGGGGGGGGGGAAATAAAAGAAAAAAAAATTATTTCCCCCCAGGCGCTTGTGGGGCCGGCAGCGGGGAGAAGCGCTCTTCTCCCCGCAGCCCGCCTTCAGACCAGGTCCAGGGACAGCTGCACCTCCCAGCCGTCCCCGGAGCTTGCGGGGCAGGCAGCGGGGAGAAGCGCTCCTCTCCCCACCGCCCGCCTTCAGATCAGGTCCGAGGACAGCGGGAAGATGCGCTGCATGTCCCAGCTGTCCCCGGAGCTTGCGGGGCAGGCCAGGGGGGAGAAGCGCTCTTCTCCCCGCCGCCCGCCTTCAGGTAAGGGGACAGCGGGAAGACGCGCTGCGCCTCCCCACTGTCCCCGGAGCTTGCGGGGCTGGCGGCGGGGTCTCCCCGCCGTCAGCCTCCAAACCAATTCGGGAGACAGCGGGATGGCGGTGTTCCGCCTCCCTCTGTCCCCCGACCTTGTGGGGCTGGCGCTGCGGCTCTCCAGGCTTCAGTGAAAGCCTGCATTCGCCCCATAGGACGCACACACATTTCCCCTTCATTTTTGGAGGGGAAAAATTGCGTCCTATAGGGCGAAAAATACGGTATACTGTATACAATTTCTCTTGCTTTTGTGCTTGCTGTGAACCGATTCACGCAGTTCCTTCTGCTATCCGGAGAACAGAATAAACTCTTTCTCTGAACCAAACCTCGGTGTCATTTGACTCCTTCCTCCCTGTTCTGGGAGCAACGCTCACCCTACCAATTGGTAAAGTCTAATAAGGCTACAAAACGATTTAAAAAAAAAACAAAAACCCACCTTAGACTGAGTTTTAGCACACATGGAAAACTGAAAACAAATCCTTCTTTCCTGATGGCTGTAATGCTGTAATGCAACTGAAAAAGATTTTCCATCCCAAAGCATTTCATTTTAAAAATCCAAGAGAGCCAGTGTGGTGTAGTGGTTAAGAGCGGTAGTCACGTAATCTGGGAAACTGGGTTCGTGTCTCCGCTCCTCCACATGCAGCTGCTGGGTGACCTTGGGCCAGTCACACTTCTGTGAAGTCTCTCAGCCCCACTCACCTCACAGAGTGTTTGTTGTGGGGGAGGAAGGGAAAGGAGAATGTTAGCCGCTTTGAGACTCCTGAAGGGGAGTGAAAGGCGGGATATCAAATCCAAACTCTTCTTCTTCTTCTTCAATTTAAATATAAAAAAATCCAATTTCAATCCAAAAAAATTGATTTAAATTTAAAAAATCCAATTTAAATCCAAAAAATCCAATTTAAATTTTTCAAAAATCTCATTTCTTTTGTTTTTTTTCATAAAAACATTGATTTTTATTAACCTTGCGTGCCCATTATGAGAAAAAATGAGGGGAGAACAGGAACTCCGCCCCCCATGACACTAAGAGCCAGGCTGGCATGGGCAGGCAGGAAAGGACTTAAGCGAAATGCCAATGTCAACATGGGGGGGGGGGCGCCGTCAAAGGAGACCCCTGAAGTGGGGTGTGTGTCACGAGGTGCCCTTGCGAGGGGGTGAGGAGTTGGAGGAGGGGTGTCACTGTTGGGGGGAGGGTTGTGGAGTGCCATTGCGAGGGGGGTGAGAAGGGGAGGAGCAGCCGGCCCTACCCCTTCCTCTCCCTCTCTCTGCCCCCTCCCTCTCCTTGCCCCTCTCCTCTCCCTGCCCCCTCTCACCCATCTTCTCTCGAAGCCCCCTCGGAGGCAGCGGCAAGGAATTTGGGGCCCGCGGTGGCGCGGTTGCCCTCCACCATCTTCGGACCCCTGAGGCGGCGGCGGTGTCGGGGTGGGAGGGCAGAAGCCCCACTCGCAGGCGCACGCTCCGTTCCTCCCAGACTCCCACTCGGGCCGCCAAGCGTAATGAGCCAACTTCGTCGGACTGACTGGAGGCGTGGCATATGCACTCTTGAGCATCCTCCGTCAGTCAAACGGATTGCGCACGCACGCTCCCTCCTGACTCCCTCCTGACTCCGTCCCTGGTGGCGCCTCAAGGGAGGGAGCGGCGCACACTCGAGCCCCGCCCCTTGGAGCGGCGCGAGGCCCCCTTTCCCGCCAAAATGTACCACGCCGACTGCTGCGGACTGGAGGCGCATGCGCGGGGGAGGGAAAGAGGGAGGCCGCCTTCAGCGTCCCCTGTGCGTCAGGCATGCGGCATGCACGACTGGCTCCGCCCCTGGCAGCGCCTTAAGGGAGGCAGGGATTGAGCGCCGTGCATGTGCTCCCCCTTACGGCCTTCGAGCAGCCCCTCAAGGGATGGAGCGAGCGGGAACGCGCATTCCCCCTCAGCGCCGCGCTCGCTCGCCCCGCCCCTCGGAGCGGCGGGTTCGAATCCCATTTTCCTGCCAAAATTCACCTCAGACCCGTGAAATTGAAAACCGAAAAAAAGGCCGCGTCCCGTTACGAGGCGAGTCGCGCGTCACTTCTTTGCCCCCTGAAGGAGGGGGACCCGTGAGTGTACACGTAGCGTCATCCTCACATGCAAAGCTCACAGCTTCCCCTTTGGGGCTCCTGGGAACTGTAGTTTACCCCTTGGCGCGCTACACCCAGAGCCAGATTGAAGTTTGATGAGTAAGCACTCAGGGCTGATTTCCTTCAGAATGGAGATCCTGGATCTTCTTGCAATCCATGGGACTCTATTATTACAGTGGTACCCCGGGATGCGAACGGGACGGAACATAAGACGCGACAGCGCATCTGTGTGTGCCGCGTTTCGCTGCTTCCGCACATGCGTGATGTCATTTTGAGCGCTCCGTTACTTCTCGACCCGAAAGTGCTCAACCTGAAGCGTATTTATCCCGAGGTATGACTGTATTATTTTTATTATTAGCTGACTTGACATCTGGTGGGAGGGCGTTCCACAGGGAGGGTGCCACTACCGAGAAGGCCCTCTGCCTGGTTCCCTGTAACTTGGCTTCTCGCAGTGAGGGAACCGCCAAAAGGCCCTCGGTGCTGGACCTCAGTGTCCGGGTAGAACGATGGGGGTGGAGACGCTCCTTCAGGTATACTGGACCAAGGCCGTTTAGGGCTTTAAAGGTCAGCACCAACACTTTGAATTGTGCTTGGAAACGTACTGGGAGCCAATGTAGGTCTTTCAAGACCGGTGTTATATGGTCTCGGCGGCCGCTCCCAGTCACCAGTCTGGCTGCTGCATTCTGGATTAGTTGTAGTTTCCGGGTCACCTTCAAAGGTAGCCCCACGTAGAGCGCATTGCAGTAGTCCAAGCGGGAGATAACCAGAGCATGCACCACTCTGGCGAGGCAGTCCGCAGGCAGATAGGGTCTCAGCCTACGTACCAGATGGAGCTGGTACACAGCTGCCCTGGACATGGATTTAACCTGTGCCTCCATGGACAGCTGTGAGTCCAAAATGACTCCCAGGCTGCGCACCTGGTCCTTCAGGGGCACAGTTACCCCATTCAGGACCAGGGAATCCTCCACACCTGACCGCCTCCTGTCCCCCAGAAACAGTACTTCTGTCTTGTCAGGATTCAATCTCAATCTGTTTGCCGCCATCCAACCTCCAACCGCCTCCAGACACTCACACAGAACCGTCACCGCCTTCACTGGTTCTGATTTGAAAGAGAGGTAGAGCTGGGTATCATCTGCATACTGATGAACACCCAGCCCAAACCCCCTGATGATCTCTCCCAGCGGCTGCATGTAGATGTTGAAAAGCATGGGGGAGAGGACAGAACCCTGAGGCACCCCACAAGTGAGAGCCCAGGGGTCTGAACACTCATCCCCCACCACCACTTTCTGAACACGGCCCAGGAGGAAGGAGCGGAACCACTGTATGACAGTACCCCCAGCTCCCAGCCCCCCAAGACTGTCCAGAAGGATGTTATGGTCGATGGTATCAAATGCCGCTGAGAGATCCAGCAGAACTAGGAAACAGCTCTCACCTTTGTCCCTAGCCCGCCGGAGATCATCAACCAGTGCGACCAAGGCAGTTTCAGTCCCGTGATGAGGCCTGAATCCCGACTGGAAGGAATCCAAATGGTCCGCTTCTTCCAGGCGTGCCTGGAGTTGTTCAGCAACCACTCGCTCAATCACCTTGCCCAAGAATGGAAGATTTGAGACTGGGCGATAGTTGGCCATCGTGGCCGCATCTAAAGATGGTTTTTAAAGAAGCGGTTTAATAACCGCCTCTTTCAGCAAGTCTGGGAAGGCTCCCTCACGGAGGGAAGCACTCACCACCCCACGAAGCCCATCGCCCAGCCCTTCCCGGCTAGCTTTTATAAGCCAGGATGGGCAAGGATCAAGGAGACAGGTGGTTGGTTTCACTCGTCCAAGCAGCCTGTCCACATCCTCGGAGGTAACAGATTGGAATTGATCCCACACAATTTGACTAGACAGGACTTTAGCACTCTCCCGCCCCGGCCCTGCTCCCACGGTGGCATCTACCTCTTCCCGAATCTGAGCGACTTTATCTGCAAAAAACTTTGCAAAATCATTGCAGGAGATCATGTGACCCGTACTGGGCCCCGATGTAGCAGGTGGTTCCGCTAAATTGCGGACCACCTGAAAAAGTCTCCTGATGCTTTTTTCTGCAGATGCAATAGAGGCGGCAAAGAAGGTCTTCTTCGCCGTCACTACCGCCACTTGGTAGGCTCGACATTGAGCTCTAACCTGTGTCCGGTCAGCTTCAGAATGGGTCATCCGCCACCGGCGCTGTAGCCGTCTCAACGATTGTTTCATTGCCCTCAGATCCGTGGAAAACCACGGGGCTGTCCGGACTCCATGCAATCGGAGAGGGCACTTCGGAGCCAAACAGTCAATAGCCCTAGTTAACTCCACATTCCAGCGGGCCACCAGGGAATCAGCTGAAAGGCCATCAACTTGGGATAAAGCATCCCCTACCACTCTCTGGAAACCATTTGGATCCATTAAGTGGCAGCGGTGGACCATCCGAATCGGTTATACCTTCAGATAGGCATCTGAAGAAGTGTGCATGCACACGAAAGCTCATACCAATAACAAACTTAGCTGGTCTCTAAGGTGCTACTGGAAGGATTTTTTTTTTTTTACTATGGCAGACCCCACATGGCTACCTATCTGTAACTAGTATTATTATTATTGTTGTTGTTATTGTTATGGTGATGAATTATTATGGGCTGGTTCCTTTGCCAAGCCGCCTCTCGTTTTGAAGAATGAATCAAATAACCATCCTAATAAGCAAACTCAATGAAACCTATTGCCAAAAAAAGAGAGGAAACGTTCCAAGTCAGTGATTTTCATTTTTATTTCTCCAACACATATCTGGAAACAAAAGCCGTTACAGTGAGTAAGCAGAAAGAAACACAATGGGAGGAAAGACCCATTCGTCCCTCGCCATTTAAAAAACTACACACAGTGGTTAACCTTCCCAGGAAATCATCTTCTGGTGGAAAGCGAAAGCTCAGCTCGACTCCCCAATCTCCAGACCGAAAGCAAAAGCTCGACTCCCCAATCTCCCGACCGAAAGCAAAAGCTTGACTCCCTAGTTTACTCCCAAGTAGATGCATAGCCAGCTGCCGCTTCTCCGCCAGCAGCGAAATTCAGAATTCTTCACCGCAAAAAGAAAGCGCTGGGCTCGGGAGCGACTAAATGATTCTCGCCTATTCTATTATCTATATATAGATAATCAATACAATCCTGCCCATAATAAGCCCAAACGAAGGGAACTGGCACCGCAAAGATGGAAGATTTAACCTCAGGGCTTGGACGACTAAATGCTTCTTGCCAATATTATCTATATATAGATAATCAATATAATCCAGCCCATATTAAGCCAAAACGAAAAGAACTGCAAAGGTTTAAGCACAGCTCAGGGCTACATACCTGAGGGTCAAATTCGGAATATAAGGAAAGGGGCATTAGGCCGGCCAGCAATTATTGGCATGGATCCATGTGCGGCACCACCAAAAGCACAGAAAATGCGCCGCTCTGAATCTTTTCGGTGTCAGGCAAGGAAGCGATTTGGAAAATAACTTTGGATGCAACCCATCGGATGCCCGTTTTGCCCTCCGATCAATCATTTTTGTGGGCTTAAAAGCCGGCCAGCGACGCTTCGGATGTGAAAAAGGAGGTTTGCACTCGACCGTGATCTTTCCAAAAAGCTCGTCGAAGTGGAGGCGGAAACCCATACTTACCTGGAAGAGCTGCATTTGACAAAGTCAAAACACCAGTGGCCCGGCACATAATTGTTCCATCAACCGCGAAGCACACATCTAAATGCGCCAACCCGAGCAAAAACCAACGCTCTTTTATTTCATTTTCAGCATTGGCGGCAGTGCGCAGGCCTGCACCTCTGTACATAATTTGACACTGCCCTGGAAGGACGTGCAGTTTGGCACCAGGTTGCTATTTCCCCCCACTTTACGCCTTAAATTGCGTTTGCTTTTTTGGCGCAATCAACCTGGCATGAATTAAAGCTGAAAAAGCCAAAAGTTTAGGTCTTTTGATTTTTCGGCCCAGTTGACCCGGCATGAATTGAAGCTGAGAAAACCAAATATTTACGTCTTAAATCACGTTTGCTTTTTTGACGCAGTCGACCCAGCATGAATTGAAGCCGAAAAAACCAAAACCAAGGGCAGCCCCGGAGAGAAGTCCAACGTTAAGAAAGCAGATGTTGGTTTGAGTGGTTTATAAAACCCGTAAAAGCTTCGCTGCTGCTGGCGCCAAATTTTCCCTCCCTCCGTCCTTGGAAGAAGGATGCGGACTTAAAATGCCGTAAAAAGAGAGCCACCGACGGAGCAAGAGGAATTCCTAAAAAGGTTCTCTCCAAAAGCTCCAGATTCGCGTAGGGAGAAGGGGAAAAAAAAGAGATTCATTCACGGGAAATCGGAATCGACTGCCAATCCCTTTGTGCCTTCCCATGGCAAGAAGATCCGGAAAAGGTGGGGTTCGGGGTGTGTGTCAGAAATTGCTGGCCTCCCCGTCATGCAAGAGTGAGCCTCCAGTCGCCACACAAATCGCATCCTTGACTCCCGCTTCCCTCTGCTCCGGAAGGAGGTATGTATCCTGAAGGATTCATGTCTCTCGCACAGCTCCGGATCTCGAGGCCGATTCGCCGGGCTTGAGGATGTGGTCCGGTTTGTGGCCGGCGGAGAAGTGCTCCCACATCAGGAGGTAGAGCCGCTCCAGTTCCAGTGTGTACTGCTTGGTGTTGAAGAGGGGGCTGGATATCCTCTGCTTCCACACCTTGCCGCGGATGTTCTTCAGGCTACGGGAGAAAAGCATTCGTTATTAATTATTAATTCATTTATTAATCAACATTTCATTTATTTTCCCGAAAGGAAAAGAAAAAAAGGGGGGATCACAACCAAATTAAATGGTAATTTTGGGTCGACCTCCCTCCACTCCCCCTCTTGGTTCCACGTCCATAAAACCTTATATGTAGTAAAAAGTAAACCTTCCTCCAGTTGTCCATATTAAGAGGATACCAGCAAGGTTGAAGCTTTCTGTAAAACAAGGATTTTACGATTCCAAAAAGGAATCCCCCTCTTGGTTCCATTCAAATATACTTGTCCATAAAACCTTATATCCTTGTTATTGCAAAAAGAAAAGCTTCCCCAGGTTGTCTGTATTCAGAGGGCGCCAGCAAGGTGGAACCTTTCTGTAAAACAAGGATTTTAGGATTCCAAAACGGAATCCCAGTCTCGGTTCCATTCTGATATACTTGCTCACACATGTCCATAAAACTTTATATGTTTATCATTGCAATATAATTTCACAGTTATCGGTCTGTGTATTTCTAATATTAGAACCATATCGGTCATTTTTTATATAACTGTAAAAACGACTCTGAAAATTTATTATTCCGAAAAGGAAACCTTCCTCTGGTTGGCAATATTATTAGGATGCCAGCAAGGCTGAACCTTTCTGTAAAAAGGGATTTTATGATTTCAAAAAGGAATCCGCATCTTTGTTCCATTCTAATATACTGGTTCATGCGCGTCCATGTAATCTTATATACTCAACCAATTTTAAATCCTTCTTCATCTTATGGCAAAGTCACACAGCTGTTCAAGGCCCAAGAGCCCTGCTTTTCCTCAGTGCCAACCCTCAACCAAAGGCCTAGGCTGCCCTCCGGTACCCACTTACCTGGGAGTAAACCCCATTCAACACAAAGGAACTTATCTGTCAGTAGATATGTGTATCGTATAGTTAACTGTATAGTGAATTCTCAATGAGTGCCTGTCTTTAGCACCTGCAGAGTAGCGGACATGCTCTTTGCAAAAAGCAGGGCTCTTGGGCCTTTAACAGCTGTACAACAGGCAAACATTCAACAGGTGAAGCATTTCTTAGCAGTGGCTTTCGAGCGCCCTGGAACTCGGGACCTTTCAGCTCCCAGATGCCGCAAACCCGGAAGTGACTGTTCCGCTTTGCGTGTGTTCTTTGGGAACCCGAACATCCGACAGGGCCTCCGATTGGCTGCAGGAGCTTCCTGTAGCCTATCGGAAGCAGTGCTTGGGTTCCAAACATTTCGAAAGTAACACAGACTTTTGGAACGGATTCCAAGGTACGACTATGAGGAGAGCTTCGCCGTGAATCTACTCTTTCTAATTTGTGTGATGCCACCCCCCAGCCTCCATAGTGTTCCAAAACCGAGGATGCCAGCAAGGACGAACCTTTCTGTAAAACAGGTACCATTGTTCTCAAACTTAACCCGTTCTGGAAGTCTGTTCCAAAACCAAAGCGTTCTAAAACCAAGGTGCACTTTCCCAAGGAGAGTAATGCAAAACGGATTAATCCGTTCCAGACTTTTGAAAACAACCCCTCAAACAGCCATTGAACATGAATTTTACTCTCTAATGAGACCAGTGATCCATAAAATGAAAGCAATTAACTAATGTACCGCAGTCGCACAATCAATCCATCAGTTGCTGAATTGGGCTCCCCACAGTCACAAAAACAAAAGAAAAAGACCCACAAAAATGCAAAAAAACACAGCAAAAACAGACAGACCTCAGTGAAACACTCAAAACGGAAGCGTAACACTAGAAAAAAAAGTGTGGCACTCAAAATGGAATTGCGGCACAAAAAAAGGAAGTGTGGCACTCAAATCAGAAGCATGGCACTCAAATCGGAAGCGTCACACTCAAAACGGAGCACGTTTGGCTACCAGGAAAAGTCTGCCAACCGGAACACTTCCTTCCTGGTTTGCAGTGTTTGGCTTCCGAGTTGTTTGAGTGCCAAGGCGTTTGGGAACCAAGGCGCCACTGTATTCCAGGAAGGTTTTTCTCCAAAGAAATGGGATGCTGAATGCTCCCATTGGGCTTCGTGAGCTGTGCAACCAACGCTGTGGTCTCTCCCACCCCCCAGTTGCGCGTCTACTTACAATTCTGGATCTGTCCCTAGTTTCACGGCGACGTCTTCATATTCCTGCCGGCTCTTCGCGATGAGCTCAGGGCACCCGAGGCAAGTGAGCTGCGAGGCCGCGACACGCGAGGCAAGGGTCTCTCCTGCAAAACGGAGGGCGGCAGGTCATACAAAGCTCCGTCGCAAGCATGGTCTGTCCTCATCTTGTTAAGTATGGGTCGGCAAACTAAGTGCCAGGGGCCAGATCCAACCCAATCGCCTTCTCAATCCAGCCCGTGGACATGTGTTTTGACATGAGTAGAATGTGTGCTTTTATTGAAAATGCACCTCTGGGTGATTTGTGGGGCATAGGAATTCGTTCATTATTTTTTTTCAAAATCTAGTCCAGCCCCCCACAAGGTCTGAGGGACGGTGGACCGGCCACCTGCTGAGAAAGTTTGCAGACCCCTGTTGTAGAGGAACATCTTGGTGGATTAAGGGAACGGCCCAAGTAGAAGGGCCCATCGCCCAAACTGGATACCCCCCCCCCATGTCTTCCTTCCCTCCCACTAGCATAACCACCTGGCTCACAACTGAACTCTTGGGATACACAGGCCAACTGCTCAACCATCCCCCACCCCCACCCCCCAGTGGGAATCCCAGGTCCAACTCAACGCAATGTGTGTCGGCACCCAATACCAGAACAATACCCATCATCATCATCATCATCATCATAATTATACTGACTCACGCCGCCATCTTACCTGGCATGGTCACCATGGGGGTTCCGGCCCAGAGCACATCCATCCCGGTGGTGTGCCCATTGCAAAGGGGGGTGTCCAGGCAGACATCGGCCAGCTGCCCCCTCCTCACATGCTCCTCTTTGGGGGCAACGGGAGAGAAGATGATCCGGTTCTGGGGGAGGCCCATGTTCTGCGCGTACTGCTGGATGTTTGGTTCCCCCACAGCCGGGAAACGCAGCAGCCACAGAACACTGTTCGGGACACGTTTCAGAATCTGCAAATAATAATGATAATAATAATAATTTTATTATTTCTACCCAGCCACTCTGGGCGGCTTCCAACAAAAAGTTAAAAATACATTAAAACATCAGTCATTCAAAACTTCCCGAAACAGGGCTGCCTTCAGATGTCTCCTGTGTCTGATAGTTGTTTATTTCCTTGGCATCTGATGGGAGAGGGAGCCACCACTGAGAAGACCCTCTGCCTGGTTCCCTGTAGCTTCACATCTCGTAATAAGGGAACCAGCACAAGGCCCTCGGGAGAGGGACCCCGGCGTCCGGGGTGGAGGTGCTCCTTTAGGTGGGGTCTCATCCTGCGTCCCAGATGGAGCTGCCCCAGACACAGAATGGACCTGCTCCTTCATGGGCAGCAGGGAGTCCAAAATGACTCCCGGGCTGCTCAGCTGGTCCTTTGGGGGCACAGTTGCCCTATTCAGGAACAGGGAGTCCCCCAAACCCACCCGCCTCCTGTCCCCCAAAAATGTTGTCAGGATTCAACCTCCATCTGTTAGCCACCATCCATCCTCCAACCCAGACTTCCTCAACCTCGGCCCTCCCAATGTTTTTGGCCTACAACTCCCATGATCCCTAGCTAGCAGGACCAGTGGTCAGGGATGATGGGAACTGTATTCTCAAAACATCTGGAGGGCTGAGGTTGAGGATGGCCGAGGTTGAGGAAGCCTGCTCCAAGCTTTGCAAAATCCTTGCAGGAGACCTTGGGGTCTTTACCAGACCCCGGTGGCAAAGGTGGTTCCATGAAATTGCGAACCACCTGAAAGAGTCTCCTGCTGCTGTTTCCTGCAGATGCAATAGAGGTGGCAAAGAAAGCCCTCTTCGCTGTCACCATCACCACTCGGCAGGCTCGATGTTGAGCTCTAACCGGTCCGATTCAGAATGAGTTTTCTGCCACCAGTGCTCTAGCTGTCTGTGCGATTGTTTCATCACCCTCAGCTCCGGGGGAAACCATGGGGCTGTCTGGGCTCCATGCAATCTGAGAGGGCGCTTCAGAGCCAGGCGGTCGATAGCCCTGGTTAACTCCACATCCCAGTGGGCCACCAGGGAATCAGCTGAAAGGCCATCAATATGGGATAAAGCATCCCCTACCACTCTCTGGAAACTATTTGGATCCATTCAGTGGCGGGTGCAGCCTATCCGAATTGGTCCCGCCTCCCTGCAGTGGGGAAGGGTTGTGGAGAAGTCCAAGTGATTCGGCCACGGCACTTCTTTTGTTTCACTTCAGTGTCAGATCGCCCCCGTCCATAGAGGTGAACCCCAGGTCCAAGGCATGTTCGCGGCTATAAATTGGGCCAAACTCATTCAGGGACAGCCCCACGGAGGCCATGCTTTCTACGAAATCCTGAGCGGCCCCTTGGAAGGTCGGGTCAGCGTGGATGTTAAAATCCAGGGTGTCCAAACTTTTTTCAAAGAGGGCCAGATTTGATAAAGTGAACATGCATAAGGGCCAACCAAAGTTGTTGACCTTTTTTTAGGAAGTTGTTGTGCTTTGTTTTATTGAAGTTGGTTTTTTGGGATTTTACCCCAGGGCATATACTGCCACAGGGGCTGGACCGGCAGGATTTAACCCCAAAGTTGTTGAGCTTTTTTTACGATTGGAGTTGGTGAGCTTTTTTTACCCCATAATCAGCCACAGGCACCAGATTAAACTGACCGGATTAGGCACCCGAAAAAGACTTTGGACATGCCTGCCCTAGGACAACCAAGCTAGGGGTCTCCAGGAGAACAGACAGGGAATCCTTGGTGCAGCGGAGAGGAAATGAATCCTGCACTGCACCTATTGCCCAGCTTCCGGAACACACACTCAGAGGACTGGGTCTTCCCAAGAGGGCGCCCAATAGGTGCAAACCAGCGACTTCCGATTCGCCACAGGGAGCTACTCACGTTGGCCCACATCTGCAGAGTGGCTGGGTCGATCTTGTAAAGCTGGTTGAAGTTGCAGTAGACCACAGAGTCCTCCGGCAGCCCGTACTGGGAGCGGGTGGTGACGATGATGGTTCGTGGGACCTCCTCGCCAGTCGCTGCCTTGTTGTTGATCTGAAGGAGAAGACGGAGAGGGAAGATCGGAAGGAAGCTCAAGGGGCAGAGCTTCGACTCAGTGCTATGTAGCGTCAGATCAGAAGGTTGGCAAAGCAAACGATTATACTTGAGTAACTTTTGCCTTTGAACAGGCTTCCTCAACCTCGGCCCTCCAGATGTTTTGGGTCTACAACTCCCAACATCCCTAGTTAACAGGGCCAGTGGTCAGGGATGATGAGAATTGTAGTCTCAAAACATCGGGAGGGCTGAGGTTGAGGAAACCTGCCTTAGAATGACTGGACTGTAACGGCTGGCTCCGACAAGTGGTGCCCTCTCTGAGGCAAACTTAAAAGTGTGAGGCTACTTAAAGAAAAGAGGCAAACTTAAAGCAAACAGTCTGAGGCAGACTAAGAGGATTTTAAAAGAAACCGTGAGAGGTTTTTCTATCCAAGCAGTGGATATCATCGGCTCACCACGCCCGGCAAGGGTTGCACAGCGCTGAAGCATCTTAGGATCCCTGGTGAGTCCGATCCCTTATTATTATTATTATATTGATTTTTGAAAATGGGCAGCTCCTTGACTACTCCACAACAGAAGTTTTTAAAAGACTTAAAATTTCTCCTCTCCTCCAACAAATTGGAAATTCCAGAGGGTGATTTGATACAGCTCATTCTGGCTATTGATGAACATTGTCCTTGGTTTCCTTTGAATGGAACATGTTAATTAAAACATTGGGACAAGATTGGTGAACATTTTCATGGGCTCCCCAGCAGTAGTGCTCGGATTTTAAATGCATGGTGCAAGGTTCATTACGCCATGGGCTCTTTATCACCAAAAAATATCTCCCTGGCTGCATTGCCAACACAACCTCCAGCTTCTTTAATCCAGCCTGCTGTGTTAGAGTCTGCTGTGTTAGAGTTTGTTCCAATACTTGCCCTGCCAGCAGCTCCAGACCCCAAGCCTCCGGACTACAGTTCCTCACCAGAGGACCCAATCCTGCAAAAATACCGTGGTCTGGCTGGCAATAGTCCTAATCTTTCAGAGGCAGACCCAGCTACCCCTTTTCAACGTGCAGTCCTTGCCTGTTCCTTAATTCAGGATACTATGGCATTCCCTGTTATTGTGCCCCCTGCTGGTGCTCCAGCAGGAACTCAAGCCCAGCACCAACCTTTTGACTTTAAAATCTTGAGAGAGCTTCAATTGTCAGTAAGGACAAATGGACTTCAAGCCCCATTTACACAGGCTCTTTTGGAAACCACATTAGCCCAGCTGTTGGTTCCAGATGACATCAAGCTTTTGGCACGTACAGTGTTACCCCCATCAGCAGGTGTTCTGTTTGCCCACGAATGGGAAACTGCCTGCTGTTCTTATGCTCCAGCCTTGTTACAACAAATCAGGGGAAATAATCCAAATATTGCCCTAGCAGATGTCACAGATGCCATGATGGGGCGTGATCCTTTCGCTCAGGCTTCAGTACAAGCCACACTGCTGCAAATCTTATTGAGGGATACTGCTCTTGCTGCTAAACAAGCAATGAGAAAAATCCCAGAACCCAGTATTCAGTCAAGGTGGGGTTCAATCAGGCAAGAGGCAAGAGAATCATATTCTTCCTTTATGGACAGGCTGATTACAGCAGTGAGTCGCCAAATTGAAAATCCTGAAGCCAAACAAACAATTATCAAACAATTGGCCTTTGAAAATGCCAAAGAGGATTGTAATGTTGCGTTACAACCGATAATACACAATCCTGCCACAGACACAGCAGCCATGCTTCGCATTTGTCAGTCTGTAGATACAGCCACCCACGAGATTCATCTGCTGGCAGCAGCGCTCAATGAAAACCAGCCTGTAGCCACCGATACAACGTTTCCAGCGTGGCAAACCAGGATCACCGATACCTCAGTGTGGGTAGAACGGTGGCCTCCACCAAAAGAAAAATCCGCAGCAATGGCACCATCTTGTTTCTGAACAGCTTATTTCTGAACAATTGACTTTCGGCCACATTGAACCATCTTCATCCCACTGGCTCCAGCAGACAGGCAACGGTTTGCTTTTACATTGCCAGTATATCACAATTCACAGCCCACCTAGTGATATCAGTGGGTTGTCCTGCTTCAAGGCATGCGGAACTCCCCTACACTTTGTCAACATTTTGTGAGTGAAGCATTGAAACCTTTCCACATGCGCCACCTAGAGGTGCTGCACACGAGCTGTACCTGGCCGTATTTGCTACACAGTTGTTGCCAACAGGAATTTTATATGCTCAGGCGGAACAAGAAGAAGACTATCTGCATTATAGAATGGCTACATCTACCGCACACCCCATCAAAAAACATTTATTCTGTAGTTGAATCCACATCAGACATTGTTATCAAAGGACGTTCATGAGCAATAGCTTTTAGCGGTTATGATGTTGCATCAATACATCTTCCTTTCTCACAGACTGAACAGCAGCATTTATTCATAACTAATGCTGCCATGCAAATTGCTTTAGCTGATTTTATAGGTGTCATCATTTTTAACCCTCCAAAGGATGACCGTTTGACATTTCTGACACAGGTCACCTATGTTTTGGCTACCCCCTTGTCTCTCACACCTCTCCCCTCTGCACTAACCCTCTTCACGGATGGAACGAAAAGTAGGGGGGTGGTGACATGGGAGGAGGGAGGAAAAAGGAAATGTTATTTACCCCTCCACAGTCTTCTGCTCAGCATCAGAATTTTGTATGTTGTGGAATGTGAAATTAACTCATGGCATACCCTTTAACTCCACAGGTCAAGCTATAGTGAAAAGAGCACACCTGACGTTCAAAACACTATTGCTTAAACAGCTTGGCGGCCGAAGCATACCAACAGCGGATATCCCTTCGGCTGTTCACCAAGTTCTTTTTGTACTTAACCATCCTTTTATATCCACATCTTAGGACCCATACCCCCGCTGAATTGCATTTTAGGAAGGAGGAGGCACTCCCCCGCCCCTTGGTGGTGTACCGACGCTTGCCTGATCCCGCGTTGCATGGACCTGTCCCGCTGATCACGTGGGGACGAGGGTACGCGGCAGTGGACGTCGAGGACAAGCCTTTGTGGGTTCCAGCTCGATGCGTGCGGCCATGGCGAGCCTCTTTAACCGCGGATGCGCCTTCCTAACCATTTGCTTTGCCATCCTTTGCTGCACCGTTATACAAGGAAGAGAAGCAGACGACCCAATACAGTTGAAACCACCATATTTCACCTTATCGGCTGGCAAGCACTTGTCAGCTTCCTACTCTGGCTGGCAGCATCCACGGCTCAGCCACTCTCGAACTATAAGAACAGCGTTGTTGTTGAATAAGACTTTTAGGGGAGAAAATTATCATAAGATATGGAGGAATAATATTTTTGTACAAGATATGATTATGTTTGCCAGTTTATTGAATGCTTCTAGATGCTGGTTGTGTATGCACATGCCCCCTTTTGCGAGTCATTCAGGCATAATGCTTCATGATGTGCTTGTCAATGGATCTTTTCAATTTACAAATATTATATCCCCTAAGCAATCTTTTTGGCCCCCAGTACACTTGACCCTCCATGAGCCTGCCCCCATTTATTTTCAAATTAAGGAGGGGAAAGAATCATGGGGCATATATCCAAACTGTCAATATACATTAAATTTCACTTTTAATAGCTCTTGTTCTCTTACAGGAACATACAGTGACCAATCTCAGTGCTATAGAAGTGACACCAGTGCATGGCTAATAAACTAGAAAAGAAGCTACCATGCAGCTTGGAATCAGAATTCTTATATTCTTGGCTTCCGGATGGAAGTTGGCTTCAACATTTATTGATTTTAGTGATCATTATAGTAGTTATTTGCATTATTTTGTGTTGCTGTATACAATGTATTCCTTCTTTAATTTCTGTATGTGCTGCATGGTTCTCCAGTCCGCGGCCCGCTTCCGGTCTCACAAGAGTCTGATTAATTAAATAAAGAAAGAGGGCATGTGGGAGTCATAGCCACGATAAAGGCTTGTAATATTGCAGGGTGCCCCCTGACCTCGGCTGACCAGCACTCTGAGCTTTACAATGCATTGGAATGCATTGACCTTATAAGGAGTTATGTTCCCCCCTCTGGGCAGTGTAACCCTATATGGTTTGTGGGTTGGTTAAAGCCAGGACCGGGTGAGGTAACGTGAGAGATTGGAATGCAGCCATGCAGCTGGGGATAACAAAGGGTAGTAATAAAAGGACTGGAGGGAGAGGAGAAGTCTGAAATGAGCTGTCCTCCGTCCATGGAAATATTGCTGGCTTCTGTGTCTTTATTTTATGCTAAAAAGCACCATTTGTAACGGCTGGCTCCGACACTGGACAAGAACCCAATAAACAGGCAAGAGCTTTTCTTTATTGACCATATTGACCAGGGGTCAGCAAACTGTTTCAGCAGGGGGCAGTCCACTGTCCCTCAGACCTTGTGGGGGGTCGGACTAGATTTTGAAGAGAGAAAAAATGAACGAATTCCTATGCCCCACAAATAACACAGAGATGCATTTTCAATAAAAGGGCACACATTCTACTAATGTCAAAACACCAGGCAGGCCCCACGCTGCTCGTGCATGCGCAGACACTCAAAATGACGTCACACGCATGCATGGAAGCGGCAAATTGCGGCCCGCGCAGATGCTCAGTCGCGGGCTGCGTTCTGCTCTGGATGTGAACGGGGCTACGGAACAGATCTTGTTCGCATCCAGAGGAACCACTGTAGTAATAATAGTAATAATATTTTACTATTTCTACCCCGCCTTAATAGTAGTAGTAGTAGTAATTTATTATTATTTCTACCCTGCCCATTTGGCTGGGTTTCCCCAGCCACTGGGCGACTCTCAACTGAACACTGAAAACAGAATAAAACATCAAACATGAAAAACGTCAGACGTCTTCTAAAAGTCAGACAGTTGCTTATTTCCTTGACATCTGACGGGAGGGCGTTCCACAGGACAAGCGCCACCACTGAGAAGGCTGGTATACTTTACACCGGACTTTATTCTATGCTGTTTCATCCTGGATTGCTTTATTTGACGTATTAACGTCAACTGCTTTGGGTTTTTTCCCCTTAAAAACATAAAGCGGTCTAGAAATTAAAAAGGAACACTGAATAACAACACTCGGCTTTTTCAAGCCTCCTGCATTTTCGTTATTTGCGAATGGTGACATTTTATATTTAATTTGCATCCAAGTTGCTATAGATTGCACTGAACTCTTGAAAAGTAAATGATTTAAAGCGGGCATGTCCAACTTCCAAGAGACTGCAATCTATTCCCACTATAAAAAAGCAACAACTGCCCATTGGATTGACCAAAGTTGTGGAGCTTTTTTTTAGTCTCATTTTCTCTTTGTATAAGAGCAAGAAGGTTTCCCAGGTCCTTATAATATCAGTGTAAACAGCTGGTCCTGGAGAGTATTAACTGCTTTCCATTTTAAACTGAGGTTTGCCATTTGTCCTGTTTTAATTTTAATTTATCTGAATTAATTTTGGGGTGCATTTTAATTGATTGCTTCTTTTTATGTATATTGTATTATTGATATGGTTACAGCCGCTCCGAGCCCTGCTCCGGCCGGGGAGGACGGGGGTACAAATAAAAAATTATTACTATTATTATTATTATCATTATTATAGGGGGCCAAAGCTGTTTAGCTTTTTTTAGGGGGCCAAATTTACCAGGACTCTCTCAGAAGGTCCAGCTTGCTTTTTGGAAACAGAGGCTCAGGGCTGTACAAGCCGGATGGGCTGGGTATAAATCATAATAAATTCTTATTTCAATCATTCCTTAATCAATTATCAACATCATCATCATCTCGTTGAATTGAGGGTGGATTCTGCTTCTGGGCAGTCCCAGCCCCGTGGCTCCTCGAAAGTCCCTTCCGTCCAGTACATTTTATCATATGTGGTGGGAATGCAAAAGGGTTAGAAATAATTGGGAAATGATATACAGTGGTGCCTCGCGAGACGAAATTAATTCGTTCCGCAAGTTTTTTCTTCTTGCGAGTTTTTCGTCTTGCGAAGCACGGTTTCCCATAGGAATGCATTGAAAATCAATTAATGCGTTCCTAGGGAAACCGCTTGCCAGGCTGGCGGTGCGGAGAAGGGCTTTTCTCCCCACCGCAAGCCTTCAGGACAGGTACGGGAACAGAGGGGAAGGCACGCAGCGCTTTCCCTCTGTTCCCGGGGCTTGCGTGGGAGGAGGGTTTTTCCTCCCCACCGCCAACATTCAGAACAGCATTCTGAATGTTGGCGGTGGGAAGGAAAACCCTCCTCCCACCCCAAGTCTTCAGGAAAGCCATCCGAAGCTGGGCGGCGGGAGAAGGTGTCCCCGCCCCCCCGCCCGGCATCGGAGCTTCGTTCCGATGCCGGGCGGCGGGAGGAGGCGTTCCAGCCCCGCCGCCCAGCATCGGAGCTTCGTTCCGATGCCGGGCGGCGGGAGGAGGCGTTCCCCCCCCGCCCGGCATCGGAGCTTCGTTCCGATGCCGGGCGGCGGGAGGAGGCGTTCCAGCCCCGCCGCCCGGCATCGGAGCTTCGTTCCGATGCCGGGCGGCGGGAGGAGGCGTCCCCCCCTCGCCCGGCATCGGAGCTTCGTTCCGAAGCCTGGCGGTGGGAGGAGGTCCGAGGACAGTGGGGAAGACGCGCTGCGCTTCCCCGCTGTCCCGGAGATTTCCCTATGGGCTGTCGTCTTGCGAAGCAAGCCCATAGGGAAATTCGTTTTACGAAGCGCCTCCAAAACGGAAAACCCTTTCGTCAAGCGGGTTTTCCGTCTTGCGAGGCGTTCGCCTTGCGGGGTACCACTGTATAATGAATTGGAAAAAACCCCTGTTTAAAAAGACTTTTGTTAAGAAACCAGAAGTATTCCTCCTAGGAATTTTAGATCAAAATTTAAAAAAAGAAAATTGGAAATGATTTATGCATGCAACAACAGCGGCAAGAATTATATTAGCACAAGCTTGGAAGACAGAAGAAATACCAACGAAAGAACAATGGCAAGGGAAATTTATGGAATATGCAGAACTGGCAAAATTAACAGATAAATTACATGAAAAGGATAACCAAGACTTTAAAAGAGAATGAGAACCATTTACAACATATATGAAGAGACAACATAAAGAATTGGACTCATTGGCAGCGTTTGAATAAAGCAGGCATCCCCAACCTTTGGCCCTCCAGATGTTTTGGCCTACAACTCCCATGATCCCTAGCTAACAGGACCAGTGGTCAGGAATGATGGGAATTGTAGTCCAAAACATCTAGTGGGCCAAAGGTTGGGGATGCCTGGAATAAACAAACACAATTGTATATAACGAAAAGCAAGACTATATGTACAGTATTGGGAATTTTTTGGGGAAACAACACACAGGGTGAGTAATATGGAAATAAAACAAAATTGGAATATGAGGGAAGTCCAGCGGAGATGGGGGAGAAATATGGAAAATTGTTAGAGAAATATTGTTCGAGGAAAAACCAATAAAAATATTTTTAAAAAAGAAAAGAAATTCCCTTCAGTCCCAAAACCCAGCCAGATGGGCGGGGTATAAATTTATTATTATTATTATTAGTTATTATTACTGTTCTCCCAACCTTCTCACCTGAGTCGTCGCCAGCCCGTTGCTGATGTTGAATCCATTGATGGTGATCTGAATCTGCCCGCGATTGATCATGTCAATCACGGCTTCGGCAATGGTGTTCATGGGAATAATGGGCATGCTGAGCCCGGTGGCACCGTCATCCCCGCCGTCAGGACATTTCATCTGGAAGCCAAGATAATACAATAATAATGATAATTTATCATTGAAACCCCGCCCATTTGGCTGCATGTTAACTGCCTCACTGCCACTCCTGTCCATTAGAAGCATAGCACAGAAATTGAAAAGGATTTCGCAGACAGCCGCTCAAGTCGGTTACAATCTGGTTTTCTGACGCGGCAACCCCTCTTGTGGCTTTATTTTGTCTGCGTTTCAGGCATTTTAAGGGGGGGGCTATTGTACACGGTGGGATTGCAAGATGATTTTTAAAAAAGGGAAACGGTATATAATGAACTGGGAAAAAATGTTATTTCCAGTACTTCCGGGGTGGCGCCATCGGTAATGGCGGACTCCCTCTGATCCGGAGGGACTAGCTCCGCGGAAAACGGGTCTTCCCGCTACGGCGAAGTGGGGACCCTTTCAAAAATCACAGGCGGATGAAGCCTGTGACCATGGGACTCGGCGGGCACCTTTCGTGCCCCCCCAACTCGTAAAGGAACCCCGTTACGGGCTCCGGAGCGAAGAGGGGCAAGTGGCGCGGTGCTGAGAGTCAACTGCTTCTTCCGTGGAGCGAATCCGCACAGCCGTTGCCGGAGAGCGCTGCCTTTTTCCTGGGACAATTTGGCTTTTAAAACAATTACCTGTGAGTAACTTAATTTTGGACAATTGGACTTTAAATAACGACCTGCGAGTAGAAAGGAAAATTGGACTAAGAAATTCTTCTTAATTTGGCACTGAAACGGGAAGGTCTAAACAGGAAGTCAGCCTTCTGCTTCTTGTAGATAGATTAAAGCAAAGACATGGCAAACTAGAGTTCAGAAAATAGTTTGTAAAGGATCAACTTTCATCATTTAAAATTCTTGAACCCCCTTCGGGAGCAGGAGAAGAGGGGGGATTTTTTCCGGACTGTTTAAACCTGCAGAAGAGAGTGCAAAGAAAAGTAATTTTCCACCGTCTTGAACCTGGGAGCCGGGTGTCAGGACTGACGTTTTTTGGGAAGCTCATTGACCATAGACAAACGTCTTTGACAGATAGTTAAAAGGAAGAGAAACATAGTGATTCCATTGTTCTCCTTCGCATTTTAAAGGAACAAATATTGACAAAATATCTGAAAAAGGAAAGTTTGTTGTTAGATCTGCCTTTAAAAGAAAAGAACAAATAGAAGTTCTTCCCCTAGAGGGAGCCAGTGAAACTGTTACTAAATTTGAAATGGGGAGCTCTGCAGCTGCAACAGATTACGATCGTGGGAACAGACTTCTGACCTTGCAGAACAATGTATTCAGAAGCTCTGGTGCGTGCTCTCTGTAAAACAAGTGCCCTATTGGATCAGCTACATGAGAAGACGGACTTGATGACTGTTGCGATCGGAAATTTTGGACAGGTAGTGGGTAACTATATAGAGCCCACCCAGGAATCAAATCAGGAGTGTGCTCTGACAGATTCGATGAGGGAAGAAGATGTTGCTGAACCTCGGATGCCAGAGGTGGAGGGAGTTGTGGCCCAGCAGGAACATGAGTTGTTGGATTTGATAAATGAACTTGGAAAAAGCCAGATTTGGAGAGATAAAGTTTTGTTTGGTTTGGAAATGGGGGGTTGGATAGACCCCCCTATGCAGGGATGTTTTGACTTTCCAAGTCTGGCAATGGGCCGCGAGATGTTTGGGGTTGTGAGGGCTCTTAATTCTGGAGGGACTTTGAAACATGTTCCTAAATACCACATGGAGTTTAGTGTGGACTATGGAAAAGGGGCTGATTTGTCGAGAAGGGTCAAAAACATTGTCAAGCTGGAGTTCCCACGAGTGAAAGGAGCAGGAGACAAAGTAAAGTACAGGTATAAATATGAAGAAGAGACGCGGAAGGGACATGGAAGAGACTTAAGGGCCTTGGACATAAGATTACCAGGTTAATGCGCCAGATTGATGGGAGAGAAAGGACTGACAAAACCCGGGACCAGGAGGAAGAGACGCTGGGTGAAGATTGGAAGAAAATTTGAAAAAAAAAATGTATTAGGATTGTTTTACAAAATTGATGAATGTTAGAAAAATGTTGGAACGAAATTATTTGGCTTTAGTAAAAATGTTAAAAGAATTATGCAAGAATATGTTATGGTTATGAGAAATTGGTATAAATAAGATGTAAGTTTTAAGTTTTAGGGTTTTTTATAGTAACATAAGGTTAAAATAGACTAAGGTAATGAAATGACAGAATATTAGGAAAAATGGAAAGGATTTGCTGTGATAATTACCGTATTTTTTGCACCATAACACTCACTTTTTTCCTCCTAAAAAGTAAGGGGAAATGTCTGTGCATGTTATGGAGGGAATGCCTACAGGTGGCATGCCTACGGATTTTCCTCCTCTAAAAACTATGTGCGTGTTATGGTCGGGTGCGTGTTATAGAGCAAAAAATACGGTAACAACTAGGATACAAAAATGGGAGGAGTGAGGAGGTCAATGAAAGAAGGTAATGACAGTTAAGAATTTGAGAATATTGGATTTGTTTTTAAATTTCTGTGGCTTATTTTTGTTTTTTTGATTGTGCTCTGTTTTGTTGATATTTTTTGACTTTGATTTTTACTAATTTGTATTGTTTGATTGTGGTTTGTTTTTCTTTTGTTTTTTTCTCTTTCTCTTTCTTTTTTGTTTTCTTTTCTTTTGTTTTTCCTGTAATTTTAAAATTCTTAATAAATATCATATGCCACAAGGTGCCATAGGAAGGCACTGGACATAGTAAAAGATCCATCGCATCCTGGTCACTGTCTCTTCGAGCTCCTGCCGTCGGGACGGAGATACAGGACAATGAAGACAAGAACGAGCCGTCTTAAGAACAGCTTCTTCTCCAGAGCGATCTCGGCCCTGAATGGGAAGCCTGGACTTTGAAAGTCATCTAATCCTCCTTGCTGTATTATACTGTATTGTTTTAATTAGTGTTTTTATAGTTGTTTTGATTTTGTGTGGAGTGCCCTACCTGGGTGGATGGAGCAGCCAAGTAATTTCGTTGTCCCCGAGAGGGGGCAATGACAATAAAGATGATATTATTATTATTATTATTATTATTATTATTATTATTATTATTATTATTATTATTATTATTATTATTTTTAAAAAATGTTATTTCCAGTTCATTATATATCATTTCCCAAATTTTTAAAATCATCTTGCAATCTTTTGTGAAAAAACCAGAAGCTTTTTCATTAGGTATTTTAGGACAAGAATTGCCGGAGAAAAATTGGACGTTATTTATGCACCCCACGAAAGCAGCAAGAATCCCAATAGCACAAAACTAGAAGACAGGAGAAAGACCATCGAGTGTCAAGAAAAACTGGTGAATTACGCAGAGCTAAGAAAGTCAGTAGACAAACTGCGTGAAATGGGCAAGAGGGACTTTGAAAAAGAATGGGAGCCTTTTACAACTTACTTGCAGGGAAAAAATAAAACATTTACAACTTCATTTCCAGAGAACAAGAAATACCGTGTTTTTCGCTCCATAAGACGCACTTTTTTCCTCATAAAAAGTAAGGGGAAATGTCTGTGCGTCCTATGAAGCGAATGCCGTGGTGGAGGGACGGATGGGAGCCATGGCTACCCTTCCTTCCCTCCTCCGTGGCTAGCTTTAAAGCAGCAGACAGGAGCCAGGAGGAGGGACAGATGGCAGCCCCTTCCGCCCCTCCTCCCAGCTGACACGGCTCCTGTCCCGGCGTCTCCTCCTCCTCTTTTTGCTCCAGTTCCGGCGTCACCTCGGAGGCAGCTGCCCGCCACAGGCACGCACAAATGTGAGCTCTCCCTCTCCCTTCCTTCCCTCTTCCAACTTGAATAAAATATTGGGGGGGGGGGCAGGTAAGCCCCACCTCACATACCATAATTCAGCCTCTCTCAACCTGTGGGTCCCCAGATGTTGTTGAACTACAACTCCCATCGCCCCTATGTTTATTAAATAGTTTAGTACAGTCCCGGGACTGCAGGCAGATCTGCGCCGCCATCTGCAGTCCCGGGACGGCAGGCAGATCTGCGCCGCCATCCGGAGCGGGGCGCTAAGCCCCGCCCCGCTCCCGATGGCGGCGCAGAGCTGCCTGCAGTCCCGGGACTGCAGGCAGATGTGCGCCGCCATCCGGAGCGGGGCGCTAAGTCCTGCCCCGCTCCAGATGGCGGCGCAGAGCTGCCTGCCGTCCCGGGACTGCAGATGGCGGCGCAGATCTGCCTGCAGTCCCGGGACTGTAGGCAGATCTGCGCCGCCATCCGGAGCGGGGCGGGACTTAGCGCCCCGCTCCGGATGGCGGCGCAGATCTGCCTGCAGTCCCGGGATCAGCGCACTTCTCCCCATCGCCAGCCCCACAAGCTCGGGGGACAGCGGGGAGGCAGAGCGTGCCTTCCCACTGTTCCCTGACCTGGTTCTTCCAGCCCCGCACCTGGGGGGGAAATAAAAATTTTTTTCTTTATTTCCCCCCCCAAAAAAAAAAACTAGGTGCGTCCTATGGGGCGCAAAATATGGTACTTTTTCCTTCTTTCTCTTTTATTGGATATTATTCTTTATGTATGGTTTTGTTTTGGTGTATTTACTTCGCAGTAAAAATATAATAATAATTGTTTGAATTTATACTAATGTGATATATTTGTTACTAGCTGCCCTGAGCCAGGTTTCGGCCAGGGAGGGCGGGATACAAATAAGTTTATTATTATTATTATTATCATTATTATTATTATTATTATTAGGAGCTAGACTCCAAAACCACCTACACACGCCCTAATTTTCCTGACCTTCACTATTTTCACATCAGGCAGGCTGTCGAGGAATGCTTTCAGGTCGATGCCGTTCAAAACAATTCGGTTGTCATAGATATGCCCATTCGATTTGAAGTCGACGACAGCTTTTTTCTGAAAGAAATATGTACAACGTGTCTGAAAAAACGCGACGATTTGGGCCTTTTTCCAAGAAAAAAGACGGTAGTAAAAAGCAGACTGTTCCCGCTTGCCCTCTTATCAAATACCTTCAGGTGTGGGAACATATTCGCGTGATCGCCAATGAAGAAGGTATTGGGCATGTAAGCCAGTTTTTCGGAATACTGCTCCGCCACTTCCACCGGGGACGTTTCTTGGTCTGTGATAATATAATCCATGAATAAAGCCCCGCTGGTTCCCGGGTAGCCCAGCCACATCGCCTGGAAGGCAAACAAATGAGGGTTAATAATAATAATAATAATAATAATTTATTTATACCCCGCCCATCTGGCTGGGTTTCCCCAGCCACTCTGGGCGGCTCCCAACAAAATATTAAAATACAGTAAGGCAGCGAAACAAGATATCCAAAGCTTTTTATTTTTTAACTTTATTGAAATTCATGAATGAACACACACACACACACACACACATATATATGGTCCAGTAGCACCTTAGAGACCAACTCAGTTTGTTCTCGGTACAAGCTTTCGTTTGCATGCACACTTTTTCGGATACACTGAATAATAATATAAACAATATAAATATAATATAATATAAATATTAATATAATAATGTAAATAATATAAAGAAGAAACTTAGTTGGTCTCTAAGGTGCTACTGGACATTCAATATATATATATATATTTCGACTGCATCAGACCAACACGGCTACCTACCTGAATAAATAATATACACACTCCTAATTCAACAAAAAAAGTAAGTATCCATGTACAAATCTTCCTTCTATGAATTGGCAAAAATTAAGCTTGGGTTAAATTTGTGCAGTCTCCTTTTTCCGATCCTTTTCCTAATGTTAAGCAGACTTCCTATCATTACCCGATGCAAAGTTCCTTTCTAGTGTTGAAACCCAGCCAGATGGGTGGGAGATATATATATAATTATTATTATTATTAATGTACTTCATTGTTACCTTATTATTTCTGTATTTTCCAATATGTTCTTACAACAGTTTGTACCCTTTACCTTATTTCTCCACTATACCTTTAAACAAGGGTCATTTGAACGCTGCCATCGATATTATACCACTATTATATTTCTATAAGTAAATCTTACACATTTCCCATTTTTGACTAAATTATTGTTTTGTATTGCCTCTCAATCTCTTGGTTATTTGCGCCATTTCCATGTATTCCTGTAATTTGAATTTCCAATCTGATAGCGTCGGGACTGGTTCCCCTTTCCAATTCATTGCTGCCAATGTACTGGCCGCAGCAGTGGCATATAGAAAAATTTCACTCAATTTTTTTGAAATATCCTTACCTAAAATACCTCTGGCAAGATATCCAGAGTTTGCAAAAAAAACCAAAAAAAAAAACAAAACCTAAGAGCTTCTTAAAGAGGACCGTGTCTTCCGGCAAGAGCTACACAAAAGGCCACAGAAAGCAAGATAGTCGATCACATAATTAAGAATTATTGATTTTCCAATAAAAACATCCAGTTAATATATCCAATCATAATACTCCAATTAAAATAAAAAACTACAATACAAAAGACCAAATTATAATTATAAATTTTTCAGAGCTCCCCACGATCTGGATCTCTGACGCAGGATGTCAGGGAAGAGTTAGAAGTTTCCAGTTTCTCAGAGAGAGAAAGCATTCCCCAAGGGGGGAAGGAGAGCTGTGAATCTAATAGAAGAGAGCAAGAGGAACAAGAGGGAGGGACTGGCTGTTCCCAGGAAAGGCAAGGGTTAAGTTCTAGCTCAGATTGGGAGGAGGGGAGATACAAGCCAGCTCTAGCCAGGAGGTTAGAAAAAAGAGCGGGAAAGCGAAGGGAAGGGCACCTTTGCCATTTTGAGAGTGGCTGGTCACAGAGAAGCAGAGCTCAGAAGGTATCTGAAATAAGTGACTCTGAGAAATAATAGTTAAGAACCGTTTATAAGATTGTTTTGTTAATACGCAATAAAAAGTTATAAAAGAACAAGCGTTTGTGTGGTGATCTGAAGAGGACAACGACCAGTCCTGACACATATCTCCACATTTCAGTCCTGCCTCTCCTTGTTGTTTCCATATTTTCCACATTTCCATTTTGACGCTTTATAATTCTTCGTCCCTGAGTCCATGATTCTCAATCATGTCAAACATAATACACTTTCATCCGTCGAATACAGCTTTGTTAGTATACATTTTTCCAACAGTCTTTTTATCAGCGCAGCTTCCTCTGACTCCATTCCAATCCGGGAAATTGTCCAAATCTTCCTTTTGACCTTTATTGAACCAGTACCTTCCAAGTTAAACTGTTAGGCAAAACTGTTTGCAATATTACAATGAAACTGTATTCCACAAATATCACGTCATTTGGAGACTGAAACTCTCCCCCCTCTGGGACCTAAAGGGGGGCGCTGCTAGACACCACTTAGCCTTCTCTCTCGCTCATAATGCACTGTATATTGTTCCAAGTTGTTATCTCAAATCATTGCAAAATCAGTCAGCGCATAACGCCTACTCGCCTCAAAGAAAGGGAGGAATATATTTTTTCATGCTGCTTCATATTAGCGAGAGCCATCTTGCCTCCTCTTCCATCTTTATCAAGTCTTTCAAGTCTTATGTAAGGCTGCACAATTAAATGCCTAATTGTAAACAGAAATCCATCGGTCCTCTTTTTAAAAAAAATTAAGTTCTTAATGAGGCTTGGCATTGAAAACCAATTGTAGATGTTAAGTAGAGAAAAAGAAAAAAATACCAAACACCTCCGTTATCTAAACACCATGATGAGAATCTTTTTGAAGTCTGAGCTTAAACCCCCAGGGACTGTACTTCAGGATTTTTTAACAAATTATTTTTTTTTTTAAATATATTTTTTATTAAAAGTTTTTCTTAACATCTCCAAACAATCAATTTTCACATCACATAGTTGCACTTATTGGACCTCCCTCAATTCCTCTGGTAGTCTTCCATAGTTGTTCCTCTACCTACGCATTTCTTAATTATAATATCACCTTTAGATAAATTTTCCTACCTTCATTTTCTTTCTTGCAATATTCCTTATTTTTTTCACAAAGCTTCTTTAAAACACACTAGCGTTGTGTGATCCTCACATACAGTTTTCAAATATTCCCTAAATTTTACCCAGTCCTCCAGGAACTTATGATCTCTTTGAAATCTGATTTTCCCCGTTAATTTGTCCAATTCTGCGTAATCTGTTAGTTTTGCTCTCCATTCTTCCAAAGTCGGTGCCTCTTCATTTTTCCATCTCTGGGCCAATAGGGTTCTCGCTGCTGTTATTGCATACTGGAAAAGTTTGCTATCCCTCTTATTTATTTCGTTTCTAGTTACTCCCAGTAGAAAAGTCTCTGGTCTCTTTACAAAATTATACTTCAACATTTTCTTTAACTCGTTATGTATTATTTCCCAGAACCCCTTCACCCTTTTGCATTCCCACCACATGTGCATAAATGTACCCTCCTTCTCTCTACACTTCCAACATTTGTTACAGATTTTATACATTTTTGCAAGCCTAGCCGGTGTCATATACCATCTGTATACCATCTTCATAGTGTTTTCTTTCAACGTGAATTTCAGATTTTCAGTCCATATTTTTTGCCACTCCTCCAGCTCTATACTATACCCTAAATCCCTGGCCCAGTGGATCATTACCTCTTTCACCTCTTCATCCATCGTTTGCCATTCCAATAAGATTTTATACATTTTGGATATTATCTTACAATCATTATTAATAATTTCTGTTTGAAATCTCGATTCTTTTTCATTATATCTTCTTTCTTTTACCTCCTTATTAAACATGTCCCTTATCTGAAGGTATTGCAACCAATCATGTACCTGTTCTTTTACTTGCTCATATGGTTTTATTCTCCATTTATCCCCTTCTTTCATAACCAAATCACCATACGTAATCCAATTACTCCTCATATTGATCTTCTTAATTGCCATGGCCTCTAATGGAGATAACCAGTGTGGAATTCCCCTTTCTAATATATTTTTATATCTGTCCCATACTTCAATTAGGGATTTCCGGAAGATATGATTTTCAAATGATTTATGACCCTTTTTCTTCTCTTTCCATAGATAAACATGCCACCCGAATCTATTATCGAATCCCTCCAAATCCAACAATTTTGTGTCTTTTAATTTTATCCATTCTTTTACCCAGCAAAGACATGATGCCTCATAATATAGCTTCAGATCTGGCAGGGCAAAACCTCCTCTTTCCTTTACATCCGTTAACAGTTTATATTTGATTCTTGGTTTTTTGCCCTGCCAGATATATCTTGATATCATTCTTTGCCATTCCTTAAAGATCTTCACTCCTCTTAATACTGGGATCATCTGAAATAAAAATATCATCTTTGGCAACACGTTCATCTTGATCATTGCTATTCTGCCCCAAAAGGATAATTTTAACCTTCCCCATCTCTCCAGATCTTTCTTAATTCCATGCCATACTGGTACATAATTATTTTGAAATAAGTCAATATTTTTAGTTGTTAACCATATGCCCAAGTATTTAACCTTTTTGACAATTTCAATACCTATTTGTTGTTGTAACACCTCTAGCATTGTTTGATCCATATTTTTTGTTAAAATTTTTGTCTTCCCCCTATTTAATACAAAGCCGGCACCTCACCAAATTTTTCAATTTCCTCTAACACTTCAGTTGCATTGTTCGTCGGATCTTCCACCATTATAACCAAATCGTCTGCAAAGGCTCTAACTTTATATTCGTTTTGACCTACTGTCACCCCCTTAATCTTTTTATTTTCTCTGATTGAATTCAGGAGGATCTCCAAGACCATAATAAATAGCAATGGCGAGAGCGGGCAGCCCTGCCTAGTTCCTTTTGATATTTTAATTTCTTCTGTTGTCGCGTTGTTTACTATCAGCTTTGCCCTTTGTTCCGTATATATTGCCTTTATTCCGTTAAAAAACTCATTCCCCATCTCCATATATTCCATATTTTTTAACATAAAGTCCCATGATATATTGTCGAATGCCTTTTCGGCATCAACAAACATTAGCATTGCTCTTCTCTCATTGCTCGCTGTCAGGTACTCCAAGATGTTTATTATGTTCCTCACATTATCTCTTATCTGTCTTCGAGGAAGGAAACCCGTTTGGTCTTCATGGATAATTCCTTGCAACACTTTTTTAAATCTCTTTGCTATTATTCCTGCGAAGATTTTATAATCAGTATTAAGCAAAGAAATTGGCCTATAATTCTTTACTTGTGTTAAATCCACACCTTCTTTCGGAATAAAAGTTATATATGCTTCCTTCCAGGTCTCTGGGATATCTCTCTCTTTTAATATATTATTCATTGTTTCTTTCAGCGGTGTTACCAAGGTTAATTTCATTTCTTTATAGTACCTTGCCGTAAAACCATCTGGTCCTGGGGCCTTCCCGTTTTTCAACTCTGATATAACCGCCTTAATTTCCTCTTCTTCTATCAGGGCATTCAGTCTGTCTCTTGCCTCTGTCAGGATCTTTTGCACCTTTTTCTCTTTTAGATATCTCTCTATTTTCCTTATATTATTCTTCTCTTTTTTCCTGTACAATTGGCTATAAAAGTCCAGAAATCCTTTCCTGATACCTTTAGGGTTGGTTATCTCTTCTTCCTTCACTCTAATTTTATTTATTGTACTTTGCTCTTTTCTTTTCTTGATCTGCCAGGCTAGCCATTTTCCTGATTTATTCGCAAATTCAAAGTTCTTTTGTCTTAGTCTTTTAATGTTCCATTCCACCTCCTTATTTATTATCATAGCAAATTGGGTTTGCAAGGCCTTAATGCTTTGTCTGACTTTCATATTATTTGGTTTTTTGATTAACTTTTGTTCGTATTCCATAATTTGTTTTAGAATTTCTTTCTTTTCTTTCTCTCTAATCTTTCTTTTAATTGAATTTTGTTGTATATAAAGTCCTCGCATCACTGCCTTGCTTGCATCCCACACTATACTCATTTTCGTACCTTTATTGCAGTTATCCATAAAATATTCCTTCATTTTCTTCTGTGCCTGTTGTACAAATTTTTGATCGTCAAAGAGGTAATCATTCATCCTCCATCTAAACGTTCTTTCTTCAAAGCTTTTAATCTCTAACTTAATCGGGCTATGATCTGAAATTACTCTTGGTTCTATTTCTACCTGGAGAATTCTTGGGGTTAACTTGTTCGAAATCCAGATTTGGTCGATTCTCGACATCGATTGGTTTGGTTCTGAATAGTATGTGAATTGTTTTTCCAATGGGTATCTTAACCTCCAGATATCTATTAAATTACAATTTTTAATCATTTCAAAAAATGATTTGGGTAGTTTACCCTCTTTTGATCCACTCTCTCTCAGTCTATCCATTTCAATTGAAACCACCCCATTCATATCTCCCATCATAATTATTTTTTGGTCCACATATTCCATTAAATTTTCCTCCAAGTTTTTGTAAAAATCAGTTTTATTTCCATTAGGGGCATAGATTCCGACAATTATTATTTTTTCGCCTTGCCAGTTAATTTGAACAGCAATAATTCTTCCTTCTTCGTCCTTAAAGATTTGATGAGCTTCTATATTGTTTTTTATATATAAGATTACTCCTCTTTTCTTTCCTTTATCTGAAGATATAAATTCATTTCCAAGTCTTTTATTTATCAAAATTTTCCTATGCCTTTTTGCTACATGCGTTTCTTGCAAACAGATGATATCTAAATTTTTTTTCTTTAAGAATTGTTCCACCTTATTCCTTTTTTTTTTCGTTCAGTCCATTTATATTCCAGTTCCATAATTTTAATGCCATGTTGTTCTCAGTTAACAAAAATACTTTTTTCTCTGCTTAATTTCCTTATAATCTCTCCTCTTCCTCCTCTCCCTCCTCCCCCTCCTCCTCCTCCAGCCCTTCCCCAACCTTCCTCCTCTCCCCCACGTCTTTCAGTCCCTTTACCTCTACCCCTCCTACTGCTCCCCTGACCTCTTCTTCCTCTTCTGTTAACAACTCTTTGTATTTTCTTTGGAATTTTCCTATTTCTTCTGGGCTAGCTAGTCTGTGCCTCTTATTTTTATAAGTGAATGAGATTCCCTCTGGGAACTCCCATTTAAATTCTATATTGTTCTTTTTGAGAATTTGCGCCTGTGGCTTATAAGGGTCTCTCCATTTCAACAGTCTGATTGGTATATCTTTAAAGACAATTATGTAACTACCATCTCAATATATAATCTTTTTTCTCTGTTTTTTTGAAGTACCAAATTCCTCATGTCTCTATCCTTAAAAGTTATGAGACAGTCCCCTGGGAATTTCCTCGCCTTGATCGTCTTCACTTTTAATCTAAAAATGTTCTGTATTGTACTCGCCACCTCCTCAACTTGAAACTCCAGCCATTGTGCCAGTTCTGTTATTAATTTTTGCCTAATATTTTCACCTTGATTCTCTGGCACCCCCCTCAACCTTAAATTAACTTCCCGTTGCCTAAGTTCATTCATGGAGATCGCATCCCACATTTCCTCTTGTATTTTATTAGTTTCCAAGAGTCCTATCCTAAATTTGTCATCTTCACGCTTTAAATCTTTCATTTCCAATTTTGTCCTTTTCATCCCTTCTTCTAGCGCATGAGTTCTTTTGGATACCTCTTTAATTTGCCCTTTCAACTCACTCACTGTTTCATCTATTTTTTTATCCATTTGCCCAATCTTAGAGTCAACCTGTTCTATTTTTGTTTCCAGATTTTTTTCACTTTGCCTAATCTCTGCAAACATCTTTAATATTTCCGATCTAAAATCTGTCTCTTGTTTAGACCCCTTTCTTTCTACTGGTGTCCCCCCATTCCCACCTTTCTTTGGTACATGAGACATTTTATATGAGTATATCTTACTACACCAGTTAGATAAAGTAAGGAACCTATTGCAGTGTCCAAATTGCCCTTTCCCAATCAGGGCGTGACAATCAGTTTTACAATATTTTATAAAACTCAAAACGACCTCAGACCTATTGGTTCTTTTGAGTTCACTAAAGTTCCATGTACTTAGTTCTGGTAAATTTATGGTAAGTTGTATGGTAAGTTGTATTAAAAAGTCTTAGTAAAGGTTGGGTAGGAATCTGGTGTTCTCTTCTTATTGCCACCAATTAGGCTAGTCCACCAAGTAGGGTATTCCAACAGACAGGAAGAGAGGCCCAGGGGAAAACCGGGGAGGAAAAAAAAAAGAAAAAAACAGTTTGTCGACCTCCCAAAATCTTCCAATATTTTAACTCTGATAAGTAAGCAACTCTCAGTTCTTCCTGCCCCCAAATGGGCTATTCCTTATAAGGCTGTTAAATCCATGAGTTGTTTTTAAAACCACTTCTTGTTCTTCTTGCCCTCAATTGGGCTAAATCCCAAAGACAAAGAAGGAAACAAAAACTTCGGGCCGTCAGAAAATATAAAAAAACAAAAGGAAAAGAGAAGGAAGAGAAAAAACAAATTGTGATTTCTCCCCCGTCCACCAGAGGTCTAATGTCCAGCAAGTGAAGGAGAAGCCAGGAAAAGGGAGCACAAGAGAAGGGAGGGAAGAAAAGAAAATTTGTCCAGCTTCTCTTTTAGTTTTACCCACAGAAAGCAGTGGCTTTAATGGAGTTGCTGAGCTTAACTAAAGTTTTAAGGATATAAACATAAGTTCTCGGGGGTAGAAGTTAGCACTTAAAAAAAAGAAAAGTGCCTTCTTCCTCCTCCTTCTTCCGGAGGCAGCTCAAAAAGTTTGTAATGGAGCCCAAACTTCACAAAATGGAGTCTCCGATTGTGCAGAGCTTCAAAGGTGAAGTTAGATTTCGCCTCCTTCCCCCGTCACCGGGAGGACTAAGAAGTAGCCAAAAGTAGCCAAAAGTAGCAAAAAATTGTCTCTTTGCCCTCCTTCTGAGTTCCTCTTCTATTAGTTATTTAGTATCCTCCCATGCAAACAAAGAAAGTTATAAAGGAGAGAAGAACTTTAACCGCCAGCGTCACTCACATTTCTCTCCGCTTTGTCTAGCTCCTTGCGTTTGTGGCGACTCCAGACAAGAGTTGAGCTCTTTTTTCGCTGCCTTTTTGTCGAGCCTTTCCTTTAGTAGTGTCCAAACTATTTATCTTCTTATTAGGCTCGAGTTTCTTTTTTTTTGAGAATCCAGCAATTCTCATACAGGCTCGGGGCTTCGCTTTTCCCGGAGACAGGTATGGCTTCCCTCGCCCGCTTCTCCCCCCGCCGTACTCTTCGCTCCGTAACCGGAGTTACCTGACGGCCGAGAGGTCCGCGTTTTTGCTCTGCGGGAACCTGTGTGTCTGAACACCCTCCAGACACTTTTCAGGGGACCACGGCGCCCTGTGGAGCCCCTATTTTCTCCGGGAAGCTCAGGATCCTCCACAAGGAAGAGATCCCCGCCTGCACTGAAGTCGCGCTGAACCGGAAGTCGGATTTTTTAACAAATTAAATCAGATTGTTTCGATTTAAATCATAAAACGCTTTTGGAGGAAAATCTTTCTAAAGATTTTCTGTTTAAGTTACATCAACGGCCATCGGGAAATAAGAATTTGTTTTAAGTTTTTCATGTGTGCAGAAACTCAGCCTGTTTTTTTTTTTAAAAAAATGTTTAACCACATCAGTTAACCAACATGGATACATATGCTGTCATGTTATTGTTTTAGTTAAATAAATGGTTTAAATTGTTATGAAGATGATTCTTTTTCTCCTTCCAATCAAGTACAGCAGAAAAGTTGTTCAAATAGAAACAGTTCACTTATTAAACCTCGCCATCATTTCATCATGATCGGTCTATGTATTTCTTTTTTGATAGGACTGTCAAAACTACTCTGAAAATTTATGATTCCAAAACCGAAACCTTCATCTGGCTGTAAATATTAAAGATTTACCAGCAGGAATGCCTTTCTGTTGTTGTTGTTGTTGTTGTTGTTGTTGTTGTTTTTAATTAAATCAAGCCTGACTAGTGATTTAAATTGTGATTTATATCGTGATTTAAATCGATTTGATTTAAATCAAATCCGCCCTGGTCTGAAGTTTGCAAACAAACCAACCTAAGAGCTTCTTAAAGAGGCAAGCGCTACAAAAAGGCCACATAAAGAAAGATTTATCACACAATTAAGGACCCAGGAGGCTTTTTTTTTACTTCCCAGAGCGGTCGGTCTTAATGACATTTTTTAACATCACAGCATTAACATCTTATGACTACAGTAAGGAATATTTTGGGCACACAGTAGTACCATGGGTTCTCAAACTCCAAAAACCCGGAAGAAAGTGTTCTGGTGTCCGGACGTTTTTCGGAAGCCGGACGTCCGACACGGCTGTCGGCAATTGTTTCCAGGGTGTCTGCACGAATCGAAAGCCGTGCCTCAGTTTTCGAACATTCTGGAAGTCAGGCGGACTTCCGGAACAAATTAAATTTGGCGCTTTTGTTTTTGCTATTTTGCGTTTCTGTTTTTGAGGCTTTTTTGGTTAACTTGTTTTTGTGACTGTGTGGAGCCCAGTTCAGCTACTGATTGATGGATTGCATGACGGATGGATGGATGGACTGTGTGACGGCGGAAAGAGTTAAAAGCCCCCCATCCAAACAGTGACTTTAGCTACTGATGGACGGACGGATGGATGGATTGTGTGACTGCGGAAATGGATAGAAGCCCCCGATCCAAACAATGACTTTAGCTACGGATGGATGGTGTGACTGCAGAAATGGATTGAAGCTCCCCATCCCTATCATCAGTGCAGGCAATATATATATATATTTAATTATCATCTACAATACTGTCTTACTTATTTTATAGTACAGTACATTGATGATTGCTTTCATTTTCATTTTAGGGATCAATGGTCTCATTAGAGAGTAAAATTGATGTTAAATGGCTGTTTCAGGGGTTGTTTTTCAAAGCCTGGAACTGATTAATCCGTTTTGCATTCCTTTCTATGGGAAAGTGTGCCTCGGTTTGGGAACGCTTTGGTTTTGGAACTAACTTCTGGAAGGGATGAAGTTTGAGAACCAAGGGACCACTGTATGATCAACATTTTTCACTGTGACTTCCTTTACCTGGATTGGGGCCGGCCGGAGAGCAAACAGCTCATTGCGGGCTCCTTTGGTGTAGCCATTCATGTTAATGAGGATATGGATGCCGTCTTGGTGAATGCGGTCGGCCGCCTTGCCATTGCACGGGACCTGAAACGCAAACATTAGAAGCACGTTTAGGAAAGTTTTTAACAACTGATGTTTTAATGTCTTTTTAATCTCTTTTTAAAAAAGAAGATATTTATTAAGGGTTTTTAAGTTATAACAAAAAAAGTGGAAAAAACATACAAAATAAAAACAGTTAAAAACACATTAATTTCCCATAACATAGCTTCCTTACACTTATTTCCCTGGACCTCCTCATACCTCCCTTCTTTGTATTCCAGTTCAATTTGTTAGTTCAGCAAATCCTTACCATTAAACTTTTACCCATTTGTAAAACCTTTTCCCCCCCATAACTCTTAAAGCATTACAGCAGGAAACCACTTAGTTTCTTTCCAACATCCTTCAAACATTCATTAATTTTAAAATATTTCTGTAAATAGCCTTTAAATTTCTTCCAGTCTTCTTTCACCGACTCCTCCCTGATCTCGGATTCTGCCAGTCATTTCTGCCAATTCCATGTAGTCAATCACCTTCATCTGCCATTCTTCCAGGGTGGGTAGTTCTTGTGTCTTCCAGTACTTTGCGATGAGTATTCTTGCTGCTGTTGTTGCATACATAAAGAAAGTTCTATCCTTCTTTGGCACCAATTGGCCGACAATGCCCAGGAGAAAGGCCTCTGGTTTCTTCAGGAAGGTATATTTAAATCATTATATATCATTTCCCAGAAAGCCTTAATCCTTGGGCACGTCCACCATAGGTGAAAGAATGTACCTTCATTTCTTTACATTTCCAACATTTATTATCAGGCAAATGATAGATTTTTGCAAGCTTGGCTGGGGTCATGTACGACCTGTATATCATTTTCATAATATTCTCTCTTAAGGCATTACATGCCGTAAACTTCATACCTGTGGTCCATAACTGTTCCCAGTCAGCAAACATAATATTGTGTCCAACATCCTGTGCCCATTTAATCATAACAGATTTCACCGTTTCGTCCTGAGTATTCCATTTCAACAGCAAATTATACATTCTTGACAAGTTCTTAGTTTTGGGTTCTAACAGTTCCGTTTCTAATTTTGACTTTTCCACCTGGAAGCCAATTTTCTTATCCAAATTATATGTCTCCATTATCTGATAATAATGAAGCCAATCTCTCACTTTGTTTTTTAATTATTCAAAACTCTGCAATTTCAGTTTGTCTCCTTCTTGTTCCAAAATTTCACTGTATGTCGGCCATTTGGCCTCCATATTGAGCCTTTTCAAAGCTTTCGCTTCCATTGGTGACAGCCACCTTGGGGTTTTATTTTCCAACAAGTCTTTATATCTTATCCAGACATTAAACAGTGCTTTCCTAACAATATGATTTTTAAATGCTTTATGAGCTTTGATCTTATCATACCATAAGTATGCATGCCATCCAAATACATTATTAAAACCTTCTAAATCCAGAATGTCTGTGTTTTCAAGAAGTAGCCATTCTTTCAACCAGCAAAAGGCTGCTGATTCATAGTAAAGTTTAAGGTCTGGCAGGGCAAATCCACCCCTTTCCTTTGCATCTGTTAGCATCTTAAATTTTATTCTGGGCTTCTTGCCCTGCCAGACAAATCTAGAAATATCTCTCTGCCACTTCTTAAAACAATCCATCTTGTCCACGATTTGCAGTGTCTGAAATAAAAACAACATTCTCGGCAGTACATTCATTTTTATCACAGCAATTCGGCCCAAGAGTGAAAGCTTCAAATTTGACCAAATTTGAATTTCTAAATCTTTTTTCACTTCCGTCCAACATTTTTCATAATTATCTTTAAATAAGTTCCCATTTTTGGCTGTCATATTAATCCCCAGGTATTTCACTTTCTTTACCACAGTCAATCCTGTCTCATTCTGAAACCTATCTCTTTCAATCGGTGTTAAATTTTTCTCTAAAACCTTAGTTTTTAACTTATTCAGTTTAAAGCCTGCCACTTGACCAAATTCTTGAATTCTAAAACCCTTTTAGTACTAGATTCTGGCTCCTGTAACGTCAGTACTAAGTCATCTGCAAATGCTCTCAATTTGTACTGTTTAGCTCCGACCTGTATACCTTTAACCAAACGGTCCCTTCTAATCATGTATAGCAGAACCTCCAGGACCAATGTCTTTTTAATCTCTTGTTGGAAGCCACCCAGAGTGGCTGGGGAAACCCAGGCAGATGGGCGGGGTATAAGTAATAAATTTATTACTACTACTACTACTACTTGTCAGGGAACTGCCATCAGCTCAGAGGCGAGAGATGGAAGGGCAGTTGTGTTATAGGGAGCCTCCAAAAATCTTGCGAAGCAGTTCCTCTTCCGGGGAGGAGGAAAGCCCACCTCCAGTAGAGAAGAGGTGCAGGGACCAGGGGATGCTAGGGAGAGCCTCAACATCGAGCCTGAGCAAACCAGAGAGGCGGGAAGTACGCCCTTGCCAGCGGCCATTCTGCGCAGTAGGCTTCAGCGTAGGGAGGGGCGGAAAAGGCTGGGGGTGACGTGACTTTTATGCTGGGGGAGGTACAAAGATCGACTGAAGGGAAGCTTTGCTTCTGCACATGACTGTGGCATGATGGGAAGCCTTGCTTCTGCACATGACTGGCATGATGGGAAGTTTTGCTTCTAAGCTTTTCTTCTGCACATGCTGCACAAACCGTTCTAATACTAAGACATTCCCTCATTGAGTTCATGAAAACATTATACTCTGACCTGTTCTTAATGCATAGTTGACCACATCTATCGGAATGTAATTGTTTAAGTCTTGCTATATCAATCACTAGTTATAATTTAATTAGGAGGTTTTCATGCCTGTCTAGTTCTGTGCTCCCTTTCCCAGCCTTTAATCTATTGGTGATTAATGCCTATATGTAACCTTTGCTTTGTACTTGTGTTAACCAATCAGCAATAAGCACATACGTGGCAATTGCTGTAATATTCAATAAAAGGGACTCCCCGAGACTTGCTCAGGAGATGCCTCCCAGATGACACTTGCTACTCGTCTGTCGTTTATTCCAACCCAACATCTGGTGACCCCTACGTGATTGCCAGATCCCTTACGCAGCCGGCCCCTGTACTTCACTCGACTGGAAAAGTCTCAGCGCGCTACTTCGTGAGTATGGGGGGGGGGGGATTGACAAAATTCCAAAAGGAGCATGCCAAGGAGCTGCTCCATCTCGTTAGACAGCGGGTGGCGGGTGCTCATATTTCTTTAAAAGAAATTGAACAATTGTTATGTGAGATTGCTTGCCAATGCCCCGGTACCCTGAGGCAGGCTCCTTGGGGATAGAGGCTTGGCAAAAGATCGGAAGAACCCTCTTCGCAGAACCGAGGGCTCAGATTCATTGTCTGCTCACTTGGCAGAAATGTGCAGATGCCATTGCTAAATTAGGACCTCAGGCATCTCCGTCGGCCCCTGCCCTTCTAGCCATTGCAGACAATCCCCCACCTTACCCAAAGCTTTTGCCTCCTTCGCAACCCTGTCAACCCCTCCCTACGCCTCAACCCACATCCTCCCCCCCATCCCTCCTTCGCCTGCCACAGCCCCTGCGTGCTCTCCTATAGGAGCTGTGCGCGCCGCGCTTTCTCTGGCTAGGCAGAAAGGGCTCCTGTCCTTAGAGGAAAAGACTGAATGGGCTGGTGAAATGCCATCTGCTTTCCCTATCACCTATACAAACCCAGGAACTGCTCAACAGCAGGTGATGTACGAGGCACTTCCTTATTCTGTTCTGAGAGAATTAAGGAAAGCCATTACTGATTCTGGCCTAAAATCCTTTAGCGCCCCCCCAATCCGCTAAGGAATCCACCAACGGGCTCCGAAGTGAGGAGGGGGAAGTGGCACGGTGCTGTGAGTCAATCGCTATTTCCGTGGAGCGAAGCCGTACAGCTGTTGCCGGAGAGCGCTGCCTTTTTTCCTGGGACAATTTGGACTCCAAAAATAAGCACCCATGAGCACTTAGAATTTGAACAATTGGATATTAAACAAAGATTTTGTGAGAAGGACAGAATCGGACTTTTAAAAAATCTATCGAATTGGGTACGGAGCGGGAAGGACTAAACAGGAAGTCACCCTTCCGTTCTTTTGTAAACAGAATAAAGCAAAGGCAATTTATACTAGAGCTCAGGAAATTGTCTTTAAAAGATTGGATTTCAACATTTTAATTGTGAAGCTTTTTTTTGGACTGTTTGAAGTGACTTTAAAGGGAAGTAACTTTCCTCCGTCCTGATCCTGGAGCGGGGTGTCAGGACTGACGTGGAAGTTCACCAAGACAATTGCTTTTTGATAGATAGCTAAAAGAAGAGAAACTTTGCGATTCCACTGTTCCCTTTCGCATTTTAAAGGAAGATATATGGACAAAGTATCTAAAGCATTTTTAAAAAAGGAAACTCCGTAGCAAGAATAAACAGAAGTCTTCCCCCTAGGGGGAGCTTGTGAAACTGTAACTAACTCCAGGGAACTGACAGCTGCTACAGAATAATCGTGGGAAAGTATTTGACCTTGTAGGACAATGTATCCAGAAGCCTTGGTGTGTGCCTTTTACAAAACAAATGCTCTACTGGAAGAATTACACGAAAAGGTGAACTGGATGGTCATTTCAACTAGAAATCTTAAACAGGCAGTGGAATGTTTTGACAAGACAGCAGGAAAATATGTGGAGCATACTCAGGATTCAAACCAGGAGTGTGTTTTGACAGAACAGGAGTTTGTGGCATTTAATCAGGAGTGTGTTTTGACAGAACAGACCCAACAGGAGTATGATCTTTTGGATTGGACAAATGAATTTGGAAAAAGCCAGATTTGGAAAGGAAAAGTTTGGTGTGGTTTGGAAATGGGGGGCTGGATTGACCCCCCCCCTATGTTGGGATGTCTGGACTCTTCAAATATGGTAATGGGCTGCGAAATGTTTGGGACTGTCGGGGCTCTCAACTTTGGAGGGCCCTTGAAATATGCTTTTAATTACCACATGGAATGCAGCGATGAACACGGAAAAGGGTCTGATCTGTCGAGAAGAGTTAAAAACATTGCTAAGTTGGAGCTACCACGAGCAAGAGATATTGTTAAGCTGGAGTTACCACGAGCAGGAGATAAGGGAAATTACAACTACAAATATGAAGAGCTGCGGAAGGGCCATGGAAGTGACTTGAGGGCCTCGGACATAAGGTTACCGGGCTAGACTGATGGGAATAAGGACTGACAAATCCCGGAACCAGGAGGAAGGGGCGTTGGATAAAGATTGGACTTGTTTATACCTTTCTTTCTTTTTTCTTTATCATTATCAGAATGTTTTATAAAGTTGATGAATGATAGAAAAATGTTGGAAGAAATCACCTGGCTTTAGCAAAGATGCTCAAAGAATTATGAAAGAATATTATGATTATAAGAAGCTGGCAAGGTTAAGACTTAAGCTTTAAATTTTTAAGGTTTATCTTATTATAGAAAAGATAGGATTAAAATAGTCTAGGGTAATGTAATGATAGAATTTTATGAAACATGGAAAGGAAAGGATTTGCTGGGATAATTAACAACTAGGATACAAAGGAAGGGAGGAGGAGGAGGTCTAAGAAAGAAGGTAATGACAGTTAAGGGTCTGAAAATAATGAACTTGTTTTTAAATGTTTTTTTTTCTTTTTAAAGTTTGGGATTTTTGCAATTTTGTTTTTTTATTTGGAATTTTCTTCTTTCTTCTTTACACGGTGGGAAGGGGATTCTTTGTGTTTTCTTTTGTTGCTATTTTCTGTTTTCTCTTTTTGTAACATTTTGAAAATTTTAATAAATATTAAAAATATATATATACAACGCCACCTTTCGGAAAGTCCCTGTCTCAGGGCAACCGCTGAGCTCCTTTGTTAATATTAAGCAACAGCATTCGGAGCCCTACCATCAATTTATAGATAGATTGAAAGAATCAGTCACTAGGCAGATTGATAACATTAAAGCTCAAAATGAATTGATGAAAAAATTGGCTTTTGAAAATGCAAACACCGATTGCAAAAAGGCTTTGCAGTCAATGATACATCGCCCTAAATATGACCTGGCCGATATGATTCAAGCCTGTGCAGATGTTGGCAGCCAGAGCCATGCGATGTCTTTGCTTGCCGGCGCAATCCAGGCTAGCAATAAGCCTACGGGCAATTGCTTCAATTGCAAAGGCCCAGGCCATTTTGCTAAACAATGCAGAGCCCCTGGCGGGGGAGCAAACAGGAATGATGATGCCAATAGGGCTAAACCTTCCAAAAAATGCCCGAAATGCGGGAAAGGCTATCATTGGGCAAATCAGTGCAGGAGTTTGGGAAACTCCATGGCAGCCCAACTCTCGGGCCAGGACAAATAGAGAGCCCTCCGCCTTTCGTTTCCACTGCTGAAAATTTTCCAAAAAATATGCCCTCTGATTTTACCATTGATTTGATCAATCAAGAGACCAAAGACACTGTTTTACCTGGTGAAATTGTGCTTATGCCCACCCAATTGGTGGGCCCACTACCACCTAATGTCGCAGGCTTAATTTTACCCAAATTCTCTGCGGCCAAAGAAGGAATCCTGGTTATTCCAGGAGTCCTAGATCCTGACTATGTGGGCACAATAATGGTTCAACTTTGGAGCCATATGCCCATGCAGTTAAAAAAGGGTGAGTCCTGGGCGCATTTGGTGGTGCTCCCTTCTCACCCTACTGCTTCTATTATGGATAGTAATTTGCACGAGCTCTCTCCTTTCCCTCCACAGCTGTTAGCTGTAATCCAGAGGATTGGTGAACAGAAACTTCTTCGTAAGTATAAAATCAATGGTAAAGTTCTGGAAGGCTTGACTGACACAGGCGCAGACATTTCTGTAATTTCCAGTAGTTGCTAGGACCCCACGTGGCCCCTTGAGTCTGCATCTGCAGTTTGGGGTGTGGGTGGAGCTCAAACCTCTTCCAAAAGCATACAGTGGCTGCCTGTTTCTCTGCCTGATAGCTCTGAAACCATTGCATACATCCAGCCCTGTGTGCTGAAAATCCACCTGAATCTGTGGGGCAGAGACTTATTACAACAATTACAAGCTACCATTCAATTTAATGAGTAAGCTTGCACTTCCCCGCAAGCGGGGAAATCGTAATGGACCAGTGACGTGGGGCCAAATAAAATCACTCTCATTTCAAGCTGAACAGCTTAGAAAGGAAAAGCAGCTAGAAGCAACCCCTGATAATTTGCTTCTGTGTCTCATTTCCTGCCTTAATATAAATTCCATGATAGTGCTAATTTTCAGCGTTTTGTTTTTGCCCCTCTCTGCTTCCGCTCCTAATAGCGGTGGTTCCACACTGATAAATGTGTGGGAATCTTTTGCAAAAACCCTCAATGTTTCTTCCTTCTGCCTCACCCAGCAGGTATCAATAGGTGAAATCCTTGGCTCTTGCCTTATCGCTGTTTGCCATGACCCTCTTGATATGCAAAATGATACCTGGTTTTATTCATCCCCACCCCAAAATGATTCTCTCTGCACCCTTGGTTATTCCGGTTACCACAACTGGGGTAACCAAGTGCACCGATGCCCACCTTTGGCCATTGATTTGTTGACCCCATACATGGCTTCTTTTAATGTCACTTGCGCCCGTATGGTGAATTGCACAAAAACCAACTGTGTGAAATTGGGCAAGGATAATTTTAATTGCTCTAATTATGTAAATATTTCCTATGTATATAAATATACAGAGCTGCCTGAAGGCTGGTTCTGGTCGTGTCCAGGCTATACATTCAATTATATTCCAGCGAACATTAGCAATGGCACACCTTGTTGTTTAAGCCGTTTGTCCATCATATTACCCAAAAAGCATCATCTGTCCCGCTCTAGATATCGCCGCTCTATAGAATTGACTAATGATTGTGACGATTCTGTTTCTCTTCCCAGTAGATCTGAATATATTTCTTTAGCTGTTTCTCTCTTAGGAGTCCCTGGATTGGCTGTACGCAATAGTAGGAACATTAACTCTTTAGCCTGCTCCGCAGCAAAGGCTTAAAATTTTACTTCACAAGCTCTTCACCTTTTGAATAAAGAACAGAGTGAACTCCAACATGGACTTTTGCAAAATCGTGCTGCTATAGATTATTTACTGATGCTTCATCATTATGGCTGTGAACAAGTGGATGACGTGTTGTTTTAATATTACTGATAATTCTAAAGCCATTCAAAAGCAAATCTCTCATTTGCAAAATCTTACACACCACATCAAACAGGACGTTGGATTATCTGTCCTCTGGGATTCATTCACCCAGTGGCTCACCTGTTGGTTGCCAAACCTGAATTGGTTTCGTAATCTCTTTCAATATGCCATTGTCATAATATGTATATTAATTTTGCTATGTTGCTTCATCCAATGCATTCCTGGTCTCATACGCCTTTGGTTTCAGTGTTTTTCTCCTCCTCAGCCACCCAACAAAATCATTGCTGCCTACTTTGCGAAATGGCAGCACTAACAGTAAACATTAGGGGAGATGTGGACGGACTTATTTCGGGCATGCGCTGGCAAACCACATATCCCGAAGTATTTTTGTCCCACTCACCTTTAAATCAAAAACGAAAGGGGGAGATGAAGGGAAGCTTTGCTTCTGCACATGACTGTGGCATGATGGGAAGTTTTGCTTCTAAGCTTTACTTCTGCACATGCTGCACAAACCGTTCTACTACTAAGACATTCCCTCATCATCCCAGAATGTTCAGTTCACATTGAGTTCATGAAAACATTATACTCTGACCTGTTCTTAATGCATAGTTGAACACAGCTATCGGAATGTAATTGTTTAAGTCTTGCTATATCAATCACTAGTTATAATTTAATTAGGAGGTTTTCATGCCTGTCTAGTTCTGTGCTCCCTTTCCCAGCCTTTAATCTATTGGTGATTAATGCCTATATGTAACCTTTGCTTTGTACTTGTGTTAACCAATCAGCAATAAGCACATACGTGGCAATTGCTGTAATATTCAATAAAAGGGACTCCCCGAGATTTGCTCGGGAGATGCCTCCTAGATGACACTTGCTATTCGTCTGTCGTTTATTCCAACCCAACAACCGACCACTCCCAGATTCTGATAGCGATTGAGCCAGACATGAACTTACGACGCTCTTCACTGTAAATAGTTTGAACCAAGAATAAAGTCTGGAAAAGACAGGGTGGAGTCTTGCCTGTTTACTCTCGAGCAACCACACCAGCATCTGACACTACTACTACATCTGCTAAGGCATCTTTCAGGTTGACTCGACAACCCGGCGACGATGTCACAGCCCTCGAATTGTCCTTCTGAGCTTCTTTCCCTCATACAGTGCACTTGCCGTTGCTTTTGCAAAATCCTGCACTGCAGGAAAGTGCGACGTTTTGGTCAGATTGCCATAGCTCAGGAGACGTGCTCCGTGACAAAACTGGGCAGAGTATCTGAAGCACTACTCTGCACCCATGACTTGAGAGCATCCAGGAATCATATGAAATGTAGTTTAGGGCTAGGGGTTTAGGGGAAAGGGCTAGGGCAAAGGCTAAGGGCTAGGGCTGGAGCTAGGGCTAGGGTAAGAATTACTGTTAGACTTAGGGTTTAGAGGTTTAGGGTTTACACCTAGGGCAAAGGCAAGGGCTAGAGTGAGAGTTGGGGTTCGGGTTAAGGCCAGGCACGTCCAAAGTCCATCTTCAATCCTAAAAAAAGCTCAAGAACTTTGGCCAGCCCTCACGCATGTTCACGTCATCAAATCTGGCCCTCTTTGGAAAAAGTTTGGATACCGACTAGTGATTTAAATCATGATTTAAATCTATTTGATTTAAATCATGATTTAAATCTATTTGATTTAAATCAAATCTACCCTGTTATATATATATTACCAAGCAAGAACTTCAACCAGCCACTGGAAAGCTCCCGAGAAGCGGCAAAGTGACCACCACCACCCCACATCACCCCATGTTGCACAACCCTTCAGCCATGAGTTCAGACATGAGTTTCCAAGCTCTGCCCCAAAATCTGATTTATAGATTATTGATCACTAGCCTGGATGGTTTGCCTCACTAGCTAGTGCAGTCGAAATATATTAATTATCCAGTAGCACCTTAGAGAACAACTAAATTTGTTCTTGGTATAAGCTTTCGTGTGCATGCACACTTCTTCAGATACCTGAAGAATCTGCTAGTGCCGATTATTCATTATTTAGCCCCCTCTTCCGATACCGCACATTCCTCCTAACGTCTAGCATCCAAGAACAGAAAGTACACAACATTAGCGCTTCTTCCTTCTGCCAGGTTATGCATTAAAAGCCTGTTCTCGGCCATCAAAGAGCTTTAGCATGAGGGAAGTAAACAGAGGCAGGAAGAGATGACCGTATCTCGTGAGTTTTATTTTGATTTTAAATGTGATTAGAATTGTATTTTAAACCAATTGTTTGATTTTGTGTTTTAATGTATTTGATAATTGATGTTAGCCGCCTTGAGCCCGGTCTCGGCAGGGGAGGGCAGGGTATAAATAAAATTTTATTATTATTATTATTATTATTTAAGATCGCTAAACTCCTCGAAATGACAAGTATCTTCTGGAAAAGGTTGCCCGGGCAAGAGCGTTATTTAGGATATATAGGGGGGGGAAAGAGCTCTCACCTGAGATAAGTCAATAAAGTGATTTGCTTCAGCCATCACCTTGACCCGGAAGTTTGTGCCGTCGTCAGGGCTGAGGGCATAGCAGAAGACCTGGGAAAGAGAGGAGATGCTTAGAACTGAGGCTGACCAGTCACTGAATGAATGAATTAATCTTTATTTGCGTTGGCAATTGCAATAAAACAATACGATATACAAAGAATGGAAATTAAAAGTCCATTGTATAAAATACATTTGAGGGTCATTTGAGCAGGGAGCACGTGAGAAGTGACAAAACACGGGGGGGGGGGCCATCGGACAAAGCCCATCTTTCCCAAACGCTGCAGGAAAATGCCAGAATTTACGAAGCGCATAAACCATCACAGCTTTCCTCCAAGATGAAGCAATCGCTGACAGAGAATCGTAGAACTGGGGAGTTGGAAAGGGCAATGAGGCTCATCTAGTATGACCCCCTGCAATGCGGGAATCTTTTGCCCAAGAGCTTCCCTCTTGTGGCTTATCCCCACAACAGCTACTGACTTTGGGTTTTAATAATAATAATTATTTCATATTTGTACCCCACCCTCCCTGGCCGGAGCCGGGCTCAGGACAGCTAACATGATAAAACTAACACAGTATACAAAGAACATAGAAACAGGCAATCAATTAATTAAAATACATCTTAAAACAGTCAAGCAGTCTAATCCAGGCATCCCCAACCTGCAGCTCTCCAGATGCTTTGGCCTACAACTCCCATGATCCCTAGCTGACAGGACCAGTGGTCAGGGATGATGGGAACTATAGTCCAAAACATCTGGAGGGCCAAAGGTTGGGGGTGCCTGGTCTAATCTGTCAGTGCCTAAATGATCTCAAGCGTCAGAACAACTTGGCTGCCATCAGGAAATTTCGCCCGTGGTATGACTCTCTCCCCCCTTCCCATTTCAACTCTCCAGCACCCGATCTGCATAACCAAGCGATCCCAAAATGTAGGCGTGCTTTGACCGTCGCAAGATTAAAATGTCTCGCCCTTGGCTGGACTCGAGGGACGATTCCAACAGATTCCACCCAAAAAACGTTCATGTCCCTGCAGAGATGGCAGCACCAAATCAGTGGCACATGCTCTTTATAAAAAGACTTGAAGAGTGAGATTATCGGACTTCCGGGTTGGTGCGACCGGCTAATGGCGGATTCCCTCCGAGCTCCGGAGGGAATCGGCTTGGCAGGGGGCTGGGTCTTGCCGTGCCGGCGACACGGGGACCCTTAAAAACCACGGGCACGGAGCCCGTGGACATGGTGACTCGGCGGGCACCGTAAGCGCCCTCCCGACTCGTGAAGGAGCCTTTTTAAAGGCTATGGAACGGGTGCCGGGGAGCGGCGTGGTGCTGTGAGTCCTCCGCTTCCCCTGCCGAGCGAAGCCGCATGCCGTTTGTCGGACAGCGCTGACTTCTTCCTATTAAATTCGGACTTAAAATCAGGAACAACAACCCGTGAGTAATTTGGAAATTGGATTACAAATATTTCGGTTTTGGATTTGGCACGAGCGGGGGAGGTGAAAAAAAAGGAAGTCCGTCTCCCCCCCATTGTAAACAGTCTAAAGCAAGGACCTGTCAACTAAGGTCGCGGGAAGAATTGTCGTGATCGGATAAAGATATAAATTTCACGGATTTAAAAGACTAAGTTAATGTGCTGGAGGACTGGAATTTACTTTGTTTGGATTAATTACCACTTTTCTCAAGCCCGGGAGTAACCCGTGTAAAGAACCTGCTGAGGATTTACAGGAACCTTTGACAGCTGTCAAATTAGCTGTCAAAGTTGGAAAAGCCGAAAGCTGAAACTCTAACCGGCTATATTGTTACAAAATATTGAAAGCAAAGAAAGACTGATACAAATAAATCTGACTTTTGGATCGGAAGGGAAAAGAACACTAAGTAACCAGAATCCCTCTAGAGGGGATTCTTGGACATTACAAGAATGGAACTAAAACAGGGAATACAGGAAATACAAGCTGGCTTGAAAGAGCTGATTTTTCTCGTGGGAAAGCTGCGTGAGATGAATGAGAAAGGCCATGTTTTGTCTACGAGCCCTTCAAACCCGAAGTTAATTGAAAATATACCTACTGAATTGGAAAGGGACTCGATGTTCAAAACACTGGCAGCTGGACAAGAAAAGGAACCAAAGATTGAGGAGGAAAAGACATCTGCCAAACAGGAGGAGTTGAAAGAAGGGATGGCTGAAACGTTACAGAAGATAAAACAGAGCCGGAGACCTGCTAAGAAGAATTTTAATTCGATCAAGGTGAAAGTTGGACTATTTGGGACATATAGAATCAAGAAACAGAGTTGGAGCACCACCTTTAAACAAGTAGGCCTCGCTGGAAGAACCATGGTCAGCATTGGGAAAATACTTCTTTGATCCTGGGCGTTGAATATGAGAGACTTTCGAAGAAACCGGCGGAAAGGGACTGAGAGAGACTTGCGAGCCTCGGACGTAAGATCACCAGGCTAAAAAGATGGACTAATTGGATTTTGGTTAGGGATTGAAACCGGGGAGAGAAGGGTGGGATCTAGAAGTCCAAAGGGGGTTTGTTTTTTTCGTTTTTGCAGTGTAAAAACTATAGGTTTTTTATTATTATAAGACTGGGGAATCCGTGGAGGGGAAATAGGGGCAACCTTAGGAAAGGTATCTTTTTTTAATTCTATTTTTACATCTTTATTCTTTTCTTCTTTATATAGGGTTAAGGTATATATTTCAAAAGCTGCTAAGGTATAACAATGAATTAAGGTTTAAATCTACTACAAAAAAAGTATTTTATTGAATCAAGGTTAAGTGATTTTAATAAACTATGTTTAGGATATTAAGGGAAAAACTTGCTTGAACTAACAACTGGAGTTGGAATACAATAAGGGGAGACGTGGGGAAGTCTTGAAAAGAAGTTATTGAAAATGAGTGTTAAAAGGTGGAAATTTTCCTTGTTTTTTTGTGTTTTCTTTTGGTTTTCTTACTTTTTTCTTTTTTCTTTTCTTTATTTCTGTTCTGTTATTTGTAACCTTTTGAAAATTTAATAAAGATTATTTAAAAAAAAAGAGTGAGATTATCACCCCTCTTTTGTTGCCCATTCCGGGTCGCCCAACCACTGCCCCAGCGTCCTCTCTCTTGGCAGATCAAGAGGAGCAGGTGACAGCAAAGGACGTGGAGATTCAGATCACAGTCTTACAATGGCTGCACTCTTTCCTTTCAGGTCGGGGACAGTGGATTGCGCTAGGGGAGGAGTTGTCGTCACGGCACCCCTTGGTGTGTGGAGTTCCGCAGGGCACAATCCTCTCCCCAATGCTTTTAAACATTTTTATGCGCCCCTTGCCCAGCATGTCTGGAATTTTGGGCAGGGCTGTAATCAATATGCTGATGACACCCAGCTTCATCCGTTGATGGACGGCCATCCTGACTCGGCCCCGGACACACTGACCAGAGGCTTGAAAGCTGTGGCCGGATGGTTGTGCGGGAGCCGGTTGAAGTGAAATCCTTCGAAAACAGAGGTCCTCTGGTTGGGCTGGAACAACATGGGGCTGGGGGGCCAATTCCCATCTCTTGCAGGGGTGCAATTAGTGCCAGCGCCTTCCGTCAGGAGTTTGAGTGTAACCTTCGACGCCTCCCTCTCTATGGAGACACAGGTTACAGATACAGCAAAGGCGGTATTTTCCCCCCTTTGCTGCTCTAAGCAGCTGGTCCCTGCCTTCTCTTGCCCTGATCTCACCATGGTGATCCATGTGGTGGTCACCTCCTGGCTCGATTATTGTAACTTGCTCTACGCGGGGCTGCCCTTGAAGCTGACCCAGAAACTCCAGCAGGTGCAGAATGCCGTGGCGAGACTCCTTACGGGGTCCTCACCGCGGGATCACATTTGTCCAATGCTATACCAGCGGCACTGGCTCCCAGTGTAGTACAGGGTCAGATTCAAGGAACTGGTTTTAACCTTTAAAGCCCTATATAGCCAAGGCCCCTCGTACCTGCAGGACCGCCTCTCCTGGCATGACCCGCGGAGGACCTTACGGTCCGCAAATAATAATATCTTGGAGGTCCCAAGCCTCGGGGATGTTCAACTGGCCTCAACCAGGGCCAAGGCCTTTTCATGCAGCCAAAAGATGTGATCCAGGAACATGACGGTTTCCTCAGCTGTCACCGCATGGGAGCATGCCACAAAGTGACACATCTTGGTCAGCAGGTCCACCACCACGACAGCCGTCTTACCTCGGGACATGGGCAGGTCTGTCATGAAGTCTATGGACACTGCCTCCCATGGTCTCCCCGGTGTGGGTAAGCCCCGCTGGAGCCGCCCTTTCCCTCTTTGCTCTCTGACACATGTCGCATCCTCGTACATATTCCCGCACATCCTCCCTTACCTTGGGCCACCAGAAATCCCGCGTAACTAACAACATGGTCTTGTGTTGCCCAAAGTGCCCAGCTGTAGGGTTGTCATGGAGCTGCTTGAGGACTCTGACCCTCAAAGGCTCTCCCGGTACATACTGTATTTTTCGCTCCATAAGACACACTTTTTCCCTCCTAAAAAGTAAGGGAAAATGTGTGTGTGTCTTATGGAGCGAATGCAGGCTGCACAGCTATCCCAGAAGCCAGAACAGCAAGAGGGATTGCTGCTTTCACTGTGTAGCGATCCCTCTTGCTGTTCTGGCTTCTGAGATTCAGAATTTTTTTTTTCTTGTTTTCCTCCTCTAAAGACTAGGTGCATCTTGTGGTCTGGTGAGTCTTATAGAGCGAAAAATACGGTACTTACAAAGGTGGCCAGGTTTTGAGCTAGGGCAGTCAGAATAAAACCCACTCTCGATTCAAAACCCTCAAATGTATTTGATATCGTTGCCTTTTCAGTTCTATTCTTTGCAGATCGTCTTGTTTTATTGCTACAGCCGAGGGCTGACACAGATGAAGATTCGTTTGTTCGTTTGGCCCAACATGGGGCTCGAACCCGCGACCCTGAGATTCAGAGTCTCGGCGCTCTGCTGCCTGAGCTACTCGCATGGCCACCCTCTTGTGCACCTCACCTCGAATTTGTCCGAATTGTGCATGCCTGGGATGGACTGCATGAGATGGGAGGTGGGGTGGTTGCCGAAGTCAGAACTGACGTAGCCCACGCGGAGCCGGCCCTCGCTGGCTTTCAAGTCCTTGGAGTGTTCGTAGGGCGGCTTGTGGAGGACGTTGATCTGGCAGGGGGATTCAAGGAAGCCATGTTACAGATACGACATGTAATAATAATAACTTTTTTTCCCCTTTGAATATTATTATTCAAAGATGTGGGAGGCCCTACCTAACAGGACCAGCAGTCAGGGATGATGGGAATTGTAGTCCCCAAACAGCTAGAGGGCCAAGTTTGGCCACCACTGCTCTAGATCAGGCATGGCCCAACTTGGCCCTCCAGCTCTTTTGGGACTGCAACTCCCACCATCCGTAGCTCACAGCACCAGTGGTCAGGGATGATGGGCACTGTAGTCCCAAAACAGCTGGAGGGCCAAGTTGGGCCATGCCTGGCACAGACCCACCTTGTCCAGGCAGAGGTTCCCATGTCTCTCAGCGATAGCCTTTCGGAAGCCGTGAGATAGCGGATAAAGCATGCTGTGATGGGGGTGCACCGAAGGGAGTCGGTTCTTCTCCAGCTGGTCAGCCACAATACTGACAAGCTTCTTCATTCTCTCGTCATAATCGGTCCAATCGCAAACGATCTGAGAGGAGGCAAAGAAAACCCTGAATTACGTTCTAGATTCAGGTAGGTAGCCGTGTTCGTCTGACACAGTCTAAATATATATAAAAAAAATTTAAATGTCCAGTAGCACCTTAGAGACCAACTCAGTTTGTTCTTGGTATAAGTTTTTGTGTGCATGCATACTTCTTCAGATACACTGAAACAGAAGTCACCAGACCCTTATATATAGGTGGGAGGGTGGGGTGGGGTATTTCTCAGAAGGGTAGTAGGAGACGGGTGATTTTACTGTTCCCAAAAGGAAACCTTCCTCTGCTTGTCCATATTGAGAGGATGCCAGCAAGGCTGAACCTTTCGGTAAAAAAGGATTACAGACCTGTGCCTCCATGATTGACACCTTCTTAATCCTTGTATTTAATGATAATAACACTTGGCTGTCGTGCGCAGGCAGACTTCTTCAGATACACTGAAACAGAAGTCCCCAGGCCCTGATATATAGTGGAAGGAAAAGTCCCCAGACCCTGATATATAGAGGGAGGGTAGGGTTTTTCTCCGAAGGGTAGTATGACTCAATGGGTTTGGTCAACCTGTGGGCGACTGTGAATGACTGCAATTAGTCCTACAGGAAAAAGCAAGGGATAGTATACAGATGGTTAGCACATGTAATGAGACAGGAATCCAGTATCTCTATTCAGACCAGGTCTCTCCATCGTTTTCAGTTGAGTAATAAGTTGTAATTCAGCAACTTCTCTTTCAAGTCTGTTTCTGACAGCTGCTTGGAGATCCTGTATTGAATGTCCTGGGAGGATAAATGGGCATAAATCTGACATCAGGAATCGCAAGACAGAGAAGCCAGTAGGAGAACACTTCAATCTCCCAGGACATTCAATACAGGATCTCCAAGCAGCTGTCTTCTTACAAAAGAATTTCAGAAACATTACATACGCTAATCATTACATATGCTAATCATCTGCTACATCAAAGCTACCTTCTATCTTTATGACCCAGGATGCCTGGTGAAGCAACTGGCCTGTGTTTTAGAATGCTTATACATGCCTGTCAGGTGTAGAAAATGAACAGTAAATAAGATGGGCAGAGATGCAGAGGCTTATGGGATTTGATCAGAAATTATTGTCAATGACTCAAACCCAGTCAACGCAATGCTTTCATTGCCGACACAATGGCTTGCTTCATTTTTCATAATTCCTCATAGCAATCCCACCTGACCCCCACAAGGCATCTCCTCCTACCCTTCTGAGAAATACCTGACTCCACCCTCCCACTATATATCAGGGTCTGGTGACTTCTGTTTCTGTGTACCTGAAGAAGAGTGCCTGCACACAAAAGCTTTGACCCAGAACAAACTGAGTTGGTCTCTAAGGTGCTACTGGACAATTCCTTACCACTACTGTGGTACCTTGGGACTTAAACGCTTCAGTTCCCAAACGCTGGAAACCCCAGAAGTGTTAGCCCTTATATTGGTGAAAAAGCCCTCCTCACCTGCAAACAGTGCGCCAAGTTGCAGTAAGCATCGGGAAAGTCCGGCTTCAGTTTCAGGGCAGTGCGATACGAAGCAATTGCCTCTGGGATATTTCCGGAATCCTAGAAAGGGAGGGGAGAGATATTTTAGCAATTGCCACCTGCTTTTTGTCTCAACCAGTAAAACCAAAGATGAAGCAGAGACGAAAGGTACAATGATCCACGCCAGGTGGACATGTAAAAAAAATAAAGAGAATTTTGGGATAGCATACCTAATGAGCTCAAGACAGGCATCCCCAACCTGCGGCCCCCCATATGTTTTGTCCTACAACTCCCATGATCCCTAGCTAGCAGGACCAGTGGTCAGGGATGATGGGAATTGTAGTCCAAAACATCTGGAGGCCCCAGTTTTGGGGTGCCTGCCATAGGCGAACTCAGCCCTCCAGCTGCCCTACAGGCAGAATTATGAGAGGTTTCAGAACAAACATTTCATAGCGAACAGGACACTTGCAGAGTATTGTCTAAAACAGGGGTGCCCAAATTTTTCCCAAAGGGGGCCAGATTTGATTAGCTTCTTTTAGGATTTTACCCCAGGAAGCCAGATTAAATCGACCGGCAAGATTTAACCCCAAAGATTATGAGCTTTTTTTTCTAGGATTGAAGTTGTTGAGATTTCTTTAGGATTTAATCCCAAACTTGTTGAGCTTTTTTTTAGATTTTTACCCCAGGGCATATACTGCGTTGACGACCTTTTCGGGGCAATTTTACCCCGAAGTTGTTGAGCTTTGCCCCAGTAAGTAAACTGGATTAGGCCCCTGGGCAAGGCTTGCGACATGCCTGGTCTAAAAGAAGGCTGGAAAAATTTAAATTCTTCGGCGGGTGTGGATTGACGAAGGACAGCAGGAAATAGGACAAATGCAATGCATTTGAGATCTAAGAGAGACGAGTGAAAGGGCACCGTCGGAAACATGACATAGGGATCGCATTGGGGTGATCGGAAGTCACAAAGTGATTTTTGGGTGTAGGAATCTGCCATGCTTTCCCGCCTGTATAAGACGCCCTCTATTTCGGGGGGCTCAAATTTAAGAAAACAAGCCATTCACACACCCAATCGCCCGTATAAGACGACCCCCCCATTTTTTACTTTATTTTGCAGTAATAAAACCCCGCCTGACCGCCTGACACTGAAAAGTACAATTTTTCCCCTTTTTTCTTTTTTTAAATTTTATTTATTAACACATAAAAACAATAATACAAAAATTATATTACCCTACCACCATAAATTACAGACATTAAAACACCCTTGCGACTTCCCTCGACTGTCCCTCACCCTCCTATATATTATATTACACTTTACATTTCCCCCCTATTTATTATTGATTTCATTTTACATGTTAGTTGCCGTACATTTTCAACACTATACATTACATATATAATACTATATACACGGATTCCCCACATCTAACCCTAAACCCTATACCCAACTCACTATTTACCCAAATACCCATGTGACTTCCTTCACTCACATTCACATTGCAATTTTAATCTAAATTTATATTTCTTAACTCTTTTAACTTGCTGGGTTTTTTCACCAGCTTTACAAACATTAATCCAAACATATCAACATGTTAGTTTTTGAGCAGTACTTGGACATGTAATCCTCAAACCATTTCCATTGTATTTCTATTTTCTGGTTTGATTGGTACCTTATTACTGCAGTTAACCTTGCCAATTCTATAAATGCAATTTCTTTATCTAGTCATCCTTTGTGGGTATATATTTCCCTTTCCAGTTTTGTGCAAGGAGTAGCCTTGCTGCGGCTGTTGCATATAAGAATAATATCTTTCGATCTTGTGGTATTTGTTTACATCTTATACTCAGTAAATATGCCTCTGGTTTTTTCTCTAAATTAATTCTGAGAATCTTTTTTATTTCCTCATGAATTTTTGAACTATTCCACAACCCCACCATAAATGTATCGGTGTGCCTCCTCGCACTTCCAGCATAAATTCTGATTTTCCCTTTTTCTTTTTGCGACATGTCTCGATTTGGGATGGCTTTCGCCAATTGTTTTCCTTTGTAAAAACTAATGGATTTCCCCGTCGTCGTCCCCCCCCCCCCCCCCCCCCGGAAAAAAGAGATTTAGCAGAGACGCAAAGCTCACCTTATGGATGGAAGCGAGGTTGCTGTGGGCATCGGCAAATGCAGGATTTATTTGGATGGCTCTTGTGTAGCATTGCAGAGCTCCTTGGACGTCTTGCATTTCCTTCAAGGTGTTCCCCATGTTGGAATAGGCGTCTGCAAAACTGGGGCTGATTCTGACGCGGAGGGAGAGATAAAAAGCGTATTTTTGGTACAAAAACACATCAAAGTTACGCAGGGAAAAAAAGGGTCGAGAGGGCTCTTTCTACCCCATGCGGTGGTCATTAGGGCAGTTCATACAAAACCCTTTTTTGAAAATGCCTACTCCAAAGGTCTTATCTTACTACACTAGGATTATATAGCTATATCTGAAATTTCATGCATATCAGTTAATACAGGCATGGCCCAACTTGGCCCTCCAGCTGTTTTGGGACTACAACTCCCGTCATCCCAAGCTCACAGGACCAGTGGTCAGGGATGATGGGCATTGTAATCCCAAAGCAGCTGGAGGGCCACGTTTGGCCATGCCTGAGTTAATATCTTGACCCTGCTCCACTGAAAAGCATTGGGTGTTCAGTAGGGCGGTTCATAAAAAACTTTTTTAAAAAATGCCTGCTCCAAAGGTCTTATCTTACTACATTAGGGATTATACAGCTATACCTGAAATTTCATGATTATCAGTTAATATCTTGACCCTGCTCCGCTGAATTGAAATTTCAGCCTTCACGGCATAGGAAAACGGCCAAGTAAACAGCTATTTTTGTGGAGGAGGAAAGGCCCTGGGATGACACCCGTAATTGGAAAGAAAGGGACTCATCCCTGTGGACACGTGTTCAGCATTATTGTACGCAAACTCTGCCAGTGCTAGCTTCTCCATCCAATCATTCTGCCGCTGATTGACATAGCAGCGCAAGTACTGCTGCAAAATGGCATTCGCTCTCTCCACCTGTCCATTAGTCTGTGGGTGCCTGACTGTGAAGAAGCTCACCTCTACCTCCAACAAATTCATGAGCTTGAGCCAGAAACACAAGGTGAACTGTCTTCCACGGTCCGAAATTACCCTAGAAGGGACCCCATGCAGCCAAAAGATGTGATCCAGGAACTTGGCAGTTTCCTCAGCTGTCACCGCATGGGAGCATGCCACAAAGTGACACATCTTGGTCAGCAGGTCCACCACCACCATGACAGCCGTCTTACCTCGGGACATGGGCAGGTCTGTCATGAAGTCTATGGACACTGCCTCCCATGGTCTCCCCGGTGTGGGTAAGCCCCGCCGGAGCCGCCCTTTCCCTCTTTGCTCTCTGACACGTGTCGCATCCTCGTACATATTCCCGCACATCCTCCCTAACCTTGGGCCACCAGAAAACCCGTGTAACTAACAGCATGGTCTTGTGTTGCCCAAAATGCCCAGCTGTAGGGTTGTCATTGAGCTGCTTGAGGACTCTGACCCTCAAAGGCTCTCCCGGTACATACCGTATTTTTCGCTCCATAAGACGCACTTTTCCCTCCTAAAAAGTAAGGGGAAATGTGTGTGCGTCTTATGGCGCGAATGCGGGGGGGGGCAGGCAGGAAAAGCCCCCAAGAGCCACACACAAGCTCCCTGCGGCTCTTGTGGGCTTTTCCCCAGGAGGGAGAAGGGATTGACGCGGCCAGTCAGTCCCTTCTCCCTCCTCGTAGAAAAGCTCACATGAGCCGTGCGCTCCTTAAAGGGTGCACGGCTCCTGTGGGCTTTTGCGGGAGGTGGGGGAATTCCACCTCCCGCAAAAGCCGTGCACTCTTTAAAGGGAGGTGGGGAATACTCCCAGAGCTTGTCGGGGCTGGGGGGGGCGGGCTTCCCCCTCCAGCCCCGAGAAGATCTGGGAGAAGCGGACAGGCTGCACGTGTGGCCCCAAATAGCTGCGGACAGGCTGCGTGCAGGCCGCTTCTCCCAGAACTTGTCGGGGCTGGAGGGGAAAGCCCGGTCTTCCCCCCCCCCCAGCCCCAAAGAGCAGCTTGATTCCCCCTCTAAAAACTAGGTGCGCCTTATGGTCAGGTGCACCTTATGGAGCAAAAAATACGGCAGTGCCCCTTTGTAGAATAACAGCCCCCCTTTCTCCTCAAAGCCCCCATCTGCTCCCAGCCCCTCCTTGAGCTCGCCTAATTTCCTTTGAGCAAAGTCATCGTCTTTGGTGAGTCTCACCAGTTCTGCCTCCCCTGCCAGTGCTCCCCCACAGGTCCATTTGTCCTCCTGGAACCTATGTCTGGCCATGGGTGGCCCTTCATCTTCCATGTACTCAGGCTTCCTGGATAGCGCGTCTGCTCTCACGTTCTGCTCTCCATGGACGTATTGGATCTTAAAGTTAAAATTGGCAAAAAACTCTGCCCAATGGATCTGCCTCTGAAAAAGCACACACGGTGTGCCAATATTCCAAGTTCTTGTGGCCTGTCCACACCTGGATCTGCTGCTGCACCCAATCAGAAAGTGTCTCCACTGCTTAAAAGCCGCATAAATGGCCAGCAATTCTTTGTCATAAATTGTGTAATTTTGCTCCAATTTGTTCAGCTTCCGGGAGAAAAAGGCACAAGGCCTCCAATCTCCCCCTGCATCTTGTTGTAACAGGACTGTGCCAATGGCCCAATCTGAAGCGTCCGTCTCCACCCGCAAGGGTTTGTCAGGATCCACGTGCAAGAACTGCTCCTCTGATGCAAAGACCTTCTTTAAGCTTTCAAAGGCCTGCTGCACCTCCTTAGTCCACAGAAACTTTCTCTTCCCACTGAGACAACCAGTTATGGGCGCCAACAAATGCACAAAGTTCTTGATAAACTTTCAGTAGAAGTTGCTAAAGCCCAGGAATCCCTGCACATCCTTCTTCATCTTGGGGCTTTCCCAGTCTAACACAGCCTTCATCTTCTCCTGATCCATGGCAAGTCCCCTATCCGACAGCCGGTACCCCAGGAACTCGACCTCACAAGCATGAAACTGGCATTTCTCCAGTTTGACCTACAACTGATGCTCCTTGAGCTTCTCCAACAGTTGCAGAACGTCCTCCACATGCTGTTTCTCATTCTCTGAAAAGACCAAGAGGTCATCCAAGAAACAGACACAGTACAGGAGGGAACCCAGCACGTGATGCATGAAGGCCTGGAAACAGGGACTTCTGCCTTGTAGTCCGAAGGGCATAATGAGATACTCAAATGCCCCTAATGGTGTAAACATGGTCATCTTCCATTCGTCTCCCTCCCACACCCTGATCAGGTTGTAAGCTCCTCTGAGGTCAAGTTTGGTAAAAAATTCTGCCCTGGCGTACTCTCACCAATACGTCATCGATGTAAGGCATGGGGAAAGCGAGGGGTTCAAGGAGTTGACAATTCTGAAATCCACCACTAGGCAACGCACTTTTGTCCCCTTTTTGTCCACAAACAACACTGGACTCCCCACCACCACCTTAGATTCTCCGATGAAACCTCTTCTCAAGTTCTTGTAATTAAACTCCTTCAGATCCTGTATCTCTTGGTCTGACACTGAGTACAGCTTACCCGCCAGCAGTCTGGCCCCTGGGACTAAATTGAGCTGACAATCATACGGCCTGTGTGGGGGTAACTTGTCAGCCTCCCGCTCGCTGAAAACTTCCTCAAAATCTGCATACTGCTGAGGAATTATCTTCTTCTCCCCCAGACTCGCCATAGCGACCTTTGCCTTCCTCTCCCGTGGCTCCTCCCCTCCCAGACCGTGTTCCACACAGTGTGCCGACCTGAAGGTGAGGGATCGCTGGTGCCACGACACCACCGGATCATGGAGAGCCAGCCAGCTCATTCCCAGAATGATAGGAGGTCCTGCCAAGATGGTCACATGAAAAGCAATGGTCCTGGAGTGTTTGGAGACCCTCATTCTCATGGGGGGGTTGGTGTGTCACTCCCCCCCAGCAACTCTCCCATCAATGGTGGTGACTTGCAAGGGAAAGTCTAGCGGGAGCAGGTGCAACTGGTGCTCCAAGGCAGTCTCTGATGAAGAAATTTGCACTGGCTCCTGAATCGACCAAGGCCTGCACTTCCACCAGGTGGCCATTAGGGAGCTCCAGCACCACCTTGCCTACTATGCCCGCCTTGGGAGGGCACGGATGGGGCCCTTCTACTGTGCGCCTGATAAACATTGCGTCCATCGCCTCATTAAATTTCCTCAAGTCCTGGAGGGCATCGTTTCCCGCCGCTATCAGGGCTCTCACCCATTCCCGGGCTGCTCCTTCTAAGTGGGCAACTATGAATGCCACCCTCTCCTCATCATTGTCAAACTCTTTCTTTTGCAAGTCCAGCGTATTTAAACTCAGTCTTAGGGGCAAGGTACTCTTGAGGGTTCCCGCTAAATTTGCTCACCAGCCCCGATACCTTTTGTTAGTTTCTGTTTCCTCACTGTGCAGCTGCTTGCAGTCACAGGACTGTGTTTACATTCCAAAGAGTCCAGATACTATTGGAGTCTCAGGGGAAAGGGAGACGGGATGTGACGTTACTGGTTTCCTGTTTCCTTTGTTGTTTCCTTTGTTCAGTTGCTCTCTGCTCTCACAGGGAGAAGATGTATATTTCTTTGCTCTCTGCATAGCTTAGTAATAAAGCATAAAAATGTAGCTCATACCTATCTCATCCTTCCGCTGTGTTGTTTTGATGCTCTGCTGAGAGGGCTCGTAAGAAAATGAGCCTTATCAGCTCAGTGAGTAACCAGGCAGGACTCCGACCTGTCTTTTACAGGTTTTATTGTGCCAACTATTTACAGTGAAGATACACAAGGTTCATGTCCGTCTTAAGTCACTTGCAGAATCTGGGAGTGGCCCCTTCCGGCTTCTCCCCCAACGTAAGAACTTAAGACGCCCCAATTCTCCGCCTCCCCTCCTTGCGTTTCACCCCTCTGCGCAAGTTGGGCGACAGAAGTGGCGTGTGCACCTCCGCTTGGGCTCTCAGCAGCATCTTCGAGCCCTCTCCTCGCTTGGCTGGCCCCTTCCCGCTCTTCTCCACTGGAGGTGTGGCTTTCCCCACCGCTGGACGAGGAACTGCTCCTTAGAAGTTTCTGCGGCTCCCTGTATCCCAACGGCGTCCCTGCCTCCCTCCCCTGTTCTGATGGCAGTCCCCTGACAATAATAATAATACCTTTATTGTCATTGCACATCCTGTGTACAATGAAATTAAACGAGCCTCCCTCCACCCCCCACTCAGTCTCTTATCGAACAATGCACCACCTTGCAAGTCAATTTCGCAATGTTATTTTCTGTTCAACAGCCTAACAGCCCACGGATAGAAGCTATTTTTTAGCCTGTTGGTACGGCTGATTATGCTTCTTATCTCCTGCCCGAGGGTAGAAGATTAAAGAGGTGCTGGCCAGGGTGTGAGTCATCCCTGAGAATTTTTCTCACTATTCTAAGGCAACGATCCCTTGCAATGTCATCTAGCGGACTCAAGGGACAGCCCATGATATCATGTGCTGTATTCACCACCCTCCACAGAGACTTTCTGTCCGTGGCTGTCAGGCAGCATACCACACTGTGATACAATATGAAAGGACACTTTCTATTGTGGACCGGTAGAAGGAGTTCATCAGTTGTTGTTTAACATTATTCTTTTGTAAAACCCTGAGGAAATGGAGTCTCTGTTGGGCTTTTCTGACCACCTGAATTATGTTGATTTTCCAAGTGAGGTCCTCACTAAAGTAAACTCCCAGGAATTTAAAGGACGACACTCTCTCCACACAGCCTCCCCCCCCCCCCCCCGATATACAACGGGGCAGGTTCCCCTCTCTTCCTCCAGAAGTCCAACACCATCTCCTTTGTCTTACTACTATTTAGGTGCAAGTTATTCTCTGAGCACCAAGTAAATACTTTTTGAACCTCCCCCATACGCTGTTTCATCTCCGCCTACAATTAGGCCCATTATGGTAGTATCATCTGTAAACTTAATAATTACTGTGGATGGATCAGATGATATGCAGTCATATGTGTACAATGAGTACAGGTAGGGATTTAGCACACATCCCTGTGGGGTGCCAGTGCTAAGCTTCAGGGGGGTAGCTGTAACAGTCCCAATCCTCACTGTTTGTGTCCAATCCCTCAAAAAGTCTTTATCCAGTCACAGATGGTAGAAGAAAGGTCCAGATCAGTCAGCTTCTTAATAAGAATATCTGGGAGGATGGTATTAAAAGCCGAGCTATAATTTATTATTTATACCCAGCCAGTCTGGGCTGCTTCCAGCAAAATGAAAATACAAAAAGGAGGAGCTCTTTCAATCTATTTTTCCCATGGCTTTGGAAGCTCACCTGATGGCCTCCTTGTAGTGCATAAGAGCCTCCTGGAGCTTTCCTTGCTGTTGCAAAACGCTGGCTAAATTCGAATGCGCAGCCGCAAATTCTGGGAAGACCTGCAGGGAAGAAGATCACTCTTAGTTCCCCCGAGAAGGCTGTACAGTGGACGCTCGGGTTGGGAACGTGATCCGTGTGGGATGCACGTTCGCAACCCGCAGCGGTGCGTCTGCACATGTGCAGGTTGTGATTTGACGCATCTGCGCATGCGCAATGCACGATTTAGAGCTTCTGAGCATGCGTGACTGCCAAAACCCGGAAGTAACCCGTTCCGGTACTTCCGGGTTTCGGCAGTCCGCAACCCGAAAAAATGCAACCTGAAGCATCTGTAACCCAAGGTATGACTGTATTCTAAAGAGACGGAGGCCGCTCTTTGAGGCTCAAAGGTTACGGGTGCGAAATAATTCCACCTTTCAAATGACTTGTAAAAATTATTAATAATAATAATTAGTGGCCTATGGACTGCCTTTTTAGCATGCAGAGGAAATACTGTTCGGAGATCAGACTGTCAAATGATCAATGCCATATTTTAAAAAGCCCTACTTTTAGGCTGAAACGTGGCGGGGGCTGGCCACGAAACAAATTCTCATTTGGAATGACTTGTAGTAGTAATAATAATAATAATAGGCCTATGGACTGCCTTTTTAGCATGCATAGGAAATCAGACTATCAAATGATCAATGCTGTATTTTAAAAAGCCCCTCTTTTAGGCCCAAAGGTTGCGGGGGCCGAGCGTGAAATTAATCACCATTTGGAATTAACTTGTAAAAATTATTATTATTATATAATAACCAATAATAATTAGGGACCTAATGGACTGCCTTTTTAGCGTGCATAGGAAATACTGTTAGGAGATCAAACTGTCAAATGATCAATGCCGTATTTTAAAGAGCCCCTCTTTTATGCTCAAACATGTCGGGGGCCGGCCGGCCGCAAAACAAATCGCCATTTGGAATAACTTGTAAAAATTAACAACAATAATAATAATAATAATAACAATAATAATTAGGGGCCTATGGACTGCCTTTTTAGCATGCACAGGAAATACTGTTAGAAAATAAGACTATCAGATGATCAAGCTCAGCTGACAAGGAGTGGCAAGTGTCCAGCTTTTATTTCAATTTCATCGCCTTGCTTTGTTTTTCTGATGAAAAAGCAGATTTTCAATGATTCTTGGAGGCCCATGACTATAAAAACAGGCACAGACCCTTTTCTTTCCCAAAGTGACTTATCGGGCCAAATGAACACCATGCTTTGTCGAACCTTAAAATGCTATTTCACTTTCAGTTCGTCACCATTATTTCCGTTATTGATCAAAAAAATCTGATTGGCGATTTGTAAAAAGCCCCAAACCAGGCATCCAGGGTATGCATGCCTAACCCTTGTGTGTCAATTATAATAATTATTATTGTTGTAATTCTCCACGCAGGTACCTCAAGAGCTTTCCGGTAGAGGCGGACAGCCTCCTCGATATTCCCTTGCTCTCGCTTGATGTTGGCCAGGTTATTAAGAGAATCCGCGTGAGTTGGGCATAGACGGAGAGCCGTGTTGTAGCATTCCTCGGCTTCGGCAACCTTTAAAACATAAAACAGAGTATGTACGCGAATTGTTTGCAGGCCATGTTGTAGCATTCCTCGACCTCAGCAACCTTCGAAACACAAAACTGAGTTTTTACACAAATATTAGGACGTGGTTCACAGGCGCCCAAAAGGCTGCGCTGCGATGACCCCGATTCATGTGCCAGCCTCTACGGCTGGATTTGTTTCAGGCAGCGGTGGCGAACCTATGGCTCAGCTGGGAAGCACAAAGCCTCCGAGAGATCCCCAGCCGGCTCCCGCTTGCTCGCAAGTAGGAACGGGCAGCTGGGGAATGCGTGAAGGAATCGTTCTTTGCGTCAGCCATCAGCCACAGCAATAAAACAACAATATGATATACCAGGCATGTCCAAAGTCAGTTTCGGGGGCCTAATTAAAAAATAATAATCAACAAATCCTAAAAAAAAAACCAGCTCAACAACTGTCCAGGTTGTCCTCACGCATGTTCACTTCATCAAATCTGACCCTCTTTGGAAAAAGTTTGGGCACCCCTGCGATATACAAAGAATAGAGATAAAAAGTCCATGGTGTAAAATACATTTTGGGGTTTTGACTCAAAAGTCAAATACTGGATCTTATTCTGATTGCCCCGGCTTAAAACCTTGCCACCTCTGCTGTCACCTGCTCCTCTTGATCTGCCAATCTGGCAGCGGTTGGGCGACCTGGAATGGACAAAAAAAGAGGGGTGATAATCTAATTCCTTTTTATAAAGGGCATGCACTGCCAATTCGGTCTGGCTGCGTCCGCAGGGACCGGAGCATTTTTCGGGTGGAATCTGTTGGCATCGTCCTTCGAGTTCAGCCCAGGGCGATACATTCAATCTTGCAAGAGTGAAAGCGCGTCTGTATTTTGGGATTGCTAGATTACGCCAATAGGGTGTCAGAGTCTCGAAATGGGAAGGGGAAACAGAGTCATACTGCAGGCAAAATTTCCTGATTGTGGCCAAGTTGTTCCGACGCTCGATACCATTGAGGCGCCGGCAAATTAGACCATTTGCTTTACTGACACCCAAAGTGAGTAGCTGTGGTGGTGATAAACCACCAGAGGGAAGTTTTCAATAGACGATTTGAGTCCAGGCGCTCTTGGGACAATCCTCCAGCTGTTCTGGGACTACAATGCCCACCATCCCTAGCTCAGAGGACCAGTGGTCAGGGATGATGGCCGCTGTAGTCCCAAAACAGCCGGAGGGCCAAGTTTGGCAACCAATGCTCAAGATCAGGTGTGGCCAAACTTGGCCCTCCAGCTGTTTTGGGACTACAACGTCCATCATCCCTAGCTAACAGGGCCAGTGGTCAGGGATGATGGGCATGTAGTCCCCCAACAGCTGGAGGGCCAAGTTTGCCTATGCCTGCACAAGAGTCTGTTTAGCCAAGGAGATGCAATTGGTGTCTATTGTGCCGGCAAAATGTGGGTGCCTTAGGAGGAGGTGTCACGAAAATGGGGGAATGTAAACCCGAGGGCTTGAGTGGCGAAAGGGGATTTCTTTTGTAAAGAGCGCTGCTTGTATGTCTCAGGTGCGAATTGCCACGACTGCTTTTCCTCCGTTGCTTCTTGGGGTGCCTGGTCCACTGTTAGAGGGGGTTCTGTAAGCAGCCTCAGCTGTTCTGTCATTCCACCACCTGGCCCTCCAGCTGTTTGGGGACTACAACTCCCACCATCCCCAGCTCACAGGACCAGTGGTCAGGGATGGTGGGCCTTGTAGTCCCCAAACAGCTGGAGGGACAAGTTGGGCCATGCCTGGTTTAGGCAGAGCCAAGAGTTAAGTGTCCTACGATCAGCTGGGGAGTGCGGAGCCTCCACTCTGCTCCTGAGAGATCCCTGCCTCCGCTCCTGCTTCCTCTCAAGTAGGAGCAGGGTTGGGCAGCGCGCCTGGCTGCCTTTGGGTGGTGCAGGGGCTCTCTGATGCAGCTTCCACCTACCACACCCTCAGCAACTATTCAGCCTGGCTGCCTTGCAAGGGCTCTGGTGCGTATGTGGGGGCTCCTTTAAACCTCCCCCTTGAGGGGAGCACAGCCACAACCCCCTCAATGGAAAGTGTGACGGAGCGTGCATCTCCCCAGCTGAGCTGCCCCAATCCAGCTCCTGTTCCCGTGCAAGCAGCAACGCTGCCAACAGAGCAGCCCAATCTCACTCCTACTTGCCTGCAAGCAGGAGGTGGATGGGGGGGTAGCAGTGACATCCCTTGCTGCTCGCTTGCCGCCTGGCCTGCCTTCCCTCCCTCTGTGGCACTCAAAACGGAAGTTATGCTGAGAACAGAGCACGTTCTGCTTCTGGAAAAAGTTCCAAAACTGGAACACTCCTTTCAGGCTTTGAAGTATCCGGGTTCCAAGTAGTTCAAGAACTAAGCTGTTTGAAAACTTAAGAGAATGGCGGACTCAATTAGTCCGGATTTGGGGCAAAATGGCAGCCAACGCAACTACCAACCCGTCTCAGCTTCTGCCTCTTGAGCTGGGGGACAAGTGCATAGGCTCACGAATTCACATCATGATGAAAAGTGATAAATTGTTGGCACACTCCTAGCATTCGAGGACTTTGTCAACATGGTATTGGAAGATGTTACAAAATTTGAGATCATCCCTAAGGATGAAGAATTACAAAGCTAGACCAGATTTTGCTAAATGGAAATAACATAACAATGCTGGTTCGCGGAGAAGGACCAGAAGTGTAATTAAAGTCATATGCCATCATTGAAAACTTCCTGTTAAATCTTCTGTAGGAATATACTGATGAAACTTGATGTGTTTTTAATTTATATTTTTTTACATTTATATAAAGGCAAATTTCCATTTCAGGAAATTTCTTTTCCAATTTGAACCGACTGGAACTGTATTTATCCTCCCCCCCCCCCCCGGAGCCTAAACATTTTTTTAAAGAAAAAAAGCGCTGAGTTATACCATAAAATTATATATCAATGGAAAGATAATCTAATGAAGAACGTTAGCACAGTAACTTTGATGAAGGGTTATTGATGACGACAGCAGTCATAAAGAAGAAATGTGAAACCCACAGAAAAAACGAGGTATACAGGTTCAATTGACATGTTGGCACTTCAATCAATCAGTGGGTTTTGGGTTGTGGTTTGGGCGCTCGATCTCTAAAACAGTGGTGTCCAAACTTTTTTCAAAGTTGGCCAGATTTGATGAAGTGAAGGGCCGTAAGGGCCAACCAAAGTTGTTAACCTTTTTTTTGGAATTGAAGTTGTTGAGGTTTTTGTTATGGTTTTACCCCAAATTGTTGAGCTTTTCTTTAGGGTTGAAGTTGTTGAGATTTTTAAAGGGTTGAACTTGTTGAGGTGTTTTTAGGATTTTACCCTAGGAAATAAACTGCCACAGGGGCTGGATTAAACTGACTGGCGGGCCGGATTAGGCCCCCCCCAACGGACTTTGGACATGCCTGCGCTAAGAGGATTGTGATTGCTTAAGTAAACCAGGGAGTGGGAACGGCGGGAGGAAGTAGACACTCGGTATGAGCAAAGTTGTATGTGATTATGTGATTTGATATGAACGTGACAAAGGGAACATATGAAAATTGAATCAAAATTATATTAAAAAATAAAAGAGGACTTCTTTTAAGTACTGTTCCCCAAGTCCCTCCCTCCAAAGCCCAATTTTGAGATCACCATCCTCCGTAAGGGTTTATTCAGCAAACCCTCCGACATACAGAAAGCAGAAGGGTTTCTTACGCTGCCTTTTTCTTTGAGTGCGTTGGCCAGGTTGCAGTAGGCGTCGGGGAAGTGGGGCTGGAGCTCAATGGCCCGCTTGTAGGTATCGATTGCCAGGTCGATCAGCCCCTGTTCGTAATACACACAGGCCAGGTTGCCATGGACGACGGCGTGGTTGGGGCTCAGGCTCAGGGCCCGTAGATAGGCTGCCACGGCTCTGAAATGAGAGCAAGGAGTGGTTCAGTTTCATTATCATCAGGGTGGATAAAAATCCAAAAAAAAATGCTTTGGGAGGGCTATTAAGAGGATGCCAGCGAGGGTGAACCTTTCTGTAAAAAAGACAGGGGAACCTTTGTTTTTGACAGAACGGTAAAAACACTGTGCCATATTGTTATTCCTTTAGTGAAATAAATTGTTTAAATGGTTCTGAAGGAAATGATTCTTTTTCTCCTTCCAGTCAAGTACAGCAGAAAAGTGGTCCAAACAGAAACAGTTAACTTATTAAACCTCACCGTCATTTCATCAGTACAGGTCTATACATTTCTAATAAGTCTATGCATTTCTGAAAACTCGTTACTCCAAAAAGGAAACCTTCCTCTGCTTGTCCATATTAAGAGGATGCCAGCAAGGCTGAACCATTCTGTAGAAAAGGGATTTGATTATTCCGATAAGGAAACCTTCCTTTATTAGTTAAATAAATTGTTCAAATTGTTATGAAGGAAAGGACTTTCAATCAAGTGCAGCAGAAAAGTTGTCCAAACAGAAACTGTTCACTTATTAAACCTCACCATCAGTTCTGTGTTGACTGCCCGTTCTGCTGGAAGGGTGAGCTCTTTCGCTTGAAAGAGCACCGGTGCTTTGAAGGTTGGGGAACCCGCTAGAGCGACACGGTACCTCTTAAAAACCTCGGATTGAGCATTCCAAGGACTTGGTATTCCTGCGGGTGCCTGGAATGACTCCCTCGCCCCCCGGTAAGCTCTTGATAAGGGCTCTGAGAGCGGGTGGGGTTGGAGACGGAGCCACTTGGGAATAGACTCGCTTCCTTCATCACATGAAGCTCCGAGTCCGGCGATCGTGAGTGGCCAATTTCTTCAAGCAACTTTGATTGGAAAAGAGTAATAAATTAAAAATTTGGATATTTATTTGGAAAGGACAGGGGCTTAAAAAAATGGAGGTCAGTCCCTTCCTCTGATTAAGAGACAAAACAGCTACATCAGCTGAAGCAGAGATCTAAAATTTACGACTTTCTAAAGACTTTCAAATTAATCTCTGTATCCCTCCTACTAGCAGGGGGAAGGGGGATATACTTTTCAGACTCTTTTAATCCTTGCAGACAGTTTGGATTTACGAGGTATTTTCTTTGTGGAAGCGGACTACCCGGTCGGGAAGACTAGACTTCATTATGACGTTGTAAAGAAAAGGACACTTTCAACTTTCGTTTTCCTACTTGGGGGGGAAAAAAGTAACTGCAGCTGCCCGAACTCAAAGGTTTTTCTTTTCCCTTTCTCTTTTAAACAGTACCCCTACCCCCAAATATAAATTGTAAACTGGGACTGTGTTATTAACTTCTGGGGAATTAAGAAAGGATTACAAGTTAGAGAGACTGTTGACTTTTATATTAAGACTGGTGAAGAGGCTTGAGAAGAGAAACTGTCTGTCTCCTTATCTCCCCTTTGTTTGAGACTGACCTTGAACAAAAGAATTGCAAGTTATGGATGGGGGAGAGAAAGGAGAGAGAGGACAAAGAAAGCAAAAACTAAACCAAGAAGGGACTCTAAGTCACCAGCTTTTGAGGAGTCTGTGTTGCAATTGCTTCAGGAAATTAAAACATAAGTAAGAGGAAATCAAAAGTCTATATAGGAATTAAAAAGTGACTTTGCTCAATTAAGACAAGATTTGACGCAAGTTAATTCAGATGTATCAGCACATGAGTCAAGACTGGCGCATTTGGAAACTGTGAGAATTGCTGATTTAGAGGCAATTCAGCGACAATCTCAAATTTCAATTGCGTCTCTCCAGCTAAAACAGAGGGAATGTAATCTGAGATTGAGGGGCATACCCCAGAAAGAGCGGGATAATTTGAAGGATTGGTTAACTGAAGAATTTGCAGCGTATTGGGGCCTCTCAAAAGAAGAATTAAATTCCTGGATTGATAAAGCCTACAGATTTGGACCTAAAAAAGATACTAAGATCACACATGACTGTATGGTGATTTTAAAAACCAAAGAGCAGAGAGATATTATTTTAGGCCACCATTACAAAAAAAGTTTAAAGATAGATGAGAACGGAATAATTCTGTTTAAAGACATTCCGACATACTTTTTGGCCCTGAGAAATAACTATACGGATTTGGCCAGTGCCCTAAGAAGAACATTTTCTTCAGGTGGGAGTTCCCAGAAGGATTATCTTTTAAATTTCAATGAAGGAAACAAAGAATAACAACTGTCGGAGAGAAAGAAAGATTTTTGGAGAAAAACGCAAAAGAGCATGGACTGGAAAGTTCTCCTTCATTAGGGGCAGGGGCAGTGGGCCCCTAACAAATCAGGATGTCTTTGAAAATCTACTCCTGGAATGTGAATGGTCTAAATTCGCGATTTAAGAGGAATCAAGTTTATCACGTACTGGCAAGACAGAATTTGGACATAATTTGTCTACAAGAAACACATGTTACAAGACTTCATAGGAAAATTCTCCAAAATAAGAAACTTGGGCAGGAATTTATTTCATCCGACAAAGTGAAAAAAAGAGGTGTGGTTTTTTTATGTTAAAGAAAAATGGAACCCCAAATTGTTGTTTAAAGATGAGGAAGGGAGGTACATTGCAGTTGAAATTACGGCACAAGGCGATAAATTTCTTTTGCTGGAAAAATCCAAGTTCCGGCAGACTACCAAAGATTTTCTTTGATATGACTGATAAATACGATTTGTCGGACATATGGAGGCTACAAAATCCAATGAAGAGAGATTTCACTTTTTTCTCAAATTCAAATCAATCTTTCTCGAGAACTGACTATTTATGGATATCCAGAGATTTGGTTCCTTAGGTTACTAAAACAGAAATTTGCCCTAAGACTTGCTCAGATCATAATGCAGTGGTTTTGGAGATGAAATTATACCTGCAGGGTTCCTTTAGATGGAGGATGAATGATGAGTTGTTGAGGAATGAACAGATGATTAGCAAAGCCCAAAAGACTCTAAAAGATTATTTTGAACTAAATATGAACACAGAGGTTGAAACAAGAGTCATTTGGGATGCAAGCAAGGCAGTAATGAGAGGTTTCCTCATACAACAGAACTCGATAAGGAAAAAGATACAGAATGAGAAAAAAGATAAAATTCTGTCTCAAATAAAAGACAAAGAGAAGAGTTTAAGATTAATGCCAAAGAGTCAACAGATTCCAAAAGAAATTAAAGCATTGCAGATTCAATTTTCTCAAATTATTAACCAGGAAATAGAATGGAAAATTAAAATGATGAAACAGAGAAACTTTGAATCTGCGAATAAATGTGGGAAATTGTTGGCTTGGCAATTAAAAAAGAGACAGAAGCAAGGTACTATTACAAACATTGTATCTAATGGAAAATCTATGGAAAACCCTGCAGATATAAGGAAATGTTTTCAGAAATACTTTAAACAGCTGTATAAAAAAGGTAAAGAAGATAAGGATAAAATTGAGCAATTTCTTGCGGCGAATGAAATGCAGAAAATTCCCGAGGATAAAAGGTTCCTACTAAATGGCATGATTACAAGACAGGAGGTTGAGATGGCAATAAATAAGATGCAGTTAGGCAAAGCCCCGGGACCGGATGGTCTTTCTGCAAAATATTATAAAATATTGAAAGATTGGCTAATTCAACCGTTGGCAGATGTGTGTAATAAGATTTTAAGAGGGGACAAAGCTCCCGAAACCTGGAAAGATGCATTTATCACTCTGATTCCAAAAATAGATCAAGATAGATCTGATGTAAAAAATTATACACCAATCTCATTACTTAATGTAGACTATAAAATCTTCGCAAACATTTTGGCCAATAGATTAAAAAAGGTTCTATCAAATTATATACATAAGGACCAGGCAGGATTTCTGCCTGGGAGACATATGAAACGTAACTTTAGAAATATAATTGATATAATAGAAAGGTTGGAAGCAAAAATAAATTGTAAAGCAATGTTAATATTTATTGATGCTGAAAAGGCCTTTGATAATGTTTCTTGGTTATTTATGATGAAAAACCTAGAAAGAATTGAGGTTGGCCAGGAATTTTTAAATGGTATCAATGCAATCTATTTTGAACAAAAAGCAAAAATCATAGTTAATAATGTGGTCTCAGAGGAAATCAGAATTGAGAAAGGAACCAGGCAAGGGTGCCCACTTTCCCCTCTGCTATTTATTTCTGTTCTGGAGGTTTTGCTAAACATGTTGAGGAAAGAGGAGGAGGTTAAAGGCATTGTAGTGGGATCCAAGCAATATAAATTAAAAGCCTTTGCTGATGACTTGGTTTTAACTTTACAAGATCCAGAAACCAGTGCAGTAAAAGCACTGGAGCTGATTCAAGAGTTTGGGCAGATAGCAGGATTTAAATTAAACAAGAGCAAAACCAAAGTTTTAGGAAAAAAACTTAGATAATGAGGAAAGAAAAAACCTTTTTGAAAGGACAGGCCTTGTTTCTGTGAAAAAAAGTTAAATATTTGGGTGTGAACTTATCGGTAAAGAATTTGAATCTTTATAAAGATAACTATGAAAAATTATGGAATGAAATCAAGAGAGATCTTGAGATATGGTCAAAACTAAAACTTTCATTGATGGGCCGAATATCGGTGGTTAAGATGAATGTATTGCCGAAGATGCTGTTTTTATTTGAAGTTTTACCAATCATTGATAATGTTAAATGTTTTAAAGAATGGCAGAAGGCATTGTCTAAATTTATCTGGCAGGGGGAAAAACCTAGAATTAAATATAAATTACTTACAGATATAAAAGAGAGAGGGGGCTTTTCCCTACCAGATTTGAAGATACACTTTGAAGCTGCCGCATTCTGCTGGATCAAGGATTGGATTCAATTAGAGAATGATGATGCGCTAGACTTGGAGGGATTGGATAATCGTTTTGGATGGCATGCATATCTATGGTATGACAAGGTAAAGGCCTACAGTGGTTTTAAGAATCATGTTAATTAGAAAGTCATTATACAGTGTACGGACTAGATACAAAGATCTCTTAGTAAGAAAAACACCAAAAAGGATTTCACCAATGGAAGCACAGGCCCAGAAAAAGTTAAATATGGAAAACAAATGGTTGAGGTATTCAGATTTGTTGTTAGAGAATCAGGAAGGTTTTAAATTAAAACCATTTGAACAAATGAAAGATAAAGTGAATTGGTTACAATATTATCAAATTAACGAATTATATAAGATGGATAAGAGAAATGGTTTTGCAACAGAAAAAACCAAATTGGAAACGGAGTTGTTAGATACTAATGATAAGAATGTGTCTAAAATGTACAGTTTGTTGTTGGAGTGGCACACAAAGGATGACCAAGTTAAATCGGTTATGATTGATTGGGCAAGGGATGTGGGACATAACATAATGATGGAGGATTGGGAGAAGCTATGGAGGAAAGGGGTGAAGTTCACTGCATGTACTTTGTTAAAGGAAAACATTATGAAGATGATGTATAGATGGTACTTGACCCCTGTAAAACTAGCAAAGATTTATCACAAAAGTGATAACTTTTGTTGGAAATGTAAAGAAAAAGAAGGTACTTTTTTCCATATGTGGTGGATTTGTCCCAAGGTGAAAGACTTCTGGGAGAAGATTTATAACAAACTGAAAAAAATGTTGAAATATACATTTATTAAGAAACCAGAGGCCTTTCTCCTTGGAATAACAGGTTTAGAATTGCCCAAGAAAGATGTTAAATTGTTCAAATTGTTATGAAGGAAAGGACTTCCAATCAAGTGCAGCAGAAAAGTTGTCCAAACAGAAACTGTTCACTTATTAAACCTCACCATCATTTCATCATTATCTGTCTATGTATTTCTAAGAGTAGAACCAAAAAGGAAACCTTCCTCTGCTTGTCCATATTAAGAGGATGCCAGCAAGGTTGAACCTTTCTGTAAAAAGAGGTTTTAAAACAAGTCTTACGGATTAGGGATTTAAATTGTGAGTTAAATCAATTTGATTTAAATCAAATCCACCCTCTAAGGCAACAAGGGATTGAACACATATCCCCACTGGCAATGGGAGTTAGTTTGGGTATGGGTGCAACCACTAAACTGAGAATATAATACGTAATGTGATTATACGTAAAACCAATAAAAACCATTTATATAAAAAAAGAGAGAATATAAACTATACGCCTATTTGCTTACCTGTCAAATATACGCGCCTCCTTCAAGACGTTCCCCAGATTAATGTAAGCGTCCAGGAAGTTGGGATCCAGGGTCACCGCCTGAGAATATTTAAGACAATTGATTTTTGTTACTAATGTAACAGCATGGTTACTTTTAAATAAGTGGGTCAATCCTACCTACCTACATTAATTTACCTAATCTACCTACCTACCTAATCTATATATCTACCTACCTACCTAATCTAATCTACCTACCATTAAACCTACTGACCTATCTACCTACCTTCCTATTTACCTACCTAGCTACCTAATCTATCTACCAATCTACTGTACCTACCCTACCTACCTACCTACCTACCTTATCTACCTACCTACCATCTAATCCAGGCATGGCAAACTTGGCCCTCCAGCTGTTTGGAGACTACAACTCCCATCATCCCTAGCTAACATCCCTGATCCCTAGTGGTCAGGGATGATGGGAATTGTAGTCCCAAAACACCTGGAGGGCTGAGTTTGGCCATGCCTGAATCTACCTACCTACCCTATCTATCCAATCTACCTATCTAATCTATCTACCTAATCTATCCATGTACCTACCTATCTAATCTACCTACCTACCCTATCTAATCTATCTACCTAATCTACCTACCTACCTATCATCTATCTAACCTATCTATGCAGGGAATATCAACTGTATGAGAAATCACTAATGGTACCAACAGGACGCTGGAGGCCCATTGCAGTAGAAGAAATGCCTCCAATTTTAATACAAAAAAGAATGGGAAATGTTTATTGCATATGGACAAAAGCAGTGTATACAAGTTAATACATTAGCAGGATTTTTAAAAAAACCAGCTGTAATGTTATAGGCAATGATTAAATTTGGAGGTAATTAGACCTGAAGATTAAATTGACATGCATGAATGAAGATAATTCAAAGGAATCAGGGGAGGAAGGGTAGGGAAGTCAAATAATCCCATAATGTGGGATTAACATTAATTGTATAGACAATTTAAAAAAAACAACACTTTAATGTAATGATTTGGTTTCTTGTGAAATTTTATATATATATATATATATATATATGCAGGTTTTGGTGTCTTCGGGTGTCTTCCCGTGTAAGAGTTGGGGTGTCTAGGCGACGTTTCGACGAGGTCTCACTCGTCATCTTCAGGCTGGTGCTTACGGCTTCTTGTTACTGGAACAGAGCAGGATCTCAGTGTTTGAGTTCCTATAAATACTGTTGAGGGGGTGTGGTGTATTCTGGGCAGAGAGGAAGTTCCCAGGATAGTGTGACTTTTCTTCTTTTGTTCCTTAATTACTAGAGGGATATCTTGAGTGATTTCTTGAGTGATATTCTGAGTACCACTTAGGAGGGTCATTAAGAGTGGATTAGTTGCTAAGGCTTTCGTGTCTTGACCTCTTGAGCTTGTGAAGAGTTTTTCTGAGAAGATGGCTGTACTGCACTTATTTGTGCTCTGGCTTGGCTTCGTGTATAGGGGCGAGCTGTGGTTTTGTGCCCTGTGCCAGTCAGATCTGTGTAGGGATTGCAGGGGGGTGTAGCATCCTGAGGTGCCACTATGGTTTGGCTACTGGATGGTGTCTGTAATTTATCTGTGGAGAGGGTCTGGGTTTGGGTCTGGTGTGGTTGATTGGTGATGGCGTTCTGTGTGCCTCTGGTTCTGGTGTCGGTTTTTGTGGGGAGGGCTAATTTCCAGATGTCTGGCAGGCGGGACGTGTCGTCACGCTTGTTCATGTTGTGAGGGTGTTTCTCTATCTCGATGGCTTCCATGATTATTCTCTTGTGGTGATGTTCCATGTTAAAGAGCAATTTGGAATCTGCAAAATTAATTTCGTGTCCTGTTTCTTTCATGTGTTGGAAAAGAGAGGAAGTTTTTTCTTCTTTTTTGACGGCATTCTTGTGTTCTGCGATACGTGCATTTATTCGTCTGTTTGTTTGTCCAATGTACGTGGCTGGGCAGACTTTGCAGGGTATTTCATAGACCCCTTGGTTTTCCAACTGGATTTTATCTTTGGGGTTTCTGAGGATATTGGCTATTTTTTGGTTGGTGCAAAAGGCTGTTTTGATATTGTGTTTATGGAGGATTTTGCTAATTTTATCTGTAGTGCCCTTGATATAAGGAAGGAGGGCCATGCCATTGTTTTCTTCTGTGTCTTGGTTTTTGGGGGGTGTTTCTTTTTGGATTAGCTTCGTAACCCTGTTTTGCTGGTATCCATTGGCGATTAACACATTTGAGAGATTCTGTAACTCAGTTGTCAAGTGGTCTTTGTCAGCCAGGCGTTTGGTTCTGGAGATGAGAGTCTTGGCTACGGAGTTTATTTGTGCAGGGTGGTGGTGTGATTGTGCATGTAAGTAGCGGTTGGTGTGTGTTTTTTTCCGGTAGATGGTGTGTCCTAGGGAGCCATCAGGTTTTTTGTAGATTAGGACGTCAAGGAAGGGAAGTTGGTTGTTGGCTTCTATTTCCATAGTGAATTGTATTTTGGGGTGTAGGCTGTTGAGATGTGTGAGGAAGCTATCTAGTTTTTCTTTCCCGTGTGGCCAAATTACAAAGGTGTCGTCAACATATCTGAGCCAAAGTTTGGGTTTGTGTTCTGACTTGTCTAAAGCATTGGTTTCAAAGTGTTCCATGTACAGATTTGCGATGACCGGTGAGAGGGGTGATCCCATAGGTGCTCCTTCTATCTGTTTGTATCTTTGTCCATTGTGGATGAAGTACGTGTTGGTTAGGCAGTGGTTGGTCAGGTCCAGGATGTATTCGGGGGGATTGTATTTGTTTTGGATGGCTGTCAAGGCTTCATTAATGGGCAATTGTGTGAAGAGAGATACAACATCGAAGCTCACAAGTAGGTCATCGGGATGTAGGTTTTGCTTCTTTATTGTTTCTATGAACTGGAAGGAGTTAGTAACGTGTGAAGCGATGGATTCTGCATAGGGCTGAAGTTGCTTAGCGAGAAATTTAGCGAGATTTTGTAGAGGTGAGCCTATGGAGCTGACTATTGGTCTGAGTGGTGTTCCTTCTTTGTGTATCTTGGGGAGACCGTAAATTGGCCCTCCCCACAAAAACCGACACCAGAACCAGAGGCACACAGAACGCCATCACCAATCAACCACACCAGACCCAAACCCAGACCCTCTCCACAGATAAATTACAGACACCATCCAGTAGCCAAACCATAGTGGCACCTCAGGATGCTACACCCCCCTGCAATCCCTACACAGATCTGACTGGCACAGGGCACAAAACCACAGCTCGCCCCTATACACGAAGCCAAGCCAGAGCACAAATAAGTGCAGTACAGCCATCTTCTCAGAAAAACTCTTCACAAGCTCAAGAGGTCAAGACACGAAAGCCTTAGCAACTAATCCACTCTTAATGACCCTCCTAAGTGGTACTCAGAATATCACTCAAGAAATCACTCAAGATATCCCTCTAGTAATTAAGGAACAAAAGAAGAAAAGTCACACTATCCTGGGAACTTCCTCTCTGCCCAGAATACACCACACCCCCTCAACAGTATTTATAGGAACTCAAACACTGAGATCCTGCTCTGTTCCAGTAACAAGAAGCCGTAAGCACCAGCCTGAAGATGACGAGTGAGACCTCGTCGAAACGTCGCCTAGACACCCCAACTCTTACACGGGAAGACACCCGAAGACACCAAAACCTGCATTCCTGTACCCGTGAAAATCTACGAAAGCAAATATATATATATATATATATATATATATATATATATATATATATATATTACACACACACACACATACATATATATATGAAATGCATCCAATTTTGACCGTTTTATTACAATCAGCCCTGTAACATCTTGTGTTTTCAAATGCACCACTAAACGAAATAGTGATATACTAATATGCAGCTGTTATTATGTGACTTGGTAAGCAGTACGATGACCGTCACAAACTCGGAAGTGTTTTTGACATAGATACACCACAAAACTAGAGATGGGAAGGCATGGAGAAAAAACCCGGAAAAATTGGGCAAAAAAAACCAGTTTCCTCCCCTATTTTTCCAAAGCCGTTTTTTTTCTGGGGAAAAAATTGGAAAAAAAGAGAGTTTGATATAGATTGAATATTCCACGCACATGTGGTTTTTTTTCAAATTTCCCGGGGGGAAACGGGGGGACGACCGTTTTCTTCTTCTTCAATTTTCCCGGTTTAGGGAAGTTTTGAATGACTGATGTTTTAATCTCTTTTTCATCTTTTGTTGGAAGCCGCCCAGAGTGGCTGGCGAAACCCAGCCAGATGGACAGGGTATACATAATAAATTATTATTATTATTATTATTATTATTATTATTATTATTATTCCTTATATTGTGGACATGTACATTGGTCAAGGCTTTCTGGGAAATGATATATGATGAGTTAAAGAAATTGTTTAAAAATACATTTGTCAAAAAGCCAGAAGCCTTCTTACTAGGTATAATAGGCAAAGAGTTTCCAAGAGAAAAGACTTTTTATGCAACGACGGCAGAGAGAATGCTACTAACCCAATGGGGCTTAGACTGGATTGTTATGAATGAAAAAATTATTATTTAAAAATTAAAAATTATTTAAAATAAGAAGATGAAAGAATGCTACTTGCCCAATTAATGTGGCTTATATTGGATTATTAATGAAAAAAAGAATTTAAAAATATTTAAAAAGAGAATGCTACTTGCCCAATTAATGGGGCTTTTTAAAAAAAAAAATTAACAATTTCAACTTAACACAGTATCAAAACATATCATATTCACTCTCCCCCCACCTCCCTCCCCCCGAGACTTCCCTCAGCTCCTCTGATTTCTCAACATGTATTATTATCTGCATACTGTAAAATTGTATAAATCCTTATATTATCTATTTACTGTGTTAACAATCCATTTGTGTATGTTTATTCAAAACCTGCCAGGGAGTCCAATTCATTTTGGTGTTTTGTTTTGTTTTAGTAATTTGTAAAAAGTTCCCAGTCTTCTTTGAAGTCACAGTTGTCCTCATCTCGCATTTTGTATGTCAGTACCGTATTTTTCGCCCTATAGGACGCACTTTTTCCCCTCCAAAAATGAAGGGGAAATGTGTGTGCGTCCTATGGGGCGAATGCAGGCTTTTGCTGAAGCCTGGAGAGCGAGAGGGGTCGGTGCGCACCGACCCCTCTCGCTCTCCAGGCTTCAGGAAGCTCTGCGCAACCCTCGGGAGACCGGCTCCGAGGGTTGCGCAGAGATGCCTGCAGTCCCGGGATCAGCGCAGCGCTGCACGGCCACTGGGAGCGGGGCGTGAAGTTCCGCCCCGCTCCCGATGGCCGCGCAGAGCTGCCTGCAGTCCCGGGATCAGCGCAGCTCTGTGCGGCCACCGGGAGCCGGGCGCGAAGTCCCGCCCCGCTCCCGATGGCCGCGCAGAGCTGCCTGCAGTCCCGGGATCAGAGCAGCTCGGCGTGGCCACCGGGAGCCGGGCGCAAAGTCCCGCCCCGCTCCAGATGGCCGTGCAGAGCTGCCTGCAGTCCCGGGCTCTGCGCAGCTCTGCGCGGCCACCGGGAGCCGGGCGCGAAGTCCCGCCCCTCTCCCGATGGCCGCGCAGAGCTGCCTGCAGTCCCGGGATCAGCGCACTTCTCCCCATAGCCAGCCCCACAAGCTCGGGGGACAGCGGGGAGGCAGAGCGTGCCTTCCCGCTGTTCCCCGACCTGGTTCTTCCAGCCCCGCATCTGGGGGGGGGGATTTTTTTTTTTATCCCCCCCCCCAAAAAAAAAACCTAGGTGCGTCCTATGGGCCGGAGCGTCCTATGGGGCGCAAAATACGGTAAATTTCTCTTGCCACTGTTCCTTTGCCGGGGTTTCCTGATTCTTCCGTCTTTGTGCTATCAAGCCTCTTGCCACTGTTGTAGCATATATAAATAAATTCTTTGTTTTCCTTGGCAGGTCTTGTCCTACAATCCCTAACAAAAATGCTTCTGGTTTTTTAAAAAATGTCATTTTGAACATTTTCTTCAATTCATTATATATCATTTCCCCCCCCCCCCCAAAATTAATTTCTCTACATTCCCACCACATATGATAAAAGGTCCCTTCTTTTTCTTTGCATTTCCAACATATGGTTGATCCGGTTTTGTACATTTTTGCTATCTGTACTGATGTTGTATACCATCTGTACATCATTTTCATATAGTTTTCTTTCAAGAGAGAACAGTCTGTAAATTTTAAATCTGTTTTCCAGTTTTTCCCAATCCTCAAATTGTATATTATGTCCTATATCTTGTGCCCATTTGATCATGACTGATTTTACCTCCTCATCTTTTGTTTCCCATTCTAACAGAATACTATATGCACCCTTCAGCAACTTTATTTTTCCTTCTATAACTTCCTTTTGAAATCTAGAAGTGGTATAACTAAATCCTTTCTTGTTATCTTCTTGGTATATATCATGTAATTGCCTGTAATGTAACCAGCTCTGAAAATGATCTTTTATCTCCCTGTACTCTTTTAATTTCCATTTTCCTTTTTGATCGTTTAATAAATCACGATATGTAAGCCACTTCCCTTTCTTGCCAAGTGGTTTGAGCAACAAAACCAGTCCCTAATTCATACCAAACATGCAGCCTCATAATACAATTTCAGGTCTGGGAGGGCAAAGCCACCTCTTTCTTTTGTATCTGTAAGTATCTTATGTTTAATCCTTGGCCTTCTGCACCCCCAGATAAACTTGGAAATTTCCTTCTGCCATCTTTTGAGGCAATCATCTTTTACCATTAATGGGAACGTCTGAAAAACAAAGAGCATTTTTGGCAAAACACTCATTTTTACCGCTGCTATTTTTCCGAGTAGGGAGAGGTTCATTCTGCTCCATATTTCTAAATTTCTTTTTATCTCAAGCCAATTTTTTCATAATTATCTTTATAAATGTTTATATTTTTTGCAGTTAACCGAATCCCTAAATATTTTACTTTTTTATGGACTTCTATCTCAATGCTTTGCTCCAACTCTTTTTCCTCTTCTTCCTTCAATTTTTTTATTAATAACTTAGTTTTATTTCTATTTAATTTAAATCCTGCCACTTCCCCAAATTTTTGAATTTTTTCTATGATTCTAGGGAGAGAATTTTTGGGGTCTTCCACTGTAATCACTAAATCATCAGCATATGCTTTCAATTTAAACTCATTTTTCCCAGTTTTTATCCCAGTGATCTCTTTTTGTCTGCTCTTATACTTCTAGCAAGTACAGTGGTACCTTGGGTTACAGACACTTCAGGTTACAGACTCCGCTAACCCAGAAATAGCACCTTGGGTTAAGAACTTTGCTTCAGGATGAGAACAGAAATCGCATTGTGGCGGCGCGGCAGCAGCAGGAACCCCATTAGCTAAAGTGGTGCTTCAGGTTAAGAACAGAACGAATTAAGTTCTTAACCCGAGGTACCACTGTACTTCCAGGACCAGAATGAACAAGAGTGGTGATAGTGGACATCCTTGTCTAGTTCCTTTATTTATCTTACAATCATCCGCTATCACCTGATTTACAATTAATTTAGCTTTTTGTTCTGAATATATTGCTTGTATTCCCTTTAAAAATTTAATTCCACAATTAATTTCTTCAAGTAATTTGTCATGAAATTCCAATCTGAATCTTGTTTTGGAATTACTGTGATGTAGGCTTCTTTCCATGTTTCTGGAATTTCACCTGTATTTAAAATCTCATTCATGACATCTTTCAATGGGTTTACAAATTGTTCACTTATTTTTTTATAATACTTTGCTGTTAATCCATCTGGACCTGGAGATTTGCCATTTTTTGTCCACTTTATTGCCTCTAACACTTCTTGAACTGTTATTTGAGTATTTAAGATCACCATTTGTTCCTCTTTAATTTTGGCAGATTACTACTTTTAATATATTCCTCAATTAAAAAAAAATTTCCTTCCCTTTCCTTTACAATTCTGAGAAATATTTTACAAATGCTGCTCTTATTTCCTTCATCTTATCTGTGATCTTTCCATTTATGTTAATTTTGCTTATGGAGTTTCTTTGTTCACTTTTCTTCAACTGCCACACTAGCAGTTTTCCTGATTTATTGGCATGCTCAAAATATTTTTGTTTCATTCTTTTTATTTTCCAACTAATTTCCTCATTAACTATCATTGTGTATTGAGTTTGTAATGTTCTAATTGCCTGTTTAACTGACTCTTTATTTGCTTTCTTTGACAATTGTTTCTCCTTATCCACAATTTCATCCAAAATCTCTTTCTTCCTTTATTCTTTCAAAATTTTTTAAATGAGTTTTGTTGTATAAGCAGTCCCCTCATTACTGCCTTGTGTCCCAGATCATCTGCAATTTTGTCTGTCTCTGAATGTTTATTTCAAAATAATCACTCAGTTTTTAACTTTTTCCATAAATTTTTGATCATCTAATAATCAACTCAGACTGGAAACTTCACACTGGACTTCAAGCATCTGGCATTGTGTGCCTCCCCATTCTTCCTCCAGACTCTGGGTCCTTGGTTTCCAAATGAGATGCAAAAGCTGCTCTCATCAGAAAAGAGATTTGGGGAGCCATGTCATCGGCTGGTGTTGGTCCACTGTGCTTCATTAAGTCCAGGGTCAACGCAGCCGTCTACCAGGAGATTTTGGAGCACTTCATGTTTCCTTCCGCAGACGAGCTTTATGGGGATGCTGACTTCATTTTCCAGCAGGACTTTGGCACCTGCCCACACTGCCAAAAGTACCAAAACCTGGTTCAATGCCCATGGGATTACTGTGCTTGATTGGCCAGCAAACTTGCCTGACCTGAACCCCATAGAGAATCTATGGAGCATTGGGAAGAGAAAGATGAAAGACATGAGACTGAGCAATGCAGAAGAGCTGAAGGCTGCTATTGAAGCATCCTGATCTTCCATAACACCTCAGCAGTGCCACAGGCTGATAGCATCCATGCCACGCCACATTGAGGCAGTAATTGATGCAAAAGGGGCCCAAATCAAGCACTGAGTACATATGCATGCGTCTACTTCTCAGAGGTCCAATATAGCTCTATTTGCAGTCCTTGTTTTGCTGATTTCATTTAATAGTCTAATTTTCTGAGATTGTTAATTTGGGGTTTTCATCACAATTATAACAATTATAACAAATAAAGGCTTGACATATCTCGCCTTGCATGCCATGAGTCTATCTCATATATTAGTTTCACCTTTTAAGTTGAATTACTGAAATAAATGAACTTTTCCATGAGTTTCTAATTTTCCGAGTTTCACCAGTAAATCACCCATTAAAATCATATTTTGGTCTGCAAATTCAAGTTTCCATTTTTTGTTTAAAAAAAAACCTGCTTTTTTTCTCATTGGGGGCATAAATTCCCACCAAGATCACCTTCTCTCCCTGAATTTTTATTTGAACTATTAAAATCCTACCTTTCTCATCCTTCTGAATCAATTTGGGTTCTAATGCAGGAATAATGTAAAAAATTACTCCGCTCTTTTTTGCTTTATCCGCCAAGATAAAGTCCAATCCTAATATTTTATTAATTAAAACTCTTTTATGCTTTCTTGCAATGTGTGTTTCTTGAAGACAAATTATATCTAGCTTTTGTTTTAAAATTACAGTTGAATCTTGTTACGTTTAGCTTTGCAGTTCAAACCGTTCACATTCCAGCTCAATATTTTAAGATTGGCCATTATCAGAGTCAGTTACAATATCTGTTTTTCCACCTGTTGCTCATTCCAACGACAGCCGCTCCAAAGCACCTCTTTGTTCTGCTATTGGGTCCGTTCTCGTGTCATGTCCAGGGTCTAAGTCTCTCCTATGTTTTTCAAAAAATTCTTTGGCCTGGTATTCTGTTGTCAACCTGTATCTTTTTTTTCATAAATGTGAATGAAATCCTTTCTGGATATTCCCATTTATACCTGATGTCCACCCTCTTCAATGCTGTTGCTAAAAACCAGTACATATGCCTCCTAAGTCTCAATTTCAGTGGAATTTCCCGAAAAATGTCAACTTTCTGTTCAGCAACCAGCAGACTGCCCTCAAAACTTTTTTGAAGGATTGCATCCTTCATTTTTTTTTTTGAAACTAGTGTTAATAGGACATCTCCTGGCCACTTTCTCAGTCTACTTTCTCTCGTCTTTACTCTGAAACAGCTCTCCATTCTGCAATAGTCTGTGTAACATATGGATCTAAATTCTGTTCTGTCTCTGATTCTGGTAGGCCTCTTATTCTTTCTGTCCTGTCTCTCTCTCTTAGCTGTAAAAGGAGGATTTGATCTTCCGACTCATTTTGCTTCTCTTGTAGTCCTCCCACTGTCCCCATGACTGCTTTTTGTTCCTCCTTCAAGCGCCCTAACTCCTCAGTAGTTTTTTTCCAATTTATCCACTTTGATTTCTAAATTATTGACCTTTTCACCTAATTTTCCAAATTGTTCTGTCAGTAACTTGTTGGGAGTTCTCCATATCCCTATGCACTTGTTCTGTCAACAATTTATTAGATTTCTCCATATCCATATGCACTTGTTGAGTAAAACTTTTCATTGACTGAACCATCTCTTTCTTGAATTCCATAAACTGTTGTGTAAGGAAATCAGTATGTTCTGCTTTCCCTACTTTTCTAATGTCTCTTCCTGCACACTTGCTCGTCTTTTGTCCATAGCAGATTTCCTAGTAACCACTCCTGCCTGTTGCTTACCCACCATATCTAGGCCAGCAGTCTTTCCCACAGTTCGGCACTCGTTTTGAACTCTTCAAGGCCACACCTGCGCTTCCTGGCTCAGCTCAGAAGTGTAAATACTTTCCCACTCCCAGACTGAACCATGAAAGTTTTATTTCCCTTTAAGCAACCTTCCCTCTCCTAGCAATCCCTCAAGACAGTAAACCAAAAACAGACAAAAAAACATAAAATAGCCCAAGAACAGACAAAGGAAGGATATAAAATAATACCTCACTGTATAAAATACAGAAAGTAGCAGTTCTTATACCCAAGCTCTTAAAAAACAGAAAGAAAAAACAGTTCCAAGTCAAATCAACTCAATCAAACAAACAAGACCAGTCCCAATCCAGGCGACATATAAAATTAATATAAAATCATATACTTCTCTTCACTCCTGTCCTTTCATTTTCCAGAAGATAGTGGGAAATAATAGTCCAACTTTTTATAAATCCAGGCTGTACTTTCAAACTAAAAGTCAATGTCCAATTCCACGTCCATGTAAACTGTTCTTTAGTATTTTGTAATCCAAATTTTTCCAACTTTTTGGCTTTATATATAAGTCCCATATATATTTTTTGACAGGTAGTATTTCTTAAATCCCCTGGTCTTCTAAAGGCACTGATGTTAATTCCAAAGCTATTCCAGGTTCTCCTTCCTCCTTTAGGAATTTCTCCCTCAATAAGGTAGAGAGTTCTCCTGCTTAGCCCCAATTTAATGCCTCCAAGTTCCAGGGCTGGGATTAAAGCTCGTATTTCCACAGCCTTCCCCCCCCCCGTCTTTTTGCTTCCTACTCTGCCAAAGGTATCAATCTGTCAAGTTCTCTCCAGTTGTTAATTTGTATCCTCCCCCCCCCCCCGGTAACTTGACACAACTGTTTCTAAAGTCTATCCAAAAGAAGGAAACAGTCTCAAAAGTCCAAGTCAAACTCTTACAAAATCTCCATGGCTGTAAATGCCTCTCTGTCTCCCATTCACAAAAAAGTCCCTTGCAGAGCCTGTCCGCAGAAATCGGAAGCTGACTTTCTTTTTGGCTTCCGTTTTACCAAATCAGTCAATTTAATCCTAATTCTTCTTTTTTAAAGCTTTATTTGGCCTTTACCTCTAATTGGAAAATCCGCTGCTTCTGTGGCGGTATGTGGCTTCAGTAGAAGAGTGCGTTGGAGCCGTGAGTGGACTCAAGCCTCCTCCTTTGCCCCCGTGCGCAAAACGACAGCTGGAGGATTGGGGGGGGGGACGAATTATTGCGCTCTGCTGGACCCCTACGACCCCCACTCCACCATGGGGTTTTTTTCGGGGGTGCGCCAGCCCTGGCGGTCACCCCTAATGCTCTAATTGCCTGGACCGTGTCATCCCTTAAGCAGACGACACAGAGCTCACCGCCATTAGTCTCCGCAGCAAATGAGGCTTAGATTGGATTATTGATGAAAAAATTAATAAAACATGATTTAAAAAGAGAATGCTACTTGCCCAATTAAAGTGGCTTAGATTGGATTGTTATGAATGAAAAAAATAAAAATATATATATTTCAAAGAGAGAGAGAACACTACTAGCCCAATTAATGGGGCTTATAGTGGATTATCATCATCGTTATAATTATTATTATTTTTCCAGGCCTTCCCATGTCTACAGAGCCCAGAACCCCCGGGACAGTTACCTTCTCAAAATGATGAATCGCCAGCCAGATTTCCCCTTGCGCGTTGAACACGCAGCCGAGGTTACTCCACGCCACTGCAAAGTTGGGCTGGGTCTCGATGGCTTTCAGGTAGCAGGCCTTGGGAGAGTCAAGGGGCAGTAGGTACAGGGGGAACGGGATATTTGCACAAAAGAAAAGCAAGAAAAAAATTCCCATTAGTCCCCCTCCTCTGACCGGCCAAAAGTGATCCTGCAGTAGAGGCTCGCTCGCGCCAAAACTAGCCTGCTGGCAGATGGAGCTGCGCTGGCGCAAACCAGGACCCAAGTGCAAATCCACCATTATCAGTTACGCTGATCCTTCAATATATAGCAATTCTTTCCTAGCGAGCAATTCCTCAGCCAAGTCCAGGGAAGCTGCTTTCGGATTCGCAACTGGCTTGCGATACGCCACCGTTTGGATTGCGACACAGTTTGGATAGCATCCCGACTGAGGTCTAGTAGCTCTTCAGATGACCTGTGGGCCTGTCTCTCCCAAATATTGTCCAGTTAAGTCAAAATTGCAATGGTGCCTTGGTTCTCAAACGCCGAAAACCCGGAAGAAAGCGTTAAAATTCTTATTTTACAGAAAGGTTCAACCTTGTTGGCATTCTCTTTATATGGACAATACAAAACTTTTTTATTGAAAATGCCTGCTCCATAGGTCTTATCTTACTACACTAGGGATTATATATAATCCAATTTCATGCATATCAGTTAATATCTTGACCCTGCTCCACTGAATTGAAATTTCAGCCTTCATGACATAGGAAAACAGCCAAGTAAACAGCTCTTTTCGTGGAGGAGGGTCAAGATATTAACTGATATGCATGACATTTCAGAAACGGCTATATAATCCCTAGTGTAGTAAGATAAGACCTTTGGAGCAGTTTTTTATAAACTGCCCTAATGGACAAGGGCAGGTTTCCTTTTGAGAATCATAAAATTCCTGCTACTCAAACACATTGCTTTCTGAACGTTTCGGAAGTGCCACGGACTTCTGGAATGGATTAAGTTTGGTGCTTTTGTTTTTGTAATTTATTTTGTGATTTTGTTTTGGAGGCTTTTTCAATTACTTTGTTTTTGTGACTGTGGAACCCAGTTCAAATACTGATGGACTGATTGTCTGCCTGCGGAAAGGGATCAAAGCCCCCCATCCAAACAATGACTTTACTACCGATGCATGGATGGATGGATGGATGGATGGATTGTGTGACTGCGGAAAGGGATAAAAGCCCCCCCATCCAAACAATGACTATCATCAGTGCAGGTAAGGAAAAAAATTAATTTTAATTTTTATCATCTACTATACTGTTTTATTTATTGTACAATACAGTACATTATTGCTTTCAATTCATGGATAAATGGTCTAGTTAGATAGCAAAATCCGTGTTCAATGGCTGTTTTAGGGGTTGTTTTAAAAAGCCTGGAACAGATGGCTCCGTTTTGCATTCCTTTCCATGGGAAAGAACGTCTGGGTTTCGGAACAGATTCAGTTTGAGAACCGTGGTACCCCTTTTACAGAAAGGTTGAGCCTTGCTGGCGTCCTTGGTTTCGGAATGCTTTGGTTTCAGAAGGGACTTAATTTGAGAACCAAGGCACCACTGCAAGTAGAAATTAAATTAGAAGATCCAGGGTACCGCACGAAAGACACGGTCTCTCTCTCTCTTTTCAAAGAACAAAAACTTGGCTCTCTGAGCCTGAACTCACCTGTCCAAGACGCACACCTGAATGTTACCTTCACAACCTCAAATGACAGCTTTGTACAAAGGTCCCGGTCCCTGCAATGCAAGCGCGAGAAGTCGCCAGCGCCCCCTAACAGCACGCCGCTCGCACCCTCGCTGCCAACCACCGCGCTTTGCCGCAAGGCCCATGGGTACTGTGAGAGGCCAACCAGACCGATTCATCTCCCGGACAGGCCTGCATGAAAACTGGGGGCGGAGGCGGGGGTCTTAAATTTGTGCCGGAAACCTCGATGCATCACAACCCAATTTCGTCAAGAGGCCTAGAGGAGCCGCCCGGGTGGAGATGAATCATCTAGTCCACCATTCACAAGGGCCCCATCACACGCAGTGCGCGTTTCCGCTGCGCCGCCTTTGCGCTACCACAGGACCACAGCGCGTCATCGGCAGAACAGAACGCTGCAATCCAAACAAAGAAGGAAAAAAGGATAAAAAAAAGGAACCACCAGGAAGAGTTAGATGCTTTAATTAAGTCCTTTCCCAATTATCTCTCTTAAATCTTAAGGTACTTTTTTTACGTTTATTTCTCGGAAAGAAACGTGGCTAGGACTATCAATTGCTCTCTAACGTTACTCGCTCGTACAGAAAATATTTAAGCAGTTTCCAAAGCCACAGGACAGAATATTCAGGCACGGAGCAAATGTTTTTTGTCGTGGCAGTTACAAACCCGTTACCATATTTCTCATGCGAGTTTTCGGTGTGTTCCTTCCTGGAAGAAGAGGAGGAGGAGGAGAGTCTCTGCTTTAGATCCAGCCCTTGAGCTCCCTCTCCTTACGCATGGAAAAGGTTTCCCCCACCTGAAACCTTCTAAATGTAATATCAGTGTTGGAAAACCAAAAACGAGAGAGAAAATAAAACAAGATCATTAGTAAAAAGTTCCAACAAAGCAATCAATAATCTCTGGGTATGTCTTAACACAGGGGGGTGGAGGGCGGTTGGTCTGTAACGGGGGGGGGGGCATGCAGAAGGGAAAGGGGTTAATGGGGGGGCAACAGCAAACTGGAAGAAAGGCTCCGAAACTCCTGCAACAATTGTATTTCAATTCAGGTGGTAAAGATTGTGCTGGTTTGGTCTTGCAAATGCACTGATGGCCAAAGAAATACATTGCCGTTTGTCCAGAATATATATAGATGTATTCTCCCCCCCCCCCGGGTTTAATGGAGTTCTTGCAAAAAATGGAATAACACTTTCAAGCTAGGCGTCTCTCCAGAGCTCTGAAACAAAGAAGTCAGCAACCTAAGGCAGGCGCGATGTCTCGGCCGGTGACCAATCACGCTAGAAGCCGCGGTGGCGTGCGATTCGAGTTAGCTGTCCGCCTGGTGCTTTGGAGAAGGCGTTTGGATGCCCCCACCCCATTCAGAGTTGACACAATGGGGCTGGCCGGAGCGGCTGCCTGCCCAATCGGTGCTTGGAATTTGTCCGTTCCCAGAACCTGAAAGCAGATTCTCCTGAAAAGCAGGCTTTCTCCTCTCCCCACCCACCCCCCGCCCTGAACGGCAACCAGTCGGAAGCTACACTGTTGACGCACCCCACTCAGAAGCAGGCGCGTGGGGCTGGAAGGGAAGGACCTCTGGTGCTCCTTCTCGTTCCTCCGTGTCCCAGCAGCACAGCTTTGTAAGGTGGCTTGTAACAAGGCAATTTTGGGTCCCATTTGAAAGCCCCCGCTTGGCAGAGAGACGTTTTGGGGTTCAAATTCTCGGCTGCAAACCGGACTGCTAGAAGCCACCTTCCCACTCTCAGCCGCACATTTTTCTTTGATCAGCTCATCTCCCGAGCAAACCAGCCACGTCACTCAACCCTTTGGACAACGACAGATTGTTCGAAAGAAGCAAACCAGGACCAGGACTGTTTGCCAGCCTTTCTTCCACTATGGAGACGGGGGCGGGAAAAGGTTAAAGAATCATCTTTTTTTCAATGCCATATTCAGAAGGAAACATTCGATAAGGTTCTTCTCCACTTACAAGCCGCAAAGGACTTTAGAAGAGTGCCTGCTTCTCACAGGAACCGCGGACTAAGTCAGCAGGCAAGCCTCAGTTTGGAAGGAATGTTTCTTTCCAGATCAGAGAATGGTGGCGCCCCTGAGTCACATCACAATAGTGGGTAGTCTCGTTCTGCGGCAAGACTCAACGTCTTAAAACAAGTATTAATGGGGGCTTGCCAGATCTGGCCCCACAACTACGCTGGGGGAATTCAAGGCCTTCGGCTTCTCAGCCATTTCTCGGGAGTCTTGCAGATCAGCGGAGCATCGAAGACTTGGCGCAAGCGTTCACATTCTCAAAAGACTGATGTTTTAAAACTCATTCTACAGAACACCTACCTTGGCTTCTTCCAAGCGACCCAGGGCTTTGAGCAGATTCCCCAGGTCACTACGCACGCAGTACAAGTCCTGGAAATTAAATGCATCGGGTCAGTCCCCAAAAGAGGCAATAGTGACATCAAAAGATTATATACAGTGGGGCCTTGGTTCTCGAGCAGCTTACTTCCTGAACAACTTAGAACTCGAACGCTGCAAAGCCGGAAGGAGGTGTTCCGTTTTTTTAACTTTGCCTCGGAAGCTGAATGGACTCCTGAGCTTCCATTTTTACTGTTGTGCAGCAAATTTTAGTCCCCCCATCATAATCAAGGGTTTTTTCATCCATTTTACCTGTACGCAGCAAATTTAAGTCCCCCCCCCCATCGTAATTACCGTACTTTTCGCCCTATAGGACACACTTTTTCCCCTCCAAAAATGAAGGGGGGAAGTGTGTGCGTCCTATGGAGTGAATGCAGGCTTTCGCTGAAGCCTGGAGAGCGAGAGGGGTCAGTGCGCACCAACCCCTCTCGCGTTCCAGGCTTGAGGAAGCTATCCGCAAGCCTGCGGAGCCCGGCGGGAACTTCCACCAGGCTCCACAGGCTTGCGGACAGCTGCCTGCAGCCCAAAGCCCGGGGAGCGTGGCGCTGTGCACCTCGGGCTTCGGGCAGCTCTCCGCAAGCCTGTGGATCCCGGCGGGAGTTCCCAAGGCTTGTGGATAGCAGCCTGCTGTCCTCGAAGCCAAAACAGCGAGACGGAGGGCTGCGCAAAGCCTCCGCGGGGCGGCGGGGTGAAGGCACCCCGCTGCCCTGTGGAGTCTACAAAGGATGTCCCCGAAGCCTCAAGCCTTTGGAGTGCAGCTGCGCTCCAAAGGCTTCAGGGATCTTTAAGGCTGGCGGTGGGGGAAAGCAGCGCTTCCCCCCACCGCAGGCCCCACAAGCTCGGGGGGCAGCGGCAAGGCCTGCTCTTGAACACACCTTAAATGCACCTTGTTTTTGAGGGGGGAAACAAGAAAAAAATTGTTTCTTATTCTCCACCTCCTATGGTGTGTCCTATGGTCCGGTGCGCCCAATAGAGTAAAAAATACGGTAAGTTTTTCCCCATCCCGTTTGCATCCTTGAGCAGCTAATTTAAGCCCCCCCCCCCCCCCCGCCATCGTAATTGAAGCCTTCCATTTCTGATTGCAGTGTTCTGAGGCAATATTTGGTGCTTTTGTTTTTGCTATTATTTGCATTTTTGTTTGTGTGGCTTTTTCATTTTCCTGACTGTGGCTCATTTTGCGTTTTATGGTTGATTGATTGTATGGCCGCAGAAATGGATCAAAGCCCCCTATCCAAACAATGACTATCATCAGTGAAGGTCAGGAATTATTTTTTTTAAAAAAATTATCATCTATGGTACTGTCTTATTTCTTTTATAGTACAGAACATTGATGAATGCTTTCATTTTACGGATCAATGGTCTCATTAGATAATAAAATTCATGTTAAATGGCTGTTTTAGGGGTTGTTTTTATAAGTCTAGAATGGATTAATCTGTTTTGCATCACTTTCTGTGGGAAAGCCTTGGTTTTGGAACACTTTGGTTTTGGAACGGACTTCTGGAACGGATTCAGTTTGAGAACCAAGGGACCACTGTATATAGAGATTGTACAGTCTCTCATTATCTTCATCCTTTGTATGCTTGGTTCCTTTAAACATCAGAATCTTGCGGAAACGGACAGGTCTTGAAAACACCACCAAGAATAACACAGCAGATTCAACATGGGGACAAAGTCAGCCCCACTTAAGACCCCCCAAAGTGCTGCCCCAGATTAAGATATGTGGCTGTATGTTCTCTGCTCTTCCTGGACTGGTACCAACAACGGGGGAGACACAAGCAATGAAAGGAGAGTGGCATAGATGGGCAGTTTCAGGTACATAGCCATGTTGATCTGTGATAGCTATAAGAATTAACAAGTTGAAAGATGAACAAATGTTTTTTAATAACTCCAGTGGCACCTTAAAGATCAACTAAATATAAGCTTTCAGTGTATGAGCTTTGACCTGAACCCCCCCAAAACGGAGGTAGATCACTGTCACTTTTTTATTTTGTAAGTAGATTGCAGTCTCTTGGGAGTTGGCCGTCCCTGATACACAATTAGAAGATGGGGAACGGTTATGGAAAGAGGGGATTAATTTGACAGCTTGCAGTTCGCTGAAAGAAAATGCTATGGCCTCTTTTAAGGCAGAATACTCTTCTTCAGGGCAAATAGGGGTTGCCTGAGTCGTGAATGAAAATGACCGCGTATTAGGGAAATGTATTCTGGCAACCTACCTTTTGCAATTTTTTGAGACTTCAACTGACTGCTTTTGACACCCTTCCGGTGCAAACTGGGCACAGGGCCCTCTTACAACCAGTAACTCGTCTAATAGTCGAAATAAATAAATAAAAACTGAGTATCTGATGAAGTGTGTATTACACATGCAAGCTCATACCTTGAAAGCTTATATTTAGTTGATCTTTAAGGTACCAAAGGAATTATTTAAAGAGATTTTTTTCATCTTGTTATTTATTATGATAGATGGGCAGTGTAAGCCATCACCTGGGCACTTGTTTAAGAGTGTTTAAAAACGGTCTTTCAAATGGTCAGAGCAAAAGTGATCCCGTACTTCTATGCATCAGCAAACCAGCTTCAAAAAAAGACTAGGAAACTACTGAGGGGAGTCCAAGCCTTGAGACACAGGCACAGTACCACTATACTGCAGTACCACTACAGCCTCGAGAATAACTAAGAGGCTTAAAAGATAAATGTAGAGGACCCTGACAGTAAAGTCCAGTCACTAACAACTCTGGGGTTGCGGCGCTCATCTCACTTTACTGGCCGAGGGAGCCAGCGTTTGTTCACAGTTTTTTCCAGGGTCATGTGGCCAGCACGACTAAGCCGCTTCTGGCAAAACTGGAGCAGTGCACAGAAACGCTGTTTGCCTTCCCGCCAGAGCAGCGCCTATTTATCTCCTTGCACTCGGACATGCTTTCGAACTGCTAGGTCGGCAGGAGCTGGGACCTAACAACAGGCGCTCGCCCTGTAGCGGGGATTCGGACCGCCGACCTTCCGACTGGCAAGCCCAAGAGGCTCAGTGGTTTGCACCACAGTGCCACCCGCGTCCCACTTCCGAGGAGACTTGGACATTTCAGAATACGAAGAGCCAGCTGCAAAGCTTTCGAATCTGAAAACGGAATCGCTTTCGGGATCGAGCCGGTTCAAAGCCACGACTTAGGTTTCGCAGAGAACTCTGCCTTCTCCCGGCGGAATTCAACTTACAGGGTTGTACTGCAGGGCAGAGACATAGGCCTGCACCGCTCCTTCCATGTCGCCTGCGGCAACTAAAGCAGCGGCAAGGTTGATGTATCCGTCAATGAAGTCCGGCTTGAGGCGCAGAGCGTGCCGATAGTGCTCAATTGCCTCCTGCAGTTGGCCCCGTTCCTTGTACACGTTCCCCAGATTTGAGTAGGCTTCGGCCAGCAGTGGGTTCTGCTTGATTGCCAAAGTGCTGAAGTGAGCAGACCTGGGGAGGGGGAAAACGCAAGATTGTCTGGCATTTAATCTAATAGGTACTTACTTACTTTCTATCTATCTATCTATCTATCTAAAGGTAAAGGGGACCCCTGACCATTAGGTCCAGTCATGACCGACTCTGGGGTTGCGGTGCTCATCTCGCTTTATTGGCCGAGGGAGCCGGCGTACAGGTTCCGGGTCATGTGGCCAGCATGACTAAGTCGCTTCTGGCGAACCAGAGCAGCACACGGAAACACCGTTTACCTTCCTGCCGGAGCGGTGCCTATTTATCTACTTGCACTTTGACGTGCTTTCGAACTGCTAGGCTGGCAGGAGCAGGGACCGAGCAAGAGGAGCTCACCCCTGGGGATTTGAACAGCTGACCTTCTGATCGGCAAGTCCTAGGCTCTGTGGTTTAACCCACAGCGCCACCCGCGTCCCCATTTATCTAACACTATATATATATATATATATATATATATATATATATATATATATATATATATATATATATATGCAGGTTTTGGTGTCTTCGGGTGTCTTCCCGTGTAAGAGTTGGGGTGTCTAGGTGACGTTTCGACGAGGTCTCACTCGTCATCTTCAGGCTGGTGCTTTCGGCTTCTTGTTACTGGAACAGAGCAGGATCTCAGTGTTTGAGTTCCTATATAAAATTTCCTCTTTTATAACAAATTGCAATCAACAATGATTCAATTTTACACACACACCCCCCGCGGCGACTGCCCTCATCTTCCCTTTCTGGTTTGTTACAAACACTGTTTTCTGCATGTTGATGTACTTTAAATATTGTTACCGTATCTTCCTCCATATTTTAATTAAATAAAATTGTGAATGTTTTTTCAAAACCTGCCAGAGTCCATTTCTTTATGTTGTTTTTGTAAATAGGTTGTTAAAGATTCTCATTCATTTTTAAAGTCTCTATTGCCTTTTTCATGCAATTTATCTGTTAACTTTGCTAATTCTGCATAGTTCATCAGTTTTTCTTGCCGCTGATCTTTCGTCAGTACTTCTTCAGTCTTCCAACCTTGAGCTAATAAAATTCTTGCCGCTCTTGTAGCATACATGAATATTTTCCATTTATTTTTTTGGTAGTTCATGAGCTGAAATGCCTAGCAAAAAAGCTTCTGGCTTTTTAACAAATGTCATTTTGAACATTTTTTTCCAATACATTATATATCATTTCCCAAAAGTTTTTAACTATTTTACATTCCCACCACATATGATAAAAAGTGCCTTATCTAATAGGTACTTTCAACCCGCTTTGGTACCATCACATTATTTGATGGTGGACAGAAATGTACAGAACTTCAACACAAAACCATTATTCCTGGCTTGACGCAAACAAATTCTGCTTGAGTGGTGGGAAAAGTAGCTTGCATTTTGTGCAACCTGACAAGATGCCCACTCTTTTCATCTGGGCCCATTAGGAGTTCCAAATTCTGCCAAATTGGCAAAAATGACCGAAAGAATCAGAAATCAGGAAGACCAAAATTTCAATAAGGAATGGGGGAAATATATAATTTATCTTAAAAACCATTGTAGACAGCTAGAATCATGGGTAGGCAAACTAAGGATCCGGCCCAATTGCCTTCTCAATCCGGTCCATGGACAGTCCGGGAATCAGCATGTTTTTACATGAGTAGAATGTGTCCTTTTATTTAAAATGCATCTTATTTGTGGGGCGTAGGAATTTGTTCATTTTCCTCCCAAAATATAGTCGTCCCCCCCAAGGTCTGAGGGACAGTGGACCGGCCCCCTGCTGAAAAAGTCTGCTGACTCCGGATGATTATGACACTTGTAGATTAATGTTGAATTCTGGACCTAACAGAGATGTAATAGATGTGGATTATTATAAAACATGCCAGAGGAAATGGTTAACAAAAGGACCCACAATGGGGAGGAGGCAAGTCCAGGAGATTCTTTGGAATCTTGTTTTCATGTTGGTTGTTGGATAATCAATCTTAAGACGTTAAACTGAAAAACTGAAGTGTTTTTTTAAGTAAAAAACCTTCTGAATTAAGATATACCATATTTTTCCATCTATAAGATGCCCCCATGTACAGTGGTACCTCTGGTTACGAACTTAATTCGTCCTGGAGGTCCGTTCTTCAGTTGAAACCATTCTTATCCTGAGGCCCGCTTTTGCTAATGGGGTCTCCTGCTGCACAAAGTTTGCAACCAGGAGCTGCTACTTTTGGGTTAGTGAAGCTCATAACCTGAAGTGTTCGTAGCCAGAAGTGTTCGTAACCAGAGGTACCACTGTACAAGAAGCTCCCTACTTTGGGGGACTCAAAGATTTAAGAAAATTGGGGGGGGGAGTGGCCTAGAGCAGGCATAGGCAAACTTGGCCCTCCAAATGTTTTTGGCCTACAACTCCCATGATCCCTATCTCACAGGACCAGTAGGTCAGGGATGATGGGAATTGTAGTTCCAAAACAGCTGGAGGGCCGAGTTGGGCCACCACTGCTCTAGATCAGGCGTGGCCCAACTTGGCCCGCCAGATCTTTTGGGACTACAACTCCCATCATACCTAGCTCACAGGACCAATGGTCAGGGATGATTGGAGTTGTAGTTCCAGAACAGCTGGAGGGCCAAGTTTGGCTATGCCTGGCCCAGAGTATAAGATGCCCCCTAATTTTTGACATTATTTTTTTGGAAAAAACCTAGTATGGTAATAAACACCAACCACACATTTTAACTATGTCTAAAACAAGGAATGCTGTTTGTTATTTCTCCTGCATTAATAACGCTCTGTGCAGTACTACTACAATCATCATTAATGGAAATACCATGTGAATAAATGACAAAAAGGTCATTGCTTTTCACCTGTTCTGCACTCCTTTTTCGAATATCCTTTCACAACTAGGTTTAAGAAATGCAGGCGCCCTTGGGAAAGAGCATGGTCATTTAAAACATTTTGGGGTTATTTGCACAAGGACAATCGTTCCGCCTGTAGTTATATTAATAAAATGCAATCACATTTTCCACAATCTTCAAATAAAGAAGGAATGTCAGTTTTGGGGGCATAATCTGGGCCGCCGGGTCAATTTAATCCCTCACGCATGTTCATGTTCATCCCTGAAATAAAATGACGCCCTCCTTCCCTCCCCACCTCATGGTTCCCTTAAATATTTTTTATCTCATCGCATGCGTACGCCTTCCTCCTGACTTTCTATCTCGTCTTCTTAAAATATAACCAATCAATAAAAAGATATATATGATAAGTCGTCTTCTTCGAGTCCGGACAGTTTGCGTACAATGGGCTTTCCTATCTTGTATAAATCTGCTCCAGCCTTTTGGAAACATTTGATCTTGCTGGTTTCAGAATTTCCCTGCCCGCTTTGCCAGTTCATCTTCGACTGCCATTCTTGTGCCATTGGCATATCCTGTGGCTTCCGTTTATGAGCTAGTAAAATCCTTGCTGCTGTAGTCGCACACCTGAAAACCCTGACAAAGATGCTTCTGGTTTTCTGGTAAATGTCTTTTTACACATTTTCTTTAACTTGTTCTATATCAGGGGTGGCCAACTCCCAAGAGACTGCGATCGACTCACATAATTAAAAACTGCCAGTGATCTACCGCCTTTTTAGGGAGGAAGAAAGCCCCCTTTTGGGAGAATACAGGGCAAAGTTGTTGAGCTTTTGTTAGGGAGGAAGGGGAATGGCCACTCGCCAACAGATCGCAGAGGAAACAGACAGCCTCACCCAGTAAACGCCATCTTCCATTCTGCAGAGGGCAGTCTGAGGGGTCGGGGCTGGATTCTAATTTACCATCGGAAAGGGACCCAGCGATTGACCGCGATCGACCAAACCCTCCCAGGGGTCTAACAGTAGATCGCAATCGACCTGCTGGACATCCCTGTTATAGATCATATCCCAATAGGCTTTTACTTTACTTTTTACTTTTACTATACAGTGGTGCCTCGCAAGACGAAATTAATTCGTTCCGCAAGTTTTTTCTTCTTGCGAGTTTTTCGTCTTGCGAAGCACGGTTTCCCATAGGAATGCATTGAAAATCAATTAATGCGTTCCTAGGGAAACCGCTTGCCAGGCTGGCGGTGCGGAGAAGGGCTTTTCTCCCCACCGCAAGCCTTCAGGACAGGTACGGGAACAGAGGGGAAGGCGCGCAGCGCTTTCCCTCTGTTCCCGGGGCTTGCGTGGGAGGAGGGTTTTTCCTCCCCACCACCAACATTCAGAACAGCATTCTGAATGTTGGCGGTGGGAAGGAAAACCCTCCTCCCACCCCAAGTCTTCAGGAAAGCCATCCGAAGCTGGGCGGCGGGAGAAGGTGTCCCCGCCCCCCCGCCCGGCATCGGAGCTTCGTTCCGATGCCGGGCGGCGGGAGGAGGCGTTCCCCCCCCCGCCCGGCAGCGGAGCTTTGTTCCGATGCCGGGCGGCGGGAGGAGGTCCGAGGACAGTGGGGAAGACGCACTGCGCTTCCCCGCTGTCCCGGAGATTTCCCTATGGGCTGTCGTCTTAACCTGAGGATTGTCATTTGTCCAGTCTAATCTTAATTGCAATTTATTTGAATTAATTTTAGGATGCATTTTAATCATTTGTGTTATGTATGCCGGCGTGGTTGCTCGAGAGCAAACAGGCAAGACTCCCCGTTGGTCTTTTCAAGGCTTTATTATCTGTCCAAAACGTTCACAATGCAGATCGACTCAATTCCATGTCTGCTCACTCGCTAGCAGAATCTGTTGAATGGTTACTTTAAATGTAAAGGTTCATCATTGTTCCACTCCATGTGTATGTCTTTAAGGGGCCGGAGCAAGGGCCAGAGCAAAACTAACAAGACCCAGCTTTACAGCTGTGTAACATAGCAGGTGCTGCTGAGTTGTATTTGATTAAGGTGTGTCAGCATTTGGGTAGAGTATATAAGGAGCAGCATCTAGCTCTCCCATTACCCTGGGGGATGGGTTGGTGGTTGGGTCATGTTTGTTTGTTAATATATTTAGTGTAAATGGAGTTTTTGTTTTTCTTACTAAAACCTTCTTTAAGTTATTTTTGAGTCCTTTCTTTTTAATGCATGATCTCCCCAGCAAGCTCTCTGCAGCGTCACTATACTGCAAAAAGCCAACATCTTTGGTTATGGGCCCAGCTGCTGAGTGGATGACTGCATATTTTTGGACTCTGAGAAAGGTTTGAAAACTCCTTCTCCTGTTAGCGTAGTTTTTGTGGGTCTGGAAGAGTTCCAGAATGGTTGACCAGGTTCCTGAAGCTGAGAAGGCTCTGGTCTTCCCACAGCTGACAGATGAGAACTATAGTTTATGGTCTTTTCGGGTGGAGGCGCTTTTGACCTCTAGAGAAGTATGGACCTATGTAACTGATGACCCTCCTAACCCTGTAACTAATGCTTGGTCGAAAGGAGATGCAAAAGCCAGGGCGATAATTAATTTGGCAGTCAGCGACCAGCAAGTAGTCTATATAAGAAATAAGAAAACTGCCAAAGAAATGTGGGACAGTCTTGCAGCAGTGCATGTTAGAAAAGAGTCAGCGTCTGCATTGACCTTTTTCAAGCAGTTGTACCAGACGAAGTTGCAGCCTGGTGGTGATTTGGCAGCACACTTGAGACGTCTGGAGGCAATACGCGGCGAGTTAATTCGAAGGGACATGGAGATACCTGATATTCAGTATGTTTTTATCATCCTTTGTTCCCTTAATGAGGACTTTGATGGTATAGCTAGCCAGATATCTGCTGTTCCACCAGCACAATTAACTGTGGAAGGGGTAACGGCAAGATTAATGGGCGAGTTGGATAGAAGGGAGGCTTGTGCCATAAGCACCCCTGTTTCCAGAAAGAATGAGGAACGCCATATGCAAACCCGTGGTGATACAACTGCATTTAAAGCTGCAAAGCGTTGTTGGTTCTGCAATAAGCAAGGACATTTTGCAAAGGACTGCAGAGCCAAAAGAAAGCAAAGTACTCCCAAGTCTGTTTCTGTTCGTCAATCACGGTCGTCAGCCCAGCAGCCGACATCGTACCGTAAAGACAGAAACGAGCCGCGAGCCTTTCACGCTCGGACTAAAGATCATAAAAGAATTAAAGGTGCCAAGTGGAAGTCTTTTGTTGTCGACTCAGAAGCATCTCAGCATATCTGCAATGATCGAAGCTTGTTTATTTCTTTCGAAGAGGAAATTGGTAATGTACATTTAGCCAATTCACAAGTCTTGCAGTCGCTTGGCAGGGGTACCGTTAAACTTGACTCTTTAAACATTACAATAGCGAACTGCATTTACTGCCCGTCAGTGGACAATTTATTGTCAGTAAGGTGCTTTGCCCATCAAGGCATAACTGTGCGTTTCTTAAAGTCTATGTGTGAGTTTTTCGAGGGGAACAAACGTCTATTGTATGCCCGGGAATCTGATGGTTTATATAGACTGTATTTTCGAACCTACTCCCAATCGCCTATAAATTGCAGAGCAGCACAGTCAAGCCAGGGGTTGAGGAATGTAAGACCACATTCTGGGTGTATCCACGTGGCGCACAGAATTCTGGGACACCTGAATTTTGCTGATGTAATTAAGACACAGAATATTGTCAATGGCCTCAACTTAAAACCATGTAAATTCTTTATGCAGTGTCTATCTTGTTGCAAGAATAAGATTAAGGTTGCACGCAAGGGTAGGTGCTCAGATAGGAAAGTAACTGAGCCATTTGAGCGTGTACATTGTGATTTAGTTGGGCCACTCCCACCCTCATTAGGAGGTTCTAAGTACTGGCTTACCCTGATAGACCAATATAGTAGATATTGTTGGACTTATGCAATAGCTGAGAAGTCCCAAGCATTTGAGAAGTACAAGGTTTTTTGCAACTGGGTAAAAACACACTTTAACAAACCAATTAAGAATCTGTTTTCTGATCGGGGCGGGGAATTTGTTTCTGAGGATTTTGAGAAATTCCTGGAAGCGCAGGGGACTACTCATGAGTTATCTTGCCCCCGAAGTCCCTGGCAAAATGGGCTTGTTGAAGTTGTGCAGCGTGACTTGCAGGCAGGGGTTAAAACTTATCTGCACGATGCTAATCTGCCCAAAGCGTTTTGGGCTGAAGCACTCCATGCTTTTTGTTATGTTAGAAATCGCAGTTATCATTCTGGTCTAGATGTCACCCCCTATGAGAAGCTGTTTAAAAAACGCCCTAATCTGAAATACCTATGTATTTGGGGTTCAGATGTAATTATGCATTATCCTGCTAAGCAGAAATTGGGTGAGCGTAGTGTCCAGGGAAAATTAATGGGCTACCAGCAGGGGGCGTACAGAATTTACGTCCCAGCAACTGGCAAATTTCATATTACCAGAAGCATGATACAAACTGTAAAGTGGAATGGAGTTGCTGTTTTCCAAGATACTAATGGTATAAATGATACTGAGGAAGAAGAGGTAGAAGAAGCAGAAGCAGGAGGAAATGGTGCTTCTGAATTAATGGAAAAAGACAAAAAGCCTGTTGGATCTGATAATTTGTTTGATGATTTAAAGTCACAGGCATCTGAGGGGAGGTTAGATTCTCTTGAGTTTTCTGACCGTGAGCTTAGCCTACAGGCACCTCTTCAGTCTGACAATGATAATTTACAACCTGAAACTAGTAGTTCACTGAGTCCCATTAAGTCTGAGGAGTCTGACTCTCCTTCCGGACTGAGACGTTCAGATAGAAAGAGGCAGAAGCCACAACGTTTTGCAGATGAACATTTTAATACTGTGTATGCCAATAAGGCGGTTTTTGAGCCAAAAAGCTACAATGATGTTCAGAATTTACCTAAGCACCAAGCTGTAAATTGGTATAAAGCTATGAACTCTGAGATAGCTTCTTTAAAAGAGCATAACACTTGGTCTCTTGTACCACAAACCCCAGATATGAGACTTATTGATTCAAAATGGGTTTATAGAGTTAAAATGAATGACAAAAATGAAGTTGTAAGGTACAAGGCAAGATTAGTTGCTAAGGGTTTTCAACAAATTCCAGGTGAAGATTATGATTTGTGTTATTCACTAAGTGTAAAATATGAAACAGTTAAGCTTTTGTTAAAAGATGCATCACAATGTGGAAAAGCCCACTACGCAATGTTTCTCTGCTCTTAAGAGAGTGGTAATGTACCTTAAACATACCAAACATTATAGGTTGCAGTTTACATCTAGTATTGACAAAGGTTACACATGAAAAACATGTACAAAGTATGCTTTATGTTTTTGTTTCACAATGATGAACCGCAGGGGAAATGTTGAATGGTTACTTTAAATGTAAAGGTTCATCATTGTTCCACTCCATGTGTATGTCTTTAAGGGGCCGGAGCAAGGGCCAGAGCAAAACTAACAAGACCCAGCTTTACAGCTGTGTAACATAGCAGGTGCTGCTGAGTTGTATTTGATTAAGGTGTGTCAGCATTTGGGTAGAGTATATAAGGAGCAGCATCTAGCTCTCCCATTACCCTGGGGGATGGGTTGGTGGTTGGGTCATGTTTGTTTGTTAATATATTTAGTGTAAATGGAGTTTTTGTTTTTCTTACTAAAACCTTCTTTAAGTTATTTTTGAGTCCTTTCTTTTTAATGCATGATCTCCCCAGCAAGCTCTCTGCAGCGTCACTATACTGCAAATAGCCAACAGAATCTGGGAGTGGGCGGTCCTTAAACCTTCCCCAGCAGAGTACAGTGGTACCTCAGGTTACATACGCTTCAGGTTACAGACTCCGCTAACCCCGAAATAGTGCTTCAGGTTAAGAACTTTGCTTCAGGATAAGAACAGAAATCGTGCTCCGGTGGCACAGCAGCAGCGGGAGGCCCCATTAGCTAAAAGGGGTGCTTCAGGTTAAGAACAGTTTCAGGTTAAGAATGGACCTCCAGAACGAATTAAGTACTTAACCCGAAGTACCACTGTAGTCTTTTGACCCCCACCCTACGCCTCCCCACTCTGCGTGTAAACCAACTGCGCAAAGAGGGCGTGGACAGAGGGGGACCTGACTCCCCCCCCCTGTTCATGTTCGGTGCTGTGTCTCTCCCTTGCATACTCTGAGCCCTGCATCCCTTCCCCACTGGAGGCGTGGCTTTCCTCCTCCACGCTTCTCACGATCTTTGGAGGCTCCCTGTAACCTGAGGCTCCCTGTAACCTAACTGCCCTTCCACCTCTCGCCTCTGAGCTGATGGCAGTTCCCTGACAGTTTGGTTGCTTGTTTTATGCATATTGTATTCTTTATATGATTCTAGATTCAGGTAGGCAGCCGTGTTGGTCTGACACAGTCGAAATATTTTTTAAAAAATAATAATTGTCCAGTAGCATATTAGAGACCAACTCAGTTTGTTCTCGGTATAAGCTTTCGTGTGCATGCACACTTCTTCAGATACACAGAAACAGAAGTCCCCAGACCCTTATACATAGTGGGAGGGTGGGGTGGGGTTTTTCTCAGGATGGTAGTAGGAGAGGAGTGATTGACTCAATGGGTATGGTAAACCTGTTGAGGTTGGAGAAGTCACCAAACCCTGATATACAGAGGGAGGGTAGGGTGGGGTTTTTCTCAGGACGGTAGTAGGACTCAATGGGTATGGTCAACCTCTTGGCAAGTGTGAACGACTGCAATTAGTTCTACAGGAAAATGCAAGGGACAGTATGCAGATGATTAGCATATGTAATGAGACAGGAATTCAACATCTCTATTAAGACCAGGTCTCTCCATAGTTGCAGTTGAGTGATAACTCAACTTACCGTATTTTTCGCTCGATAACACGCACCCGGCCATAACACGCATGTAGTTTTTAGAGGAGGAAAACAAGAAAAAAAATATTCTAAACGAAACAATGGATGTATGATTTTTGTGGTTCATGCTGTGGCCACAGACTTTTGTCAAATTTTGACCCGCTAGCAGTACCGACGCAAGATGCAGCTGTTGACCTGCTACCTGTACAGCCTATACGGGTCAGCAAAACCCTTGCTCTGCAAAAACCAGCTGAACATCATGATACATCAGCTGAACAACATGATATTTGTAACGGTGTCATCGAAGATCCTCTGGGCCTAATCAACCTATTGGCCCCTCAGTTAAAGCTATCACACCTACCTAGGGACCAGGGTCCTCAAACCTGGAACCGCCAAGCAGGGCAGATAGAGGAGGAGCCCAGCTCAGGAGCCTCAAACCACCGGAAAAGAGATTGACTGCCACTATTTCCACCATCACCCTATTTCCACATTCTATCCTGGAATGTGGCGGGATGGCTATCTAAGCAGGGTGACGTCGACCTTCTGGATTTCCTTACAAAATTTCAGATTATATGTCTACAGGAGACACGGTGTCTAGATCTCCATGTCCCTTCTTTACAGGGATACGAAGCCTTTGCTACCCCTGCGATAAAACCAAATTCCCGAGACCGACCTAGTGGTGGTTTAGTCACTTTTGTTTCTACCAAGCTAAAGTGCAAAGCCCGGCAACAGCAGTGGGTGAAGAGTAACAATTTACAAATCTTACTTATTTCTAGCAGTGAAGGAGGAGATTTCCTTTGCTTTAATATATATATCCCCCCATAGGCACCCCTCCCCAGTCGTCACAAATCTGGGAAGATTTAGAGCTATGTTTGGAGAAGGCTGAACTAGAACTCCCTGGCATGGATATCCTGCTGGCAGGTGATTTCAACACCAGGATAGGAAATGACATTAATACGTACTGCTCTAAATCTCAGTTCCAGCCAGAGGCAGATTGGTTTATGACCTGGTCCTCTGAAGATAAGGTCTTGAATAAGACAGGCATCACATTAATGGAGACTGCCTTCAAACATAATTTGTATAATTTGCATGGTACCCATATGGACAGGTCAGGGGGTTTCTTTTCTTTTCTTGGACCTAGAGGTGCGAGCGTTATTGATTATATCCTGGTCTCCCCAAAACTCTTGGAGAGGTCACAGGGCTTCAGGACTTTCAATAGAATTGAGAGTGATCATCTTCCTATATCAATTTCACTAATTCCCCGTGGTTTGGAGGATCCGCAATACCGCAATCACTGTGCAGACCCACCTCCAACTCTGGCCCTTCGTAGGCGTAAATGGAACAGCGACCTGGAATCTAAAATCAAACTTCACCTGCATTCATCAGACTTACTGGCCTTGAGACACCAGTGTATCTCATCTAATTCTGACCCCTTTTCAACATTTCAGCAGGTCTCAGAGTCGCTCTTCCCACTACTCACGAATTCCAACCCTCCCAAACAACAAAACAACTCGAGGGCCTGGTTCGACAAAGACTGTAGGAATCTAAGATCTTTGCTTAGGAAACTACAAAATAAGGTAAAACAGGAAGGGACCCTGTCCTCAGTGGAAAACCTGCACAGGTGGCGTTCTCATTATAAAAATACTCTAAAATTTAAGAAATCCCTCTACAGAAAGGAACAATGGGAGGCACTTGACAAAGCGATCAAATTGCGGGACGACAAAAAGTTCTGGGAAATAATTGCTCAGGGAGTTTCACCCAAAGGGAAAATTGTAACCAACAGTATTTCATCTAACTTATGGTACCAACATTTTTCCCGGCTATATACAGCTCCAAACATTGCTAAACCGAGCCAGTTTCCTCCTCTTAAAAACGATCTATTAATGGGCTGGGATCCTGTTACCGAATCAGAATGTTTACAGCTAATTAAAACACTCAAGAATGGCAAAGCTCCCGGTGAAGATATGATTCCTCCTGAGGTGCTTAAATTAAATGCCCAGTGGTGGGCTGCTATTTTGGCTCAACATTTTACGGTAATAAATGATACATGCAAAATCCCAGAAAACTGGAAACTGAGCCTGGTAGCCCCCATCTATAAGAAGGGAGACCCCCAAGACCCCTCAAACTATCGCCCCATAAGTCTCCTGGACATTGTGTATAAACTTTATACTCGATACCTGCTAAATAAACTGGTTGACTGGGCTGAACACTCTAACCTGCTTAATCCGGAACAGGCAGGGTTTAGAAAGGGCCATAGTACAACAGGCCATTGTTTGGTACTACAGACAATGATAGATAAGTATACAAAGGTACATAAGAGCAAACTTTTTGTGGCTTTTGTAGATCTCACATCCGCTTTTGATTCAATCTGTAGGGACAAATTATGGCAAAAACTATATGAAACAGATATTGATAGACGACTTCTCAAAATACTTAGAGAGTTACATTCAGACACCACAGTTAAAATCAGAACTGGGATGTCAGGCAACTATACTGACCCACTGCCACTGGGGAAAGGGGTTAAACAGGGCTGTTTGTTAGCGCCGTTCCTCTTTAATTTCTATATAAACGACATTGTTCAACATATGGCAAAGTATAAGTCATCAGCTCCTGCCCTGGAAGGCAAACACCTGAATATATTGCTATATGCTGATGACATGGCTGTCATGGCACTCACTCGAAGGGGCCTACACAGCATGCTGGAGGGGCTCGCAGCTTATTGTTCCCAAAACTCTCTAAAGATAAATTATGACAAAACAAAAATTGTGGTATTTACTAGAGCTTGCCACACATTTAGATGGTCTTTAGATGAACACAAAATTGAACAGTGTCTTTTTTTAAAATATCTTGGTATCACTTTCCAAGCTACATCTAGCTGGCTTGCCCACTTCAAGACTGTAGCCCTTCTAACACGTAGGACAATCGGTGCTCTGCTCAGTTTTTTTTATTCGAGGGGAGGGCAACTGGTGATCCCGGCACTAAAAGCTTTTGTTGGAAAAGTGATTCCCCAGATGCTATATGGAGTAGAACTCTGGGGATGGAATCAGAAGCTGTTAGAACGGCTTGAAATCTTCCAAAATTTTTATCTCAGAAGAATTCTAGGCCTCCCTCAGAGTACTCCGGCAGCTCTCCTAAGAGTGGAAGTAGGATTACCTTCTGTGTCTGCCAGGGCCCACTTAAGATTCCTGCGTTTTTTCACCAACCTCATAGATGCCCCGAACACCTTATTGGCTAAACAAGCCTTTGTATCATTACAAAATAATACTACTTGGCGTAAAAACCTACTAGATATCCTATCCAGATACAATCTACCTGAGTTTAATACCCTCAAATTGTGGAGCCCTGATAAAGTTCGGGAATGGATCTTTGAAAAAGACGCCTTTTTGGACTCCACAAAGATAAAAAACTCTGGGTTTTCCTACTGGTTTCCCCGAGTAAACGCAGTCAAAATCTGTGCCAACTACTTGGTGGAGATCACTGATCCCACCCTTCGGAGAGCTTTCACTATGGCACGGTTTCAAACATTGCCAACTGCATATCTGACCGGTAGATTCACAAAAACCCCAGTAGAACATCGTTTATGCCCTTGCCTTATGAAAATTAAAGAGGATCTTACACATTACCTCCTCTATTGCCCCATATACTCGGGCTTTAGAGACGCATTGCTGCAAATTATACCCAACTCTATAACCAATCCTGAAGATAGAGTAAAATTTTTGTTAGTTGATGCAAACCCACGTATTACCCATGTGGTAGCGGTTTTTGTGATGAAGGCCATGAAAGCCAGGGAAAGATTTATGGATGACAATGTAAAGACCCCTTCATCGTCTGTTTAACTCGTTGCTTGTTTTCCCTCTCTATTTTGTGGGATGAAGGTTTTGTTGGCATAGTATGTAATGAATTTTAATATTTTTAACTATTGTTGTGTTGATGTTTGTGTACAGGCATGGTCCTCACAATAAACGGATTTGTTGTTGTATGCAGATGATTAGCATATGTAATGAGACAGGAATTCAACATCTCTATTAAGACCAGGTCTCTCCATAGTTGCAGTTGAGTGATAACTCAACTTACCGTATTTTTCGCTCGATAACACACACCTGGCCATAACACGCATGTAGTTTTTAGAGGAGGAAAACAAGAAAAAAAATATTCTAAACGAAACAGTCGATGTATGATTTTTGTGGTTCATGCTGTGGCCACAGACATGTGATCTGACGGTGAGTTTGGGGTAGCCCAATGCAAAAATCCTGAGGATCCATGTGGATCCATGTTTGTAACCATGTTTTTGCACCACTGCAGCCCCAGGTAACAGTGGGTGCGTGATTTTTTTGGTACAAACTGTAGCCATGGACATGCTATGTGATCTGATGGTGAATTTGGGGTGACCCAATGCAAAAGCCCTGAGGATCCATGTGGATCTGTGCTTTGTAACCACGTTTTAAGTGGGGAGGGAAGGAAAAGCACTCAAGGGACAAGGAGCACGCATGGAGCAGGCTCTGCTTCTCTCCCTCCCCCCCCCCCTTAGCAAGCTGAAAAACTTTGCTGAAGGGATAGAGAGCCTGCTTGTTTTAAAGGAGCCTACCGGTAGGCTCCTTTAAAGAAAGCAGGTTCTGCTTCTCTCCCTCCTTAGCGAGCTGAAAAACTTTGCTGGGGGGACAGAGAGCCTGCTTGCTTTAAAGGAGCCTACCGGACAGGAGCCGCTTACACGAGTGTAAGCGGCTCCTGTCCGGTAGGCTCCTTTAAAGCAAGCAGATTCTGCTTCTCTCCCTCCTCCCCCTCCCCCCCCCACCCTTAGTGAGCTGAAAAGCAAAGCGGGAGGAGACTGAAAATCTTGCCTACTATTTCCAGCAAAGCGGGAGGAGAGAGATACAGAGAGCCAGCTTGCTTTAAAGGAGCCAACCGGACAGGAGCCATTTACACTCGTGTAAGCGGCTCCTCTCCCCTCCCGCTTTGCTCCTTTAAAGAAGCAGGCACTCTGTCCCTCTCTCCTCCCCATTCAGCAACCACGGAGGAGGGAAGCATTCGCTCCGTAACACGCACAGACATTTCCCCTTACTTTCTAGGAGGAAAAAAACGCGTGTTATGGAGCGAAAACTACGGTACCACTAAACTGCAAACTATGGAGTTTACAACTTGCTGAATTACAACTTATTATTAAACTGAAAACTATGGAGAGACCTGGTCTGAATAGAGATATTGAATTCTTGTCTCATTGCATATGCTAAAGCTATTTTTAGTCATCTGCGTACCATCCCTTGCTTTTTCCTGCAGGACTAATTGTGGTGGTCACGTGGGATTGCTATCTGTCCTGTTGTTCAGAATGCACAGGGACAGAGAGCCCACGAATCATTGCCCTTCACAGTTTTTAAAAAATTGAAGCGAAGTGTGACAGAAAATGACTTGCATAGTATGTTTACTACTGACCTTCTTGATGAGCTAAGAGGAGCCAGTACATAAATTCCAAACCTTGAGGCCTCTGAAGTTTTAATGAAGCAATTGGCTTATGAAAATGAAAATGCTGAATGCAAGACTGCTCTTAAAGCGATTTATCAGAAGCCAGAAACAGATAGTGCTCAAATGATTAAGCCTTGCCAGAATATTGGCACTGAGACTCACAAATCTGCCCTCCTAGCAGCAGCTTTGTCTCCTTCAGTTCATTCTGCTAAAGACAGGCAATGCCACGACAGGTGGCCTTCCAGCCTGGGTTTAAATGGGAGAACAAAGACAGTTGTGCCAGGTGATTGTCAGTCTTCTACCAAAGTCACAACAGCAGAGCCAATTGCTTTTAACACACTGTATCCTGTGGCAGATCTGAGCCATGCCACTAAAGGCAGTGCTGGTTTCGACCTAGTGACAGCAGAACTTGCTAATTTTCAGTTCCCTATGGTGGTTTATAAAATTAAGACATAGCATACAGGTCTGATTCCACCTCAGACAGTGAGACTCATTCTTCATCGCCTATTACAGACTGTTTTTTCTCCTTTCCTCCCTGAACTGAAAATTCCTAATGAGTTTACTTTACAGCAGTTGCAGAGTTTTGGGGTCACCTCATACACGTGATTCTCCTTAATACAATGTCTTCACTTACAGGACTCCTTTTTTCCCCAGCCACTGCTGACAGAATAGCGATTTTAGAGTGGCTACCTTTGCCTAATACACCGCCTCAAAATATTGCTGCTTGTTATTTGCATTTTTTCTAAACAGGAGCACGAGTCCCTAATGAGTTCTTCTCTTCCCTGTCAGATTACATTTACTGATTATATTGGGACAGTTCATTTTAACCCTCCTAAAGGTCCATGCCTGGTTTTGATTCAACAGGTGCCAAGGAAATTGGTTCCTGTACAAAACGCACTTACACTTTCTAAGGATGGAGCTCCCTCTAGAGGTGTTTTAACATATAAGGACTCTTATAACTGGCTTTTTTTTTTTACAGCTAATCAGATGAGTGCACAGAGATCACTGTGGATACTCAATATGTGTTTAATCTTTTTATCACATTTGGCTAATTCCTATCTTTCTCCTATGATAGATTTTAATCTACTCTCTCTGTTTTTGACACTGAAAAATCTCTTGACAAATAGAACTGTGCCTTTCTATGCTGCTCACTTTCGCTCCCACACAGGATTCACGAATGTCATTTCAGGAGGTAATCAACATGCTGATTCTGCTCTGAAATATTTATGTCCGTTATTTTCTAATGCAATTGACAGCCATGCATTTTTTCACCAGGGAGCCAAGCAGCTGCATAAACAATTTTCCATTCCTCTGACACAAGCTAAGGATATTATTGGTGGGTGTCCTTCATTAACTGTTTCCTTTCCTAATAAATTTTCTCCTATGGAACGCCATTGAAGGAAAGCGGTACCTCTGGAACACCCTCTAGTGACGTACCAGCAGCTCCCCAACCTGCAGTGAGAGGGACCTGTTCCTTTGATTACCTAGGGACAGGATGCCCTACTGTTCTTACTTCCTCAGGTCCTTTGTGGATTCCAGGTCGCTGTATCCATCCCTATCGACCAAGACATGCGCTGGCACCAAGACCTGCAGAAACCCATTCCGAACTTTGCAAGGACCATGACCCTGACTCCGCCTCTACAGGTTCAGCAGCCCTGTGTGAAAGTCCGTCGTGCCTGTCCTCATCCTCAAAAGGCTGAGGGATGCCCAAAGGTGACATGGGGAATGCTGAAGACCCTGACCTTTGATGCCAGGACACATCTTCATCATCATGATGTTCCAGCAGAACCAGAGACTTTTTTAGTAGCCTTGATTACTCAGCTAAATATGAACTCTATGCTGATTTTAACATGTATATTATTATTTTTCTTGATACCTAGTACTCAATGTATCTATCTTCCCCCTGACACTTCTTCTAGTCATACCTATAATTTGAGGATGCGTTTAGCTGAAATTACTAATTGTCAGGGAAGACTTAGAGTTAGAAGTTTCCAGTTTCCCAGAGGGAGAAAGTTTTCCACAAGGGGGGGGGGGAGGAGAGCAGTGAATCTAATAGAAGAGAGCAACAGGAACAACAGGGAGGGACAGGATGTTCACAGGGACAGCAATGGTCAAGTTCTAGCTCAGATTCGGAGGAGGGGAGATACAAGCCAGCTCTAGCCAGGAGGTTAGAAAAAAGAGCAGGAAAGCAAAAGGAGCAGCTCCTTCGCCATTTTGAGAGTGGCTGGTCACGGAGAAGCAGAGCTCAGAAGGTATCTGAAATAAGTGACTCTGAGGAATAACATTTAAAGATAAGAACCGTTTATAAGATTGTTAATACGCAATAAAAAGTTATAAAATAACAAGAAGCGTTTGTGTGGTGATCTGAAGAGGACAACGACCAGTCCTAACACTAATGTCTCTCATTTTTGTCTGAGTGAAACATATGATATGCACACTGACATAGGAGATTATATGATCCCAGTTTGTACACAACATTTTCATATGACACGACACAAGACATGTGAAAGTGGTTTTCTTGAATGGATTCCTGAAGGTGTCATTGGTTATACCAATCTCCATGATTGGGGAACAGTGACACAAAAGTTACCTCTGGATGCAATATCATTATACACACCTAGAGTTGCAGCACCGCCAGACACCTCTTGGCTCAGATTGTGAATTGCAGTGAGAAAGCAACTCACTGTTTGGAAACAGGAAGGCCAACTTGGAATTGTTCATGTTGGGATACTGCCAGGAAGACAAAGGCCATCATGCCTCCACGTCGTCTCCGTTGCGATCCATCGATCTCCCGTAGATACAGTATCAGTCAATTAGTGACACGAAGCCTCAGAAATAGCTTGCCACATTCCAGAGCTCTAGTGTACGCTCTATCAGCAGAGTTCACACAACGAAAGATGCACTCAGGAGAGCATATTTACAACTTTATTCAGCATTGGTCAGAACAAAGGAAAAAACATGACTGCCTGCTTCGATGTCTCAGGCAAAGAGAGAGAAACGAAAGCAATAGACAAAATATAAACTTCCTGTGAACAGGAAATACGCAGACTCTGTGACTCACAAAGCCTACTCCCTTTTAAGGTGGAGCGGAAATATCCTAACAGTTCACGTGTTCAACAGATTACTTTTAACTACAGTGGTACCCCGCAAGACGAACGCCTCGCGAGACGAAAAACTCGCAAAACGAAAGGTTTTTTCGTTTTCGAGTTGCCTCGCAAGACGAATTTCCCTATGGGCTTGCTTCGCAAAACGAAGCTTGCCCCGGGGACAGCGGGTCTTCTCTTTTGAAGCAAGGGGCGGCGGGGAGAAGCGATCTTCTCCCCGCAGCCCCAGGTCCGGGGACAGATCGCTTCTCCCCGCAAACCCTTGCTTCAAAAGAGGTCCGGGGACAGCGGGAAGCGCAGCGCTTCTTCCCCGCTGCCCCCGGACCTCTTTTGAAGCAAGGGGCTGCGGGGAGATCGCTTCTCCCGGTGCTCCGAAGCGGGGCGGGGGGGCAGGAACACCTGCCCCAGCCGCCCCGCTTCGGAACGCTGCTCCGAAGCGGGGAGGGGGGCGGGAACACCTGCCCTGTCGCGTATTCCACGCGGCGTTTTCAGCGAAACACTAAGAGTTCCAGGTTTTTCAGTGCAGTCCTTTTTAATGTGAGCTATATACAGGCATTTACAAAAGAAACAGTCCATACAGAGTACTTACAAACGAATACTCTCCACCACCACAGCACCACCACACTACAGCACAACCACCACACACCCTGTTAAACAGGCTTTCCTTTTTAAAACAGGTGATAGCCAATTACACTAATCACACTCCTGCTGAGTCACTCTGACCCAGCAGAGTATTGCATCATCCTGTTGAAGCCTGCAGACTTATCCAGTATCCTGCGAATCCCAACACTCCTCCTTACGTCAAAGGCTTGAGACCCAATAATTCTCTTAAGTCTCGAAATTTAGGAGCATCCAAACATTTTGTATACAAATCTGCCACATTACATTTTGTGTTACAGTGCTGTACCTTTAACACATTTCTTTCCAAAGCATTTTTCACATTTCCGTATCTTATCGCAATATGTTTACTCTTGCTTTTAAAGTTCTGTTGGTTAGCAAGCTGTTGTGCAGCCATGTTGTCACTTAGCACAGTGATTGGCATTTCAGAAGGTATTCCAAGCTCTTTTGTTAGGCAAGCAAACCACTCTATTTGTGATACACATTCGCTTATGGCTGAGTACTCTGCTTCACAAGTACTTGTGGCAACAAATGTTTGTTTCTGGGATTTCCACTGAACCAGGGCATTTCCAATATATATGGCATAGCCAGTGGTAGACTTTCCATTTTCTCTGTCTCCCCAGCTGGCATCAGCGTATGCATACACTTGCTGATCATATCCTGTATCCAGCACCAGTTTGTAATCTTTTGTGCCTTTCAGATACCTTAGGATTCTTTTAAGTGCTACCCAATCTCTCTGAGCCGGGTCTGCACTTCTTTGGCTTAACATGTGCACTGCCAATGTTATGTCGGGTCTTGTCCAACAACTTAAATATAACAGAGAACCCAACAGAGAATGAAACGCTGTTGCATTATTACATTTTTGCCCTTCTGGTTCATTTTTGTACTGGGTAGTTATGGGAGTGTCAACCTCATTTGCCCTCTCCATTCCATATGTCTTCAGTAATTTTTCGATTTTTTCCTTCTGACTCAGAGAGTAAACGCCCTCTTCATTTCTCTGAACCTCTACTCCTAAGTAATTCTGAATCTCTCCCAAATACTTCAGTTTGTATTTGTTACCTAGGCTGTTTATAAACCAAGACACTTGCTTTTGTGCAGTTGTTATTAGACAGATATCATCAACATACAAAAGTAAATAACAAACACTTCCTTGCACCATTGCTGAATATAAACAGGAATCAGCCAGGCTTTGTTTGAATCCCATCTTTTTCAAAGTTGTGTCTATGCATTCATGCCATAGAGGTGCACTTTGGTGCAACCCGTATAGTGCCCTTTGCAGCTTTAACACCATGCTGTCTTTTTCCAGCTCATAACCTGGTATTTGCTGTAAATATACCTCGGCGTCAATAGGAGCATTTAAATATGCTGAGGCAACATCAAAATGATTAACTTTTAACCCTCTCAGACTTGCCATTGCTAAAACTGATTTTACTGTTTGAGCCTTTGCTGTTGGGGCAAGCACTTCATCATAATGTATCATTTTCCTCTGTGTAAAGCCCCGTGCAACCAACCTGGCTTTCCTCTGACAACTACCATCAGCCAGCTTTTTCACTTTAAAAACCCACTTACAGCTTATGGGCTTTTTACCTTTAGGCAATTCTGTAGGTACAAACACATTGTTGTTTAGCAGAGAGTTATACTCTGCCTGCATTGCCTTTAACCACGCCTCTTTCTCTAGAGTAGGTAACTCTTGCACTTCTTCAAAGTTTTCTGGCTCAGTTACACAAACCTGGTTTATGGTGGCTGGGAACCCATAACGGTCTGGAGGTTGACCTTTATTACTTCTTGCAGACCTCCTTGGTTCATTAATCTCACCCCCTGGGCTACTTTCAGGACTGCTTTTGGGGTGGATTGACTCTGTAGATCTACCTTCTCCTGTCCCTGTTGCACTTTCTTCTCTCCCCTGCTCCATGCTAGCAGCTGGAGAAAAATGCTCAACCTTTACCTCCTCCCTTTCAGTTTCTTTGGGAGAGCTGCCAATTCTTAGCTTTGTTTCAGCTGCCTTATCAGGTATGCTTGGCAGTAAAACTTTTTCTGGCAGCAGGTTTGCATGTATCTTGGGCCAATTTCTTTGCTCATTAAAGCTGGCTGATCTACTATAACTCAAAAGGTTTTTATCATCTTCAAACCTGTAGGCTTTCATACCACTTTCATACCCAAGAAATAGCAACTGCTGTGCCCTTTTCCCACCTTTTCTTCGCTTTTTCACAGGTATGTCAACCCATGCCTTTGTCCCAAAGATTCTTAAATGTTGCAAACTGGGACTTTTGTTATAGAGAATTTTATAGGGTATGTCATCTAGTACCCTTGACCACAAGCGATTCCCAATATAATTCGCGGTCTTAATACTTTCAGCCCAGTACTTAATTGGAAGATTTGCATCTGCTAACAATGCTTTCATTTGTGTCTGCAAGACACCTCCCCTACGCTCTGCTACTCCGTTCTCCTGAGGCGTGGCCACATTGGTAAGCCTATGTTTAATCCCTTGGGCACGCAACCAGTTTCTTAGGGAGCTTGCCATAAACTCCCCTCCCCTGTCTGATTGAATAAAGGACACCTTTTCACCAAGTTGCCTTTCTACCCTTCTTACCCAGAACTTCAAAGTTTGGGCAACGTCAGACTTTTGCTTTAATGGATAGACCCAGCCAAATCTAGAAAAATCATCCACTAGGATTAAACAATACTTGTTGTGGGAGACACTAGGTGGAAAAGGACCAGTTACATCAGCATGAATCAACTCCAGTGGTTTTTTGGTTTCTCTCTGGCTTGCTCTTGCTACTGGGCAAGCCCTGCTTTTAACCTCCTTGCAGATATTGCAGTCTAAGTAATTATCACAACTTTTTATGTTTTTCATCCCCCCACACAACTCCAATGTTTTGTTTAGCACCTTATAGCTAGCATGAGCCAGACGCCTGTGCAGGAGATGAATACACATATCATGGGTCGGGACATTTTGCACATTCGCAACCTTAGATTCACACTGCAGTACATACATATTAGTTCTAAGGCTAGCATTTGCCAACGTTGCCCCATTTTGCTTTATCTGGCACTGATCTCCCACAAAATTTACTTCAAAGCCTGCTTTTGCCAAATCAGGAATGCTCAGGAGATTGTTTTGCAAACTAGGCACACACAACACATTCCTGAATGTGTGTCCCAGCTGTGGGAACACAACCTCCCCCTCACAAACCACATTAGCTTTCTGGCCCGTAGCAAGACTTACATGTTTTTTGTTTGAAGCCCTAGCATCAGTTAGCAGTCCTTTTCTTTTACAAAAGGTTTGAGAAGCTCCACTGTCCAGAACCCACAGCTCCTCATTTTCTTGACCATCTGCAGACACCCAAGCGGTAGACTCCCTCTGCTGCCACTTGTGCTTCCGCTGTTTTTGTTGTTTTCTCGGGCAGTCCCGCAGCAGATGTCCACTGGACTTGCAGCAAAAACACCTTTTTACTTTGTTGACCACCGGCTGGTCTGCAGCAGCTCCTCCTGGCTGTTTCTCCGGCTCCCAACACCTCTGCTCTTCCCGGCTGTTGTTCCCTCTGGGATGCTCCAACAGCTGGGCTGAGGTCATCTTTCGCTCTGCACGCCTGTCCTCCTCTGCATACAACCGTCCGGTCACGTATTCCAGAGTCAGTTTATCAGTCTCTACAGACTCAAGGGAGTTGACCAGCATATCATAGCTGTCGTCAAGGGAACTCAGGACTATAAAGACTTTGTCCTCTTCCCCCACAGGCCTCCCTCTTAAGGCTAGCTCCTGGAAACAGCCTGTTAGGAATTTTAGGTGGTTTACCAGGGAGTCCCCCGGTTTCTTCCGACACCGGTACAGTCTCCTGGTCAGTGTTATCAGTGAGCCAGCTGTCTCTCGCACATGGACAGCCTTGAGCGCACTTGCCGTCACCTTATCAGCTACGTAGACAAGCTGGCTGTCGTCCACTCCAAGGATGATCGTAGCCAAAGCTTTCTCATCCTTTTCATCCTCCTCAGGGGGCTGCGGTGGCTCTTCCACCACTTTCCATAGGCCCTCACGCTTGAGGAAGTGTTGCATGCGGACCGACCAGGTGCTGTAGTTCGTGGCCGTCAGCTTCTCCAGCAACACGCCAGTTCTGGACTGCTCCATCCCTACAGCTCACCTCCAGCACCCACGGCTAGATAACTGCCACCTGTACTCTTGCGCAGCGGAAGCGTGCTGGGCCCATAACCCTGTCGCGTATTCCACACGGCGTTTTCAGCGAAACACTAAGAGTTCCAGGTTTTTCAGTGCAGTCCTTTTTAATGTGAGCTATATACAGGCATTTACAAAAGAAACAGTCCATACAGAGTACTTACAAACGAATACTCTCCACCACCACAGCACCACCACACTACAGCACAACCACCACACACCCTGTTAAACAGGCTTTCCTTTTTAAAACAGGTGATAGCCAATTACACTAATCACACTCCTGCTGAGTCACTCTGACCCAGCAGAGTATTGCATCATCCTGTTGAAGCCTGCAGACTTATCCAGTATCCTGCGAATCCCAACATGCCCCAGCCGCCCCGCTTCGGAACGCTGCTCCGAAGCGGGGCGGGGGGGCGGGAACACCTGCCCCAGCCGCCCCGCTTCGGAACGCTGCTCCGAAGCGGGGCGGGGGCAGGAACACCTGCCCCAGCCGCCCCGCTTCGAAACGCTGCTCCGAAGCGGGGCGGGGGGCGGGAACACCTGCCCCAGCCGCCCCGCTTCGAAACGCTGCTCCGAAGCGGGGCGGGGGCGGGAACACCTGCCCCAGCCGCCCCGCTTCGGAACGCTGCTCCGAAGCGGGGCGGGGGGGCGGGAACACCTGCCCCAGCCGCCCCGCTTCGGAACGCTGCTCCGAAGCGGGGCGGGGGGGAGGGAACACCTTCTGAAGGCAGGCGGGGGGTGAAAGTCTTTGCTCCCCCCTGCCTGCCTGTCCCGGAGGGCTTTTAAATCGCCCCGGACAGCGGAGAAGTCCTCCGCTGTCCCGGGGCGATTTTAAAATGCCGCCCGCCAGCATTTTAAGATCGCCCGGACAGCGGAGAAGTCCTCCGCTGTCCCAGGGTTTTTTAAAATGCTGGGGGTGGGAAGAAAAGCCCTTGTCCCCCCCCCCCAGCCTTCAGAAGAGGTCCGGGGACAGACTGTCCCCGGACCTGGTCTGAAGGCGGTTTCCCTAGGAATGCATTAATTGATTTTCAATGCATTCCTATGGGAAACCGTGCATCGCAAGACGAAAAACTCGCAAGACGAAGAGACTTGCGGAACGAATTAATTTCGTCTTGCGAGGCACCACTGTATGCTCATGTGCACTTACCAGATGGCTGGTTCTTCACATGTAATCAAAGAAGTTATAATTACATTCCCGCCAATTTATGTGATGCTCAGTGCTGCCTCAGCAGACTGACGTTGGTCATGCCTAGTCGCTCAATTTAAAAAAAGAATAGGCAGAGGATGTCAAGCTCTACTTCAGGAATGTCTGCTGGAGATCTTTACGTGATACATGAACACATGCAGGACAATGGAGAGGATACAATACCTCTACTACCTTAACATCTACTATCTTAAGCTCTTCTTACAAAAAACTAAACAATTTTTTTAAAAAAAATTAAATAAATGAAAAACGGTGAGGTGTGGTGGTCACGTGGGATTGCTATGAGGAATTATGAAAAATGTAGCAAGCCATTGTGTCAGCAATGAATGCATTGCTTTGACTGGGCTTGAGCCATTTTGACATGATTCCTGATCGAATCCCACAAGCCTCTGCACTTCTGCCATTTTCTTCTCTCTCTGCCTGACAGTCACGTATAGAGCATTTTACACAGACCAGTTGTTCACCAGGCATCCTGGGCCATAAAGATAGGAGATAGCTTTGATGTAGCTTTTGTTAGTTTAGGTAGATCTTAAGGGCCAGGAGATGATAAAAATGCCTATCTTTCCTTGCCATTTAAAAAAGGACAAGGAGGTGATAAAAATGCCTATCTTTCCTTGCCGTCCTTCCTCTCCTGTTTACTGCCTGTTTATGACCTCTGGGGTTTGCTAAATGCATTCCTCCTTGATTCCTGTTTTATTTACCCTAAAACATGTATGCACGCTCAATTTAGTTCTTTGTAGTTAAAAAGAATTCCTCTGATCTGACTTTGTCCCACGTGGGGATGTTTTTGAAATGCTCAGAAGAAATCTGATTGGTTCTTACAAATGCTGTGTTAAGAGTTAACATTGGTATAAAATCAAACAATAATGAAATTACCTCCTGAAAACAAGTCAGGATCAAATTAAAACCTAGTTAGATGGCTTACCGCAGGATTAGGGTTGGGAACAGTAAACGCTCATCAGGCCCAACTGTTTACGCTGTTCTTATATGGGCCTGGGAGAATGCTGGGAGACCTCTTTTTTCATACTAGTTCTTATACAGACTTTGGTTTCCATGTATCTGAAGAAGGGCACCTGCACACGAAAGCTTAGACCCAGAACAAACTGAGTTGGTCTCTAAGGTGCTACTGGACCATTTTTTTTTCTTTTGTTATTTCTATGATGTTAGCCCAGGCTTCCTCAACCTCGGCCCTCTGCTGTTTTAGTTCCCAGCATCCCTGACCACTGGTCCTGGTAGCTAGGGATCATGGGAGTTGTAGGCCAAAAACATCTGAAGGGCTGAGGTTAAGGAAGCCTGTGTTAGCCGCTCTGAGCACAGCTTTGGCAGGGGAAGGCGAGATACAAATGAAATGTATTATGGTTTCATTATTATTACATTGAAAGGACCCAGCCTCATAAGTAACTTTGTCTGCATCAAAAACTGGCAAAACTATATTTCTAAGTTTGTCTGGAATGGGAAAAAGCCTAGAATAAAATACAAAATACTTATAGATACTAAAGATAGAGGAGGCTTCTCCCTTCCAGACCTAAAATTGTATTATGAAGCTGTTTGCATCACATGGATTTGGGACTGGATAAAATTAGAGAGCGATGAAATATTAGATTTGGAAGGACATGATAATAGATTTGGTTGGCATTCATATTTATGGTATGGGAAAGATAAAAAACACAAAGGTTTTAATAATCATATAATAAGAAAAATGCTTATAAAAGTATGGAATAAATATAAAGATTTTTTAGAACCCAAAACTCCATGGTGGCTCTCGCCAGTGGAAGTATTAGCATTAAAGCCTCTTTGTAAGAGAGAGAAATGGCTGACATACAGAGAATTATTAATAGAGGCTTAAAAAGGGTTAAAGATGAAAGAATATAAGGAACTAAAGACTACATTGCAAAGTTGGTTACATCATAGACAATTGAACGAACAGTTTAAGGAAGACAATAAAAAAGGTTTCAGCTACACAGTGTCAAACTTTCAAGAAGAGCTAATTGAGAGCGATATGAAATTACTAAAAAAAATGTATAATCTCCCGTTATATGGGGAAATGCTGGATGAAATGGTAAAGTCAGCACAAATAAAGTGGACTCAGGATTTAGGTCATAATATACAACTGGAAGATTGGGAAAAGATGTGAAAGGTGAATTTAAAATTTACAGATTGTATCTTATTGAAAGAGAATTATATGAAAATGATGTATAGATGGTATATTACGCCAGAGAAAGTGGCAAAAATGTATAAAAAGGGATCTAAAACCTGTTGGAAATGTAAAGAAAAATATGGTACTGTCAGGGAACTGCCATCGGAGGAACAGGTGGTGGAAGGGCTCACGGAGGCTGGGAGAGACTCAGCAGCGGAAGCAGGCACCAGCAGGGAGAGAGGTGGGTCTCTGGTGGAAGGGCTCACGGAGGCTGGGAGAGACTCAGCAGCTGAAGCAGGAACCAGCAGGGGGAGAGGTGGATCTCTGAGGGAAAGCGAGCAAGAGGGAGGGCTCAGGGACACGTCCAGCGAGAACAGTGGGGAGGTATCTGAACCTCCCATAGGGAGACCCACTCCTCGCCGGAAACTGTCACGCCGCGAGTCCAGAAGACGTGTTTCCGTTAAGGAGCTTTTAGGCTGGAAACGATTCCGAAAGCAACCACTGTCGGAATCTGCAAGTGACTAGAGCAGCCATGTCTGAGGGGCTCCGTCACAGACAGAGGTTTGTGAACTTGCACAGACTCTGAGGGACTACGCTTTTACGCACAAGCAGCTCATCATCCCATCACAGCATTCCGACAGTCTTTGTAAGCTGTTTGTGCAGGAGAAGGCATCATGAGTGACCCAGCCGGAACCAGAGAAGCAGGAGTTGGAGCTGGTCCAAGCTTGGAAGAAAGGTACCGGGCGTTGGAGATCCAACTGGCGCTGCAGACGGCGAGGCTTGAGGAGAGAAGGGCTCAGGATGCAGACAAGAAGGGGAAAGCCACCCAGTTCACCAGAAAGGTACCAGGATTGGTGCAGAAGTTTGGGGGGGACCCCAAGGACTACCATGCCTTTAGAACAGAGATGCAATATGCCCTCAATGTGCAGTTTGATGAATTCCCTGACGAGGAATCGCGAGTGGCTTTCGTGATTGGGCATCTTGAAAGGGGGGCGAGGGACTGGGTTAGACCCCTGATGGCAACGCATAAGGACGTCCTAAAGGACACAATGAAGTTCTTTCGTGCAATGTATCTCATGTTTTCCAGCGATATTGAGCAGGGAGTGGTGCGCAGACAGCTAATGGCTTGCAAGCAGGGGAGCCGATCTGTCCGTGAGTACTGGACTGAGTTCACCATGCTGGTTCACAGATTGGGGTGGGACTTATCGGCGGAACCCATTCAAATGCTATTTGAAGAAGGCCTTGCTTCGGCTGTGAAAGACGAACTTTCCCGGAGTCCCAGGGCGGTTTCTATGGATCAGCTGACCAAATCTGCGCTGACCATAGGAGCGCGCCAGGAGGCGAGAGCCTTGGAGAGGCGGGAAGGGAAGGGGGAACGTTGGAAGGAGTTCCGCATTCCAGAGCCAGCTTTCCCGCCGGCAGAGCCGATGGAAATCGGAACAGCGCGCGCGCGGTTTCAAAGCCCAGTGAGGGGGGAAAGAAGGAGGGAAAAGGCGCCCGGAAATGCTATCTCTGCCAACAGCCAGGTCACTTTGCCAGAGTCTGCCCCCAGAGGAAGGAATGGCAAGGGATGGTGGGAGCTGTTGAGGGAGGAGTGGAGGAAATACCGGAGCAAGTAAAAGCCAACGCCTGGCTGCCACCGTCGGGGCACAGCAGCCAGGCCAAAGAGCAGTGAAAGTGCCCACGCCAGAACCTCCTAAACCTGCCCTAGTGATAGAAGTGTCACTAGAGCTGCAAAACGGATACCCTCTAAAGATAAAGGCGCTGTTGGACTCAGGCAGCTCCTGCAATTTCATGAGCAAAGAGTTTGCAGCTAAACACCAGATACAGACGATCCCTTTAAGCAACCCCCTGCAGGTGACCACGATCGATGGCAGGGAGCTGTTGGGAGGAGAAGTCAGCTTGCAGACCGTCCCAATGATAATGAAGGTGGCAAGGCACACAGAACTGATAGCGTTTAATGTGGCCACCTTGGGAGGGGCTCCCATTATTTTGGGGATGAGCTGGCTGGCGTTACATGATCCGCTGGTGGGCTGGCATCAGAGAGTGGTTTCCTTTGGTTCCGCACATTGCTTAGAACACTGCAAGGAGGGAAAGGGTTCAGCAGGAGCCCAAGCTACCCTAGCAGGGACGGAAGTAACGGAGAAAGTGAAGGTACCACGACAATACGCAGATCTCAGCGACGTGTTCAGCGAAAGGGAAGCTGACCAACTACCCCCGCATAGACCCTTTGACTGTCAAATCAATTTACTCCCTGGGGCACAGCTCCCTGTAGGCAAGTTGTATGCCATGTCAGACAGAGAGATGCAGGAGCTAAGAGAGTTCATTGACAAGAACCTGAAGAGAGGTTTCATCAGAGAGTCAAGAGCGGTGGGAGGTAGCCCAGTGTTTTTTGTGGATAAAAAAAACACGGACAAGCCGAGACTTGTGTGTGACTTCAGGGCTTTAAACGCAGTGTCAGAACCACAGGTCTTCCCTATGCCTAGGATTGACGACATTTTGACCAGGGTGCGAAAGGGAAAGATTTTCACAAAGCTGGACCTAAGGGGGGCGTACAACCTGATACGTATAAGAAAAGGGGATGAATGGAAAACCACCATGTTCACCCCTTTGGGGGCATTTGAATATTTAGTAATGCCCTTCGGTCTACAAGCAGGCTCGGCGTGCTTCCAATCGTTTATGAACCACGTACTGGGGTCTTTGCTTTACAAGAATTGTGTGGCCTTCCTAGATTACGTGTTGGTGTATTCTGAGAATGAGGAGCAGCATGTGAGAGACGTCAGAGAAGTGTTGAGCAGGCTGCAAGCCAACCGGCTGTGGGTGAAACTGGAGAAGTGTCAGTTTCATACCAAGGAGGTGGAATTCCTGGGGTACCGCCTGTCAGACAAGGGATTGGCCATGGATCCCGGAAAGGTCCAGGCAGTGCTGGAATGGAAAACACCCAAAACAAAGAAGGATGTGCAGAGGTTCCTAGGGTTTGGGAACTTTTATCGTAAGTTCATCCGAAATTTTGCGCACCTGACGGCGCCCATTACGGACTGTCTCAGCAGTAAGAAGAAATTTGTTTGGACTGAGGAGGCGGAGCGAGCATTTGAGGAACTAAAAAGGGCCTTCGCCTCTGAAGAACAACTTCTGCATGTGGATTTACAAAAGAAGATGAGAGTCGAAACAGATGCATCAGACAGAGCCATAGGGGCGGTGCTTCTTCTGCAGCCAGGAAAGGAGGAGTCAGAGTGGAGACCGTGTGCCTTTTTTCGCGAAAGCTGAACAAATCTGAGAGGAACTACACGGTGTATGACCGAGAACTACTTGCCATTCATGAGGCTTTCCGGAGATGGAGGCACCTGCTAATTGGCGCACAACACAAGGTGCAAGTGTGCACTGACCACAAGAACCTAGAGTATTGGAGAACGGCACGAGTGCTCAACCAACGGCAGTTGAGATGGGCCCAGGAGTTCTCCAAATTTAACTTTGAGATTTGTTACGTGCCAGGCCCAGAGAACATTAGGGCGGACGCTCTCTCACGCAAACCTGAATATTTGGAGGGGGAGGGAGCACCCGAAGAAAGACATGTCATTCCAGAGGACCGCTGGGTGTGTGGGGCGGCATTGGTGGGGCAAAGAGAACTGGTAGAGGGAACGGAGAATGATGAATACGCCCAGGACAAACTCAGGGGTCTCAGGAGGGAGGGAGATAAACCCGGAGGTTTTGAGGAGAGAAACGGGGCATTGTATTACAAGGGAGCGTTATATATACCTGAAGGAGAGTTGAGGGGAAAGGTACTCAAGCAGCTGCACGATAGCCCCACAGCAGGGCATTTTGGGCAACACAAAACCATGTGGCTGGTTACCAGGGAATTTTGGTGGCCCAAGGTCAGGGAAGATGTGCGGGAGTATGTGAGAGGTTGTGACCAATGCCAGCGAGCCAAAGGGGAGAGGCGGGCGCCGGCAGGGTTATTAGAACCGTTACCCACACCTGAAAGACCATGGGAAGCAGTGGCAATAGATTTCATGACTGATCTGCCAAAGGCCAGAGGGAAAACAGCCATCATGGTTGTGGTAGACCTGTTAACCAAAATGGCCCACTTTATAGCCTGCTCACATGCTGTCACGGCAGAAGAAACAGCTAAATTGTTTGTAGAAAATGTGTTTAGGTTGCATGGCGCCCCCTTGAGGGTGGTTTCAGACCGAGGGAAACAATTTACTTCCAGGTTCTGGAGGAAGCTCATGAGCTTGCTGCATGTAGAGGTCAATTTTTTGACTGCCCGGCATCCTGAAACCAACGGGCAGGCGGAAAGAGCCAATGGCATCCTCCAGCAATATTTGAGGTGTTATGTCAATGACAGAGAGAATGATTGGGTGGAGAAGCTGGCGTTGGCGGAATTTGCCTACAACAATGCGGAGAACGTGTCCACAGGGATGAGCCCCTTTTTGGCTAATTACGGGTGCCATCCCAGGGCTTTCCATGGGGGGGAAGGGGAGAGATGGAGCGTTCCAGCTGCCGAACAGTTCGTAGAAGAAATGGAAGCGATCCATCGTCAGCTCCAACTGAACTTAGACAGGGCCAAGGAGGAATATAAGAGGCAGGCAGACAAAAACAGAAGAGAAGGTGAAACCATTAGGGTGGGGGACCAGGTGTGGCTGTCAACCCAAGGGTTACCATTCAAAGGGGGTTGTAAGAAGTTAAGACCCAAAAGATTGGGTCCATTTGAAGTCACGCAACAGGTCAACCCAGTGGCTTTCAGACTCCGGTTACTGAACCACATGAAGCTGCACCCAGTTTTCCACAGGTCGTTGCTGTCACCGTATAAAGGGGACAGAGAAGGGAGGGTCACTCGGGGACCAGCAATGGAGGAAAGGGAACACAGCTACCATGTAGCGGAGATCCTCGATTCCAGGTGGAAGGGAGATCAAGTAGAGTATTTGGTAATGTGGGAAGGGGAACCGGAGTCGGAAAACACCTGGGTCATGGCAGAGGATGTCAATGACGAGGTTTTAATAGAAACTTTTCATCAGAGGTTCCCACGTAAACCTCAGCCTGTAGCGAGGTTCCGGAGGGAATACTTTGCCACCACCGACGAAGAAGAGGAGTTGGAGGGGTTCACAGATTCCGAGGAGGAGGAGGATTCAGCGAGCCGGAACGGCGACCGATGGAGGGAAATGTTCGAGACGTCTGAAGATGAAGAGGATTCGTTTCGGGGTTTTACCTCCTCACCGCCCAGAGGAGAGGGAACGGGAGGGGGTGAAGGGGGCCCTGGAGGGGAGGTGGATGTCAGGGAACTGCCATCGGAGGAACAGGTGGTGGAAGGGCTCACGGAGGCTGGGAGAGACTCAGCAGCGGAAGCAGGCACCAGCAGGGGGAGAGGTGGGTCTCTGGTGGAAGGGCTCACGGAGGCTGGGAGAGACTCAGCAGCTGAAGCAGGAACCAGCAGGGGGAGAGGTGGATCTCTGAGGGAAAGCGAGCAAGAGGGAGGGCTCAGGGACACGTCCAGCGAGAACAGTGGGGAGGTATCTGAACCTCCCATAGGGAGACCCACTCCTCGCTGGAAACTGTCACGCCGCGAGTCCAGAAGACGTGTTTCCGTTAAGGAGCTTTTAGGCTGGAAACGATTCCGAAAGCAACCACTGTCGGAATCTGCAAGTGACTAGAGCAGCCATGTCTGAGGGGCTCCGTCACAGACAGAGGTTTGTGAACTTGCACAGACTCTGAGGGACTAAGCTTTTACGCACAAGCAGCTCATCATCCCATCACAGGTACATTTTATCATATGTGGTGGGAATGCAAAAGGGTTAGAAATTATTGGGAAATGATATATAATGAATGGGGGGGGGATGCTTAAAAAGACTTTTGTAAAGAAACCAGAAGCATTCCTCCTAGGAATTTTAGATCAAGATTTAGAAAAAAGAGAAATTATTTATGTATGCAACAACAGCTGCAAGAATTATATTAGCACAAGCTTGGAAGACAGAAGAAATACCAACGAAAGAATAATGGCAAGGGAAACTTCTGGAATATGCAGAACTGGCAAAATTAACAGATAAATTACATGAAAAGGATAACGACTTTAAAAGAGAATGGGAACCATTTACGGAATATATGAAGAAGCAACACAATTGGACTCACTGGAAGGGTTTGAATAAACATAAACAATTGTATATAACAAAAAGTAAGATGATACGTATGGGGGAAATTTTGGGAAACAACACACAGGGTGAGTAATATGGAAATAAAACAAAATGGGAATATGAGGGCAGTCCAAGGGAGGAGGGGGGGGGAATATGGAAAATTGTTAGAGAAATATTGTTAGAGGATGTATACATGGAAAAACTGATAATATTTTAAAAAGAAAAAGAAAGAAAGGCCCCAGCCTCCTACCTGTCCAGCCTGCGACACTGGAAGTGAATGGATGAGAGCAGCAACAGGACGCCGGTGTTGTCGGGCTCCTGTCTCCACAGTTGCATGCAGTGCCTCTCAGCAGCTTCGAAGTCTCCCGCCTGATACTCCCGGTGAGCCAACTCTGCCAGCCCTTGGAAGGAAAGCAGACGTTTTGTTGGTTCTGAAGGATCACCAAGACATTCGGATGGGGGGGGAAACAAAAAGTTAGAAGAGGGGAGCCAAAAGCCGACAGACAACGGTGTGCAAATAAAAAGGCGCAATGTCTGGCGTGATGCAAAACCCCAAGGGGGTCTGTAGGGCGAATGCAAACAGATCAGCTAAACGTCAAACTACAATTCCCAACATCCCTGACCACTGGTCCTGTTATCAAGGGATGATGGGAGTTGTAGTCCCCAAACAGCTGGAGGGCCAAGTTGGGCCATGCCTGATCTAGAGCAGTGGCGGCCCAACTCGGCCCTCCAGCTGTTTTGAGACTACAATTCCCATCATCCCTGACCACTGGTCCTGTTAGCTAGGGATCATGGGAGTTGTAGGCCAAAACATCTGGAGGGCCGCAGGTTGGGGATGCCTGCCTTAGACCAAGGTTGCAGTCACCAAAACGGAATATCTAGTTGTCATTTGGGGGCAAAAAGGCTCCAAAGTCTTATTTTTCAAATAATGGAACAACTGTGATTGATTCTGAGCTCAACATCTGGCTAGTTCATTTTGTACAAAGATTACCATAATAAAAGACAAAAGTGGAAAAGACCTAACAGAAGCAGAAGACATCAAGAAGAGGTGGCAAGAATACACAGAGGAACTATACCAGAAAGAAATGGATGTCTCGTATACCCCAGGTAGTGTGCTTGCTGACCTTGAGCCAGACATCCTGGAGAGTGAAGTCAAATGGGCCTTAGAAAGCACTGCTAATAACAAGGCCAGTGGAAGTGATGGTATTCCAGCTGAACTATTTAAAATTTTAAAAGATGAGGCTGTTAAGGTGCTACACTCAATATGCCAGCAAATTTGGAAAACTCAGCAGTGGCCAGAGGATTGGAGAAGATCAGTCTACATCCCAATCCCAAAGAAGGGAAGTGCCAAAGAATGCTCCAACTACCACACAATTGCACTCATTTCACATGCTAGCAAGGTTATGCTTAAAATTCTGCAAGGCAGGCTTAAGCAGTATGTGGACCGAGAACTCCCAGAAGTGCAAGCTGGATTTAGAAGAGGCAGAGGAACCAGAGACCAAATTGCAAACATGCGCTGGATTATGGAGAAAGCTAGAGAATTCCAGAAATACATCTACTTCTGCTTCATTGACTATGCAAAAGCCTTTGACTGCGTCAACCACAGCAAACTATGGCAAGTTCTTAAAGAAATGGGAGTGCCTGATCACCTCATCTGTCTCCTGCGAAATCTCTATGTGGGACAAGAAGCTACAGTTAGAACTGGATATGGAACAACTGATTGGTTCAAAATTGGGAAAGGAGTACGGCAAGGCTGTATATTTTCTCCCTGGTTATTTAACTTATATGCAGAATTCATCATGCGAAAGGCTGGGCTGGATGAATCCCTAGCCGGAATTAAGGTCGCCGGAAGAAATATCAACAACCTCAGATATGCAGATGACACAACGTTGATGGCAGAAAGTGAGGAGGAATTAAAGAACCTTTTAATGAGGGTGAAAGAGGAGAGCGCAAAATATGGTCTGAAGCTCAACATCAAAAAAACGAATATCATGGCCACTGGGCCCATCACCTCCTGGCAAATGGAAGGGGAAGAAATGGAGGCAGTGAGAGATTTTACTTTCTTGGGCTCCCTGATCACTGCAGATGGCGACAGCAGTCACGAAATTAAAAGGCGCCTGCTCCTTGGGAGAAAGACGATGGCAAACCTAGACAGCATCTTAAAAAGCAGAGACATCACCTTGCCAACAAAGGTCCGTATAGTTAAAGCTATGGTTTTCCCAGTAGTGATGTATGGAAGTGAGAGCTGGACCATAAAGAAGGCTGATCGCCGAAGAATTGATGCTTTTGAACTATGGTGCTGGAGGAGACTCTTGAGAGTCCCATGGACTGAAATAAGATCAAACGTATCCATTCTTAAGGAAATCAGCCCTGAGTGCTCACTGGAAGGACAGATCGTGAAGCTGAGGCTCCAATACTTTGGCCACCTCATGAGAAGAGAAGACTCCCTGGAAAAGACCCTGATGTTGGGAAAGAATGAGGGCACAAGAAGAAGGGGACGACAGAGGACGAGATGGTTGGACAGTGTTCTCGAAGCTACAAACATGAGTCTGACCAAACTGCGGGAGGCAGTGGAAGACAGAAGTGCCTGGCGTGCTCTGGTCCATGGGGTCACGAAGAGTCGGACACGACTAAACAACAACAGTTCAGATGACAACCTTGAGCGAGGTTAAGATCTTTGAGAACTGAAAGAAGAAAAGCCATCTATACTGGCCCATTCTGGCCTCTTTTTCTTAAGGACGACTGCTCCTGCTCAGGGTGGATAAAAATCAATGGTTTTTTTAATTAACTTTTTAAATTAAAAAATCAGACTTTTTAATTCAAATCGGATTTTTTTTATTTAAATCGGATTTTTAAAATTTAAATTGGATTTTTAAAATAAAATGCTTTTGAAGAAAAATTTATTCTAAAGAGTGTTTTCTATTTGAGCTATAGTCCAAAGACTATTCATCAGGAAATAAGGATTTGTTTTAAGTTTTTCATGTGTGCTAAAACTCTGTCTTAAGGGTTTTTTTATTAAAAAATTGTTCAACCACATCAGTTAACCAACATGGATACATATGCTCATGTTATTGTTTCAGTTAAATTAATTGTTTAAATTGTGATGAAGGAAATGATTCTTTTTCTCCTTCCAATCAAGTACAGCAGAAAAGTTGTCCAAATAGAAACTGTTAACTTATTAAACCTCACCATCATTTCATAATTATCGGTCTATGTATTTCTAATAGTAGAACCAAATCAGTCATTTTTTATATAACTGTAAAAACGACTCTGAAAATTGATGATTCAAAAAAGGAAGCCTTCCTTCCAGTTGTCAATAATAAGAGGCTGCCAGCAAGGTTGAACCTTTCTGTTAAAAAAGGATTTTATCATTCCAAAAAGAAAACCTTCCTCCACTTGTCAATATTAAGAGCAGGGGTAGGCAACCCAAGGCCCAGGGTCTGGATCTGGCCCCATTGCCTTCTAAATCCAGCCCACAGACGGTCTGGGAAGCAGCGTGTTTTGACATGAGTAGAATGTGTGCTTTTATTTAAAATGCATCTCTGGGTTATTTGTGGGGCATAGGAATTTGTTCTTTTTTTCTCTCTTCAAAATATAGTCCAGCCCAACACAAGGTCTGAGGGACGGTGGACCAGCCCCCTGCTGAAAAAGTCTGCTGACCCCTGTAACTGGGTGTTGCCCAAGGCTGAGCCAACATCCTGCCCACCCGTGGCAGAAAAACCAGGCGAGACTTGAATCCCATAATGTGTGCTGCAGAAAGAGAGAGACAGGCAGCTTGCATGGAACAGAGAGGGAGGGAGGGAGGGAGGGAGGGAGGGAGGGAGGGAGGGAGAGCTGATAGTAGTAGTAGTAGTAGTAATAATAATAATAATAATATATTTATTGTCATAAAGATATAATTGAAAGAAATAAAGAAATAATTTATTATTTTAAATAAATAAATAATTTTTATAATTATTTATAATTTATTTATAATTTAAATAAATTATTTCATAAAGAAATAATTTATTATTTCTACCCTGCCCATCTGCCTGGGTTTCCCGAGCCACACTGGGTGGCTCCCAACATCGACATCATCATCATCACTTAATTTAGGGAAGCTTTTGGTATCTGAAGGACTATTGTATTTTAATATTTTGTTGGAAGCCGCCCAGAGTGGCTGGGGAAACCTAGCCAGATGGGCGGGGTATAAATAATTATTATTATTGTCATTATTATACCCCACCCATCTGGCTGGGTTTCCCAAAAGAAGACGCAGAGCAAACCATGTGACCAAAGAACTGCGGATTGGGATGAAGGGGAAATTGCTGTCAGAGAAAAGGGCAAAGGCCCAGTTAAATTCAGGTTCAAATGCTCTGCTGCGAAGTGACAGACCAGTAACCGTCGCTCAACCCAACTTCCCAGGGTTGGCGCGAGGGAGCAAGGAGCAGAGGGAGAACCGTGTAGGCTGCCCCCTGACCCCTTTATAGGAAGGACAAGAAATAGGCAAGCAATAAATAAAATAAAATAAAAATACAATGTTGATCATGAGCTAGCTGAATTGAGAGGCATATGATTCAAGCCGTATGGAGCAAACTTCACACACGCCACTTACAAAAATGCTCATTTCTGTTCCAGAAAGGCTAACAGGTTGGTTACATTTAGGGCACAATGGTCACTCACGTCGTAAAAGATGAAACTCGCAACTTACGCACATTTAACCTGCGCACATTCAGCTTGCCATGCTTGGCTAATTATTATTATTATTATTATTATTATTATTATTATTATTATTATTATTTCTACCCCGCCCATCTGGCTGGGTCTCCCAAGGCACTATAGGCGGCTTCCAACAAAAGATTAAAAATAATTAAAACATCAGTCATTCAAAACTTCCCTAAAAATAAAAAATTGAAAGGGCCATGTGTCTGGGTAAAAAGCCTTTGGCAATCCCACTCTCTGTCGAACCCAAGGTGGTTTCATAAGCCAACGTAACCCCCCAAGTTAAGTTGAGAATCGCCTGTATATAAAGAATTTTTCATTTGGACATTTTGAACTGTTTTCCAACTGAGATCAAAGTTCTAGTGGTTGACATTCGGACATACACCAAATACTGACCACGGACTCGTCTCTTTCTTCCAGGCAGTGTAAAGGTACACCAATCCCCACCCTTACCTGTTTAGAGAAGTTTTGAATGACTGATGTTTTAATGTCTTTTTAATCTTCTTTTGGAAGCTGCCCAGGGTGACTGGGGAAGCACAGCCAGATGGGCGGGGCAGAATTAATTTATTAGTAGTAGTAGTAGTAGTAGTAGTAGTAGTAGTATTGTTGTCATCATCATCATGAGATTCGGAAATGTGTCCTGAACAGCGTCTTGTTGCTGCATCATTATTATTATTATTATTATTATTATTATTATTATTATTATTCCTACATTCTCTGCTGCTCCTGGAAGGGGCGCCTGCCCCTGAGAAGGGGCTTCATAGAACCCCTGACTGCAACTGCATTTCAAACAAGTCGGGTTCTTTTGTTCAAAAACAAAATAAATCAACACACTGTAGTTAAATGAGAATATGCAAGGAGCAGATGGCTTCTTAAGGAGTTGGGACTCAATGTATGCTTCTCTGTAATTTTCCTTTCAAGCCGGCAGCTTATTACGAGGTCAGCAGACAAGATCAGCAGAGCAGGTTGACACCTAAAGCTGAATTTCTATTGTGTAGACCTATTTTTTTATTTTCATGTGCTGCCAATGACCAGGCACAGCACTCAAGTAGGATCTGAGATTTAGACTACACCACATTCACATGTCACACTACCTACATAGGACCTTTGCAAGTAAACCACCCAGTGCCGGATTTATGTATAAGCTAAACAAGCTCTAGCTTAGGGCCCCACTCTCTTGGGGGGGCCTCAAAAAATTGAAGAAGAAAAAACTGGATGTACATTTCCAAAAGAGAAGATAAAAAACAAATAAAATAAAACCGACATACAGCAAGTGTTTAGTGTTGTGTCGGCTCCTATTTGTGATGTGCAAGTAGCTTTAGATACCCATCACCATATTTTTCACTCCATAAGACGCACCTAGTTTTTAAGAGGAGGAAAACAAGAAAAAAAATATTCTGAACGAAATTCTGAATGAAACAGGGAGGATTTGCTGAAACTAATTTGGAAATTGGGATGCAGAAAGGGGAGGTATGGGGAAGTCGGTGAAGTAAGGTTTAAGAAATAAGGATTTGAAATTATACATGTTTGTTTATGTGTTTGTCTGTTTGTATTGTGTATTGTTTGTGTTTATATAAATTGTGGAAAACCAATAAAAAATTTTATTTAAAAAAATAAATTCTGAATGAAACAGTGGGTGTATGATTTTTGTGGTTCATGCTGTGGCCACAGACATGTGATCTGATGGTGAATTTGGGCTGACCCAATGCAAAAATCCTGAGGATCCATGTGGATCCGTGCTTTGCAACCATGTTTTTGCGCCATTGCGGCCCCACACAACAGTGGGTGCGTGATTTTTTTTGGTGCAGGCTATAGCCATGGACATGCTATGTGATTTGATGGTGAATTTGGGGTGACCCAATGTAAAAATTCTGACGATCCATGGGCTTTTACTTTCCCCCTCCCAGGCAGCCTCTGCTAGCATCCCTTATCTCTCTCCCGATCCCACCATCAGCTGCTTCCTTTCAACACTCCCTTCCCTCCTTTGCCTTAGTGTCTTTTCCTTAGCTGGAGAAGTTTTTTGCTCCTCCTTTTCTTCTAATTTCTCTCCTCATTGCTTTAGGTCTTCCTGCTTCCCCCCTTTGCAAGTTTGCTGTCTTTACCTCCCTCCTCCCAGGCAGCCTACTCTTTCTCCAGCGTCCCTTATCTCTCAGCGGCTTTTTTTCAACACCCACTTTCCTCTTTCAAAAAAAAAAAGCATGATCTGCTTTTTGCCCTTGGGCAATTCGGCTCCAGGGACCACGCATTCGCTCCATAAGACGCACAGACATTTCCCCTTACTTTTTTGGAAGAAAAAAAGTGCGTCTTATGGATTGAAAAATACGGTAGGTCCATAAGTTACCATATAGCATATATTCAACACAAAAAACAGCAACAATTGGTTGTGGACAAAGGACAGCTGGACATATCAAGGGCCCCATTACCTTCAGTAGTTTAGGGCCTCATCAAACTTAAATCCGCCCCTCTATCTATCTATCTATCTATCAATCATCTATCTCTCTATCTTATGCCTGGTCTACTGACAACAACTGGTGATGATTATTAACTTATTATTTATACCCCGCCCATCTTTTTTAAAATATTTTTTATTCATTTTACATATAGTCGCATTGCATGACAACATGTCTTCATACGAAATCTCTTTGGCTCTGCTGAGCCTCCCTCCCGCCCAATGGTTTTTTACAAACTTCAATTTTGCTTCCATGCATTTCACGTCCTTTCCTGTTCTTGTGATGTCATTCCGGAAGTTAATTATTCATCCTGAATTTGGTTGCCTTTCTTCTGGCAAATCTTCAGATCACCCTGCTACTGATAGACCCGGGGGCCGGATCCGGCCCAATTGCCTTCTCAATCCGGCATGCGGACGGTCCAGGAATTGTGTTTTGACATGAATAGAATGCGTCCTTTTCTTTAAAATGCACCTCTGGTTGATTTGTGGGGCCTGCCTGGTGTTTTGACACAAGTAGAACGTGCTTTTATTTCAAATGCATCTCTGGTTTCATAGGAATGTGTTCATTATTATTTTTTCCCAAAATAATCCGACCCGAGGGACAGTGGACTGGCCCCCTGCTGAAAAAGTTTGCTGACCCCTGTACAGTACTAGATTGTGCGAGTGTCTTTCCTCAATAAACCAAGTCTTCAGCCAGAGATGCACAGGTAATTCAGGATATTCAGACCAGAGGCATGTTGGGGGGGGGGGGAGTGAACCAGCAACTCAAAATGAGCAGATCTAAGAAGTGTAAATCCACTTACTTATTTGCCCCAGGGGGCAGTTTGGTCAAGCTGGGTTTCAAGGCTGCCGAAAGGCACAGAGGTTGCCCGCCCATCCCAGCAAACAGCTGCTGCCCTGCCTAGTGACTGTATTTTTCCGTGTATAAGACTGTATTTTCCCCCAATTTCTTTAATTCTTGATTTCCTCGATATCTGATGGGAGGGCGTTCCACAGGGCGGGCACCACCACCGAGAAGGCCCTCTGCCTGGCTCCCTGCAACCTTGCTTCTTGCAGGGAGGGAAGCGCCAGAAGGCCTGCGGGAGAGCCTACTGTGAATAGGCTCTATAGGCTAAGTGAACTCAACACAGGCTCTCCTTGTGCATCACCCGCATCAAAACAAGAGCAAAAGAGAGAGCAAACAATAAGAGAGGGAAAAGAAGCAAGAGCACCTCAATTTCAGCTCTCCCTCCGGCTCCTATTTATTTGGCTTAGTGTAAAGAAGAAGCTCCCCTAAACATGAAGATTTACAGCCGGACAAAAGGTGTATTTTAATATTTTGGTGGGAGCCGCCCAGACTGGCTGGAGAAACCCAGCCAGATGGGCAGGGTATAGGTCAGGCACCCCCCAAACTCAGCCCTCCAACTGTTTTGGGACTACAACTCCCATCATCCCTAGCTAACAGGACCAGTGGTCAGGGATGATGGGAATTGTAGTCCCAAAACAGCTGGAGGGCCAAGTTTTGCCATCACTGGATGAAACTGACAGGAAGAATCCGGAACCAGCGAGATCAAGCCTTCCACAAAGACTAGAATAAATTTACATTTGAAAGACAACTGTAAGTAATTAACATCAGTAGCAGGGTGATCTGAAGATTTGCCAGAAGGCAACCAAATTCAGGATGAATAATGTAATTAACTTCCGGAATGACATCACAAGAACAGGAAAAGGCGTGAAATGCATGGAAGCAAAATTGAAGTTTGTAAAAAACCACTGGGCGGCAGGGAGGCTCAGCAGAGCCAAAGAGATTTCGTATGAAGACATGTTGTCATGCAATGCGACTATATGTAAAATGAATAAAAAATATTTTAAAAAAGATGGGCAGAGTATAAATAATAAGCTAATAATCATCACCAGTTGTTGTCACTAGACCAGGCATAGGCAACCTCGGCCCTCCAGATGTTTTCAGACTACAATTCCCATCATCCCAGACCACTGGTGTTTTTAGCCAGGAATGATGGGAGTTGTAGTCTCAAAACCTCTGAGGTATCCAAGGCGGAGACCCCCACCGCGGACCGGCCCTCTCACCGTCGGGAGCCAGGCCTGGGGACCCCACCCCGCCTCCTCCTCCTCAGTCCGACACCGAAGGAGAGGCTTCCTCGCCTCCCAGCGCCCGGGGACTCGCGCGCCCCTCGCGGTTCCCTCCTGAGGGGCGAAGCGCTTCCTTCGTCGCCGCCGCCAGTACCTGTGCTGTCGGAGACGTTGCCCACGGAGGTCGCCATGGCTCTGGCGACAAGGCTCGGCTCCACGTCCGCCGGGGGCAGCGACGACTCACGAAATGGCGGTCGGGGACGCGCGCGGACGGGGACGCTAGCCGCGGCCGGATCTTCTTTTGACAAAGTAGTCCCTCCCTTTCCGCGCCTCGGGGCGGGGCGACGCGCTTCCCTGCCGCCGGAGGAGAAGTCGGAAAGAAGAAAGGAGGCGGGACGCCGAAATAGCCTGGGCTGGAGGAGCCGAAACGGCCGCCGAGAGAGGAAAACGTTCGCGTGTATCCCTCCGCCGCGCGAAAGCCGATACACTGCGGTAATTTGATGAGGCGCGCTTGCGCCATGCAGGACAGTCGCCTCGCCTAAGCCAAAGAAATGTGCGCGCTTCGGGAACGCTCGCCTCCCCTCAGCGAAAGTAAGGCTGAGGCGTGTCGCGCAAGGGCCGGGGCGGGGAGAGCGGGAAAGATGGCCGAGGGCCGAGGCGTTTCCAACCTTTGGCACAGCCTGCACCCCAAATAACTCAGATCCACGGCTTCGTGGCCATACTGTGTCCAGCCCCAAGTCACCCTCAGATAAAACATCATGGGCATGGGCACAGCATGCACCACAAAAATCACGGGTCCACGGCTTCCTAGCCATACCGTGGCCCAAAAACGTGGTTTTGGAGCACGGATCCTCATGCTTTTTGCATTGGGCCACCCCAAACCCACCGTCAAATCACATATCATAACCAGGGGCACAGCCTGCAAGACAAAAACTACGGATCCAGGGCTTCCTGGCGACACCGTGGCCCAAAAACTGTTGGGAAAAAGCACCAAGGCAAAAGCCAGCTCCAGATGTCTGGAATGCAAAACAGGATGTTATGTTTTGCAGATGTACTGCTGGAGAAAAGGTGGAGCCTATTCTCTGTACTGAGCACCGGATGTTAGCTCAGTGTGTCATGTGTGACCTGTGCTGGAAGTACAGGGGAGGAGTGTGTGACTCTTCTGATGGAGTCTGAAGGGTGCAGTCACATTTCTATGTACTGTTGAGTGACAGGAATAAAACATGTAGAAAGGACTCCTGTCTGTCTCATTTCTCCTCCCTGGGAGAATGCAGGGAGGGAGAGAGAAGCAGAGGGTGTGTTCTATCTCACATCTAATGAGAAGAATCGCCGGGTTTGTTTACCTAGCCTGCCAGAGGTCGCAGACGGACGGTAAACACAGTATCTCGCTCAATTGCCTCGGGGGAGGCCAGGTACCTCTGCCTGTGAGCTGAAGATACTAACATATGGCAGCCTTCGGATGGTTGCGATTCATCAGACATCTGCATGAGAGGCTGGTGGATTGTCCTCCTCTGCTCCAAGGGAGAAGGCAAGCGTCTGAGAGAAGCCAGAGGCTCAACAGACGGCTGGTGGAAAGAAGAGGTGTTTTCCAAGGCAAGGTGTTTTGAAGCACGGATTCTCATGGATCGTCATGCTTTTCACATTGCGCCACCCCAAACTCACCAGCAAATCACACATCAGCCCAAAGTCGAATCAGCCCAAAGTCACCGTCAAATCACACATCATGGCCAGGGAAACAGCCTGCACCAGAGAAAATTCGGATCCACGGCTTCGTGGCAACTCCATGGCCCAAAACGTGGTTTTGAAGCATGGATCCTCACGCTTTTTGCATTGGGCCACCCCAAACTCACCGTCAAACCACACATCATGCCCATGGGCATAGCCTGCACCACAAAAATCACGGATCCACAGCTTGCTGGTCGCTCCATGGCCCAAAAATTTGGCTTTGAAGCACGGATCCTCATGGATCCTCATGCTTTTTGCATTGGGCGACCCCAAACTCACCGTCAAATCACGTAACATGTCCAGGGGCACAGCCTGCACCACAGAAAATTCACATCCACGGCTTCCTGGCCCTACCGTGGCCCAAAAACCTGGTTCTGAAGCATGGATCCTCATGGATCCTCATGCTCTTTGCATTGGAACAACCAAAACTCACTGTCAAATTACGCATCATGCCCATGGGCACAGCCTGCACCCCAATTAACTCAGATCCACGGCTTCCTGGTCATACCATGGCTCAAAAACGTGGTTTTGAAGCACGGACCAAACCAAATTCACGTTTTTCGCATTGGACCAAACCAAATTCACTGTCAAATCACACCTCAGAGCCAGGGGCACAGCCTGCACCACAAAAATCACGGATCCACGGCTTCCTGGAGACTCCATGGCCCAAAAACCTGGTTTTGAAGCACGGATCCTCGTGGATCCTCATGCACTTTGCATTACAACAACCCAAACTCACTGTCAAATCATACGTCAGAGCTAGGGGCACAGCCTGCACCACAAAAATCACGGATCCACGGCTTCCTAGCCACTCCATGGCCCCAAAACCTGGTTTTGAAGCACGGATCCTCATGGATCCTCACGCTTTTTGCATTGGGCCACCCCTAACTCACCGTCAAATCACGCATCATGTCCAGTGGCACAGCCTGCACCACAAAAACCACGGATGCACAGCTTGCTGGTCGCTCCATGGCCCAAAAACCTGGCTTTGAAGTACGGATCCTCATGGATCCTCATGCTTTTTGCATTGGGCCACCCCAAACTCACCGTCAAATCACACATCATGTCCAGGGACACAGCCTGCACCACAGAAAATTCACATCCATGGCTTCCTGGCAACTCCATGGCCCAAAAACCTGGTTTTGAAGCACGGATCCTCATGGATCCTCATGCTCTTTGTATTAGAACAACCAAAACTCACCGTCAAACCACACATCATGTCCAAGGGCACAGCCTGCACCACAAAAAACTCAGATCCATGGCTTCCTGGCCATACCGTGGCCCAACCACATGGTTTTAAAGCCCGGATCCTCATGGATCCTCATGCTTTTTGCACTGGGCCACCCCAAACTCACCGTCAAATCACACATCATTTCCAAGGGCACAGCCTGCAACACAAAATTCACGGATCCACGGCTTTCTGGAGACTCCATGGCCCAAAAACCTGGTTCTCAAGCACAGATCCTCATTGATCCTCATGATTTTTGCACTAGATCAGCCCAAAGTCACCGTCAGATGGCACGTCACAGGCAGGGGCACAGCCTGCACCACAAAAATCACAGATCCACGGCTTCCTGGCCATTCCATGGTTCAAAAACCTGGTTTTGAAGCATGGATCCTCATGCTCTTTGCATTGGAACAACCAAAACTCACTGTCAAATCACATATGTTGCCCATGGGCATAGCCTGCACCACAAAAATCACGGAACCACGGCTTCTGGGCGACACCGTGGCCCAAAAACGTGGTTTTAAAGGGCGGATCCTCATGGATCCTCACGCTTTTTGAATTGGGTGACCCCAAACTCACCGTCAAATCACACATCATTCCCATGGGCACAGCCTGCACCACAGAAAATTCGAATCCATGGTTTCCTGGTCATACCGTGGCTCAAAAACTTGGTTTTGAAGCACGGATCCTCATGGATCCTCACGCTTTTCGCATTGGGCCACCCGATACTCACCAGCAAATCACACATAATGCCCATGGGCACAGCCAGCACCACAAAAAACTCAGATCCACGGCTTCCTGGCCACTCCATGGCCCAAAAACCTGGTTTTGAAGCATGGATCATCATGGATCCCCATGCTCTTTTCATTGGGCCAAACCAAATTCACTGTCAAATCGCACGTCAGAGCCAAGGGCACAGCTTGCACCACAAAAATGACGGATCCACGGCTTCCTGGCCACTCCATGGCCCCAAAACCTGGCTTTGAAGCACTGATTCTCATGGATCCTCACGCTTTTCGTATTGGGCCACACCAAACTCACCGTCAAATCACGTAACATGTCCAGGGGCACAGCCTGCACCACAGAAAATTCACATCCACGGCTTCCTGGCCCTACCGTGGCCCAAAAACCTGGTTCTGAAGCATGGATCCTCATGGATCCTCATGCTCTTTGCATTGGAACAACCAAAACTCACTGTCAAATTACGCATCATGCCCATGGGCACAGCCTGCACCCCAATTAACTCAGATCCACGGCTTCCTGGTCATACCATGGCTCAAAAACGTGGTTTTGAAGCACGGACCAAACCAAATTCACGTTTTTCGCATTGGACCAAACCAAATTCACTGTCAAATCACACCTCAGAGCCAGGGGCACAGCCTGCACCACAAAAATCACGGATCCACGGCTTCCTGGAGACTCCATGGCCCAAAAACCTGGTTTTGAAGCACGGATCCTCATGGATCCTCATGCACTTTGCATTACAACAACCCAAACTCACTGTCAAATCATACGTCAGAGCTAGGGGCACAGCCTGCACCACAAAAATCACGGATCCACGGCTTCCTAGCCACTCCATGGCCCCAAAACCTGGTTTTGAAGCACGGATCCTCATGGATCCTCACGCTTTTTGCATTGGGCCACCCCTAACTCACCGTCAAATCACGCATCATGTCCAGTGGCACAGCCTGCACCACAAAAACCACGGATGCACAGCTTGCTGGTCGCTCCATGGCCCAAAAACCTGGCTTTGAAGTACGGATCCTCATGGATCCTCATGCTTTTTGCATTGGGCCACCCCAAACTCACCGTCAAATCACACATCATGTCCAGGGACACAGCCTGCACCACAGAAAATTCACATCCATGGCTTCCTGGCAACTCCATGGCCCAAAAACCTGGTTTTGAAGCACGGATCCTCATGGATCCTCATGCTCTTTGTATTAGAACAACCAAAACTCACCGTCAAACCACACATCATGTCCAAGGGCACAGCCTGCACCACAAAAAACTCAGATCCATGGCTTCCTGGCCATACCGTGGCCCAAAAACATGGTTTTAAAGCCCGGATCCTCATGGATCCTCATGCTTTTTGCACTGGGCCACCCCAAACTCACCGTCAAATCACACATCATTTCCAAGGGCACAGCCTGCAACACAAAATTCACGGATCCACGGCTTTCTGGAGACTCCATGGCCCAAAAACCTGGTTCTCAAGCACAGATCCTCATTGATCCTCATGATTTTTGCACTAGATCAGCCCAAAGTCACCGTCAGATGGCACGTCACAGGCAGGGGCACAGCCTGCACCACAAAAATCACAGATCCACGGCTTCCTGGCCATTCCATGGTTCAAAAACCTGGTTTTGAAGCACGGATCCTCATGCTTTTTGCATTGGGTGACCCCAAACTCACTGTCAAATTACGCATCATGTCCAGGGGCACAGCCTGCACCACAGAAAATTCACACCCACGGCTTCCTGGCCATACCGTGGCCCAAAAACGTGGTTCTTAAGCACGGATCCGCATGGATCCTTATGCTTTTCGCATTGGGCCAAATCAAATTCACCATCAAATTACGCATCAGGTCTAGGGGCACAGCCTGCACCACAGAAAATTCAAATCCACGGCTTCCTGGTCATACCGTGGCTCAAAAACGTGGTTTTGAAGCACGGATCCTCATGGATCCTCACGCTTTTCGCATTGGGCCACCCGATACTCACCGGCAAATCACACATAATGCCCATGGGCACAGCCAGCACCACAAAAAACTCAGATCCACGGCTTCCTGGCCACTCCATGGCCCAAAAACCTGGTTTTGAAGCATGGATCATCATGGATCCCCATGCTCTTTTCACTGGGCCAAACCAAATTCACTGTCAAATCGCACGTCAGAGCCAAGGGCACAGCCTGCACCACAAAAATGACGGATCCACAACTTCCTGGCCACTCCATGGCCCAAAAACCTGGTTTTGAAGCACGGATCCTCATGCTTTTTGTATTGGGCGACACCAAACTCACCGTCAAATCACACATCATGTCCAAGGGCACAGCCTGCACCACAGAAAATTTGAATCCACGGCTTCTTGGTCATACCATGGCTCAAAAACCTGGTTTTGAAGCACGGATCCTCATGGATCCTCACGCTTTTCGTATTGGGCCACACCAAACTCACTGTCAAATAACACATCATGCCCATGGCCACAGCCTGCAACACAAAAATCACGGATTCATGGCTTCCTGGCCACTTCATGGCCCAAAAACGCGGTTTTGAAGCACGGATCCTCATGGATCCTCATGGATCCTCACACTTTTTGCATTGGGGCAATCCAAACTCATGTCAAATCACATATGTTGCCCATGGGCATAGCCTGCACCACAAAAATCACGGATCCACGGCTTCTGGGCGACACCGTGGCCCAAAAACGTGGTTTTAAAGCACAGATCCTCATGGATCCTCACACTTTTCGTATTGGGCCACCCCAAACTCACCGTCAAATCACACATCATGTCTAAGGGCACAGCCTGCACCACAGAAAATTCGAATCCACGGCTTCTTGGTCATACCGTGGCTCAAAAACATGGCTTTGAAGCAAGGATCCTCATGCATCGTCACGCTTTTTGCATTGGGCGACCCCAAGATCACCGTCAAATCACCCATCATGTCCAGGGGCACAGCCTGCACCACAGAAAATTCGGATCCACGGCTTCCTGGCAACTCCATGGTCCAAAAACGTGGTTTTGAAGCACGAATCTTCATGCTTAATGATTAATGATTAATGGACTTCAATGTCTGTACACTAATGCGCAAAGCATGGGAAATAAACAAGATGAGCTTGAGATCTTGGTACAGGAAACTAAATATGACATAATAGGCATCACTGAAACCTGGTGGGATAAGTCCCACAATTAGAATGTAATAATGGAGGGATACAATCTATTTCAGAGAAACAGACCAGACAAGAAAGGAGGAGGAGTGTCAGGGATGTGTATACCTGTGAAGAGATCCAAGATTTAGAACCTCAAAGCCAAAGTGAGAGCATTTGGGTCAAAATTAAGGGAGAGAAGAATAACAGAGACCTCATTGTGGGAGTTTACTATAGATCCCCAAGCCAAACGGAGGACATAGATGATGTCCAAAACAAAACAAGATGAACTTTAACAGGGAGAAATGTAAAGTATTGCACTTGGGCAAAAAAAATGAGAGGCACAAATACAAGAATGGTGACACCTGGCTTGAGAGCAGTACATGTGAAAAGGATCTAGGAGTCTTGGTTGACCACAAACTTGACATGAGCCAACAGTGTGACGCGGCAGCTAAAAAAGCCAATGCAATTCTGGGCTGCATCAATAGGAGTATAGCATCTAGATCAAGGGAAGTAATAGTGCCACTGTATTCTGCTCTGGTCAGACCTCACCTGGAGTGCTGTGTCCAGTTCTGGGCACCACAGTTCAAGAAGGACACTGACAAACTGGAACGTGTCCAGAGGAGGGCAACCAAAATGGTCAAAGGCCTGGAAACGATGCCTTATGAGGAACGGCTAAGGGAGCTGGGCATGTTTAGCCTGGAGAAGAGGAGGTTAAGGGGTGATATGATAGCCATGTTCAAATATATAAAAGGATGTCATATAGAGGAGAGAGAAAGGTTGTTTTCTGCTGCTCCAGAGAAGCAGACACGGAGCAATGGATCCAAACTACAAGAAAGAAGATTCCACCTAACCATTAGGAAGAACTTCCTGACAGTAAGAGCTGTTTGACAGTGGAATTTGCTGCCAAGGAGTGTGGTGGAGTCTTTTCCTTTGGAGGTCTTTAAGCAGAGGCTTGACAACCATATGTCAGGAGTGCTCTGATGGTGTTTCCTGCTTGGCAGGGGGTTGGATTCGATGGCCCTTGTGGTCTCTTCCAACTCTATGATTCTATGATTCTATGCTTTATGAATTGGGCCACCCCAAACTCACTGTCAAATCACACATCATGCCCATGGCCACAGTCTGCACCACAAAAAACTCAGATCCACGGCTTCCTGGTCATACCGTGGCTCAAAAACGTGGCTTTGAAGCACGGATCCTCATGGATCCTCACGCTTTTCGCATTGGGCCACCCGATACTCACCGGCAAATCACACATAATGCCCATGGGCACAGCCAGCACCACAAAAAACTCAGATCCTGGAAGTTCATGAAAAAATTAATGGGAGAAATCGGACTGGGAGAAAATATTTGTAAAGGAATAAATGCCATCTATTCAGAACAATATGCAAAATTGATCATCAACAGAAGAATTACTGAGGAGTGCAAAATAAACAAGGGAACCAGACAGGGCTGCCCACTGTCACCACTGATATTTATCTTGGTGATGGAAGTCTTGAACAATCAGATAAGAAATGATCAGATTGTTAAAGGCATCACTCTGGGAAACAAAACATATAAAATTAAAGCTTTTGCGGACGATTTACTTGTTATGACTGAAAACCCTAAAGAAAGTCTGAAAAGAGTGCTGGAATTGATTAAAGAATTTGGAGAAGTGGCAGGCTTCAAGCTGAATATAACAAAAACAAAAATGCTTGTTAAAAATGTAACCACAGAAGAAAAGGACGATTTAGAAAAAATATTGGGCCTGAAAATCTCCTCAAAAGCGAAATACCTGGGTATTTGGATCACCCCCAAGAACATAAACTTATTTCAGGATAATTACACCAAAACCTAGTTAGAGATTAGAAAAAACTTTGTAACCTGGAGTAAACTAAAATTAACATTTCTGGGTAGGATTTCCATTATAAAGATGAATGTGCTTCCAAAATTAATCTTTTTATTTCAAATGATTCCAATACTGGGTGAAGCAGGTTGTCTCAAGATATGGCAAAGAGAAATTTCCAAATTCCTGTGGGAAGGGAAGAAACCTAGGATTAAACACCTGATCTTAATAGACATAAAAGAGAGAGGAGGCTTTTCCCTACCCGACCTAAAACTTTACTACGAGGCAGCCTGTTTCACCTGGCTAAAAGATTGGTGCACGTTGCAGGATTCGGACCTCCTGGACCTGGAAGGTTTTGACAACCGTTGGGGATGGCACGCCTACTTAATATATGGAAAAGCGAAAATTCATAAAAACTTTACCAACCATATGATAAGAAAGTCACTCTTTGCTGTATGGGAAAAATATAAAGACCTGATGGAGCCTAAAGTCCCGTGGTGGACTTCTCCAGTAGAAGCCATAGCAGTAAAACGAAAAATACTCAGGAAAGCTGGCCAACATATAAAATACTTCTAAAAAATGAAGATAACCAAATAAAATTAAAAAACTTTGAGGAAATAAGAGACCACATTTCAGACTGGTTCCAATACCATCAGTTATTTGAAAAATTTAAATCTGACAAACAAAAGGGGTTCTCAACAGAAATTTCCCGATTCGAATCTGATCTTGTAAATTCTAAAAGAAAAACTCTTTCCAAAACTTACCAACTCCTCCTTGACTGGTCAAGGAGGAGGAGGTAACAGTGGCAATGGTGAGGTGGTCCCAGGATTTTGGCCACTCAATAACCATGGCCCAATGGGAAAATTTATGGAAGATCAATTGGAAATTCACAAATTGTTACACGATTAGAGAGAACTTTCAAAAAATGCAACATCGATGGTATCTAACACCATGGAAGCTTTCAAAAATGTATAAAAATGTATCAAGTAATTGTTGGAGATGCGGAGACTCAGGAACATTTTACCATATGTGGTGGATATGTAAGAAAATACAGGTATTCTGGGAGAGTATACATGCAGAACTGCAAAAAATGCTAAAGATCTCTTTCAATAAAAAACCAGAGACCTACCTCCTGGGAATAACAGATTTGGATATTCCACAAAAGAGGAAGGGTATCTTTTTATATGCGATGGCGGCAGCAAAAGTTTTGATCGCAGCAAAATGGAAGAGTAATGAAATCTCCTCTATTCAAGATTGGATCCAAAAGCTGACAGAATATGCTGAATTAGATGGGTTATCAGAAAAAATAAAGAATAAATCAAAACAGGAATTTGTTTCTAAATGGGAGGTTTTTAAAGAATATCTGAAAAATAAATATAGTAGTTTAAATTCTGTTGCAGCATTCGAGGAACTTCAGTAATAGTTGCAAGGTAGATATAAGAAATTAGATTTAATGAGAATAAGTTTAATTATGAAAAAAATGTGTATTGGCAATAAGTAATATGAATTTGAAGTATGGAATAGACGGGAGGTTGGGTCTTTAGTGTTAAGACCAATAGATGTTTTATTGTTTGCTAAGAATATTATGTGTCTATGGTTATTTTTGTAATTTGTGCGCAATTTGGTATTTGTGTTTTTTGTTTGTTTGTTTTTCTTGTTGTATAAATAAAAAACTTTTTTAAAAAACCTCAGATCCACGGCTTCCTGGCCACTCCATGGCCCAAAAACCTGGTTTTGAAGCATGGATCATCATGGATCCCCATGCTCTTTTCATTGGGCCAAACCAAATTCACTGTCAAATTGCACGTCAGAGCCAAGGGCACAGCCTGCACCACAAAAATGACGGACCCACGGCTTCTTGGTCATACCATGGCTCAAAAACTTGGCTTTGAAGCACGGATCCTCATGGATCCTCACGCTTTTTGCATTGCGCAACCCCAAACTCACCGTCAAATCACACATCATGTCCAAGGGCACAGCCTGCACCTGTGATGGCCGGGGATTCCGATTCTGAGAGTGAACCGGAGGAATCCCAGCCGGCACAGGAGTCCCCGCCTCCAGCGCCGGCTGAACTGGGGCAAGGCCTAGATTCTGAGGAGCCTGCACCTGTGCCAGATCCTCGGGAGCAGGCACCAGGTGAAACCATTCTGGCCCCAGAGGTGCTTGAGGACTCAGTGTCTACAGGTGAGCCTTCCCCGGGGCCCAGTAACCCTTTGGCCTCTCCTGAACTGCAGAGGCTTAGGGCAGAGAGGCGAAGGGAACTGGTTTCTCCCAGGAGGAGTGCTCGCCTTAAGGCCAGGAGAGGCGGGGCTTCTGGGGGCCAGGACCGCCCCTGGCCTTAGAGAAGATAAAGGTCAGTCAGTCCGGTCCCAGGTTGCGGGAGCAACATCGTTGTGGAGTACCAGCTTTTACCCGGACCTAGACCTGTACTACCAGTGTTCCTGTTCCCGCCCGGCTCCCTGTTTCGGACCTTCCAGTGTTCCTGTTTCCTGCCCGGCTTCCTGCTTCTGATCTTCGAGTGTTCCTGACCCCGCCCGGCTCCCTGTTTCGGACCTCGCATCTCAGCTTGTGAGCTGCTACCAGGCTAGTGACTCAGGACTGAACTTTGGCTACGGTAATAGTACCTTCCCCCCCGGGACCAGCACAGTTTGCTCCCGCCACACCCGCACTCCCTCTTTGTTGGGGTGCGTTCGGGAAGAGCCAGAGGCCATGGCCGACCAAGCGGCTACGCTGTTGGCAATAGCCCAGGAGAACCAGGCCTTGACTCACACCGTGCAGCAGCTCAGCAACGCAGTTACGGCACTTCAGCAGCGGTTGGACGCCCTACCGGCTCCTGGGGCCGACATCCCGGCTCCTGGCAAGTACCCAGTGGCCTTGCCTGAGAAATCTGATGGGGCTCCGGCCAGCATTCCCATGTTCCTTGCCCAGGCCAAGCTGTATATTCAGGGGCGAGCCTGGAACTTCCCTGACGACCGCACTAAGGTGCACTTTTTGATTAGTTTGTTAAAGGACCAGGCGGCCAAGTGGGCGTTGCCGCTGCTCAGGCAAGATTCCCCCTTGCTGGCAGACTATATGGGGTTTTGCAATCTTTTGGAGGCCACGTTCGGCAACCCCCAGAAGGGGAGTCAAGCCAACCGGGCGATTCGGCAGTTGAAACAGGGCAAGTCCACGGTGGCCGCATACACCACGGAATTCCGGCTGCTGGCAAGGACTTGACCTGGAATGACTCTGCTCTTCGGGACCAGTATCTCGAGGGGCTTTCAGACGAGATACTGGACTAGCTGGCCACAATGGAACGCCCCACCACGCTAGACACCCTCATTCAACAGAGTCTACAGATAGACGATCGGCTAGAGGACCGTCGTCAGGCTCTGGGTCGCCGGCACTTCCAGTTCTCGGCACCAGTTTCTACCAGCAGCTCCACGGGCACAGCCGAGTCATCGGAGGAGCCTATGCAGCTTGGGGCAGTGCGGCCACACCTCTCCCCCGCGGAGAAGACGCGGCGTCGGGAGGGGAATCTATGTCTCTATTGTGGCGGAAGCGGACACTACACCCGGTCCTGTCCTGAGAAGCGCCAGCCACAGGGGAAACCGCCAACCCCAGTAGCTGATGGCCCTGGCTACCTGGGGTCCCAAACAGCACAGAATGGGGCCGCACCAGTTGAATTGCAACACCTTATGGTTCCGGTACGTTTATACCCTCCAGGTGGGCCCTGGATTCTTACCCATGCTCTGGTGGATTCGGGGGCAACCCGCTCCTATATGGAAGCTGCTTTTGCTGCCCATCATCGGGTGCCACTTCAGAACAAGCCAGAACCGGTACAGGTGGAGGCAATCAACGGACGGCTCCTGCGTTCGGGTGCCGTCACTCAGGAGACCCAGCCCCTGGTCCTGTGCCTCCAGCAGCACCGGGAGATGCGAACTTTGGACATCGCCTCCATGCCCCGGTTCCCCCTGGTGCTCGGGATGGACTGGCTGGAGGCTCACAATGTGCAGATTGACTGGGTCAAACGGACTGTGCACTTCCCAGACCCAAGTTCGCCTGCTCAGACCAAGATGCTAGCAGCTGCGCCCACTGAGGAGGCTGCTGCAACGCTTCCCGCTGAGTACCGGGACTATCACGACGTGTTCAAGGAACGGGGGGCAGACCAGCTGCCGCCGCATCGGTCTTTTGATTGCGGCATAGACCTTCAGCCCGGAGCGCCCCTACCGGTGAGTCGCTTATACTCTCTATCAGAGCCAGAGCGCGAGGCTTTGCAGGACTTCTTGCGCAAGAACCTGGAGCGTGGGTTCATTAGGCCTTCTACCTCGCCCACCGCTGCGCCAGTGCTCTTTGTTAAGAAGAAATGTGGGGAGCTCCGCCTGTGCCATGATTACTGGGCCCTGAACAAAATTACCATCCCAGACCGGTACCCCTTGCCCCTTATTTCGGAGTTGCTGGAGTGGGTGCAAGGGGCGCAGGTGTTCACCAAGCTAGACCTCCGGGGGGCCTACAATTTGATTCGGATTCGAGCCGGGGATGAGTGGAAGACAGCATTCGGGACCCGGTACGGGCAGTTCGAATACCTGGTTATGCCCTTCGGATTGTGCAACGCGCCTGCTGTGTTCCAACGGTACATCAACCACGTGTTCCAGGACTTGCTAGACAAGTACGTGGTGGTGTACTTGGATGACATTCTGGTTTACTCCTGTGACCCGGCTCGCCACGAGGGTCATGTCCGGACCGTGCTGCAGCGCTTGCGCGAGCACCGTCTATATGCAAAGCTCAGCAAGTGCGAGTTCCATCAGCGGTCAGTGGACTTCCTGGGTCACCGACTCTCACCAGGTGGGGTGCAGATGGATCCTGGGAAGGTGGCAGTGGTTCGAGAATGGGCGGCACCTCGGAACCGCAAGGACCTACAGCGTTTCTTGGGGTTCGCCAACTATTACCGGACCTTCATTGCGGATTATGCTCATCGCACCACCCCGTTGACCCGGCTACTGCGCCCCAAGACGCCGTTTTCCTGGGACAAGGAGGCAGAGGAGGCATTTCAGGGGTTGAAGGCCTGTTTCCAGAGAGCGCCAATCTTGCAACATCCGGATCCCTCTCGACCCTTTGTGGTAGAGACTGACGCCTCCAGTACGGCTCTCGGTGCCGTCTTGTCTCAGCAGTACGGACCGGAAGCGCCACTCTTACCCTGCGCCTTCTATTCCCGCCAGCTCCTTCCAGCGGAGCGTAACTATACCGTGTGGGAGCGGGAACTACTGGCCATCAAGGTGGCCTTTGAGGTTTGGCGCCATCATCTTGAGGGGGCACGACACCCGGTGGAGGTGAGAACCGACCACTGGAACCTGGAGTACCTCCAGACCACCCGCAAGCTGAACCAAAGGCAGATCCAGTGGGCGTTGTTCTTTTCCCGGTTCCAGTTCCGGATCTGCTACATCCCTAGCTCCCAAAACCAGAAGGCGGATGCCCTGTCCCGGAAACCTGAAGACAACGCAGACACGGTTCAGCAAGCAGTACCCACCACGATTCTACCACCAGCTGCATTCCTGGCCACCCAGGAGGCTGAGCCACTGCAGGCTCGGGTGCGGGAACAGCAGCAGGTCGACGCTTGGGCCCAGGAATGCCTCCGGGAACTGGCCGAAGGGTCATGCCCTCAGTATCCAGGGCTGGTCTTGCATCAGGGTCTTCTGCTCCACCACGGTCGCCTATACATCCTGCCAGGGCCACTGCGGGCTGAGGTTCTCCGGATGTGCCATGATGCCCCAGCCGCGGGACACTTTGGGCGGTATCGGACCACCCATTTGGTAAGCCGTGAGTTTTGGTGGCCCCGCTTGAAGGCTGACGTGGCTCGCTACGTCGCTGGTTGTGATGTCTGCCGACGGGCCAAGGGCCCTACCGGGCGCCCCCCCAGCCTTCTTCAGCCGTTGCCGGTTCCACCACGTCCTTGGCACACGGGTTTCTCTGGACTTTGTAGTGGAGCTACCCCCGTCTCGTGGCTGCACCTGCCTTCTAGTTTTCTCCGACCATTTCACAAAGATGGTGCACTGTGCCCCCTGCCCATCCGTACCCTCAGCTAAGGAAACCGCTCAGCTGTACCTTCAGCATGTCTTCCGCCTGCATGGCCTACCTGAGCGTGTGGTGTCCGACCGGGGCGTTCAGTTCACGTCCCGGTTTTGGCGAGCTTTGCACCAGGCACTCGGAACAGAGGTCTGTCTCTCATCAGCCTACCACCCACAGACCGATGGCCAGACGGAACGGGCGAACGCGGTGCTGGAGCAGTATCTCCGGTGTTACTGCAGTTACCAGCAGGATGACTGGGTCAACCACCTAGCATTGGCGGCGTTCGCTTACAACAACGCGGTGAATGCATCCACCCAGCAGACCCCGTTCCAGGCCAGTTACGGTTTTCATCCACGGTTGTTTCCGGATGTGCTGCCGGCATCTGCGGTCCCTGCGGTGACAGAGTGGCTTCAGGAGCTCCAGTCCCAGCAACAGCTGTTGATGGAGCAGCTGCGCCAGGCCAAGGAGGCGTACAAAGTCCAGGCCGACCGCCACCGCCAGGTGGGGCCGGAACTCCACGTTGGTGACCTGGTATGGCTCTCCACTCGCCACCTCCACCCTTCTCGACCTTCGCGGAAGCTGGACGCCCGTTTCACCGGCCCGTTCCCTATCGTGAACCAGGTCTCGCCTGTGGCATTCCGTCTCCGGTTGCCCGCAACCCTGAAGGTTCACCCAGTATTCCACAGGTCCCTTCTGAGTCCGGTGGCCCCACCCGACGAGTTCCACCCAAACCGTCCCTGACCGCAGCCAGTTTTGGTTCAGGGAGAGCCTGAGTACGAGGTGGCACACATTCTGGACTCCCGATACAGCAGGGGAAAGCTGCAGTATCTCATAGACTGGAAGGGGTATGGGCCGGAGGACCGTTCCTGGGAACCAGCGGCCAACGTCCACACGCCTGCCTGCCTCTGAGAATTCGATGTGGCGTACCCCAGCAAGCCGGGTCCGGACCCTCGATTGAGGGGGGGCCTGGGAGGGGGGATGGTGTGATGGCCTGGGATTCCGATTCTGAGAGTGAACCGGAGGAATCCCAGCCGGCACAGGAGTCCCCGCCTCCAGGGCCGGCTGAACTGGGGCAAGGCCTAGATTCTGAGGAGCCTGCACCTGTGCCAGATCCTCGGGAGCAGGCACCAGGTGAAACCATTCTGGCCCCAGAGGTGCTTGAGGACTCAGTGTCTACAGGTGAGCCTTCCCCGGGGCCCAGTAACCCTTCGGCCTCTCCTGAACTGCAGAGGCTTAGGGCAGAGAGGCGAAGGGAACTGGTTTCTCCCAGGAGGAGTGCTCGCCTTAAGGCCAGGAGAGGCGGGGCTTCTGGGGGCCAGGACCGCCCCTGGCCTTAGAGAAGATAAAGGTCAGTCAGTCCGGTCCCAGGTTGCGGGAGCAACATCGTTGTGGAGTACCAGCTTTTACCCGGACCTAGACCTGTACTACCAGTGTTCCTGTTCCCGCCCGGCTCCCTGTTTCGGACCTTCCAGTGTTCCTGTTTCCTGCCCGGCTTCCTGCTTCTGATCTTCGAGTGTTCCTGACCCCGCCCGGCTCCCTGTTTCGGACCTCGCGTCTCAGCTTGTGAGCTGCTACCAGGCTAGTGACTCAGGACTGAACTTTGGCTACGGTAATAGTACCTTCCCCCCCGGGACCAGCACAGCAGCACAAAAAACTCAGATCCACGGCTTCCTCATTGATCCTCATGATTTTTGCACTAGATCAGCCCAAAGTCACCGTCAGATGGCACGTCACAGGCAGGGGCATAGCCTGCACCACAAAAATCACAGATCCACGGCTTCTTGGCGACACAGTGGCTCAAAAACGTGGCTTTGAAGCACGGATCCTCATGGATCCTCTCGCTTTTCGCATTGGGCCACCCCAAACTCATCGTCAAATCACGCATCATGTCCAGGTGCACAGCCTGCACCACAAAAAAATCAGATCCACAGCGTCCTTGCCACTCCATGGCCCAAAAACGTGGTTCTGAAGGATGGAACCTAATGTATCTGAAGAAGATTTATTGCTCAGATAAGCCTGGCGTCCGGCCCGCTTTCACTGCGCAGCTACCGGCCAGGCCTCTGCATTCCAAAGTCCACATTCCGATGCTCTGTGCAAAAGCAGAGATCAGCAGTGGTAATAGAAAACTGCAAAACTCCAGTGCATTCTTCAGTGTGCTTAAATAAAGTCCACTCAGGATATTAGCAGCTAGAAGCAGTTTTTATTTACAGCAGACTATCCATTATCTATCACAGCGAACAGCATTGTGAAAACACGTCCTCTCTCCTCAAAAGCGAAAGTAGAGAAAGACAAAGGGTTTAGACTCTCAGATATGACGCAGAATCTCCCCCCTTCCAAATAGTAGGCAGGGCGTACACTCTGAGCTGTTTAACCCTGTAAGCTCAGGTTCTCCTCACACCCCCTCTCGCCCTGCACTACTGTGGGGAAAGTATGTACAGAACTTACCCCCAACTCCAAACCACCACAAAACTCCCCATGACGCTGGAAGCTTAAAGGTTTAGTAAATCCATCGGCCAAGTTATTGTGACTGGCACAATACTTCAGCCGAATCAAACCTGACTGAACATTCTGACACACATTTTGGAAACGTATGTCCAGATGCTTGGTTCTGGCCTTAAATTGCGCAGATTCAGCCAATTTAAAACAAGCTTGATTGTCCTCCCAAACCGTGATGGGCAAGCTACAATCCCCATAGATCTCTTGCACCAAGCATCTATAGAACTCTAGTTCCCGGCACAAATCTGACAGTGCACTGAATTCAGCTTCAGTAGAAGACAGCACAATGAGACTTTGCTTCTGGGACTTCCACCCAACTAGCGACTTCCCAAACTTTACCACCAACCCAGACACAGACTTGCGGTCCTGCGAATTCGCCCAGTCACTGTCCGCATAGCATGTGAGCTTTGCCTCACCTTCAGCTGGCAGCTTAAGACAGAAGTCTTTGGTATGCTGCAGGTAGCGCAGTACCCACTTGATACCGTGCCAAGCACTCACACTGGGCTTTGGCGCTTCCCTACTTAGCAGATTGGTAGCAAAGGCAATGTCTGGTCTGCTCCATTGGGACAGATACAACAGACTACCTAGAGCTGACTGAAAGAGTTCAGCATTCTCAAACTCAGCACTTTCTGCTTGCTGGCTATCTTTCACGAAGTTTGTCTCCATGGGTGTCCGAACTCCTGCACAATCGGACATTCTGAACTTCTCAAGCAACTGCTCAATCTTGCTTTTCTGACTGAGCAAGAAGCTACCATCCTCAGTTCTCGCTATCTGGACGCCTAGGTAGATCTTTACTGCACCCAGGTTCTTGAGCTGAAACCGTTTTCCAAGCTCTTTGGCAAACTTCTGCACCTGTTTGTCTGCCTTTCCAACATGGATGATGTCATCAACGTAAAATAACACCAGTTCCTGTGAGTCTCCTGATCCTCTAAGGAACAGGCAACTGTCAAGCAAGACTCTCCCTGAAACCTAGCTTCTCCAAAGCTTCATTCAGGCACAAGTTCCAATTCCTGGCCGACTGTTTCAGGCCGTAAATTGGCTTGTGAAGTTTCCACACAGTACCTTGCTCATTGCCCTCAAACCCTGGAGGAGGAAGCATGTACAGATCCTCCTGGAGGTCTGAGTTCAAGTAAGCAACATCCACATCAAAATGATGCACCAGCAAACCTCTTTGTGCAGCAACGGCCAAGACCAAGCGTAGAGATTCACTCCTAGAGGTGGGAGCATAAACTTCTGTATAATGCAACCCCCTGCGCTGCGTGAATCCTCTCACCACTAATCTGGCCTTATACTGCGGTTCTCCTGTTGCTGTGGGCTTAAGACGGTAAACCCAGCGGCTACCCATGGCCTGTTTGCCCACTGTCAACTTCGTGAGGGAGAACGCACCTAGAGACTCCATTGAGTTCATCTCCTTCTGCATCGCCTCATGCCATTTTCTGGCTTCTTCCTGAGGCAGTTTCTGAACATCCTCAAAACTCTCGGGTTCACACTGTGCCATTCTGACCCACACGCTAGTGACGGCAAACCTTTCAGGAGGTTTCCCCTTGGTTGTCCGAGCTGAACGGCGCAATACTACTTCAGGAACCCCCTCTGACCCACTAGGGCCAGCCAAAACGTCCTTGGCATCAGAGAGCTCCCCCTCTGACTTACTGCGCCTTCTGGACTGTTCAGTTCTGTTAATTGATTTTGTGGGAACTTGCAGATTCTGGCTTCACACAATTAACTCAAGGCAGTGTCAATTTACTCTTGGCAGAAAGCCAAGGTCTGCTTGACCTAGAAACTACTTACTCTGATTGGTTAACGACCAGCACTCAACTCTGTTATCTGGGAATGCTAGCACAGTTTGGTGTTAGGTGTGTTAGGAGTAAAGTGCTGTGTATGGTTAAGAGAGAGAGAAAGAAAGGATTTATTTTGCTTTGTTTTATATGCAGAAACTCTGCTGGTTTTATTTTTCCTTTTAATAAATCCTGTAAATAGTTATTCTGAGTCTAGCTGACTAGTCATTACCACCTCAACTAGCTTCTTCGCTGTGCAGGAAAACTCTGCTACGTTTGGGCTAAAGCCAGTAGGGCTATGCCTGACACTTCAAAGTTCCATGAGGTTTTGGGCATTGTGCTGCCAGCCTGAGTTGTGGTGGTGTCAGCATCAACGGCGTTGGTTCCAGTAGTTCCAGAAGTTGTTGTTCCTGTTGGTGCAGCAGATGGACACTGGCTGGTTCCTGACTGTTGTGAGCTGGTGACGCAGTGGACACAAGGACAACAGCTGCAGCGTGTGAGTGCTGGGTGCTGTGGTTCCTGTTTTCTCTCTCGGTGGTCGTGAGTAGCTGGTTCCGGGTTCCAGGGACATCGCTCTCAAGATGGCCTCACAACCAGTTCAGATGGCTTTTGAGCGTCTGAATGACTCCAATTACTTGCTGTGGTCGGAACGCATGCAGGCAGTGCTGCAGAGGGATCGTCTCTGGCAAGTGGTGAGTAAGTTTCCTACGAAGCCTGATGATGAAGACCTCGATAAAGACCAAAGAGCAAGGGCCACAATTGTCTTGGGGCTGGAAGATTCCCAGTTGCCTTATGTGAGGGGAATCAAGACAGCTAGAGGTGTGTGGCAAGCACTTAAAGAACTCCATGTGCGTGAGACAGCGGTTTCCAAGCTGTTCATTCGCAAGGCATTGTACAAGGCAATGTTACAGCCTGGGGTTACAATGCAGGAACACCTACACAGTTTACAGTTAAAGTTTGCTGCGCTACAGGAAAGAGACTGTGCGTTAGACCAGCAGGAGAAGGTGGCTATTATTTTGAGTTCTCTCCCGGAAAGCTGGGATAATTTAGTTTTGTCTCTAGAAGGCATACAGGAGCATGATTTATCAGTCAGTTACGTTACTGGGCGTTTGATTGAAGAATGGCAGAAGAGGCAAGAAAGGTCGTTGGCTGCAGAGGCTTCTACAGGCGGGCTGTTTGGAAGGAGTTCTCATGCCGTGCCAGAGGTGAAGCAAAAGCAGCGTACTGGTGAGGAGTCAGCGTTTGCTGTTAGGCGTTGTTTCCGATGTGGGTCTTCAGCGCATCTAAAACGACAATGTCCGGAGTTGGTCAAGTCTCAGTTGCCGGTGCAGGAGCAGAGACGAGATCAGCAGCAGCAGCAGCAGCGTAAAAAGAAATTCTTCAAACAAAAACAGTCGGCTCAGCTGGTGACCGCCAAGGTCAAGATTGCTGATGAGAAACAAGCGGTCTGGGTGGTCGATTCGGGAGCGTCTCGCCACATCGTAAATTCAGATGAATTGTTTGTTTCCAAGAACTCAGCACAGCGCAGCCAGGTGGCTCTAGCAGACGGAAGTACTTCCGAAGTGATTTCGGGGGGTGCAGTTTATGTTCCTTGTCTGCGTGAATGCCTGCAAAATGTACTTTGTGTGCCTTCATTAAGGAGCAATCTGATGTCTGTAGATTGTTTGCTAAAAGCTGGGTTTAAAGTGTATTTTGAAGGAGACAGTTGCATTATTAAGAAGGCTGGTGAGATTTTAGGCACTGCTAAGTCAGAGGGAGGCTTGTTTTGGCTTAAAGCAGGATCTCAAGTTGCAGCAGTAGTCAGTAAATCTCAGCCTGCAGTGAATAACAAAGCTATACATGACAACTGTGTGCACTTATTGCATAGGAAAATGGGGCATGCCTGCTGGAAAAGTGTACTAAAAATGTCTGAATTGGCTGATGGGGGTAATTTAAAGAGTTGTAACAAGTACCTTGATTGTAATGTCTGTAAAAAGGTTAAAACCCACAGAGTCTCTTACCCCAGAAGTGACAGAGTTAGTGAGTCACCGCTACAGCTGGTTCACATGGACGTAATTGGTCCATTTGCTGTAAGCAGGGGTGGAGCGCGTTTTTCACTAACAATTGTGGATGACGCCACGCGTTACTCTTGGGTTTTTCCCATGAAGAATAAGGGTGACGTGTTCACTAAGTTTAAAGGCTGGGTGGCATCTGTGGAAAGATTTCTGTCCATTAAACTCAAAAAGATTCAGACGGACAGAGGTGGCGAATTTATGTCAAATGCTTTTAGAGATTGGTTACAAAAGCGTGGCATTGGGCATAGAAAAACGAACGTTTTTTCCCCAGAGGAGAATGGCGTTGCAGAGCGAAAAAATAGATCTTTACAAGGTATGATGTTTGCAATGCTTGATGATGCTGATTTGCCCATGTCTTATTGGGGGGAGAGCATGCTCACCGCGTGTTATCTCCAAAATAGGCTCTTTCATCAAACAATAGGTACAACCCCGTACTTTAAATTGTTTCAGAAAAAACCCAAAATTGACCATTTGCATGTGTTTGGATCAAAAGCCTGGGTATTAATTCCGAAACAAATGAGAAAGAAGGGAGATCCTAAGACCAAACAATTAGTGTTTGTGGGTTACCAGGAGCTGGGAAAAGGTTTCCGCTTTGCTGAAGGGACAAATGGCATTGTGATCTCCAGGAATGCCAGTTTTTGTGAACATAGTGGCTGGGAGAGACTACATGCCAATACTGAGGTTTGGTTTGAACCTTCCCAGGAGCTTCATGACTCTGAAGGTAGACACAGAGAGTCAGAGTCTGAGGGGGAGGAAAGTTCAGATAAGAGCTCTCAAGAAAGTGGAATTAGCCAGAGACCAGTTGCTAAGCAACAAAAGAGAGGTCGTAGTTCTGAGGAGGAAAGTGGGTCAGAAGAAAAATTTTCTCCCAGAAGATCTAAAAGACAAAACAAAGGAGTGCCTCCGGTGCGTTTTTCTCCAGATACTGCAAATGTGTTTAGTGTAATTGCAGAGCCCAAGAGTTTTCAGGAGGTGTTAAAGTTACCAAAAGAGGAGGCAGAGCTCTGGAAACAGGCAATGGAGGAAGAGATGTCCTCTCTGAATGAGCACAAGGTCTTTACACCAGTAGCAGCGCCTGAGGGGGCAAAGATTGTAGGCTGCAGGTGGGTGTACAAACTTAAACCTCTGGTGACAGGAGAGTACAAATACAAAGCTCGTTTAGTGGCTCAAGGATATTCTCAGATGCCTGGAAAAGATTATGACGAAACTTTTTCCCCTACTGCTAAGGGGGACAGTGTAAGGCTGATTCTAACGCTTGGAGCAAAGAGAAAACTCCTGTTGAACCATTTTGATATCCAGACTGCATATTTACATGCATCAATATCAGAAGACCTGTATCTAGCCGAACCGCCTGGTTATGAGACAGGTTCCAATAGAGTGTTGAAATTAAACAAAGCTCTATATGGTCTCAAACAGGCTGCAAGATCTTGGAACAAATGTTTCCATGAAGCCTTAGTGTCATTTGGTTTCAAGCAGAGTACAGCTGACAATTGTGTTTATGTACGTGGTACAGGCAGTGATCAAGAATTTTGTCTGATTTATGTAGATGATGTATTGTATGCCTGCAAAACAGATAAACAAACTAAAAGGTTTGCCAAGCAATTGTCCAGTAAGTTCAAAGTGAAGGACTTAGGCCCAGTTAGGACATATCTAGGGTTGGAAGTGTGCTGGGCCCAAGATGGCAGCTGCCTAATTAGTCAGCAGAACAAAGTTAAACAACTACTGACTACATACAGGATGCAGGATTGCAAAGGGGCAGCGGTGCCTATGGATCCAGGTTTCATAAAAACACTTCACATACATGAGAGTCCTGAATTTGAACATCCTGATGTATATCACTCTGTAATTGGAAGTTTATTGTATCTTGCACAGTGGTCCAGACCTGATATTAGCTACGCAGTAGGCATATTAAGTAGATTGGTCTCAAAACCCACACTAAATGCCTGGAAAGGGGTAAAACAAGTTCTGAGATACCTCAAACAGACAATTGGCTATATGTTACAATTAAATTCTTCCGAGGACGAAATGTTGAGTTGCTACTGTGATAGTGACTGGGGAAATTTGCCAGATAGAAAATCTGTCACAGGACTAGTTATAATGGTCGGTGGAGCTTTAATCAGCTGGCGGTCACGCAAGCAAGACGTAAGTGTGTCATCAACGGAATCTGAGTACGCCGCATTGAGTGAATTGTGCAACGAGGTGATTTATTTCAAGCATTTGTTAACAGATTTAAATGTGAATTGTGGAGAACCAGTACAAGTTTACATTGATAATCAAGCTTGTATAACCTTAAGTAAAACAGAGGGTTTCAAATCACGTTCCAAACATATCTCTGTAAAATACCAAAATGTACGTTGCTGTGTACAAGACAATATAATCTCATGTACTTATGTATCAAGTGAAGAAAATGTAGCAGATGTATTAACTAAACCATTGGCAAAGATAAAGAACAAGCAAATGTGCAAGGGTTTAGGTTTGCTGGAAAAAGAATCTCCTACATAGATGTTTTTTGATGTTAATTGTCCAGCAGAATCTGTGAGGGGGTGTTCAGTTCTGTTAATTGATTTTGTGGGAACTTGCAGATTCTGGCTTCACACAATTAACTCAAGGCAGTGTCAATTTACTCTTGGCAGAAAGCCAAGGTCTGCTTGACCTAGAAACTACTTACTCTGATTGGTTAACGACCAGCACTCAACTCTGTTATCTGGGAATGCTAGCACAGTTTGGTGTTAGGTGTGTTAGGAGTAAAGTGCTGTGTATGGTTAAGAGAGAGAGAGAAAGAAAGGATTTATTTTGCTTTGTTTTATATGCAGAAACTCTGCTGGTTTTATTTTTCCTTTTAATAAATCCTGTAAATAATTATTCTGAGTCTAGCTGACTAGTCATTACCACCTCAACTAGCTTCTTCGCTGTGCAGGAAAACTCTGCTACGTTTGGGCTAAAGCCAGTAGGGCTATGCCTGACACTTCAAAGTTCCATGAACTTCTCAGCCGAACCTGTGGGGGAAGATGGAGCACTGCGTTGCTCAATCTTCACAGCCTTGGGAGAAGTTCTCCCCTCTGCCTGCACTGGGTCTGGACTCTGAGCCTCAGTAGCAGGTTCAACCTCTTCCTCTCCTTCATTGGCAGAGTCAAGCAGACTCTCTGACAGGATGTCAGGGTTCCCATGTATCCTTGCCCAGCCACTCTGCTCACAGAATTCAGCACTGTTGTTGAGCAGAATCCTGGACTGATTCCCTGACGGATAAGCAAACCTCCACCCCTTGGTCCCTGGCTCATACCCACAAAAAATCATCTTTTGGGACTTGGGTTCACGTTTCTTGTGTTTGGCCTTTGGTATGAGGACCCAAGCCTCACAGCCAAAAATGCGGAAGTAGTGCACTTTCGGCTTCTTTCCGTGCAGCAAGAAGTACGGTGTGTCACCTACCACTGAATTGAACGACCTGTTCAGAATAAAGTTGGCCGTTCGCCAAGCCTCCCCCCAAAAGCGCTGTGGGAGCCCGGCATCAAGCAAAAGCGCTGCGGACATCTCCCCTAGAGTCCTGTTCCTGCGTTCCGCGATCCCATTCTGCTGGGGACTGTGTGGAGAAGTCAGTCTGTGTTGAATCCCCTTATTGTGGAAGAAACTTTGTAGCGTAGACCCGGTGAACTCCCCACCGCGATCGCTCTGAAAGTTTTGCACCCGTGTGGAAAACTGCAGTTCCACAGCCGCAATCCAGTCTTTGATTAGCGGCGCAGCTTCATTTTTGTGTCGGAGCGTGAAGAGCCAGGAGTTCCGCGTATGGTCATCAATCAGAACCAGCGCATATTTGGCTCCGCCCATACTGGTCACAGACATCGGACCACACAAATCTGCATGAATTAACTGAAAAGCCCTAGTGGTCACCCTCTCAGACCTAGGGTATGTGCACGTTTTCACCTTTGCGGACTTGCACGCTCTGCAATCTAGAAACTTAGCACATGATTTCATTTTGCACCCTTGCGTACACTCTGGGATCTTCTTCACTGACCCCCAGGACACGTGTGCCATGCGTCGGTGCCAGAGGTGAGCACACGCATCATGAACTGGAACGTTGGCACACTGTGCTTGAGCCTCCTCCATGTCATCTGGACCTGCAAAAGAAGCATCTATCACAAACAACCTGTCTTTACATTCAACACTGACTAGGTGCTGTCCATTCTTAGAAATAGAACACTTATTGTTCTCAAAACACACTCTGTAGTTCTCAGCAAGAAGTGCACTGACAGACAGCAACACGCAGGACAGTCCTGGAACAACAAAAGCCTGGATTGAAAGATGAATGTATTGCCAAGAATGTTATTTTTGTTTCAATCATTGCAAATCTTGGACAAAATGGACTGTTTCAAGAAGTGGCAGAGAGACATTTCTAGATTTGTCTGGCAGGGCAAGAAGCCCAGAATAAAATTTAAAATATTAACTGATGCAAAGGACAGAGGTGGATTTGCCCTGCCAGACCTTAAACTTTATTATGAATCGGCAGCATTTTGCTGGCTGAAAGAATGGCTGCTTCTTGAGAACACAGACATTTTGGATTTAGAAGGCTTCAATAATGTTTTTGGGTGGCATGCATATTTGTGGTATGACAAGGTTAAAGCACATAAAGCATTTTAAAACCATATTGTTAGGAAAGCATTGTTAAATGTCTGGATAAGATATAAGGACTTACTTGAAAATAAAACCCCAAGGTGGTTGTCACCGATGGAAGCAAAGGCTCAGAAAAAGCTCAATATGGAGGCCAAATGGCCGAAATATTGGGAAATTTTGGAACGAAGGAGACAAATTGAAACTGCAGAGTTTTGAGAAATTAAAAGATAAAGTGCAAGACTGGCTTCATTACTATCAGATAATGGAGGCATACAATTTGGACAAGAAAATTGGCTTCCAGGTGGAAAAATCAAAATTAGAAACAGAACTGTTAGAACCTGTAGTGGTTGGGAGTTACTCGTGCGTAATCCTGCCCCGTTTGAGCACTGGATTGCCTGGTTAAACCCTCCGGACTGCACAGCCCATCTTAGCGTGGCTGCCCTTAGTCACTTGTAGAATCTGTCTGTGGGCGTTTCTTAAAGCGCTGCCAACATAAGAGCTGTTTGACGCCCACGCGTCTCCGCCTCTCACTGCGCGGGAGTCTCTTCGGATTCTGAAAACCCTTCGAAACTCTCTTCCTCCTCTGTGGTACCGAATTGTTCCTCCCAGAATCTCTCTAAGGGCTGGGGCTTATCTGGGAACCGTCGGTGGAACACTTCCACCATATGCTCGTCGCCAACTGCCTCTGCTGGCACCCACGTGTTTTCCGACCAGGGCTCTCCTTCCCACGCCACCAAGTACTCCACTTGCCGACCTCGCCACCTTGAATCCACTATCTCTGCGGCCGAACTTTGGTGTTCCCTTTCTTCTACCTGTGGTTGTGGCATGACTTCTACCTCCCGCCCCTCGAATTCCCGCCCCTCTCTGTGTGGTGAGAGTAAGGACCTGTGGAACACGGGATGTATTTTCATGTTGTCGGGCAACCTGAGCTTGAACGCCACGGGGTTTATCTGTTGTATAACTTCAAATGGCCCCAGTCGTCTGGGCTGCAACTTCTTGCACCCTCCCTTAAAGGGTAACCCTTGAGTGGACAGCCACACATGATCCCCCACCCTTATGGTTTCCCCTTCCCTTCGGTGTTTATCTGCTTGCTTCTTGTAATTGGCCTTGGCCCTTTCTAGGTTCATCTTGAGCTGTTGATGTAACGCTTCCATTTCTTCCACAAACTGTTCAGCTGCGGGCACACTCCAGCTCTGTTCCTCATTACCCGGGAATGCCCTGGGATGACACCCATAATTGGCCAAAAATGGACTCATTCCTGTGGACACATGTTCAGCGTTATTGTACGCAAATTCTGCTAACGCTAGTTTCTCTACCCAATCATTCTGCCACTCGCTTACGTAGCAGCGTAAGTATTGCTGGAGTACGCTGTTTGCCCTTTCCGCTTGCCCATTGGTTTCTGGGTGTCTCGCTGTCGAGAAGCTGACCTCGACTTGCAGTAGGCTCATGAGCTTCCTCCAGAACCGGGAAGTAAATTGTTTTCCGCGGTCTGAGAGAACCCTCAAGGGGGCGCCATGCAGCCTGAAAATGTGTTCTACAAACAACCGTGCTGTTTCTTCCGCCGTCACCGCATGTGAACAGGCGATGAAATAGCACATTTTGGTTAGCAAGTCGACTACTACCATCACTGCTGTTTTACACCTCGATTTGGGCAAATCCATCCTGAAATCAATTGACACCACCTCCCAGGGTTTGTTTGGTGTGGGTAAGGGTTCCAGCAAACCCGCTGGTACCGTGCGTTCCCCTTTGGCCCTCTGGCAGCGGTCACACCCTCTTACATATTCGCGTACATCTTCCCTCACCCGTGGCCACCAAAATTGTCGGGTCACCAGCATCATGGTTTTGTGTTGCCCAAAGTGCCCCGCTGTGGGGGTGTCATGTAGTTGTTTGAGTACCCTTCTTCTTAGAGCCTCCCCCGGTACGTACATCGCCCCCCTGTAGTACAACACCCCTTCCTTCTCTTCAAAACCCTCTGGCGCTCCCCTCCCATCTTGGAGTTCCCTGATTTTTGTTCGGGCGAATTCATCGTCCCTAGTGAGTCCTGCCAGTTCTCTCGTGCCCACTAGAGTTCCCCCACACACCCATCGGTCCTCAGGTATGACGTGTCAGGTCTCCGGCGGCCCCTCTCCTTCGAAGTACTCTGGTTTCCGCGAGAGAGCGTCTGCTCTCACGTTTTGCTCTCCTGGCACATACTGGATTTCGAAGGAAAACTTGGAAAACTCCTGCGCCCATCGAATCTGTCTCTGGTTGAGCACTCGTGCTGTCTGCCAATATTCCAAGTTCCTGTGATCTGTACAGACCTGTATCTTGCGCTGCGCGTCTATCAGCAAATGGCGCCACCGATGAAAGGCGGCGTAAATTGCTAGCAGTTCTCGGTCGTACACGGTGTAGTTTTGTTCCGACTTGCTCAGCTTCCTCGAGAAAAAGGCACACGGTTTCCATTCTTGCTTGTTCAGTCCTGGCTGCAACAGAACCGCCCCTATGGCTCTGTCTGACGCGTCAGTCTCCAACCGCAGTGGTTTCTCCAAATCCACATGTAGTAATTGTTCTTCCGACGCGAACGCCTTCTTCAATCTTTCAAAGGATCGCTGGGCTTCCTCCGTCCACACAAACTTTCTTTTACTACTGAGACAGTCCATGATTGGGGCTGTCAAGTGTGCAAAGTTCTTGATGAACTTCCTGTAGAAATTGCCAAAACCTAGGGACCTCTGCACATCCTTTCGTGTCTTTGGGGTTTTCCACTCCAATACTGCTTGCACCTTGCTTGGGTCCATCACTAAGCCTTTGTCAGATAACTTGTACCCCAGGAACTCCACCTCTCGGGCATGAAACTGACATTTCTCTAGCTTGACCCACAACTGGTGTTTCTGCAATCGTTGTAGCACTTCCCTGACACCTCTCACATGTTGCTCCTCATTTTCTGAATATATCAAGACGTCGTCCAGGAATGCTACACAGTTCTTGTAAAGCAGAGACCCCAACACGTGGTGCATGAACGCTTGAAAACAGGCGGAGCCTGACTGTAATCCGAAAGGCATAACGAGATATTCAAAGGCCCCCAGGGGTGTGAACATGGTGGTCTTCCATTCATCTCCCTCTCTCATCCGGATTAAGTTGTAAGCCCCCCTAAGGTCTAACTTGGTGAAAATCTTTCCCTTCCTCACTCTCGTCAGAATGTTGTCAATTCTGGGCATAGGGAAAGTCACAGGTTCTGACACCAAATTTACCGCCCTGAAGTCCACTACAAGCCTCGGTTTATCAGTGTCCTTTTTGTCCACAAAAAATACTGGACTACCCCCCACTGCCTTTGACTCTCTTATAAACCCTCTCTTTAGGTTCTTGTCGATAAAGTCCCGTAACTCCTTCATCTCCCTGTCTGACATGGCATACAGCATACCCACAGGCAGCTGCGCCCCAGGGAGCAAATTGATCTGGCAATCGAACGGCCTGTGGGGCGGCAGTATTATCTGCCTCCTTTTCACTAAAAATCTCCTTCAGATCAGCATATTGTGGTGGCACCTTCCCTTTACTCTCCACTGCAGTGCTTGCCACTCTGGCTACGCTCATCCTTGGTGTTTCCCCTCCTAGGCAGTGCTCCAGGCAGTAGGCTGACCCAAAGCTGACTGTTCTCTGATGCCACGCCACCACGGGATCATGTTGTGCTAGCCAGCTCATCCCTAATATTATTGGGGGACCCGCTAATGAGGCAACGTGGAAGGCGGTTGTCTCTGAGTGCCTAGACACTCTCATTCTCATTGGTGGGGTCTGGTGGGTAACTTCCCCCCCAATCAGTTCCCTCCCATCAATGGTGGTGACTTGCAGAGGTGCATCCAAAGGTAGCAGGTGAAGCTGATGCTCTAAGGCAAAGTCCCTGCTAAAAAAGTTGCATGAGCTTCCTGAGTCCAGCATACCCTGAACCTTCACTGGGTGCCCATTTGGGAGTTCAAGCACCACCTCAATGGCAATTGCGGCTCTTGGAGAATCTGGTTTGGGCACTTTTACTGGTTGCTGGCCTGGCTGCTGTGCCCGCTGATTGGCAGCCAAGCGTTTCCGTTTCCCTGCTCCGGGGTCTGGGGTTCCTCCTCCTCGCCTCCCACGGCCCCCACCATTCCTTGCCAGGCCTTTCTTTGTGGGCAGACTCTGGCAAAATGTCCTGGTCGTTGGCAAAGGAAACATTTCTTGGTCGTTTTTACATCCTTTCCCTCCTTTTTGCGACTCTCGCTGGAGTTTGAAACCTCCTGGGCGCGCGCACCGCCTATTTCCATTGGCTCCGCCGGCGGGGAAGGCTGCCTAGGTATTCTAGGAATGCGGTAGTCATGACAACGCTGCTCTCTCCCTTCCCGCCTCTCTTGAGCCCGCGCTTCCTGTATTACGCCAATCGCAAGGGCTGCTTTGGTCAGCTGATCCATAGACTGTGGGCGGGGTGCGCGCGAAAGCTCATCCTTGACCGTTGGTGACAACCCCTCCTCAAATAGCATTTGTATGGGTTCCGAGTCCAGCTGCCACCCCAGGCGGTGAACGATGATTGCAAAACGTGACCAATAGTCTCTAACTGACCCTTCTCCCTGCTTACAGCTGAGTAGTTCCCGTTTGGTTACACTCTGTTGCACATTGCTACTGAACATTGCATCCATTGCCTGGAAGAATTTCTGTAGATCCTCCATGGCGTCATTCTGCGTCGCCATAAGCGGTCGAATCCACTCTCTAGCCCCATCCTGCAAGTGCCCCACAATATAAGCAACTCTCGCTGCGTCATTTTCAAAATCGTTTTGCTGCAGCTTCAAGGCATATTCTATTTCTGTTCTAAACGCCCCATACTCTTGAGGCTTTCCCCCAAACTTATGCACCAGTCCCGGTACCTTCCTCGTTATGGGGGTGGGTTTCCCCTGAGCATCCAGAGACCGTCGTTCGTCCAGCCTCGCCGTCAGGATGGCTATGTGCTCTTCCAAGTCGTGGTTTCTCTCCTCCAGCGATTGGCCTCCAGCCGCCCCTTTCGTGGCTCCGACTTCTCCGGTCTTACTCATGATGCCCACTTCTGCTTGTTGCGCACGAGCAACTTTCAGTGACAGACAGATTGCTGTAGTGGTTGGGAGTTACTCGTGCGTAATCCTGCCCCGTTTGAGCATTGGATTGCCTGGTTAAACCCTCCGGACTGCACAGCCCATCTTAGTGTGGCTGCCTTTAGTCACTCGTAGAATCTGTCTGTGGGCGTTTCTTAAAGCGCTGCCGACATAAGAGCTGTTTGACGCCCAAGCGTCTCCGCCTCTCACTGCGCGGGAGTCTCCTGCGCAGGGTGGGCGTGGGCAGCGGGGTGCCTGGGCTCTCCTCACTAACTTCCAACGAAGAGTCCTGGAGCCCCTGCACCTCCCTGTCCCGTTGCTCTCCTGGATCCCTGGTGTTACACTTATTCCCTTCCCCTTCTTCCCAGCTGAGTCTCCCCCTAGAGCTGGGACCTTCTCCTGCAGAATCAGAGACCCTCTCCTTCTCCCGTGCCTCTGATGTCAGTTCCCTGACAGAACCTAAAACTAAGATTTTGTCAAAGATGTATAACTTGCTGTTGAAATGGAATACTCAGGATGAAACGGTGAAATCTGCTATGATTAAATGGGCACAAGATGTTGGACATAACATTATGTTTGCTGACTGGGAACAGTTGTGGACCACAGGTATGAAATTTACGGCATGTAATGCCCTAAGAGAGAATATTATGAAAATGATATACAGGTGGTACATGACACCAGTCAAGCTTGCAAAAATCTATCATTTGCCCGATAATAAATGTTGGAAATGTAAAGAAAACAAAGGTACATTCTTTCACCTTTGGTGGATGTGCCCAAAGATTAAGGCTTTCTGGGAGATGATTTATAATGAAATGAAAAAGGTATTTAAATATACCTTTCTAAAGAAACCAGAGGCCTTCCTGTTGGGCATAGTCGGCCAATTGGTGCCAAAGAAGGATAGAACTTTCTTTATGTATGCCACAATAGCAGCAAGAATACTTATCGCAAAGTATTGGAAGACACAAGATCTACCCACCTTGGAAGAATGGCAGATGAAGGTGATGGACTACATGGAACTGGCAGAAATGACTGGCAGAATCCGAGACCAGGGAGAAGAGTCGGTGGAAGAAGATTGGAAAAAGTTTAAAGACTATTTACAGAAATATTGTAAAATTAATGAATGTTAGAATGATGTTGGATAGAAACTAAGTGGTCTCTAGCTGTAATGTTATAAGGGAATATGAGAAAATGGACTATTAATAGGTAAAAATCTAATGTTACAATATTTTAAGATTGAAGACTAGGATGAACAAAGAGGGGAGGGATTTGCTGAACTAACAAACTGAACTGGAATACAGAAAAGGGAGGCGCGAGGAGGTCCGGGAAATAAGCAAATGAAAGATAAGTGATTGAAAGACTGAATTGTTTTTAACTATTTTTATTTTGTATTTTTCTTTTGTAATATTTTGAAAATCTTAATAAATATCTTTAAAAACAAAACAAAACAAAACAAAAGCCTGGATTGAATCCTGTAAGAAAGAACAAAACAGTGAGCCAGTCTGCGTGAGTGGGTGTCGAGTTCCATCTGCTAAACAGACAGTCTTCCCAGACATTACAGAGGTGCAGTTCTCCAGGAATCCACTAGATGGCACTAGGTGATGGGAAGCGCCACTGTAGATCACAAAAGCCAACACAGCATCCTGTTGACAACTCTTGACTGCAGCCATAGAGGCTGCCAAATGTTTATGTTCAGTGTCTCTGCCAGCTGCCTTCGGCTTGCCTTTCCCACGCTTTGAAGAAGAGCCCTTTATCTGGTTGCTACGGGAGACGGCCTTCGGCTGTTCCTGTGCCTCCACTGGACATTCTCTCACCAGATGGGAGGGGGAGCCACAGCGATAACAGCGGCGACGTGTAGCAACAGCTCTCACAGCTCCCTCTTCAGCCATTCCTTTGTTCCCTGCACCCCCACCTTTGGGTGCACAGCCTGGGCCTGCACGCTCCCCAGCACTCTGGTTGCGGGCCTCTACATCACACGGCCCCTCGGAGACAAAGCAGCTACTCCCAGTTGTAACTTCAGGAACATGGCCAGCAGCCCCCTCTGGGCTCTCGGCTTCCTCCCTGCTCTCGGCTTCCTCCCGGCCCTGGGCTCCTGCTGAGCTTTCACACAGACTCCTCAGCACCTGCCAGGCGGCCTGAGCCGACTCAACGCCCTCCAGGTGGGGCAACAGCAAAGCATCTACGCTGGCTTTCAACATGCAGAGCTCCCTTTGCATTCTCTGCTCTCTATCTTCCAACAAAACAGCCTCCAGGTCTGCTCCGCCATCTTCAGCAGCAACTGGCATGGGTGGGGCTGGCTCCTTCTGGGCTATACTCCAGAGCCCTGTAGCCAAAAACCACCCCCTTACTCTCCTAACCCAGATATCCCAGGACTGGGTTGTGAGCTTTTCGAACGGGACATCATAAAAGTCCTGGAGCTCAGCCATCTCCTCCCCCAGTGCTCCCATTGGGGCTTTGAAGTACTCACGCATGCCAGCCAGCTTCAAAGGAGAGGCCTCCAGTGGCTCTTTGCAGCACACAGCATTGCAGCCAGTCTCCCTGCTTTTCTCCCAGGCAAAGCCTCAAAGGAGGTCTTTTTGTCTTCGGCAGCAAAAACAGCAGCTTCTCAGCTTTTACAGCCTTTTCTAAGCACACAGCACTTCAAAGCAGGCTTTCTCTAATTGACGTAACCTGTCGTCCATAACCTGAAGAAGATTTATTGCTCAGATAAGCCTGGCGTCCGGCCCGCTTTCGCTGCGCAGCTACCGGCCAGGCCTCTGCATTCCAAAGTCCACATTCCGATGCTCTGTGCAAAAGCAGAGATCAGCAGCGGTAAGAGAAACAGCGGACAGATTCTGCTAGCGACTGAGGCAGCCACGCTGAGATGGGCTGTGCAGTCAAGACGGTTTAACCTATGCAACCAAGCTTCCAAACGGGAAGGTTTACGCACGAGTAACTCCCAACCCTTACAGCAATCTGTCTGTCACCGAAAGTTGCTCGTGCGCAACAAGCAGGCGGCATCATGAGTGAGACAGGAGAAGTCAGAGCCACGGAAGGGGCTGCTGGAGGACAATCGCTGGTGGAGAGAAACAGCGAATTGAAACAGCACATAGCCCTCTTGACAGCGAGGCTGGACGAACGACGGTCTCAAGATGCCCAGAGCAAGCCAACCCCCATAGCAAGGAAGGTACCGGGACTGGTGCATAAGTTTGGGGGGAGACCTCAAGATTATGGGGCGTTTAGAACAGAAATAGAATACGCCTTGAAATTGCAGCATAACGATTTTGCAGACGATGAAGCGCGAGTGGCTTATATCGCGGGTCACCTGGAGGATGGGGCTAGGGCAAGGATCAGGCCCCTGATGGCGACGCAGAATGCAGCCATGCAGGACGTACGGAAATTCTATCAGGCGATGGATGCGATGTTTGCCAGCATTATTGAGGAAAGTGTGACAAAACGGGAACTGATGGGCTGTAAACAGGGAGACCAGTCAGTTAGAGACTACTGGTCACCTTTTGCAATGATAGTTCACCGTTTCGGGTGGCAGCTGGAGTCTGAACCCATACAAATGTTGTTTGAGGAGGGGTTGTCACCAACGGTCAAGGATGAGCTTTCGCGCACACCCCGCCCACAGTCCATGGACCAGCTGACCAAAGCTGCACTTGCGATTGGTGTGAGGCAGGAAGCGTGGGCTCAGGAAGGGCGGGAAGGCAGAGAGCAGCGTTGTCATGACTACCGCATTCCTAAGATACCAAGGCAGCCTTCTCCAATGGAAATAGGTGGTGCGCGCGCCCGGGAGGCTTCCAGCTCCAGCGAAAGTCGCAAGAGAGAGGGAAAGGATGTAAAGACGACCAAGAAATGTTTCCTCTGCCAGCGGCCAGGACATTTTGCCAGAGTCTGCCCACAAAGAAAGGCCTGGCAAGGAATGGTGGGAGCCGTGGGGAGTAAGGAGGAGGTGCAACAGACACAGGAGCAGGGAAACGGGAACGCTTGGCTGCCAATCAACGGGCACAGCAGCCAGGCCAGCAACCAGTAAAAGTGCCCAAACCAGATTCCCCAAAGGCAGCTATAGCCATTGAGGTGGTGCTAGAACTCCCGAATGGGCACCCAGTCAAGGTTCAGGGGATGCTGAATTCGGGCAGCTCCTGCAATTTCTTCAGCAAGGACTTTGCATTAGAGCACCAGCTTCACTTGCTACCTTTGGATTTCCCCTTGCAAGTAACCACCATTGATGGGAGGGAGCGTCTAGGAGGGGAAGTGACACACCAGACCCCACCAATGAGAATGAGGGTGTCTAGGCACACAGAGACTATCGCCTTTCACATTGCTTCACTAGCGGGGCCCCCAATAATATTAGGGATGAGCTGGCTAGCACAACATGATCCCGTGGTGGCGTGGCATCAGAGGACAGTCAGCTTTGGGTCAGCCTACTGCCTGGAGCACTGCCTAGGAGGGGAAACACCAAGGATGAGTGTAGCCCGAGTGGCAGGAATGGCAGTGGAACGGAAAGGGGAGGTGCCGCCACAATATGCTGATCTGAGGGAGGTCTTCAGTGAGAAGGAGGCAGATAGGCTACCACCCCACAGGCCCTTTGACTGCTAAATCAACTTGCTCCCGGGGGCGCAGCTGCCGGTTGGTAAGCTGTATGCCATGTCGGACAGGGAGATGAAGGAGTTATGGGAGTTTATTGACAAGAACCTAAAGAGAGGATTCATAAGAGAATCGAAAGCAGTGGGAGGCAGTCCGGTGTTTTTTGTGGACAAAAAAGACACGGATAAACCCAGGCTTGTAGTGGACTTTCGTGGCGTAAATTTGGTGTCGGAACCCGTGACTTTCCCAATGCCCAGAATTGACGACATTTTGACGAGAGTGAGGAAGGGAAAGATTTTTACCAAACTAGACCTCAGGGGGGCTTACAACTTGATCAGGATGAGGGAGGGGGATGAATGGAAGACCACCATGTTCACCCCCCTAGGGGCCTTTGAATATTTAGTCATGCCTTTTGGATTACAGTCAGGCTCCGCCTATTTTCAAGCTTTCATGCACCACGTGTTGGGGTCACTGCTTTACAAGAACTGTGTGGCCTTCCTGGACGACGTATTGATTTATTCGGAAAGCAAGGAGCAACATGTATGAGACGTTAGGGAAGTGCTACAACGATTGCAGAAACACCAGTTATGGGTCAAGCTAGAGAAATGTCAGTTTCATGCCAGAGAAGTGGAGTTTCTGGGGTACAAGTTGTCTGACAAGGGCTTAGCGATGGACCCAAGCAAGGTGCAAGCAGTGTTGGAATGGAAACCCCCAAAAACGTGGAAGGACGTACAAAGGTTCCTAGGTTTCAGCAACTTCTACAGGAAGTTCATCAAGAACTTCGCCCATTTGACGGCACCCATCACGGACGGTCTCAGTAGCAAAAAGAAGTTTGTGTGGACGGAGGAAGTTCAGCAATCCTTTGAAAGATTGAAAAAGGCGTTCGCATCGGAAGAGCAACTATTACACGTAGACTTGGAGAAACCCCTGAGGTTGGAGACCGACGCGTCAGACAGAGCCAAAGGGGCGGTCCTTTTGCAGCCATGTATGTACCGGGGGAAGCCCTAAGGGAAAGGGTACTCAAACAACTCCACGACAACCCCACAGCGGGGCACTTTGGACAGCACAAAACGATGATGCTGGTCACCAGACAGTTCTGGTGGCCACGGGTGAGGGAGGATGTACGGGAATATGTACGAGGGTGCGACCGCTGCCAAAGGGCAAAAGGGGAGCGGAGGGCCCCAGCAGGCTTACTGGAACCCTTACCCACACCGAGCAAACCCTGGGAGGTGGTGTCCATTGATTTTATGACTGATTTGCCCAAATCTCGGGGGAAAACAGTGGTCATGGTAGTAGTCGACTTGCTGACCAAAATGTGCCATTTCATAGCCTGCTCACATGCGGTGACGGCGGAAGAGACAGCACGATTGTTCGTAGAGCACATTTTCAGGTTGCATGGCGCCCCCTTGAGGGTTATCTCCGACCGCGGAAAACAATTTACCTCCTGGTTCTGGAGGAAGCTCATGAGCTTGCTGCAAGTCGAGGTGGGGTTCTCGACGGCAAGGCACCCAGAGACCAATGGGCAAGCGGAAAGGGCAAACAGTATACTCCAGCAATACTTACGCTGCTACGTCAGCGAGAGGCAGAACGATTGGGTAGAGAAACTAGCGCTGGCTGAATTTGCGTACAATAACGCTGAACACGTGTCTATGGGAATGAGTCCGTTTATGGCCAATTATGGATGCCATCCCAGAGCCTTCCCGGGGGGTGAGGAGCAAAACTGGAGTGTACCCGCGACGGAGCAGTTCGTGGAAGAAATGGAAGCACTACACCAGCAACTTGGAAGCACTACACCAGCAACTTAAGATGAACTTAGAGAGGGCCAAGGCTGTTTACAAGAAGCAGGCAGACAAGCACTGCAGGGAAGGGGAAACCATACGGGTGGGGGACAGGGTGTGGTTGTCCACCCAAGGGTTACCCTTTAAAGGGGGGTGCAAGAAGTTGCAGCCCCGACGGCTTGGGCCATTTGAGGTAACACAACAGGTAAACCCCGTAGCATTCAAGTTTAAGTTGCCCAACAGTATGAAAATACACCCTGTGTTCCACAGGTTCTTGCTCTCACCACACAGAGAGGGGTGGGAATTCCCGGGGTGAGAGGTAGGAGTCCCCCCACAACCGCAAGTAGAAGAAAGGGAACACCAGCGCTCGGGCACGGAAATAATAGATTCGAGGTGGCGAGGTCGTCAGGTGGAGTACTTGGTGGCTTGGGAAGGGGAGCCCGGGTCTGAAAACACGTGGGTTCCAGCAGAAGTCGTCGATGACAGGTATATGGTGGAAGTATTCCACCGCCGGTTCCCGGAGAAGCCCAAACCCTTGGAGAGGTTCTGGGAGGAACAATTTGGAACCACAGATGACGAAGAGGGTTTCAAGGGGTTTTCAGAATCCGAGGAAGAATCGGACTGGGAGGTTCATCCCGTGGGTGGGAACCAAAGCAGGTGGGAAGAGGGTTTCGAATCTACTGAGGATGGTGACAGTTCCTTCCGGGGTTCCCCGTCTCGTCGGACAAAGAAGAGAGAAATCGATTCCACCGGTCGAGCAGGGGGTGGGGGGGTCCTGGAGGGGAGGTGGATGTCAGGGAACTGACATCAGAGCAACAGGAGAAGGAGAGGCTCTCCGATTCTGCAGGGGAAGGCACCAGCACAAGGGGGAGACGTAGCTGTTGGATAAAAGCAGCAATGCAAAAGCCAGCTGCAGGTGGCTGGAAAGCAAAACAGGATGTTGTTGTTGGGAAACTGCCAGGGAGATAACGTCCATCTGAGCCCCCAAGCCGGAGTTCTGGACGTCCATCGGCCTCCCGTAATCACGCAGATCCAACAGTTAGGGGCACAAAGCCTTAGAAATTCCTAGCCACATTCCAGGGCTTGGTGCACCCTCCTTCAGCAGAAACACAGCCAAAAGCTTGCATCTCAGAAGAGCATAATTTACAGACTTTATTTAGCGTTTAACAGAACAAAAGAAAACACGTCCATTCTGTCAGCGTCTCTGAGCCGACTGAGAAAACGAAAGGAAAAACAGCAAGCATAAACATCCTGTGAATAGGACATGCGCAGACTCTGTTGCTTACAAAAGCCTGCTCCCTTTTAAGGTGGAACGGAAATATCCTAACATCCTCCCCCTTTCCGTGTAACCTGTTGTACCTGTGGTTCACCCAATTGCAACCTTTGTACATAAACCTTAAGTTGTTCTTTGTTAACAACCTTAGACAACAGATCAGCAGGAATTTCATTTCCTGGCATGTAGGACACCTGAATCAGTCCTTTCTGAATACACTCTCTTGCACGATGTAGCTTAATCTGCAAGTACTTGGTTCTCTGCTTGCAACTCTCGGAGTTCAGCAAAGCCATACACGATCTATTGTCTTGATACACTTGTACAGGACATTTCACAGACACCCTGATGTCCTTAAACAGTTGCATCAACCATTCACAATCCATGAGTGAAAATGACAGAGCATTGAGTTCTGCTTCACAGGAACTTAGGCTCACTGTCGTCTGCTTCTTGCACAACCAGTCAAACAGGCAGTGGTTGTACATGTAGCATACTCCAGAAGTGCTTGTACCATCCGTGGTGTCACTTCCAAAACTTGCATCTGCAAAGATTTCAAGACCTCCAGTCTTCTGACTGGTGAACCTCAGCCTGTAGTGCATAGTCCCTTTCAAATAGCGGGCTATGCGCTTCAGAGCTTTCCAATCCTGAACCGTAGGATTGTTGGCATGTCTGCTAAGCAGATTACAGCTTACAGCTATGTCAGGTCTTGAACATCTGGCAATGAAATTCAGTTTGCCTAGAATGCATCTGTACAGCGTTGTGTCAGAAAACGCTTCAGCAGCACTGTCTACCTGGTAACCTGTCACCATCGGTGTGTCTGCTGGGTTTGCATCAACCAAATTCAACCTGGTTAACACATCAGCAATTTTCTGTGTTTGGTGTACCAGAAAATTACCTGCTTGGTCCTTCTCCACCTGCAGAGAAAGATAGTTGGATACCTCACCAAGATCCTTCATGTCAAAGTGCTCCTTCAGCTGAGATAGGGTGCTTTGATAAAAAGCCTGATTCTTCCAAAACATCAGAAGATCATCAACAAAACATAAACAATACAGTTTGTTTTGCCCCTCCTCCTTGACAAACACACATGGATCAGCTTTGCCCTGGTGAAAACCTAGAGAAAGCAATGTCTCAGTGAGTTTTGTGTTCCAACACCTGGCACTCTGCTTGAGACCATATAAGGATTTCCGCAGTTTACAGACCATACCCTTCTGTATCTCCATCCCATCAGGTGGAAGCATGAACAGCTGTTCATTCAAAATCCCGTACAAAAAAGCTGTATTAATGTCGTGGTGGGAAACATGCAGTTTCTCCTACGCAGCGACCTTGAGCATCAGCCGAATGCTCTCATATTTGACTGTGGGTGAGTAGGTCTCGTGGTAATCCTGTCCTGGTACCTGTGAAAAACCTCTGGCAACCAATCTGGCTTTGTGTCTGACTACCTTGCCATTCTGGTCTGTCTTGGCCTTGAAGACCCATTTGCTGCCAACCAGTCTCATTCCTGGGACTACCGGTACCAGTTCCCATGTTTGGTTCCTGTTCAAGGAATCAACTTCAGCCTTCATGGCATTTAGCCAAGGCTCAGCATCTTTAGAGGTCAACTCCTGAACCTCTTTGAAGCTTGAAGGTTCCCACACCTTCTCTGAGCTACTAAGAACAGCAGTTGCTGTCTTAGCAAACTCATCAGCATACCTCTTTGGAGGTCTGCCCTTGGTCGCCCTTTCAGATCTGCGTACTAGACGCAAGTCTTCTGGACTCATCTCCTCTTTCTTAGGAGAAAAGTGACCAATGGTGAACAGTGGCTCTTCCAGTTCATTGTCAGACGCATCAGATGGTCTGACTGAGGCCTTTGCGCTCTGGTAGTCTGCTGTGTCATCACTTTCACTGACATCAGCAGCAGCGCCGCCCACTGAACTGGAATCCGAACTCTGATCATCATCATCATCCTCATCCTCATCATCATCCTCAGCAGCTTCCTCAGCTTTAGCTGCTTGCTTGACATCACCTTCAACCTCCTCTGGGTAACACTGGAAAATTCCCACATTTTCCCCCCACTTAGGATTGTACTCAACACTCCTTGTGAACTTTATGGATTTAGAGTCAGTCATCCATACCCTGTATGCACCTTTTTCGTACCCCATGAACAAACCATGTGCCCCACGCTTCCCAAGCTTGTTGGTTTGTTGTGTGCGTACCCACATGTCCGAACCAAAGATTCTCATGTGTTTGGTGTTGGGTTTCTTGCCAAACATTTTCTCATAGGGGGTACAACCAATGGGTGATGACAATCTGCGATTAACGGTGTAAACCAAATTCCCTAGAGCCTCCCCCCAAAACTTATCAGGGAGATTGGCATCATGCAACAAGGTCTTGATTCCTTGCAGCAATGTCTGATTTGCTCTCTCCGCAAGCCCATTCATCCATGGCGATCTGGGCGTTGACATGTCATGCTGGATTCCCTTCTCAGTCAGGAAAGCTTCAAACTGCTGAGAAGTAAACTCCCCGCCCCGATCAGTAAATAAACAAGAAATACGTTTACTGTGCACATTCTCCAACCAAGCACAGAATTCCTTAAACTTCGGAAACGCTTGCGATTTCTGTTCGAGCAAATACACATGAATGTACCTGGAAAAGGAATCAATCAGAATCATGAAGTACCTTGCTCCTCCTAAAGAGGGCGCTAGTGGACCAACCAGGTCCGCATGCACTAGCTGGTAGGGTTTGGAAGCCTGCCTGCTAGACTCCATGCCTTTTGGAGCAACCTTCACCTTGTTCTCTGCACAAGATACACACTTCATGTGAAATTTACAGGGTTTGATGTTCAAACCTTCAACCACCTCTGGCATTTTGGCCAGTGCCTTCCAAGAGAGGTGACAAAACCTTCGATGCGCATCGTGAATGCAACCTGCATGAAGAACTTTGTTAGTTTGTGCAACACAACAAGAATCAGCATTAGAGACAACAGCAGTGTCATCATAAGTTATATGGAATAAACCATCCATAAACTTTGCATGCAAATAGTCCTCTTTGCCTTTACTGATGACACAGACGCTCCTCTTGAAGGAAATCTGAAAACCACGCCCAGTAAGCTGTGGAACGCTCAACAAGTTGCTCGCTGCTCCTGGAACAAAAAGTACATTACTGATGGTAGTGTGCAGACTTGCAAGTTTCACAGTCCCTTCTCCTGCAATTTGCAACGTCCTTCCATCAGCCAGGTGGATCTCACCTTCCTGAGGCTTGAAGGAGATAAAGAGATGCCTGTCCTTGGAAACGTGGCGGCTGGCACCTGAGTCCACAATAAACCTGCCTTTGGCTGTTGGAGCAGTCCTTACAGCAAGCAAACCCTTGTTTTGCACTGGTGTGGGCTTTTGCAGCTTGCCCCCCTGCTGCTCCTGGCCAGCAGACGTGCCTTTAGCCTTTGGTGAAGCTGTGCCAGCAAACATCGCTTTGTTTTTCCTTGGCGCCGCGGGCTTTCCACCCCCCTTCTGCTTCGGGCCACCTGCAGGCTTTTTCCTCTGTTTATTTCCAGTCTTTGGACAAAACCTCTGAGTATGACCTTGGTTCCCACAGTTCCAGCACTTCACAGCTGCCAACGCTTTGGCTCCCCCTGGAGGCTGGAATGCTGTCCCACTTTGCTCCCCCTGAAGCGCACAAGCTGACTCAGCTGCATTCCTTCTATCGTATTCATTTTGCAAAGTTGCCAAGACCTTTGTAGCAGTGAGGTCTTGTGCAGGGAGGGTCGCCAGCTGACTTGCCACGGCATGATAGCTTTCATCCAGGGAGTCCAGGATGAGAATAGCAAACAGTGACTCAGGCATATTGAAACCTCTCTGAGCCAACTCCTGTCTGAGATGCTGCAACTGCAAAACGTGGGCTCTAAGATCTTCCCCTGGCTCCAAACGCTTCCTGTGCAGCTTTCTGAAATAAAGCAACACAGACCCAGCCTCTCGTCGGAGATGACAGGCTTTAAGCCCATCCCACATCTCACGGGCAGTTGCCTTGCCAGCCAAGGTGATTAACTCTTCAGGAGCTACTGAGAGCAAAATTATCCCCATGGCTTTCGAATCCTGTGCTTTCCACTCATCTGTCACAGGGGCTGGGGGGTTCTCAGAAACAGTATTCCACACTCCAAGCCTTCTCATCTGGCCCTCACAGTACCTTGCCCAGGTCTGATAGTTGTGGCCATTCAGCTTTAGTGGACACGGAGCAGTTTCTGAGGTCTGTAAGAGATCCATCTCAGCTTTTTACTTGAGCCCTGAGCCCTATGCCTTCAAAGACTCCTTATCTTGGCAGCTCATTAATCACGAAGCCTTTTTGGCTCAGCTCCCAGGCCAATTAATCTGCCGGAGATCAAAGAAAAGCGTCCCTTTGCTTTCGCTTTTCCCCCTTTCATACCTCTCAAACGCAGTCTGTTGCAGCTTTACTCTTCTGTAGGTGCCGTGAATCTGGGCCCATAACCTTGTTGTTGGGAAACTGCCAGGGAGATAACGTCCATCTGAGCCCCCAAGCCGGAGTTCTGGACGTCCATCGGCCTCCCGTAATCACGCAGATCCAACAGTTAGGGGCACAAAGCCTTAGAAATTCCTAGCCACATTCCAGGGCTTGGTGCACCCTCCTTCAGCAGAAACACAGCCAAAAGCTTGCATCTCAGAAGAGCATAATTTACAGACTTTATTTAGCGTTTAACAGAACAAAAGAAAACACGTCCATTCTGTCAGCGTCTCTGAGCCGACTGAGAAAACGAAAGGAAAAACAGCAAGCATAAACATCCTGTGAATAGGACATGCGCAGACTCTGTTGCTTACAAAAGCCTGCTCCCTTTTAAGGTGGAACGGAAATATCCTAACAGTTGATGTGTGGAACTGTACTGTTGGGAAAAAGGGGGAGTCTATTCTCTGTACTGAGCACCGGATGTTAGCTCAGAGTGTCATCTGACCTGTACTGGAAGTACAGGGGTGGAGCAGTGACTCTTCTGCTGGAGTCTGGAGAGTGCAGTCACGTTTCTATGTACTGCTGAAATGACAGGAATAAAAGACATGTAAATAGACTCCTGTCTGTCTCTTTCCCCTCCCTGGGGGAATGCAGGGAGGGAGAGTAGCAGAGGGTGTGTTCTTCTCACGTCTGACGAGGAGACTCGCCGATTTACGACCTTGCCTGCCGGGAGACGCAGACGGGAAGGTCAACAAGTATCTCACTCGGTTTGCCCGGGGGAGGCCAGTTACCTCTGACTGTGAGCTGAGATACTGACATATGGCAGCGTTCGGATGGTTGCGATTCATCGAACATCTGCATGAGAGGCTGGTGGATTGTCCTCCTCTGCTCCAAGGGAGGAAATAACGTCTGAGAGCAGCCAGAAGCTGAACAGACGGCTGGACACCGAGAGGAAAGTGTTTTCCAACCAATGGAGCCAAAGATATGCTGCATTTCGGGCTAAAAGTGTGAACGCAGATTGATTTATTCTCTGGTTCACGGGAGCTGCGTTTGAAAAAAAAAACAACAGCTCCGGGAGAAGAGGCCTGCAGCTTGGAGGCTCAGCCTGAATTCCAAGAATTCTTGTGGTTGAGATAAGCTTTCCTGTGTGCACAGTTGGTAAGCGACGCCCGTCAGAGACGTGGAAATTTACTGGCTGCGCAGATGGCTCTAAGAGAGAGCCTGGGAAGTGAAAGTTTGTTTTGGCTATGTTTGATGCTGTGCAAGGTCTGAGAAACTGCTTGCATTTTGCCTGCCTGGAAAGGCAGTAAACAACCCAGCAAAGGCTATTGGAGTTTTAGCAAGGCTGGAAAGTGAAAAAGAGGTTTGGCTTCAAGATGGATGCCAAGAAGGGGGGAGGCCTGCCTTACCCACCTCCCTTAAATAATGACAATTATTCATCTTGGTCTGTAAAGATGAAGGCCCTGCTGCAGAATCAGAGGCTTTTTGAGGTAATTGAAAACCCCATCCCTGCAGCACCAACCCGAGGTTGGGAATCACAGAACGTGAGGGCCAGGACTGCTATAATTCTGTGTGTCTCAGATGAGCAGCTTGTGCATATTCAGCATTTAGAATATGCAAAAGAGGTTTGGGATATGCTACGTAGAACACATCAGAGAGATGCTGGTTCTTCAGCGTTGCTGTATTTTGAGAAGTTGACCAATCTGAGGCTAGCGCCTGATGGAGATGTTCAAGCGCACCTGACAGAGATGAAATTTCTGCGCCAACAGATGGTGGAACGCAATTTCCGTCTACAGGAGGAAGTGTTTTGCTTCATGATGATAAACAGCCTGAATCGGACTTACAAGGTTGTTGCCAGTCAGCTTGGTTCCCTTCCGGCTCAAGATCTGACCGCGGAGAGGGTGTGTGCCATCGTTCTGAATGAACACGACCGACTTGCTGCACTGGAAGTGAAGGACAGGGGGAGGGAAGAACAGAGTTCAAATCTCCCCACTGCTGATGCTACTGGAGAGCATGCTGTAGCATTGAGCACTGTCCGATGTTACAATTGTGGACAGACTGGGCATCTACAGCGAAACTGTAGGAAGCCACACCAGCCAAAAGGAGCCAAGAGCAGCTCTGCGAAGCCTGAGGCGTCAGGCAAAAGCCGTACCAAGTGCCAGGTGAAACCTGCAAAGGCTATGATGGCGAAAGGAACCACGCCAGATGTTGGGAACGCGTTCATAATCGACACGGGTTGCACGGTTCACATGTGCCCACACAGAGAACTGTTTTCAACGTTTAAGAAGCAAAGCTTTGCTGTGAAACAGGCCAACGGTCAGGAGCTGAAAGTGACCGGGATTGGGACTGTGTATCTTGAGAGTCTGAACTTGACTATAAACAATGTTTACCTGGTTCCAGAACTGAGATTTAATCTGCTGAGTGTTTCGCAGATTGCAAAGAAAGGACTGAGACTGTCCTATGATGCTAAGAGCTGCAAGATCTACAAAGATGGAGAACTGTATCTTACTGCCAGAGAGAAAGATGGACTGTATTTGTTGCCTTTTGATCAAAGTGATTACATGAAATGTAATTCTTCTGATTCTAACATAATCTCTCTTGCAGGTGTGACCAAGAGCGCCGGGAAGGTGGCGAAGGTCGACAGAGCATTTCAGCGGGTGTATGCTGATGTGATTGGTCCTCTAGAACCATCTAGAGGCAGTGCACGATTTTACCTTGTGTGTGTGGATTGTTTTACTAATTTTTCTTGGGTTTTTGTGATGGAGAAACCACAAGAGACCTTAGAGAGGTTTCAGGAGTTTTGTGACAAGGTTAAAAATATGCATGATGCTAACATTGACTGTCTCTTCACAGATGAGAAGCCAATTTTCCTGTTACAGAAGTTTCAGAAGTTCCTGGATGGAAAAGGGATAGACCACAAAGTTGCTGTTTCAGCAGAAGCATGGAACAGGGGGGTCTGTGTGAGGGTGAACAAAGAATTGCAAAAGGGGATGAATGCGCAATTGCTGAGTTCACATTTGCCACATGAATATTGGGCCGAGTCGCTAATGTCCTATCTTCACGTGTGGGTGAGAAAAGTCTCAACAGAGTTGGGAAGTTCTCCTTTTGAGAAGCTGTTCCATAGAAAACCTTCTGTTGCCTATTTTAAGGTTTTCGGGTCTCATGTGAGAACAGAAGCTCCAGGTGGAGTAAAGAATGCCAGAGGCATTTTTGTGGGTTATGAAAAGGGTCTCTACAGAGTAATTTTGTCTGAATCTGGTCAGGTGATTCTCACAAAGTTTCTGGAGAGTGCTCCAGAACAGGAGCGGGTTATAGTACACACATTTCCCACAGGTGACAATTTAGACGATGATGATTTTTCTGATTTCACAGATTACAGTGGTACTGATGATGACAGTGATAGCTCAGAGAGCTCAGTTGTAACAGTCATTGAGAGAAAATCTCACACAATGGATAGACCTTCACAAATGAAGGATGAACCACTGTTTGCCATTGCTACTGGTTCTCAACAAAGTCCAGAGGATGAACCAGTGAGCAGAGATGATCAGCACCTCATACGCAGGTCTGAGAGAGTTACAAAGGGTGTACCACCAAAGAGGTACTCTAAAGAGTTTGCTAACTTAGCTGTTGCATGTATTGCTATTGTTAACAACTCAAAACAGGTTAAAGCAGTGTCTAAGTCAGAGACAAAGACACAACAGAGAGCTCCTAGCCAAGGTAATGCAGAAGCACTCATTCCTTGGAAGCCAGACAACCAGAGAGGTACACTGGTGAAACCAGTGATGGGGAATTCCAAGGGTGGAACTGAAACAACAGGGGACTGTTATACATATAACAACTGTTTGTTTTCTTCTCTGGATCGTGTTTTGCCTATTGATGCTTTTGGGGGAGATTGTTGGATAAAAGCAGCAATGCAAAAGCCAGCTGCAGGTGGCTGGAAAGCAAAACAGGATGTTGATGTGTGGAACTGTACTGTTGGGAAAAAGGGGGAGTCTATTCTCTGTACTGAGCACCAGATGTTAGCTCAGAGTGTCATCTGACCTGTACTGGAAGTACAGGGGCGGAGCAGTGACTCTTCTGCTGGAGTCTGGCGAGTGCAGTCACGTTTCTATGTACTGCTGAAATGACAGGAATAAAAGACATATAAATAGACTCCTGTCTGTCTCTTTCCCCTCCCTGGGGGAATGCAGGGAGGGAGAGTAGCAGAGGGTGTGTTCTTCTCACGTCTGACGAGGAGAATCGCCGATTTACGACCTTGCCTGCCGGGAGACGCAGACGGGAAGGTCAACAAGTATCTCACTCGGTTTGCCCGGGGGAGGCCAGTTACCTCTGACTGTGAGCTGAGATACTGACAGTAGCTTGCTAGAGGGGGAAGGAAATCAGCGTAACACCAAGGATCCAGGAGAGCAAATGTTAGAGGAGGTGGAAGGGCTCCGGGATTCTTCCTTGGAAGTCAGTGAGGAGAGCACTGGTCCTCCACTACCCACGCCCTCCCTGCGCAGGAGACCTCCGCGCAATGAGAGGCGGAGACGATTGGGTGTCAAGCAGCTTTTATGCTGGCAAAGGTTTAAGAAACGCCCACAGACAGATTCTGCTAGCGACTGAGGCAGCCACGCTGAGATGGGCTGTGCAGTCAAGACGGTTTAACCTATGCAACCAAGCTTCCAAACGGGAAGGTTTACGCACGAGTAACTCCCAACCCTTACAGAAGGCTTCCGGTTTTTTAGGAAAGGTGTATTTAAATATTTTTTTTTAATTCATTATAAACAAGTTCCCAAAACTTCTTCCTTTTTTTCGCAAGTCCACCACATATGGTAGAAATTGCCTTCTTTGATTTTACACTTCCAGCAAGCCTTATTTCCTGTTTTGTGCATTTTTCCTAATTTTGCCGGTGTAATGTACCACCTATACATCATTTTTTCCAAATTTTCTCTAAGCGTAACACAGGCCGTGAATTTCATTCCTCTGCTCCATAATTTCGCCCAATTATCGTATTCTATATTGTATCCCAAGTCCATTGCCCATTTTATCATAACCTCCTTTATTTCTTCATCTTTAGTGTCCCATTCTAACAATATACTATACATTTTAGATAATAACTTGGTTTTACCTTCTATTATTTCTATCTGAAATTTAGATTTTTTCCTCATTTATCCCTATTTTTTAATCTTCCTTCCATACTGCATTTATTTGATGAAATTGTTCTCAATTTTCAACCACTTTCCGTTCTTATCAGTAGGTCTTCATAGGTCAGTCTTTCTCCTTCCATGTTTGCTTTTTTGGTTGTTAGGATGTCAATTGGTGATAACCACCAGGGTGTTTTCCATTCCAAAAGTTTTTTATTTTTCTCCCAAACTTCATATAATGGCCCTCTGATAATATGGTTAGAAAAACCTTTATGCACCTTTTCTTTATTTAGCCACAAATAAGCGTGCCATCCGAATCTGTTGTTGAAACCTTCTAGGTCTAACAAGTCTGTGTTTTTCAAATTAATCCAATCCTTGATCCAGCAAAGACAGGAGGCTTCGAAGTATAGTTTCAGGTTTGGCACCGAGAATCCCCCTCTTTCTTTCCGATCTGTGAGTACCGGTAATTTAAATCTGATTCTCGGTCTTTCCCCCTGCCATATAAATTTCGAAAGAGTTTTTTGCCAATCTTTAAACATTGAAGATCCTCTGATCACTGGAATATTCTGGAATAAAAATAACATTTTTGGGAGTATATTCATTTTTATTGCCGCCATCCTTCCCGACCACGAACGTTTTACTCTATTCCACGTTTCTAAATCTTTTTTAATTTCCTTCCATGTTGTAGAGTAGTTGTCCTGGATTAAATTTATATTTTTCGTGGTTAACCAAATTCCCAAATATTTTATTTTTTTAGCCACCTTAATTCCATTCTGTATCTCTAATTTTTCTCTTACATCTTTTTCCAAATTTTTGGTCAACATTTTTGTCTTTAATTTATTTAACTTAAAACCGGATAGTTTACCATACTTTTCTAATATTTCCTAAGCCTTACGAACACTTTCTTGCGGCTCTTCTAAGGATAACATCAAATCGTCTGCGTACGCTTTTAGTTTGTATTCCTTCGTGCCTACTTTAATCCCTCGTATCTCTGGTGTTGCTCTTATTTTGTTCGCGATTACCTCCAAAACCATAATGAATAAAAGAGGGGATAGAGGGCATCCCTGTCTTGTTCCTTTTTCAATTTTAAATGAATTTGTTAAATTGTTATTAATAATCAGTTTGGCAGATTGGTTCGAATAAATCGCTCTTATTCCTTCCATGAATTCGCCCTCTAGCCCTACTTTCTCCATACTTTTTAGTAGGAACTGCCATGAGACATTATCGAATGCCTTCTCAGCATCGATAAAGATTAGCGCCGCAGTTATTTCATTCTTACACTCCAGATATTCAATTATATTTATAATGTGCCTTACATTATCCTTGAGTAACCTATTCGGAAGGAATCCTGCTTGATCTTTGTGTATTAAATTTGTTAGATATTTTTTAAGTCTACTTGCCATCACCTCTGCAAAGATTTTGTAATCGTTATTTAATAATGATATGGGCCTATAATTTTTTATGTTTAATTTGTCAGTATCAGGTTTAGGTATCACCGTAATGTGGGCCTCCTTCCATGTCTCTGGTAACTTTCCTCCTCTTAAGATGTTATTCATGATATCACATAGCACTGGCGTTAGTTGGTTTTCTAATCCTTTATAATATTTAGCTGACAATCCATCCGGTCCTGGGGCTTTTCCTGGTTTCATCTTCTTTATCGCATCTTGGATCTCTTCTATCTTTATGGGTTTATTTAACTGAGTTCTTTCTTCCTCTGTTATAGTTTTCCCACTATAGTCTTCTAAATATTTTCTATTTTGATTATCTCTTCATCTTCTTTTTTATATAATTTTTCATAAAATTTGAGGAAGTTTTCCTTTATTTCTTTTGGGTCTTCTATCAATTGCTCCACTATTTTTATCTTATTTATCACATTTTGTTTTTGCCTTCTTCGCTATTGCCAAGCTAATAATTTTCCTGTTTTGTTAGCTGATTCAAAGTATTTTTGTTTCATTGACTTCATTTTCCATTCAACTTCTTGACTTGTTAGCATTGAGTACTGTGTTTGTAATATTTTTATTACTTGTGTGTTTTGTTCGTCTTTAGGATTTACTATTAATTTTTTTCTCACATTCTTTTAACTGCATGAGGATTTCCTCTTTCTTTTGTTCTCTTACTTTCCTCTTATAGCTGCCGCTCTGCCGTGAGTTTGTGAGGAGGACCTCTCCCCCTGCAAGCCCATTCTCCACCTTGGGCCTGGGGGCGGGCCCCATACTCCACCACAGCATATAAGGCTCCAAGGAGGCCTCAGGACATTGCTGCTGCCGCTTTGCCGGTGAGTCTTGGGGAGGACCGCTCCCCCCTGAAGCCCTTTTTCCACCTTGGGCCTGGGGGCGGGCCCCATACTCCACCACAGCATATAAGGCTCCAAGGAGGCCTCGGGACATTGCTGCTGTTGCTTTGCTGGTGAGTCTTGGGGAGGACCGCTCCCCCCTAAAGCCCTTTTTCCACCTTGGGCCTGGGGGCAGGCCCCATACTCCACCTCAGCATATAAGGCTCCAAGGAGGCCCCGGGACATTGCTGCTGCCGCTCTGCCGTGAGTTTGTGAGGAGGACCTCTCCCCCTGCAAGCCCATTCTCCACCTTGGGCCTGGGGGCGGGCCCCATACTACCCTCCACAGCTTATGGGGCTCCAGGGAGGCCTCGGGTGTGTGGGGTGGGGTGGGTGTTTAGTTGGGTGGGGGAATTTGTTTAATTTAATTATGTTGTGTTTGTAACTTTGTTTTTTGTTTTTATAGTTTTATTGTTCTGTTAGTTTGTTTTTTGTATAGGCTTTAATTTGATTTTAAGGGGAGGGGTCAGGGCTGCCTGGGAGTGGGTCCCAGCAAACAAAATGGCTGGGGCAGGTTCCACGGGGGGGGGGGGATGCACTCAGACAACCGATCTCAGTGATCATGGGTAGGAGGAGGAGTTACCCTAAGACCAGACCATGTCATTACCGAGGAAGCAGGCTTAGTCGTTGTCTGAGGACTATCCCTGCCTCCAGGTCTGGTCCTGACAGGAAGGATACTGGAATCAACAAGGAAAACCCACATGACCTGAAAGTGTTGCTGTGCAATGCCAGGTCAATGATGAATAAAACCACTGCCATCCACGACCTGATTGTGGATGGAGGCTTTGACCTGGCATGTGTGACAGAGACCTGGTTGGATGAAGCAGATGGGCCTGTCCTTGCCGCTGCATGTCCACCAGGTTTCTCTTACGCACAGCAACCCAGGCCTTGTGGGCGGGGAGGGGGGGTTGCAGTGATTTTTAGGAAGTCATTAGTTTGCACCGGGCATCCTATTGGAAAGACCCAGTTCTCTGAGTGCATGTTCTGGAAGTTGGGCAATAGGGGCAGTACAGGATTCCTATTGGTGTACCGACCTCCCCGCTGCACCAAGGATTCCCTGCCCGAGCTGCTTCAGGTCGTGGCGGATGTCCTCCTGGAGACACCTAGTTTGGTTGTCCTAGGGGATTTTAACATCCATGCCGACACGACCTTACAAGGGGCCGCTCGGGACTTCGTGGAAAGCATGGCCTCCATGGGGCTGTCCCTGAATAAGTCTGGCCCAACTCATAGCCACGGGCATGCCTTAGACCTGGTGTTCACCTCTATGGATGTTGGTGATCTGACATTAAGTAAAAGCGAAACCAAAGAAGTGCCATGGTCAGATCACTTCCTGGTGCAACTGGACTTCTCCGCGATCCTTCCCCTCTGCAGGGAGGTGGGACCGATTCGGATGGTCCGCCCCCGCCACTTAATGGATCCAAATGGTTTCCAGAGAGCGGTAGGGGATGTTTTATCCCATGTTGATGGCCTTTCAGCTGATTCCCTGGTGGCCCGCTGGAATGTGGAGTTAACCAGGGCTATTGACTGTTTGGCTCCAAAGCGCCCTCTCCGATTGCATGGAGCCCGGACAGCCCCGTGGTTTTCCACGGATCTGAGGGCAATGAAACAATCGTTGAGACGGCTAGAGCGCCGGTGGCGGATAACCCATTCTGAATCTGACCGGACACGGGTTAGAGCTCAATGTCGAGCCTACCAAGTGGCGATAGCGACGGCGAAGAAGACTTTCTTCACCGCCTCTATTGCATCTGCGGAAAACAGCAGCAGGAGACTCTTTCAGGTGGTTCGCAATTTAGCGGAACCACCTGCTCCATCAGGGCCCAGTAGGGAGAGTGCTAGAGTCCTGTCTAGTCAAGTTGTGTGGGATCAATTCCAATCTGTTACCCCCGAGGATGTGGACGGGCTGCTTGGACAAGTGAAACCAACCACTTGTCTCCTTGATCCTTGCCCATCCTGGCTTATAAAAGCTAGCCGGGAAGGACTGGGCGATGGGCTTCGTTCGGTGGTGAATGCTTCCCTCCGTGAGGGAGCCTTCCCAGACTCGCTGAAAGACGCGGTTATTAAACCGCTTCTTAAAAAACCATCTTTAGATGCGGCCACGATAGCCAACTATCGCCCAGTCTCAAATCTTCCATTCTTGGGCAAGGTGATTGAGCGAGTGGTTGCCGAACAACTCCAGGCACGCCTGGAGGAAGCGGACCATTTGGATCCCTTCCAGTCGGGATTCAGGCCTCATCACGGGACTGAAACTGCCTTGGTCGCACTGGTTGATGATCTCCGGCGGGCTAGGGACAAAGGTGAGAGCTGTTTCCTAGTTCTGCTGGATCTCTCAGCGGCGTTTGATACCATCGACCATAACATCCTTCTGGACCGTCTTGAGGGGCTGGGAGCTGGGGGCACTGTTATACAGTGGTTCTGCTCTTTCCTCCTGGGCCGTGTTCAGAAAGTGGTGGTGGGGGATGAGTGTTCAGACCCCTGGGCCCTCACTTGTGGGGTGCCTCAGGGTTCTGTCCTCTCCCCCATGCTTTTCAACATCTACATGAAGCCGCTGGGAGAGATCATCAGGGGATTTGGGCTGGGTGTTCATCAGTATGCGGATGATACCCAGCTCTACCTCTCTTTCAAATCAGAACCAGTGAAGGCAGTGAAGGTCCTGTGTGAGTGCCTGGAGGCGGTTGGAGGTGGGATGGCGGCTAACAGATTGAGGTTGAATCCTGACAAGACAGAAGTACTGTTTTTGGGGGACAGGAGGCGGGCAGGTGTGGGGGATTCCCTGGTCCTGAATGGGGTAACTGTGCCCCTGAAGGACCAGGTGCGCAGCCTGGGAGTCATTTTGGACTCACAGCTGTCCATGGCGGCACAGGTCAAATCTGTATCCAGGGCAGCTGTTTACCAGCTCCATCTGGTACGCAGGCTGAGACCCTATCTGCCCGCGGACTGCCTCGCCAGAGTGGTGCATGCTCTGGTTATCTCCCGCTTGGATTACTGCAATGCGCTCTACGTGGGGCTACCTTTGAAGGTGACCCGGAAACTACAACTAATCCAGAACGCGGCAGCTAGACTGGTGACTGGGCGCGGCCGCAGAGACCACATAACACCGGTCTTGAAAGACCTAGATTGGCTCCCAGTACGTTTCCGAGCACAATTCAAAGTGTTGGTGCTGACCTTTAAAGCCCTAAACAGCCTTGGTCCAGTATATCTGAAGGAGCGTCTCCACCCCCATCGTTCTACCCAGACACTGAGGTCCAGCACTGAGGGCCTTCTGGCAGTTCCCTCACTGCGAGAAGCCAAGTTACAGGGAACCAGGCAGAGGGCCTTCTCGGTAGTGGCGCCCGCCCTGTGGAACGCCCTCCCACCAGATGTCAAAGAGAACAACAACTACCAGGCTTTTAGAAGACATCTGAAGGCAGCCCTGTTTCGGGAGGCTTTTAATGTTTGATGTATTATAGTATTTTAATATTCTTTTGGAAGCCGCCCAGAGTGGCTGGGGAAGCCCAGCCAGATGGGCGGGGTATAAATAATAAATTATTATTATTATTATTATTATTATTATTATTATTATTATTATTAAGAAAACCTCTTAGAACCGCCTTGCTGGCGTCCCAGACTACATCTATACTTGTTTCTTTATGAAGATTCATACTAAAATAGTCTTTTAAGGTAACTTTAGCCTTTTCAATAACCTCTTCATTATCCAGTAAATATTCATTCATTCTCCACCTGAACCCACCTTGTGATACACCTTTTATTTCTAAAACTATTGAGTTGTGATCGGAGAGAGTTCTAGGTTAGATTTCACATTTCGAGGTTCTTAATGTTAATTCTCTTGAGACCCAGATTTGATCGATTCTGCCCCAACTCTTATGTGGATTTGAAAAAAAGATGAATTGTTTCTCTATTGGATGCTTATGTCTCCAGATGTCTATTAAATCTAAGTTTTCTTCCAGGTTGTTAAAGGATCTTGGCAGTTTCCCTTGGTTACGTTTTTTCTTTTCTGACTGTCTGTCTATTTCTGGTGCCGGCACTCCATTAAAGTCTCCCAGTAATATCGTCTTGTTACACTCTAACTCTAACAATATTTGTTCCAACTTCTTGAAAAATTCCATTTTATTCAAGTTCGGGGTGTAGATGTTTATCACATTAAATTTTTCACCCTGGAAGTTAATTTGTACCCCCAAAATCCTTCCTTCATCGTCTTTGCAAATTAATTTGGGTTCCCATTTTTCTTTGACATATATCACTACCCCTCTTTTTTGTGATAGAGTTAATAAACTCAACCCCCAATTTTTTGTTTGTCAAAATATGTTTATGCTTTTTGGTCACATGTGTCTCCTGTATACAGATTAAATCAAAATTCTTTCTTTTCAAAACATTCTCAATTTTATTCCTTTTGGTTTTTTCATTTAAACCGTTCACATTCCATGACAAAATTTTCAGATTCCTTGTTATGCCTACTTTCCAATCTACAACCAACTAATAATTTAAATTCGAGTGGTTTTGTTTTCTGTGTCCTCTTCCTCCTCCTCCTCCTCCTCTTCTTCTTCTTCTTCTTCTTCTTCTTCTTCTTCTTCTTCTTCTCCTCCTCCTCCCACTGCTCCTTCTTCTTCTTCCTCTTCTTCTATTTCTTCTTCCTTTCTTTTATCTTCTTGTTCTTTTTCTTTCTCTCTCCTTCTTCTTCTCACCTCTAAGTCTCCATTTCTTCCTCCATAACTCTCCTCTACTTTTCCAAGATCTTTCTCATATCTCCGCAGAAATTTCTTCACTTCTTGGGTCTCGGTAATCCTAAATCTTTTATCTTTATAAAAGGAGATCCCTTCTGGGAACTCCCATCTGTGTTGTATGCCGTTTCTTTTCAGAACACTTACTAGCTGTTTATAGCCTTCTCTTTTGCGTAGGAGTCTGGTTGGTATTTCTTTTTAAATGATAATTGGTCTACCTTCAATTATTAATTTTTTATAGCTTGTTTTTAATATTATATTTTTCATCTCTATCGAATTAAATATTACTAAACAGTCTCCTGGAACTTTTTTAGATTTTACTTGTTAAGACCTCACTTTTATTCTAAAAGCATTTTCCATCGTATAGGTGACCTCTTCTTCTTTCAATTCCAACCATTTCGCTAATTCTTTCGTCATTTTTTCTTTAATGTTCTCATTTGCTTCTTCTCCTACTCCTCTAAACTTTAGGTTTAGCTGTTTCTGTTTCATTTCAATCATTGCTAAATTGTCCAAAACTTGATCTTGAGTTTTATTCAATTCTCCTATTTCATCTTTTATCTTTTCTGTCTCCTTCCTTTGTTCTTTCATTTATTTCTGTATCTTTTTGTTTGTTTCTTCCATAGTCTTTGATCGAACTGTTAAATCTTTAATCTTACTAGAGAGTTCTCCTACTACTCCCTCTATTTTCTTGTCTATCGACTCATGCATCTCTCCTAGCTTTTTCTCCATATGTATTTCACTCTGTTTGAATTCCTCCTTTATTTTTAGCCATAAAATATCTAGGTCCTTAATTTCTTCTTGTCTGGATGCTTTCCTATCTGATGGTGTTCCTTCTATCTTTTTTCCATTTCCCCCCAGACATTTTCTCCCTTTCCACTTTTTTTAAAAAATTTAAACTCTTGTAATATTTATTCTCTCCCCTATAGGGCACACAATCTTGACCAATTTTAATCAATTATCAATCAATATATTCAGCAGCACTTAAGTTTTCCCTTTCTTGTGCAATCTAATTCCAAGTTTCTCACCAAATAAAATCAAAACACATATGGGGTATTTTTGTAACGAATATAGCAAATCAAATTATTCCCAGTCTCTTTAAGTTCTTCCAGAGACACTAAAATGTTCTTCATTCAAATTAACCTGAGGAGTTTCCAAAACCAAAACCAAACCCCAAATATCAATTAATTTCCCAATTCAAAATCCCAATTAATAAACTTGCAATCAATAAACAGAATTAAATTAAAGTCCGAAATTAATTTACAATTAACTCAAGTTAGTTCAAGTTAATTCAATAATAGCCTTGTGAGAAAATCGTTAGTTATGTAAAGATAATGGCCTTATAAAAAGGCCGTTAATGAAATAATGACCTTACAAGAAAGCCTTTGTATGAAAAAACCATCAGAGAGATCATAAGTTTAACATATATCCAACTTTTGTTATAAATAGGAGCTCCCTGTTCGTTCTTTCTTTTCCTTCTGTCCGATCTTCAGCCACTTGGTTAGCTTAATCCAACTCAAATATTTCGTCAGGATAAGGTGACAGATATTTAGAAATCTAAGTTGCCTCTATGTCCAAAAAAGCACTAAGGCAGTCAATGGAAAAAAAAGTAAACGCAGTCTCTAATATACAGTCAGATAAATTCTAAACAGCTAATCCTCCAACGTCCACCGTGATCCAAAAAAGGAAAAAAGAGGGTCCCAATTTTTATTTATTTATTTTAAACTCTATGGTCTTCAGCCACTTGCTGGCTTAATCCAATATTGGGTTGGGTTGAGGGAAGATCCAGAGATCCAAAATTAAATCCAGTCCATCTAATGGAGGGGAATATATACCCCAGTAATCATAAGTACATACCTCTATAACTCAGTTCATGTATGATTCCAAAAAGCTCCAAAAATATAAAAATCTAGGAGATTCAAAATTAAATCCAATTGGTCGAATGAGAAGGGTTAAATGTCCAAATAAACAGAAGAAGAGAAGAAGAAATTAAGAATCCAAAGTCTTCAAAAGGGAGAAGTTAAAGTCTGAAGTTAAGGGTTTTTTTTTTAAAAAAATCAAATTTAAATTCTTACTTGTTCGGTTGCCTAAATTGTAATATAAGAGGTTCAGGATTTAAATAGAGAAGATGGTGAGGAGAGATTGTAGTTTAGTAGTTGTTCTAAAGCCTTTATGTTATTATTTCGTCTTTTCTCTTCTCCCCTCCTTCTCCCTTGTATTCCAGTTTAAAGTTTAAGCCTGCAAAATATTTCTCTTTATGACCACTCTGTTCAGTTCTTTCTATTATTTTTTTAATACTCTCCCCAGAAAGAAAACAAAGTCTCTAAAGGTCTTTTTCGTTACTTTTGTTTTATTTAGTTTCCTTTGCCTCGCTTAAAAATTGCTGAGGACTTTCACTTTTCTGTTCCTACAGCGGGTGAATGGTCACTTCCTTTCTTTGCTCTTGCGATTTTGTATCCTGCGCCATTATCACTCCGAAAATCGGGTCGGGCTCCTCACTTAAATCCTTCTGCATCCAGAGCTCACTTAGTGTATTATCCAATTTTTTAGCCAAAAAATACTCAGTAAACACTAAGGGTTCTGTTCTTAAAGTTACAGAGGTTTGTCGCTTTTCCAGTGGGAGCTAGAGGCATCGCAAAACGGAGTCAGCGGTGCTTACCGTTCGCGTTTCTCAGTCCCGTCGTTCTCGAGTCCCTTTAAAAAAAAACCCCGAAAAAACGTCGGAACCGCTCCAACGCTGCTGGGTAGCTTATCCCTCAAGGGTGTCCCCCTTGAGATTTTGGGGGTCGCAGTGCCTTTGCGTAGCCCCCAAGCCCCATGTAGCTCGGAAAAGCCCTTCAGCGGCTTCTCCGCGCTCCCTGCTGCTTGCGATCCAAACCGGAAATCCTGGTAAATACCGTGTTTCAAAAACGTGGCTTTGAAACACGGATTCGCATGGATCCTCATGCTTTTTGCATTGGGCGACCCCAAACTCACCGTCAAATCATGCATCATGTCCAGGGGCACAGCCTGGACCACAAAAAACTCAGATCCACGGCTTCTTGGCCCTACCGTCACCCAAAAACATGGTTCTGAAGCACGGATCCTCATGGATCCTCATGCTTTTTGAATTGGGCCACCACAAACTCACTGTTAAATCACACATCATGCCCATGGGCACAGCCTGCACCAGAAAAAACTCAGATCCACGGCATCCTTGTCATACCGTGGCTCTAAAACTCAGATTCAAGGATTCCTAGCCACTCCATGGCCCAAAAACCTGGTTCTGAAGTGCGGATCCTCATGGATCCTCATGCTTTTTGCATTGGGCCAAACCAAATTCACTGTCAAATCGCACGTCAGAGCCAGGGGCACAGCCTGCACCACAAAAATGACGGATCCACGGCTTCCTGGCCACTCCATGGCGCAAAAACCTGGTTTTGAAGCATGGATCCTCATGCTTTTTGCATTGGGCCACCCCACACTCACCGTCAAATCACACGTCACAGCCAGGGGCACAGCCTGACCACAAAAAACTCAGATCCACGGCTTCCTGGTCATACCGTGGCTCAAAAACATGGCTTTGAAGCACGGATCCTCATGGATCCTCAAGCTTTTTGCATTGGGCTACCCCAAACTCACCGTCAAATCACACATCATGTCCAAGGGCACAGCCTGCACCACAAAAAACTCGGATCCACGGCTTCCTGGCCACTCCATGGCCCAAAAATGTGGTTTTGAAGCACAGATCCTCATGGATCCTCACGCTTTTTGCACTGGGCCACCCCAAACTCACCGTCAAATCACACATCAGGTCCAGGGGCACAGCCTGCACCACAAAAACCACAGATCCACAGCTTGCTGGTCGCTCCATGGCCCAGAAACCTGGTTTTGAAGCACGGATCCTCATGGATCCTCACGGTCTTTGCATTGCAACAACCCAAACTCACTGTCAAATCACACGTCAGAGCCAGGGGCACAGCCTGCACCACAAAAATCACGGACCCAAGGATTCCTGGCCATACCGTGGCCCAAAAATGTGGTTCTGAAGCACGGATCCTCATGGATCCTCATCCTTTTTGCATTGGGCCACCCAAACTCACTGTCAGATCACACGTCACAGCCAGGGGCACAGCCTGCACCATAAAAATCACGGATCCTCATGGATCCTCATGCTCTTTGCATTGGAACAACCCAAACTCACTGTCAAATCACATGTCACAGCCAGGGGCACAGCCTGTGTTACAATATGAAAGCAACGCAGCTGCAAACTGGTAGCTTGAAAACATCACATGATGGGACTGTCTGTGGGAATCAGTGGGACAGTCATTTCACAGGGCGATTCACCGGAATTTGCTCAGTGTAATTTGAGACCTTCCTCTTGCGTATGTAAAGGAAGTATTTGTCACTTGCTGGATGGAGTCTGAAGTGATTGGACACGTTTTCTGTAGAGCTGTAATGTCAGAAATAAACATCATGTAAATAGATTTCTGACTACTCTTCTTTCCCCTGTGGAAGGGGGAGAAGTGGGTGTGCATTTTCCCACGCTGGGAGATGTCGCCTATATCAAGATCTCCCTGGTCTGTCTGGGAACGCAGCCAGAGGCAGATCACTGGAAAGTCAAGCCGGGAGCTGGGAGAGGGGCCAGATTCTCCTGAAGAAGGCTTGTTTTCCAACAGCCTGCACCACAAAAATCACGGATCCATGGCTTCCTGGCCACTCCATGGCCCAAAAACCTGGTTTTGAAGCACAGATCCTCATGTATTCTCATGCTCTTTGCATTGGGCCACCCCAAACTCATCGTCAAATTACGCATCACATCCAGGGGCACAGCCTCCACCATAAAAATTACGAATCCACGGCTTCCTGGCCACTCCATGGCCCAAAAACCTGGTTTTGAAGCACGGCTCCTCATGGATCCTCAGGCTCTTTGCACTGGGCCAAACCAAATTCACTGTCAAATCACACGTCAGAGCCAGGGGCACAGCCTGCACCACAAAAATGACGGATCCACGGCTTCCTGGCCACTCCATGGCACAAAAACCTGGTTTTGAAGCACGGATCCTCATGGATCCCCACGCTTTTTGAATTGGGCCACCCCAAACTCACCGTCAAATCACACATCATGCCCATGGGCACAGCCTGCACCACAGAAAATTCGAATCCACGACTTCCTGGCCTTACCATGGCCCAAAAACTTGGTTTTGAAGCACGGATCCTCATGGATCCTCACGCTTTTCGCATTGAGGAACCCCAAATTCACCCTTTATTCAAATATCTTGTACATAACCACAGATTTGACCACAAACATAATTGATCTCCTGCTTCGTGGCCCTGGCCGGATGCTACCCTGGATATATTGGCCAATTTTTAGGTGGGTGTGCTGGGATGGAGGAAACGGAGTTGGCTGAATCTCTTTCCATTAAAGATGGGGGTCCAGTGGCTGGGCCAGAATGATTTCGGTTCTGTTTGCCAGCTCCCAGCTCTTCATGGGGCGCAATAGTAAGCTGTAGCTGCCAACAGGAGTCCCGGTGTGATCCTGGACGCTTCTGTCTCTATGGAGGCACTGGTCACAAATGTAGCCAAACTGGCATTTTTAAATCTATGTCAGGTTAGGCGATTGGTACCATACCTGTCCCTTTCCAACCTAGCCATGGTGATCTATGCAGCAGTCACCTGCAGACTAGACTACTTTAACCTGCTCTACACCTGCGCCGGGGAGGGCAGGGTATAAATGTGATAGAGAGAGAGAGAGCTATGCAGGGCTACCCTTGAGACTGCTCCAGAAACTCCAAATGGTCTAAAATGCAGATGCATGAGTTCTTACTTGGACTTTGTGGAGAGCCCACATTCAGTTGGTTGCTCATCAGCTGGATTGGCTCCAGGTGGAGTATCGAATCAGAGTCAAGGTTTTGGTGCTAATCTTTAAAGCCCTATACAGTCTGTGACCTTTCTTATCTGTGGGAATTATCTTCCAATACACCCCCCATGTGACACTCATCTAACAGCAACCTACTGGTGTCCCCTGGCCCAAAACATATCCAGCTGTCCTCAACCAGAATCAGAACCATTTTGGTCGAACGCTTTGTCTAATGAGACCAGGGCTCAGTGCACTCTATCTCAGTTCCCTCACTTGTCATGGTGAGTGGGCTTGCACATTTCTATGACCCTTGTGAGCGAATCCATCAGGAATCTCGTACTCTCAGCAGGGTCACCCAAGGCAGTAATGTCAAAGAAAATGAAATATGCTCAGAGTCCTGTAGTGATTTCATGCTCTTTATTGCAGCTTGTAAAACATTGACTGAATTTCCCCCCAAACCTCAGGCTTTTATATACATTATTTACACAACGAGTCCTGTCTGATTGGCTGATTCTGCTTCCCTCCTGGAGCCTGATTGGTCTTTTCCTGCAAGCCAATCAGTTCTTGCATTCTAGGATCCTACTTGCCTATTGTTCTAGGATCCAAGCTTAGTACATAACAGGGAAAGAGCTAGACAAAGAATGATTCAAGAAGTCCTCAATGGCAGAACAGGTGGATGATAACAAGCGGTGTGTTGCAACGGCTGTGAAGGTGGATGAAGGCTGCAGCAGATAGGATCCACCAGTTTGTTGTGACTACTCATGCCATCAGAACAGAGCCCTACTGCGAAGACTGTGCAGTTGGTCTTCCAAAAACCCAACCCAACCTCCCCATGGTGATCAGCAAATGGCTACGGCGGCAGGAATGTGAAATCTGGAAGCCCCTAGTCATGAATTGACACATGGGCGGTGGATACAGATTCAGTCGTTCTGACTCAAGGAACGAGGCAGTTGAGCAGCTCGGCAGCTGTATCCATGACTGAGCAGCCCTTTTTAGGATCCACTCTGCTCACCCCAAAAAGGGGGAGGGGCTGGAAATGGTGCCCTAAACATAGTCTGCCTCCCTTTTTCCCTGACTGGATTACCGTGCCCAGTGGGGTCACCACCCAGGGGTCGTAAAAGACAATTGAACTTTGGAACATGGAATATATGGACTTTGTCAGATAACACAGACAGTGAACGTCCTAAACGCAGAACTGCCATCATTGCAAGAGAGCTGCGACATTTTAACATCGATATTGCAGCACTTCAAGACTCTCAAAGAGCAGGCAAGGGACAATTGAAGGAAGAAAAAGGAGGCTACACATTCTTCTGGAAAGGTCTATCTGAACAAGAGCATTGAATACATGGGATAAGCTTCGCTATGAAAAATGACCTTGTGAAGCTCCTCTCAGAAGTCCCTACTGGCATTAATGAGCGACTCTCAACCCTTCGAATAAAGCTCACAAAAAACCAACAGGCTACTATTATAAGCACTTATGCACCAACACTGGATGCCGATGAAGACATTAAAGAAAATTTTTACTCTCAGCTGGATACCATCCTATCAGAGATGCCTAAGGAAGATAAAATTATTCTCCTGGGTGATTTTAATGCAAGAGCTGGGCGAGATTTCGATCTGTGGCCTGGGACTATTGGGAAAGAAGGAGTTGGCAACAGCAACCAGAACAGAATCTTACTTTTGACGATATGTGCAGCGCACAACCTTGTTGCGTGGCGATTCCCGCCCCCTCCCACAGATGGAATGAATAAAGACACCGGACACAAGAATTAAGGTTAAATGGGCGAAAAATGGCCACAACTTTATTGATTACAGGTAATCAATTGGCTTTAGGCATTGGCCCTATCAGACTAACTGGTATAACCGGGAAGGGTTAAGCACCAACAGGGGGAGCCCCTGAGATGCACATCCCTAGGCGCTCCCCGAGGGGTTACCGCTCGGGAGCGCGCTTTAGGCCCTAGCCTCCATAGGTTTCGGACGAGGCGACGCCCCCCGGAGTCCTTTAACGAACTACCTTTCATGATTTTGGGGGAGGTGATGGAGCTCCTCCACCCAACTCATTTGCATAACAATACCCCTGCCAATGCCTAACCGCCAAAACCAAAGGTGTTGTGACATTTTGCTAGGTAGGCGAAAAAACCAAGTGGCTTTCAAAATACAGCCAATTAGCCAAATGGAAAAACTCCTACCATGCCCCTTGCGGCGACCAGCCGAAGCCCATAGCTAAGTCCAAATGCAAACCTAGAGGGTGGGTGGGTGGGAAACCGCAGCTGCTGAAAGAAAAGAAAGGGGCGAGCACGGGCTGCCCCGACCTTAAATGCCTGCTACTAATCCCACCCCCGGCGCCAGCCGATTGGCTGGCACAGAGAATGATGAATATTGATGAGCCAGGGAATCCCCGAGTCCCACGGGGCTGCAGCCAGCCCCGCGAGAATGTAGACGAGGGCGTGAGCCCGCAACCCCCCCCCCTTATGTCGGGAGTGGCTTTATTACCAAAACACTCTTTTGACAGAAAAATAAATTTAAAACTTCATGGAGGCATCCTCGGTCAAACCACTGGCACCTCTTAGACTATGTTATTGTCCGTGCTAAAGATCAATGTGATGTGCTCCTTACCAGAGCTATGATGAGCGCCGACAACTGCTGGACAGATCACCAACTAATACGCGCCATGATGGCTATCAAGATTATACCTCAACGCAGGCTTCAGGGAAGAAAACCAAGCCGCAAAATGAACACTCAAGCCCTTCAAGTTCCCATTAAGCGGGATTGCTTCCAAACGACTCTTAAGGACCATCTGCTTTCAGAATTCCCTGATAACATCGAGGAACACTGGACCAAGCTAAAAACATCCATTATTGCAGTCTGTGAACAAACTATTGGATACCAAACCAGGAAACACCAGGACTGGTTTGATGAGAATGACAGTGAGATTGAATGCATGATTGAGAAGAAAAGGAAGGCATTTCAGATCTGGCAAAGAGATAGAAACTGTGCCACTAAGAAAAAAACCCTATGCCAATGCTAAGAACCAGAGAACTAAAAAACACCTGGTGGATAAAAAAGCTCAAGAGACCCAGCACTTAGCCGACATTCATGATGCACAGTTTCTTTAAAGCCACAAAGACCATCTATGGACCAATAAATCATGACATATGCCCCCTACGCTCAGCAGATGGTACCACACTTCTAAAAGATAAAGAAGCTATTGCACTGTGCTGGAAAGGACACTACCAACATCTCTTTAACCACAACTCCCCCATAGCTGCTGAGGTCCTCTCACAAATCCCGCAAAAACAAATTAGAGATGAGCTTGCTGCATCTCCAAATCTGGGAGAGTTGTGTACAGCTATTAACCAAGTGAAAAACAACAAAGCCAGTGGACCTGATGGGATACCTGCTGAAATCTTCAAAGTGGGTGGAATTGAACTTACACAACAACTTCACAAGCTCATCAAAAAAATCTGGGAGAGAGAAGCGATCCCAGCAGACTTCAGGGATGCCAAAATTATCAATCTCTTTTTAAAAAGGTGACAGAACTGATTGCGGAAACTATCTAGGCATCTCTCTGTTAGCTGTGGCCGGCAAAATTCTTGCAAGGATCTTAGCAAACCGTCTCTTAACATTATCCAAGGTGACCCTTCCTGAATTCCAAAATGGTTTTCAGCCTTCTAGGGGGACAGTGGACATGATTTTAAAAGCTCAACAACTTCAGGAAAAATGCAGAGAGCAAAACCAACCTTGGTACTCACACCATGCCGCCAGTTCTAGTGGTGCATCCAGCACCTCAGGGGCTCCCCTTGCTTGCTTATGAGAAGAACTGGCTCTGCATTCCATACAAAATGTTGTTGTGCCTGCTGTTTGCTACAGAGACGGAAGATTCCTTCCCCCAGGTTTTGGCCCTGCTCAAGAACCAGTTAAGCACTTCCATGCCCCATTCATTTAAACTGCTCAATAAACTTGGCCCTTCCATGAATCCCATTGAAATCTATAACATTATTCGGTTGTGTCTCAGCATATTTATGGGAAATGTCACTATTACAAAGAGTTTGGAAGAAGAGTTTGGACTTGATATTCCACCTTTCACTCCCCTTAAGGAGTCTCAAAGCAGCTAACAATCTCCTTTCCCTTCCTCCCCCACAACAGACACCCTGTGAGGAGCTGCATGTGGAGGAGTGGGGAAGCGAATCCAGCTCACCAGATTACGAGTCCACCACTCTTAACCACTACACCACACTGGCTCAAAGACTATGGTAATAGATGACAGCTATACATAACCTTTAGCTTAAAAAATAGCAACAATATCTATCTAATGGAACAGTGCAGTGTACTAGCTAGTGACATAGAATCATAAAATCATAGAGCTGGAAGAGACCGCAAGTGCCATCTAGTCCAACCCCCTGCCATGCTGAAACACACAAGCAAAGCACTCCTGACAGATGGCCAGCCAGCCTCCACTTAAAAACCTCCAAAGAAGGAGACTCCACTACTCTCCGAGGTGGCATATTCCACTGTCCAACAGCCCTTACTGTCAGGAAGTTCTTCTTAATGTTTAGGTGGAATCTCTTTTCCCATAGTTTGAATCCATTATTCTGCATCCTAGTCTCTAGAACAGCAGAAAACAGAGACTTCTGGATTGGCTGCCCGTTCTGCTGGAAGGGAGCTCTTTTGCTTGAAAGAGCACCGGTGCTTTGATGGTCGGGGAAACCGCTAGAGCGACGCGGTACCCCATAACTGAAAAAAAATGTTGAAATATACATTTATTAAGAAACCAGAGGCCTTTCTTCTTGGAATAACAAGTTTAGAATTGCCCAAGAAAGATGTTAAATTATTTTTGTATGCCACAACGGCTACCCAAATATTACTTGCTAAAAATTGGAAAACACAAGAACTACCAACAGTGGAAGATTGGCAGATGAAGATGATGGACTTTTTGGAGCTAGCTGATCTGACTGGAAGAATCCGCGACCAGGACTTCCGGTCGGCGCCAGTGTTTAATGGCGGTCCTTGCCTCGAGCTTCGAGGGAGGACTGCTCCGCAAGTTCGGGTCTGACCCGCTACGGCGAGCGGGGGACCCCTAAAATTGCAGGCGCTGAAGCCTGTAAACAAGGAGACTCGGCGGGCACCTTTTGCGCCCCCCGGTACTGTGAAAGAGCCTTTTTAAAGGCTACGGAGCGGCATCGGGTGTGAGCGCGGTGCTGAGAGTCGTCACCCAGCCTGCGGAGTGAAGCCGCGTCGCCATTGAACAGAGAGCGCCGATTTCTTCCTGAAATTGAAACTGGACTACAAACCCGTGAGTAAGATTGACAGACGGAACGGGACATTTAAAAGTGGAATTTAAAATTTGGCTGAAAACGGGAAAGGCATAAAGTAAGGAAGTCTGCCTCCCCGGACTGCATGTAAATAAAGCAACGAAAGGACAAAGCTGCATTTAAATGAAGGCTAACTTCTAAGCTGCTTGAAACCGGACATCGGATTCAAACTTCCCCCCCAGTAAGCAGGAGAAGGGGGGGGAGGAAAATTGGAAATTTATAAACCTGCTTGAAAGAACGGAGGAAAGAGAGCTTCCACTGTCAAAACCCTGAGTCGGGCTGCCGGAGTAAACACCGGGCAGCTGAACTGTCAATTTAAACTGGATACAAAGTTAAGATTTTGACTGAGATAAAGTTACAAGACTTTAATGGAGTTATTTTGTGAACATTTAAGTTGAAACTGTAAAAAGTGTTCTGACTGTGGACTTTTGGACTTTGCTGTTTGGATTCTTTGTTTTCTACTTTATGTGTTTCTGACTTTCTAAACTGGAAACAACTAAATGCTCCCTCTAGAGGACTTAAAGAAAATTTGTTACTGCGAGAGGGAAAGAGTGGAACTTTCCACTTCTAAGCCTTTCCTGTGAGAATTGACCTTGAGGACATGAGTAGCCAACCAGATGAGATAACAACTAGATCCAAAGCAAAACAAACTCAGCAAACTCAAAAGAAAAGGGGTTCGATGCAAGGCACAACACCAGCTGGACAGGAAAAAGCACCAACTGCATCTATGGAGTCAATGACACAGGCATTGCTCAAAATAAACCAGTCTTTGGAAGCACTGACAAAGCAGTCAGCGGAGAATACAAAAAAATTGAATGACCTGACAACAAGATTAGACTTGAATACGGCAAGCGTAGCCTCTAATACAGATTCTATAAACGAACTTATTCAAGAAAATTCTGAAACAAGAAAGATTGCTCAAAGTGCAAAAGATACAGCAGAAGAAACTAAGAGGGAGCTTGCACCAATTACAAAAAAGGTGAATGAACACGACGCAACTTTGTCTTTGTGGGAACTTCAGAGAAAGGAGAAGAATCTTAAATTAAGATCAGTTCCAGAGGAGGAGAAAGACAGTCTTGTAGAATTCCTCACAGAAAATATTTTCGAATTTTGGCAGGACGAATTTCAGGAGGAAGAATTTGAAATAACAACGGCCTTCCGGTTGGGCAGAAGGCAAGGCAAGAAGCCTAGGGATTGCTTGATTACACTGAGATCTAAAGAAGAAAGAGACAAAATACTAAATCTACACTACCAAAGGTCTCTTGTAATCCAGAACTGTCAAGTCCAGATCTTTAAAGACATCCCTAAATACATATTGGAGGTGAGGGCCTTCTACAAAGATCTCGTCTACCTTCTGAAGAAGAACAGCATACCTTTCAGGTGGGAGTTCCCACAAGGACTGTCCTTTAACTACACAGGAAGGAAAATTAAAATAAAAACAGTTCAAGACAAAGAATTGTTTTTGGAAAGAAACTTGGAGGACCTACAGAAAGGAACAGTAGATACAACAGCAGAGAAAGAACCGACTGATATTGCAAATCTTTCATTTGGACTTTTACCTCCATCGGAGGAGGAACAAAAACTTGGAGCAGTTGGAGGAGTAGGTACATAGTATCAAAATGTCTCTGCAACTTCTTAGCTGGAATTGTAATGGTCTTAACCTCCCCAGGAAGAGACGCCAAGTCTTTCATATTTTGAAAAGAGAGCATTTGGACTTAATTTGTCTGCAAGAAACGCATGTGACCAGGACACATAGGAAACTACTTATAAACAAGAGGCTTGGACAAGAATTTATCTCATCAGATAAAGTTAAAAAAAGAGGTGTTGTGATTTATGCAAAGGAAAGATTGGCCCCTAAAATGATCTTCAAAGACGAACAAGGAAGATACCTGGCGATAGAAATACAAGTTCAAGGAGAAAAAATTATGATACTGGGAATATATGCACCAAATGAGGGGAAGGCGGAATTCTTCAAGAAGTTGCATGAGACTTTAATGGACTATCTGGACTTTAAAATTATAATGATGGGAGACATGAATGGTGTTGTCTCCACTAACATGGATAAGGCACAGAGACAGATAATCTCCAACGATGGAAGACTTCCAAAGACTTTCTTTGAAATGACTGAAACACTGGACTTGATTGACATCTGGAGAGTAAAGAACCCTCTGGAGAGGGAGGGAACTTTTTTCTCTGAAGCAAAAATGACCTGGACAAGGATTGACCAAATTTGGGTAACTAGTTGTATGGCACCGAAGATAAAAAAAGCAGAAATCTGCCCAAAGACTTGTTCCGACCATAATGCAGTGAAGATAGAGATGAAACTAACAACAACTGGAACCTTCAGATGGAGGATGAATGACGCCCTATTTAGAGATGAAGAGATTTACAAAAAGGCCCAAAAAGCATTGAAAGATTACTTTGAGATAAATTTGAGAACTGATGTGGAAAAAAGAACAATTTGGGACGCTAGCAAGGCCGTGATGCGAGGTTTCCTAATACAACAAAACTCCATAAAGAGGAAAAAACAGAATGAGAGAAAAGAAAAACTTTTGGAAAAGATAAAAGAAGCCGAAAAGAAATTGAGGTCTAAACCAAAGTCTCATGAGATTTTGAGAGAAATAAAGTATTATCAGACACAATACATGGAACTGACGAATCAAGAGATAGAATGGAAGATAAAGCAAATGAGACAAAGAACATTTGAATCAGCAGACAAATGTGGGAAACTTCTGTCATGGCAACTGAAAAAGAGACAAAAATTGAATACTGTGACAAGTTTGGAAATGGAAGGAAAAATTATCCACAAACCAAATGAGATAAATAATTGTTTTCAAAGTTTCTTCAGGAAATTATATGCACAAGGGCCGGTTAATGAGCAGGAAATAGAAGAATTTACTAAAAAGCACGGATTACCAAAGATTTCAGATCAAAGTAAAAGGATTTTGAATGAGAAAATAACAGGACAAGAAATAGAGGACGCCATCCAGAAGATGAAATTGGGAAAATCTCCAGGCCCAGATGGTTTGACTGCTAGATATTACAAGGCACTGAAGGAATGGATAATACAACCATTGAAGGAAGTTTGTAATGAAATTTTGGAAGGGAAAAAGGCACCCGAATCGTGGAAAGAAGCTTTTATTTCACTTATACCGAAAACAGAGACTGAAAAGAATCAGGTTAAAAACTACCGCCCTATATCATTACTCAATGTGGATTACAAAATTTTTGCAGACATTTTAGCAAAAAGACTGAAGAGAGTTTTGGTGCAGGAGATTCATAAGGACCAAACAGGCTTTCTCCCAGGGAGACATATGTCAGACAACGTAAGGAATATTATAGACATTTTAGAGTTGCTGGAAGTAAAGATTAATAGAAAAGCAGTTATAATTTTTGTGGATGTGGAGAAAGCCTTTGATAACATTTGTTGGACCTTTATGAAGAAGAATCTCCAAGGGATGGGGGTAGGCCAAGGATTTGAAAACGGTATAGGTGCTATATACTCTAAGCAAAAAGCAAAGTTGATTGTTAACAATGTGGTAACGGAAGAGATTCCTATAGAAAAAGGTACACGACAGGGATGCCCAATATCACCCTTACTTTTCATAACAGTCCTGGAGGTCTTGCTGAACATGATTAGAGGGGACGATTTGGTTAAAGGTGTTCAGCTCGGAGCAAAAGACTACAAATTAAGGGCATTCGCAGATGATTTGGTATTGACCTTGCAACAGCCAGAGACTAGTACTAAAAGAGTCTTAGAACTAATTGAGAAATTTGGTCAAGTAGCAGGATTTAAATTGAACATGCAAAAAACTAAAGTGTTGGAGAAAAATCTAACAATGGCGGAAAAAGAGAAGTTTCAGAGTGAAACAGGTTTAACAATAACAAAAAAGGTGAAATATCTGGGTGTAAACTTGACTTCTAAAAATGTTAACTTATTTAAAGACAATTATGAAAAATGTTGGACAGAGGTGAAGAAAGATCTAGAAATATGGTCAAGGTTGAGACTTTCCTTGTTAGGCCGAATTGCTGTCATCAAGATGAATGTATTGCCTAGAATGTTGTTTCTGTTCCAGACACTCCAGATCTTGGACAAGATGGACTGTTTCAAGAGGTGGCAAAAAGACATATCAAAATTTGTCTGGCAGGGCAAAAAGCCCAGAATAAACTTTAAGATTTTAACTGATGCAAAAGACAGAGGGGGTTTTGCCCTGCCGGACTTGAGACTTTATTATGAATCGGCAGCTTTTTGCTGGCTGAAACAATGGCTACTTCTTGAGAATACAGACATTTTGGATCTGGAAGGGTATGACAATAGATTTGGTTGGCATGCATACATATGGTATGACAAGGTAAAATCGCATAAAGGCTTTAAAAACCATATTGTCAGGAAAGCACTGTATAACGTTTGGATCAGATATAAGGACTTGTTGGAAAGTAAAACACCCAGGTGGTTATCACCAATGGAGGCCAATGAGTCAAAGAAACTAAATATGGAGTCCAAGTGGCCAAAGTACTGTGAAATTTTAGAACAAGATGGTGAAAGACTTAAATTGCAGAGTTTTGACAAATTAAAGTCTAAGGTACGAGACTGGTTTCACTACCGTCAGATAAATGAGGTATTCAAACAAGACAGGAAAATAGGTTTCCAGATGGAGAGGTCAAAAATAGAGACAGAATTGTTAGAACCCAGTACTAAGAACTTGTCGAGAATGTATAATTTGCTGCTGAAGTGGAATACACAGGATGAAACAGTAAAGTCAGCTATGATCAAATGGGCACAAGACATAGGTCATGACATAATGTTTGATGATTGGGAACAGTTGTGGAATACAGGTATTAGGTTTACAGCTTGTAATGCATTGAGAGAGAATATAATGAAAATGATCTATAGGTGGTACATGACCCCAGTCAAACTTGCAAAAATCTATCACCTGCCCAGTAACAAATGTTGGAAATGTAATGAGACTGAAGGTACTTTCTTTCACCTTTGGTGGACCTGCCCGAAAGTAAAGGCCTACTGGGAAATGATCTATAATGAAATTAAAAAAGTCCTTAAATGGACATTTTTGAAAAAACCAGAGGCCTTTCTCCTGGGTATGGCGGGCCAATTGGTGCCAAGGAAGGACAGAACATTTTTCATGTATGCTACTACAGCGGCAAGAATTCTTCTGGCAAAGTACTGGAAGACGCAGCAGCTCCCCACTCGGGAAGAATGGCAAGCGAAGGTGATCGAGTATATGGGAATGGCAGAGATGACCGGCAGAATCCGTGACCAGGGGAGTGAGACGGTGGAAGAAGATTGGAAGAAATTCAAGAAATATCTCAAAGATTGTTGTAAGATTGATGATGGCTGAGATGTTATGGTTATATGAAATAGAGAATTGCAGCAGTAAATCATAACTTTAAAGAATGTAAAATGAAAATGAGCGAATTAATTGAGCTAAGGGTTGCTGAGAAAGGGTTAACATAAGGATGCAGAAAAAGGGAGGTATGGGGAAGTCCGTGAAATAAGGTGTATGAAAATAAGTTTAAGAAATTATACGTGTTTATTTGTTTGTATGTTTTGTATTGTTTTGTTTTATTATTTGTTTTAAATATGTTTGGAAAATTACTAAAAATTATTTTTTTTTTAAAAAAAAAGGAAGAATCCGCGACCAGAAAGAAGAGGAGTTTCAAGAGGACTGGAGGAAATTCAAGGACTATTTGAATAAATATTGTAATATAAAAAATTAGAAATTACTTGAAAGAAACAAATAGGCCTAGGATAAGTTAAGTTATAATTAAATAAATGGGATTTAGAATGTTAAGAAAAGTGAATAAAATGGACTATAACTGGAAATTGTTTTAGTTTAATAATGATATTGGAAAGCTGTTACTTTTAATTACAAGGAAACTCAGAAGGGAGGGATTTGAGGAAGTCAACCAAGATGTTTAAAAGGTTGGATTTGTGAATAATTAAGTGTGTTGTTATTGTTTATCTGTTTATTGGCCCCCCCCTTTCCTCCTCTTTCTTCTTTTTCTTTTTCTGTTTTTGTGTATCATTTTGCTTTGCAGTTTGTGTTATCACTGTGGAAAATCTAATAATTTTTTTAAAAAAAAAATAGAACAGCAGAAAACAAGTTTGCTCCCTCTTCAACATGATATCCCTTCAAATATTTAAACATGGCTATCATGTCACCCCTTAATCTTCTCTTCTCTAGATTAAACAAATCCAGCTCCCTAAGTCTCGCCACATAGGGCTTGGATTCCAAACCTTTTACATTTTGGTCACCCTCCTCTGGACATGCTCCAGCTTGACAATATCCTTCTTCAACTGTGGTGCCCAGAACTGGACACAGTATTTCAGGTGTGGTCTGTCCAACCAGAATAGTGTGGTAGCATTCCTTCGCTTGATCTAGACAATATACTCCTATTGATGCAGCCCAGAATCGCATTGGCGTTCTTAGCTGCCACATCACACTGTTGACTCATGTTCAGCTTGTGGTTGACTAAGACTCCCAGATCCTTTTCACAAGTACTGTTGTCAAGCCAAGTGTCCCCCACCTGTGCATTTCATTTTTTCTACCCAAGTGTAGTACCTTACATTTCTCCCTATTGAACTTCATATTGCTGGTTTGGCCCAGCTCTCTAGCCTATTCAGGTCATTTTGAATTCTGACCCTGTCCTCTGGGGTATTAGCAACCCCTCCCAGTTTGGTGTCATTTGCAAATTTGATTAGTATGCCTTCTATTCCATCATCCAAATCATTTATACAAATATTGAATAGCACCAGGCCCAGGACAGAACCTTGTGGAACCCCAATAGTCATTTTTTTCCAGGATGAAGGTGAGCCACTGATGAGCACTCTTTGGGTTCAGCCCGTCAACCAATTACAAATCCACCTAACAGTAGCTTTGTCTAGCCCACATTTTACTAGCTTTTTTGCAATAATATCATGGGGGACCTTTTCAAAGGCCTTACTGAAGTCAAGGTAAGCTGGTACAAGGGAAAGCAGGATTGTAATTACCGTAAAAATTACTGATCACTTTGGATCAGCAGTCTCAACCTAACCCGCTACATGGGGAAAGCCACATGTTCCTTTGGAAGGCAGGTGGAATACAGTGTGATATACTGACAGCTGTTTTAAAAGATGTAACTGTAACTTAAAATCCAGTATCAGAATAAAAGAAAAATAGATGGTCCCTGTGTGGATAGACAAGTCTGCATGATGGGGCCACCTCTAGTGACTATGTGGCCTGATATAAGAGGGTTCTAAAATCAGTCCTGAAAGTAGACTGATTGAGAATGACACACGCATAGCTTTTGCTCTTCCATTAACAGGGTGAGCTGAAGCAAATTCTTGCCTCCCTTTGGGCTTAGCAATATTTCCTACAGCATTCTTGTTGAAGGGCATTGGAGAGTTAGGTGAGGGTCACTTTTCTGTTTTTCCACCAAGCCCCCAGACAAGAATGCTACAGCATCAGCCCCAAACACTCAGTCTCATAACAAAAAATACTCAACAGAGTTAGGGCTGAGGGTAGGGGAAGTACAATCTTTCCAGTCCTCTAGAAGCTGACCCTTTTGGTCATTTTGGTCACGGAGCCAAATATCTGTTCCCAACTTTAAAGAGTCTAAACAAGTAAAGAACAAGCTTGCCCTTTACATGCAAAAGCCCTGAAATTCAGCCCATTGGGCAACTGATAATGGGGCTGGGAGGAAGGAGGTAAGGACTAGGACCTTCTCTGCCTCCACCTCCAACAGCTACACCTGAAAGTTTCATGATGGGGTTCAATTTGAGAAGCTGAATGTTTATAAAGGCACTTAGCCAATTTCTGCCACGGAAACTCTGAACAGAAACACTCTGCAGGTTCAGCCCCCAAAAGAAACTGCTCTATGGTCTCTGTGTTGGGAAATGGGAACAGATCTTGCTCATCACCAACCTTTCCTCCGCCAATCAGTATCACTATGAGGCTGAACTGAACAGCTTGCTCCAGAGTTTTAAGAGATACGTTTCTGTGGTGTAGTGGTTAAAGAGCGGTGGACTCTAATCTGGTGAGCCGGGTTCGCTTCCCCGCTCCTCCACATGCAGGCTGCTGGGTGACCTTGGGCCAGTCACACTTCTCTCTGAACTCTCTCAGCCCCACCTACCTCACAAGGTGTCTGTTGTGGGGGTGGAAGGGAAAGGAGATTTTTAGCCACTTTGAGACTCCTTCAAGTAGAGAAAAGCAGGATATAAAAACCAACTCCATGAATAAGAATTCTATGGAAAAGGACCATCCCTGTCATGATGATGAAAACTATGTTTGAATTTTGCTGTATTATACCAACCTGTGGAATATGACAGTTCACGGTTTCAAAATCTATTTGGCCACAGTGGATTGACAGTCTGGACACATGAAAACCTCTGGAAGATCTTTTGAATCAATGCCTATGCATTGGTACCAGTCCTTGCAGTTTCCTTCACAGTAAACCATAGTTAGGTCACCAGTGGGCCTCCTGCACCCTTCCTTCAAAAAACATAGTGACCAGCAGCCTTCAAACAAGGAAGGTAAAATATCTGAGCAATAGGTTAGTGTATCCTTCCATCCCTCTGGGCATGATCGAGACACAGTAATGTGACTCTCTTTCAAGATTTGTCTCTTCTTGGGAGGAACAGCATCAATTTCCACTTGAAAATATTTGTCTTGTCGTTCAAAATAGGTTTTCCCACTGTACTGTATTATTTCTCTTGCAATCCAGGGTCTAATGGCAGCCAAATCCTTTTGTATGAACTGTAATTGGGCAGAAGAAACAATCAGATGGGCAATGGTACATGTGAAAGGACCATAGTCACTGGATATATCAGTTGGTGCAAAAAATGACCAGTCCGCAAAACTATAGGGATATTTTGAATCCATCTCATACAGACATGCTAAGAAGGATGTTATTGCATCAATCACAGAGTGGTTCAATCCATGTTTTGAATCTAGGTAGAGCATGGTCTTCCTTTTAAAAATGATTACTATCAGTATCCAGTGGACTTCTCTGTCATTTACTGGAATAATCAAAACATCTTTCTTGAGCACTCCAAATCTCAAACAGTTCTTCAGAGCTTGCACTGGCAATCTTTGACACATCTGCATGAAGTGGCAATTAAGTGGGAAAATTGTTCCATCGTGACCTAGCTCTTTGGCCATGATCACCCTGGAGGCAAGAAAGGCATCTATTATGCGGTCATTTATCCAGTTTGATCCTTTCAGTGTGTTTATGTCATAGTCATACACACAGATGTTGCCAACTGAACCCACAAGTCCCATGGTTTGTAGACTGAGTGTGGGAAACATACATGAAGTGGTTTGGAGTTACTCGTGCGTAAACTGTCCCCGTTTGGGAGCTTAACGGCCTGGGTTAAACTGTCTTGACTGCACAGCCCATCTCCGCGTGGCTGCCTCAGTCGCTAGCAGAATCTGTCTGTGGGCGTTTCTTAAACCTTTGCCAGCATAAAAGCTGCTTGACACCCAGTCGTCTCCGCCTCTCATTGCGCGGGAGTCTTCTGCGCAGGGAGGGCGTGGGTAGTGGAGGACCAGTGCTCTCTTCACTGACGTCCAGGGAAGAATCCCGGAGCCCTTTCCCCTCTTCCCCCATTTGCTCTCCTGGATCCTTGGTGTTACGCTGATTTCCTTCCCCCTCTATCAAGCTGCGTCTCCCCCTGGTGCTGGTACCTTCTCCTGCAGAATCGAAGAGCCTCTCTTTCTCCTGTTGCTCCGATGTCAGTTTCCTGACATCCACCTCCCCTCCAGGACCCCCTCCACTCCCTGCTTGACCTGTGGAATCGATTTCTCTCTCTTCTTCGGCCGACGAGACGGGGAAACCCTGGAAGGAACTGTCACCATCCTCAGTGGATTCGAAACCCGCTTCCCACCTGCTTTGATTCCCACCCACGGGGTGACCCTCCCAGTCTGATTCTTCCTCGGATTCTGAAAACCCCTCGAAACTCTCTTCGTCATCTGTGGTTCCAAATTGTTCCTCCCAGAACCTCTCTAAGGGTTTGGGCTTGTCCGGGAACCGGCGGTGGAATACTTCCACCATATACCTGTCATCGATGGCTTCCGCTGGTACCCACGTGTTTTCAGACCCGGGCTCCCCTTCCCAAGCCACCAAGTACTCCACCTGACGACCTCGCCACCTCGAATCAATTATTTCCGTGGCCGACCGCTGGTGCTCCCTTTCTTCTACCTGCGGTTGTGGGGTGGCTCCTACCTCTCGCCCCGGGAATTCCTGCCCCTCCCTTTGTGGTGAGAGCAAGGACCGGTGGAACACAGGGTGTATTTTCATGCTATCTGGCAACTTGAGCTTGAATGCTACAGGGTTTACCTGTTGTGTTACCTCAAATGGCCCCAGCCGTCGGGGCTGCAACTTCTTGCACCCCCCCTTTAAAAGGTAACCCTTGGGTGGACAACCACACCCGGTCTCCCACCCGTATGGTTTTCCCTTCCCTGCAGTGCTTGTCTGCCTGCTTCTTGTAAACAGCCTTGGCCCGCTCCAAGTTCATCTTAAGTTGCTGGTGTAGGGCTTCCATTTCTTCCACAAACTGCTCCACCACGGGTACACTCCAGTTTTGCTCCTCACTCCCCGGGAAGGCTCTGGGATGGCACCCATAAATGGCCATAAACGGACTCATTCCCGTGGACACGTGTTCAGTGTTATTATACGCAAATTCAGCCAGCGCTAGTTTCTCTACCCAATCGTTCTGCCTCTCGCTGACGTAGCAGCGTAAGTATTGCTGGAGTATACTGTTTGCCCTTTCCGCTTGCCCATTGGTCTCTGGGTGCCTTGCCGTCGAGAACCCCACCTCGACTTGCAGCAAGCTCATGAGCTTCCTCCAGAACCGGGAGGTAAATTGTTTTCCGCGGTCGGAGAAAACCCTCAAGGGGGCGCCATGCAACCTGAAAATGTGCTCTACGAACAATCGTGCCGTCTCTTCCGCCGTCACCGCATGTGAGCAGGCTATGAAATGGCACATTTTGGTCAGCAAGTCGACTACTACCATGACCGCTGTTTTCCCCCGTGATTTGGGCAAATCAGTCATAAAATCAATGGACACCACCTCCCAGGGTTTGCTCGGTGTGGGTAAGGGTTCCAGTAAGCCTGCTGGGGCCGTCCGCTCCCCTTTTGCCCTTTGGCAGCGGTCGCACCCTCGTACATATTCCCGTACATCCTCCCTCACCCGTGGCCACCAGAACTGTCTGGTGACCAGCATCATCATTTTGTGCTGTCCAAAGTGCCCCGCTGTGGGGTTGTCGTGGAGTTGTTTGAGTACCCTTTCCCTTAGGGCTTCCCCCGGTACATACATGGCCCCTCTATAGTACAACACCCCTTCTTTCTCCTCAAACCCTTCTGGCGCCTCTCTCCCATCTCGGAGTTCCCTGATTTTAGTTCGTGCGAATTCATCATTCCTAGTAAGCCCTGCCAGTTCTCTTTTCCCCACTAGAGTTCCCCCACACACCCATCGGTCCTCAGGTATGATGTGTCGTGTCTCCGGCGGCCCCTCTCCTTCAAAGTACTCTGGCTTCCGCGAGAGAGCGTCCGCTCTCACGTTTTCCTCTCCGGGCACATACTGGATTTCAAAAGAAAATTTGGAGAACTCCTGCGCCCAGCTAATCTGTCTCTGGTTGAGTACTCGTGCAGTCCTCCAGTACTCTAGGTTCTTGTGATCGGTGCACACCTGGATTCTGTGTTGCGCTCCTATCAGTAGATGACGCCAACGACGAAAGGCAGCGTAGATCGCGAGCAGTTCTCGGTCATACACGGTATAGTTTTGCTCCGACTTGCTCAGCTTCCTCGAGAAAAAGGCACATGGTTTCCATTCCTGTTTGCTCCGCCCTGGCTGCAAAAGGACCGCCCCTATGGCTCTGTCTGACGCGTCGGTCTCTAGCCTCAGGCGTTTCTCCAAGTCTACGTGTAATAGTTGCTCTTCCGACGCGAACGCCTTCTTCAATCGTTCAAAGGATTGCTGAGCTTCCTCCGTCCACACGAACTTCTTTTTGCTGCTGAGACAGTCCGTGATGGGTGCTGTCAAGTGGGCGAAGTTCTTGATGAACTTCCTGTAGAAGTTGCTGAAACCTAGGAACCTTTCTACATCCTTCCGTGTTTTTGGGGGCTTCCATTCCAACACTGCTTGCACCTTGCTTGGGTCCATCGCTAAGCCCTTGTCAGACAACTTGTACCCCAGAAACTCCACTTCACTGGCATGAAACTGACATTTCTCTAGCTTGACCCACAACTGGTGTTTCTGCAATCGTTGTAGCACTTCCCTGACACCTCTCACATGTTGCTCCTCGCTATCCGAATAAATCAAGACATCATCCAGGAAGGCCACACAGTTCTTGTAAAGCAGAGACCCCAACACGTGGTGCATGAAAGCTTGAAAACAGGCGGAGCCTGACTGTAATCCAAAAGGCATAACTAAATATTCAAAGGCCCCTAGGGGGATGAACATGGTGGTCTTCCATTCATCCCCCTCCCTCATCCTGATCAAGTTGTAAGCCCCCCTGAGGTCTAGTTTGGTAAAAATCTTTCCCTTCCTCACTCTCGTCAAAATGTCGTCAATTCTGGGCATTGGGAAAGTCACGGGTTCCGACACCAAATTTACGCCACAAAAGTCCACTACAAGCCTGGGTTTATCCGTGTCTTTTTTGTCCACAAAAAACACCGGACTGCCTCCCACTGCTTTCGATTCTCTTATGAATCCTCTCTTTAGGTTCTTGTCAATAAACTCCCGTAACTCCTTCATCTCCCTGTCTGACATGGCATACAGCTTACCCACCGGCAGCTGCGCTCCCGGGAGCAAGTTGATTTGGCAGTCAAAGGGCCTGTGGGGTGGTAGCCTATCTGCCTCCTTCTCACTGAAGACCTCCCTCAGATCAGCATATTGTGGCGGCACCTCCCCTTTCCGTTCCACTGCCATTCCTGCCACTCGGGCTACACTCATCCTTGGTGTTTCCCCTCCTAGGCAGTGCTCCAGGCAGTAGGCTGACCCAAAACTGACTGTTCTCTGATGCCACGCCACCACGGGATCATGTTGTGCTAGCCAGCTCATCCCTAATATTATTGGGGGCCCCGCTAGTGAGGCAACATGGAACGCGATCGTCTCTGAGTGCTTAGATACCCTCATTCTCATTGGTGGGGTCTGGTGTGTCACTTCCCCTCCAAGAAGCTCCCTCCCATCAATGGTGGTTACTTGGAAGGGAAAATCCAAAGGTAGCAAGTGAAGCTGGTGCTCTAATGCAAAGTCCTTGCTGAAGAAATTGCAGGAGCTGCCCGAATTCAGCATCCCCTGAACCTTGACTGGGTGCCCATTCGGGAGTTCTAGCACCACCTCAATGGCTATAGCTGCCTTTGGGGAATCTGGTTTGGGCACTTTTACTGGTTGCTTGCCTGGCTGCTGTGCCCGCTGAGCGGCAGCCAAGCGTTCCCATTTCCCTGCTCCTGTGTCTGTTGCTCCTCCTCCTCACCCCCCGCGGCTCCCACCATTCCTTGCCAGGCCTTTCTTTGCGGGCAGACCCTGGCAAAATGTCCTGGCCGCTGGCAAAGGAAACATTTCTTGGTCGTTTTTCCGTCCTTTCCCTCTCTCTTGCGACTTTCGCTGGAGCTTGAAACCTCCCGGGCGCACGCACCATCTATTTCCATTGGCTCTGCCAGCGGGGAAGGCTGCCTTGGCATCTTAGGAATGCAGTAGTCATGGCAACGCTGCTCTCTCCCTTCCCGCCTCTCCTGAGCCCGCGCTTCCTGCCTCACAACAATCGCAAGTGCAGCTTTGGTCAGCTGGTCCATGGACTGTGGGCGGGGTGCGTGCGAAAGCTCATCCTTGACCGTTGGTGACAACCCCTCCTCAAACAACATTTGTATGGGTTCAGAGTCCAGCTGCCACCCGAGACGGTGAACTATCATTGCAAAACGTGACCAGTAGTCTCTAACTGACTGGTCTCCCTGTTTACACTTAATCAGTTCCCGTTTTGTCACACTTTGCTCTACATCGCTGGAAAACATCGCGTCCATCGCCTGATAGAATTTCCGTACGTCCTGCATGGCTGCATTCTGCGTCGCCATCAGGGGCCTGATCCATTCCCTAGCCCCATCCTCCAGGTGGCCCACGATATAAGCCACTCGCGCCTCATCGTCTGCAAAATCGTTATGCTGCAGTTCCAAGGCGTATTCTATTTCTGTTCTAAACGCTCCGTAATCTTGAGGCCTCCTCCCAAACTTATGCACCAGTCCCGGTACCTTCCTTGCTATGGGGGTGAGCTTGCCCTGGGCATCTTGAGACCGTCGGTCGTCCAGCCTCGCTGTCAAGAGGGCTATATGCTGTTCCAATTCGCGGTTTCTCTCTGCCAGCGATTGTCCTCCAGCAGCCCCTTCCGTGGCTCTGACTTCTCCTGTCTTACTCATGATGCCGCCTGCTTGTTGCGCACGAGCAACATTCGGTGACAGACAGATTGCTGTAGTGGTTTGGAGTTACTCGTGCGTAAACTGTCCCCGTTTGGGAGCTTAACGGCCTGGGTTAAACCGTCTTGACTGCACAGCCCATCTCCGCGTGGCTGCCTCAGTCGCTAGCAGAATCTGTCTGTGGGCGTTTCTTAAACCTTTGCCAGCATAAAAGCTGCTTGACACCCAGTCGTCTCCGCCTCTCATTGCGCGGGAGTCTTCTGCGCAGGGAGGGCGTGGGTAGTGGAGGACCAGTGCTCTCTTCACTGACGTCCAGGGAAGAATCCCGGAGCCCTTTCCCCTCTTCCCCCATTTGCTCTCCTGGATCCTTGGTGTTACGCTGATTTCCTTCCCCCTCTATCAAGCTGCGTCTCCCCCTGGTGCTGGTACCTTCTCCTGCAGAATCGGAGAGCCTCTCCTTCTCCTGTTGCTCCGATGTCAGTTTCCTGACAGTACAGTTGTGCCATGGGGGAACTGATGTACAAATCAGTGATTTGTCCAAACACTTCTCACTTTGTGTTGAGAATATGGGGCTGCTATCAAAAGAATCAATATTGGTCACTGTCAAATCCTCTCTCCCACTTTTTGGAGTGGAGGTCATCTGAGGTTGAGTGCTTTCCAGGTGTCTCATAGTCAGCTGGTGATCTTAAGGAGTCCAACCCCTCAGCAGCCTGCACTGAATCAGATGCTGAAGCTACTGTTACCTTTTCCTGCAGTCTGGGGAACTTTCTTCCCGATCTACTCTACTGTCTTTTATTTCGCTTCAACTCTGTGAGCTACAACTGGCAAGGCTTCCCTGGTTCTGGTGGCATGCTGATAGATTTTGTGGCAGCTATAATATGGTAACAAGTCCTGGATGATGGGCGCGCACACAATGTCCTGTACAGACTGTGCATGCATGGCAGACTGTATGGACGCCGCACGTGCGGCAGCCCATATGGTCGCCAGGAGAGCGGCTGCCCATACAGCCTGTACGGCCACCGTGAGAGGAGCTGCCTGTTCTGACGCTACGTGAGCAGCAGCCTGTACAGTCGCCGTGAGAGCAGCTGCCCGTACGGCCCACACGGTCGCTGCGAGAGGGGCTGCCTGTACAGTTGCCGCAAGAGCGGCAGCCCACACGGATGCCGCACAAGCGGCAGCCAGTACAGCGAGCGTACTGTCACCCTCCCCCCAGCGTGGCACCCCGGGGCACCACCACGCCACTGCCCCTTCGTATGCCCCTGCAGCCAATCAAATGTACTATGAACAATCTGAAGTTATGCTGGGCACAATTCACCACTAATCCTGTTCTTTTTCTAAAAACACGTGGTGGACTCCAGGAAAGCTGTCAGCAGGCACCATGATGCCCATGGGCACAACGTTGGAAACCCCGTATTTCAAAGTTTGCACTGACAAAATCTGTTGGCAAGAAAACTTGCAGTTAAACCTCCTTTTATAATTACCCCCCCCCCAAAGCAACCAACTTTTGTCCCAAAACCATTTGTAGCTGAACTGACGCAAGACAGGTGATTGTTTTTCATGGTTACTTTGGTGGTCTCCATCTAGTTGGTTTGATAATTTACATTCACAGGTAAGATCATCACAATCTCTGCCTTGGATATTCTTGAAGTTTAGCAGCGTCAAAAATTTCCAGGTGCAGTTCTTCACAGTGGAAGCTATGGATATGAATGTCATTTTAATACAATGTTCTTGCTTTTTTATTTCAGTCATTCCATGGACATTGGTGTGATCTTACAATGTAATTTGGTGGAGTCCATTTAACAATCATGACGATCCATGAGGATTAAAGTATTTAATATAGTGTTTGTTCCTTGGCTGTGCTCTATGGTTTTTGTGGTTCATTCTGTGGTCATATACATCATGTGTGATTTGATAGTGATTTCAGGGTGACCAAACATAAAAAAACCTAAGGATCCATGGGGATCTGTGCTTCATGAGAATCTTTTTACAGCATGACAGTGCCCTAAAGTGATCTGCCCATGAGCAGCATAGGTGAATATGGGGCGACCCAGAAAACTGTGGAGCCGTAAAATTTTTAAAAATATATATATTCAATTTTATAAGGATACGGAAGTACAGAAAGGGAAAAGGGGGAGGGGATAGATAGATAAGAAATTTGAAAGACCTATAAAGATTATCAAATCCTACAAAGTACTAATAATAATAATAATAATAATAATAATAATAATAATAATAATAATAATATATTTGTACCCTGCCCATCTGGCTGGGTTTCCCCAGCCACTCTGGGTGGCTTCCAAAAAAATGAAATAAAAACACATTAAAAAGTCACACATTAAAAACATCCCTGAACAGGGCTGCCTTCAGGTGTCTTCTAAATGTCAGGTAGTTGTTTATCTCTTTGACATCTAAGGGTAGGACATTCCACAGGACGGGCGCCACTACCGAGAAGGCCCTCTGCCTGGTTCCCTGTCACTTTGCTTCTCGCAGTGAGGGAACCACCAGAAGGCCCTTGGTGCTGGACATCAGTGTCTGGGCAGAACGATGGGGGTGGAGATGCTCCTTCAGGTCTACTGGGCCGAGGCCATTTAGGGCTTTAAAGGTCAGCACCAACACTTTGAACTGTGCTTGGAAATGTACTGGGAGCCAATGTAAGTCTTTCAGGACATGTGTTATATGGTCTCGGTTGCCACTCCCAGTCACCAGACTAGCTGCTGCATTCTAGATTAGTTGTAGTTTCCGGGTCACCTTCAAAGGTAGCCCCACGTAAAGTACATTGCAGTAGTCCAAGCGGGAGATAACTAGAGCATGCACCACTCTGGTGAGACAGTCTCCGGGCAGGTAGGGTCTCAGCCTGCGTACCAGATGGAGCTGGTAGACAGCTGCCCTGGATACAGAATTGACCTGTGCCTCCATGGACAGCTGTGAGTTCAAAATGACTCCCAGGCTGCGCACCTGGTCCTTCAGGGGCACAGTTACCCCATGCAGGACCAGGGAGTCCTTCACACCAGCCCACCCCGTCCCCCAAGAACAGTACTTCCATATTGTCAGGATTCAACCTCAATCCATTAGCTGCCATCCATCCTCCAACCGCCTCCAGGCACTCACACAGGACCTTCACCGCCTTCACTGGTTCTGAGTTAAAAGAGGTAGAGCTGGGTATCATCCACATATTGATGGGCACCGAGCCCAAACCCCCTGATGATCTCTCCCAGCAGCTTCATGTAGATGTTAAAAAGCATGGAGGGGAGGACGGAACCCTGAGGCACCCCACAAGTAAAGGCCCAGGGGTCTGAACACTTACCCCCCACCACTACTTTCTGGACACAGCCCAGGAGGAAGGAGCGGAACCACTGTATAACAGTGCCCTCAGCTCCCAGCTCCTCTAGACGGTCCAGAAGGAAGTTATGATCGATTGTATCAAAGGCCGCTGAGAGATCCAGCAGAACTAGGAAACAGCTCTCACCTTTGTCCCTAGCCCGCCGGAGATCATCACCCAGCGCGACCAAGGCAGTTTCAGTCCCATGATGAGACCTGAATCCCGATTGGAAGGGATACAAATGGTTTGCATCCTCCAGGCATGCCTGGAGTTGTTCAGCAACCACCCGATCAATCACCTTGCCCAAGAATGGAAGATTTGAGACTGGGCCATAGTTGGCCATACTGGCCGGGTCTAAAGATGTTTTTTTAAGAAGCGGTTTAATGACCGCCTCTTTCAGCAGGTCTGGGAATGCTCCCTCACAGAGGGAAGCATTCACCATCCCGCAGAGCCCATTGCCCAGCCCTTCCCGGCTTGCTTTTATTAGCCAGGATGGGCAAGGATCAAGGAGACAGGTGGTTGGTTTCACGCATCCAAGCAGCCTGTCCACATTCTCGGGGGTAATGGATTGAAATTGATTCCATGCAACTTGACCAGACAGGGCTCTAGCACTCTCCCGCCCCGGCCCTGCTCCCACTGTGGTGTCTACCTCCTTCCGAATATGAGCGACTTTATCTGCAAAAAAACTTTGCAAAATCGTTGCAGGAGATCTTGGGGTCTTTAAAAGGCCCCAATGGTAAAGGTGGTTCCGTTAAACTGTGAACCACCTGAAAGAGTCTCATGCTACTATTTTCTGCAGATGCAATAGAGGTGGTGAAGAAAGTCTTCTTCGCAGTCGCTATCGCCACTTGGTAGGCTCGACATTGAGCTCTAACCCTTGTCTGGTCCGATTCAGAATGAGTTTTCTGCCACTGGCGTTCTAGCTGTCTCAGTGATTGTTTCTTTGCCCTCAGCTCCGAAGAAAACCATGGGGCTGTCTGGGCTCCATGCAATCGGAGGGGGCGCTTCGGAACCAGACAGTTGAAAGCCCTGGTTAACTCCGCATTCCAGCGGGCCACCAGGGAATCAGCTGAAAGGCCATCAACATGGGATAAAGCATCCCTTACCACTCTCTGGAAACCATTTGGATCCATTAAGTGGCGGGGGCGGACCATCCAAATTGGTCCCACCTCCCTGCAGAGGGGAAGGGTCGCAGAGAAGTCAAGTTGCACCAGGAAGTGATCTGACCATGGCACTTCTTTTGTTTCACTTTTACTTAGTGTCAGATCACCCATGTCACTAGAAGTGAACACCAGGTCTAAGGCATGTCCGTGACTATGAGTTGGGCCAAACTTATTCAGGGACAGCCCCATAGAGGCCATGCTTTCCACGAAGTCCCAAGCAGCCCCTTGTAAGGTTGTGTTGGCATGGATGTTAAAATCCCCTAGGACAACCAAACTAGGTGTCTCCAGGAGAACATCCACCATGACCTGAAGCAGCTCGGGAAGGGAATCCTTGGTGCAGCGGGGAGGTCAGTACACCAAAAGGAATCCTGTAGTGCTCCTATTGCCCAACTTCCAGAACATGCACTCAGAGAACTGGGTCTTCCCAGTAGGACGCCTGATGCAAGCTAGTGACTTCCTAAAAATCACTGCACCCCCCCCCCCCACCCACATGACCTGGGTTGCTGTGTGTAAGAGAAATGTGGTGGACAAGCAGCAGCTAGGACAGGCCCAAGTCTCTGTTACACATGCCAGGTCAAGTCCTCCATCCACGATCAAGGCATGGATGGCAGTGGTCTTATGAATCATTGACCTAGCATTGCACAGCAACACCTTCAGGTCATGTGGGTTTCCCTGGTTGAGCGCAAATATAACATTGAATCACAATGGTACAAAATAACTCAGCAAGCTGACAAGAGTTAAACAAGAGTTAGTGTACTAAATATTATTTCCAATTCTAGGTAGTTTGCTATTGGAGAAATACCATATATGATTATAAAAATCATTTCTAGATCAGACAGACAATATTTCTTCTACTATATATTTCTTTCTTTATCACATACACACAAAGCTTCTATTTTTAAACAGGAAATATTTTTGTAACTAAGGTCTATTATACAAATTCATACAGATGTTCATTTTGTTACAGTTCTGTTAAATTGTATACAGATTATAAAGATGAGTGAATTATTTACTAAATTGGTGAGTTTTGCCATTACTGCATATTCTGATAGTTTCTCTTTCCATGCATCTATTCCAGGACATATGTCAGATTTCCATATGTTAGCCAACACCACTCTGACTGTTGTAGTCATATAACTAAATAGTTCCACTGACGATTTCACAATACAGTAGCTGAAAGAGTCATTCCCAACGGCATAGTTTTGGGGTCCAATGCAAATTTAGGGTGTGTTTTTTTTACATTTCTTCATTTCGAAATGAACTTTCCTCCAAAACTTTTTGGTCTTTTCACAGGTCCACCATAAATGGAAGAAGATTCCTTAAGGTCTATGACATTTCCAGCAATGTCCATTCATTGCATTATTCATCTTCTGTATATTTTTCAAAGTTATATACCATTGAAATAACATTTTTGTACAGTCATACCTCATGTTACGGCCGCTTCAGGTTACGTGTTTTTGGGTTGCGGACCACGGGAAACCTGGAAGTACCGGAACAGGTTACTTCCGGGATCCGCCGCTTGCACATGCGCAGAAGCGCCAAATTGCTCCGGCGCCTGTGCAGACGCAGCGTTTCAGGATGCGAACGCTGTGGGTTGCGGACGTGCCTCAGTCATGGGTTATGTCTGCAACCTGTGGTTCCACTGTACCAATTTTATTTTAGGGCTTAACTTGCAGTAAATTTTATTCCTTTCTTCATAATTGTTCTCCTTGTTCCACTGTAAACTGCTCTTAAATTTTTTGCATCCATATTGTCATATAAGGTTTTGCTTGTTCGGGCTCGGTGTCATATTTGAGTAATAGTTTATAAATTTTATCCAAAAGGTAGAACTCTGTTATGATGGACTCAAATTATGTCTTTTCACTGATTTAAATGTTTGCCATACAGTCTTTCTTGAATCTGGATATTAGCTGACAGTATGTAAGCAGTTTCATATTTTTTCTCCTCTTTAATACTTTGGCATGTATTTGATCTGTTCTTGAAGATGAACCATATCTTGGTACTATATATAGTCATACATTCTCCTATCGGCTCTAATAATAATTTTCCAGTGGTGACATTAACAGTGCAGGTAAGGGCATTTTTGTGATTTTTGTAGTGCAACTCATGATTTTTGTGGTGCAGGCTGTGCCCCTGGCTATGATGTGTGATTTGACGGTGAGTTTGGGGGGCCCCAATGTGAAAAGAGTGAGGATCCATGAGGATCCGTGCTTCAAAACCACGTTTTTGAGCCATGGAGTGGCCAGGAAGCCATGGATCCGAGTTTTTTGTGGTGCAGGCTGTGCCCCTGGCTATGAAGTGTGATCTGACGTTGAGTCTGGGTTGGCCCAATGCAAAAAGCGTGAGGATCCATGAGGATCCGTGCTTCAAAACCACGTTTTTGGGCTACGGTGTCACCAGGAAGCCGTGGATTCATGATTTTTGTGGTGGATGCTGTGCCCATGGCCATGATGTTTGATCTGATGGTGACTTTGGGCTGATCTAGTGCAAAAATCATGAGGATCCATGAGGATCTCTGTTTTTTAGCCATGTTTTTGCGCCATTGTGGCCCCACGAAACAGTGGATGATTTTTTTGGTTCTGCCTACAGACTAAGATGTGGTCTACAGTATCATGGTGTTTTTATTTTGTTTCAATATAAAAATCATATGAATTCATGAGGATCCATGCCTCGGATCCATGTTTTTGTGGTGCTGCAGCGTGGCAAAGTGTTGGATCCACGTTTTTTATAGTCCAGTCTGTAGGCGTGCCTTCCAGGTGTGATTTGACACTGCATTTGTTGGAGTTCTTTTTAAAAAAGTGGTGGATCCTTCAGGATCTGTGTAGATCCGCCTTTAACCCAGACCCGAAATGTTGTCCAAATAGAAAGTGTTAACTTATTAAACCTAAGTCATTTTTGATAGCAGTGGGGAAAAAACTACTCTGAAAATGTATGATTTTACTACTCCAAAAAGGAAACCTTCCTCCGCTTGTCAATAATAAAGAGGATGCCAGCAAGACTGAATCTTTCTGTAAAGGGGGATTTTATTATCTCAAAAAGGAAACCTTCATCCGCTTTTCCATATGAAGAAGATGCCAGGAAGGTTGAACCTTTCTGTAAAAAAGAATTTAAATCGAGTCTTACCAATTTACTTAGCAGTTGAGAGGGGTGGAGCATTTACTGTTCCGAAGGTGGAGTTCAAACCAGTTTGGCAAGTTCAGCACGCGAAGGACGCCCTCCCTGGGTCACATGTTGAAAAAGTCATTATTGCCCCCCCCCCAAGTAAATGATTTGCCAACCTGGCTCACCACGGCTTGGGAAATGGAATTTCAGCTGGGACTCCATCAGGGAAACTGGGTGCTTCTCATGTATGTACAGTGGTACCTCGAGTTACAGACGCTTCAGGTTACAGACACTTCAGGTTACAGACTCCGCTAACCCAGAAATAGTATCTCGGGTTAAAAACTTTGCTTCAGGATGAGAACAGAAATCGTGCAGCGCCAGCGCAGCAGCAGTGGAAGCCCCCATTAGGTAAAGTGGTGCTTCAGGTTAAGAACAGTTTCAGGTTAAGAACGGACCTCCAGAACGAATTAAGTTCTTAACCCGAGGTACCACACACATACACAAAAACACATATTCCAGGGTGGATCAAAATCCACAATTTATTTTAAAAAATCTAAAACATCCCGTCCATCCTACTGATGTCTGTTTATTGTGATTTTATGACTACAGGGTGAAGCTGGATGGTTCTGCCGGAAGCATTTCTGAAATATACTCAGAGTCGCAAAGTGATTTCATGCTCTTTATTCAGCTCATAGTGGTGAGGAGGATGGAAGTCCCCTCAAAGTATCTGCTTTATATACATTATTTACACAATGGGCTGCACGTGATTGGCTAATTCCGGAATTCTCCTGTAGGCCAATCAGGTTGTGGATTCACTTCTATCTGGAGCTGGATTGGGTGGCTCCTGTCGACCAATCATACTGCTGCATTGTTCTAGGACCAATCAGACTGCTGCATTCTGAATCCTATTGTTCTAGGACCAATCAGACTGCTGCAGTTTGGATCCTATTCAACTCAGTACATAACACCTTCCTTGCAGGAAATAATAATAGTAATAATAATAATAATAATTTATGCCATGCCCATCTGGCTGGGTTTCCTATCGGCTTTCGGCGATTACAGAGCTTATGTTGACGTTCCCTGACCAGTGCCAGATTTACGTATAAGCTAAACAAGCTTTCGCTTTGGGCCCCACTCTCTTGGGGGCCCCCAAAAAAATTAAAGGAAAAAAAACCTGGATGTACATTTCCAAAAGAGAAGATAAAAAACAAATAAAATAAAGCCTACATACAGCAACAAAAAACAACGACAATTTGTTGTGGACAAAGGACAGCTGGACATAAAAAGGACCCCATTACCTTCAGTAGCCGAGGGCCTCATCAAACCTAAATCCGTCCCTGCCTAACCCCTATCCCAAACCCCTAACCCCTCTCCCTAACGCCCATCCGTATTCTAAACCCCTAGCCCCAGTTCGCGCGAAGAAAAGCGAGAGCTTGGCTGCCCTCTTTAGGCACCCGAGGCGACTGCTAGATGATGTGCTTGCGCCGTTAGTGAGCGGGGGTGGGGGGTGGCGGCGGGCTGCCGAGGCTTACATGCCGAGGCTTACATCGGATCAAAATGGAGCCAGGCTGGGCTGGGGGCCAGAGGATGCGCGCCGGCGTCGCGGCGGCGAGCGCAGACCAGGAACGTTGCAGGCCTCTCGCCATCTATGCGCCCTCACTGCGGAGGCGCACGGCACGCCTCTCCATCCCTCCTGGCTCCCCATTCTGGATGCTTGGGGGGGGCGGCGTGGAGGGATGACCACTGGCGGCGGTTTCTAGGTTGCAGTGTAGGTGCGCTCGCTTTAGAGAGGACCAGCCGCCGGCAAGGTGGGAACGTTTGCCGCAGTCAGGCGCCGCAGGATCCGAAAGGAGAGAATTCGGAGTTGCTGGGTGGGTGCGGGGCGGTGGGGCATGTGGACCCAAACTGGCGCCCCCTCGGTCTTCCCAAGGCCTTTCCCATGGGGTCTTTTGCGCCACAGGAGCGCAGGATGCCAGTATGTCTCTGCCCCAAAAGTCCTGGGCTGTAACCCTGTGCTGTGGGAGCAGTTCCTCGAGGGAGCAAGAAAGAAAGGCACCCCAAGCCCGCCGCCATTCACACGCGCGCTGCGTCCCTTCGCCTTCCCGAAGTCTGTGCGCGCGTCAGGGCGTTCCGACGGCTGTGCGGGGAACTGGGCTACCCAAGGGGGGATCCGCTTGCCACGCGGCGCAAAATCCCCTCTCCCTGGGAGAATTCGGCCCTGTGTACGTCACACGTGACGACGGTACACGTGGCTCTTTTGCAGGCAGGCGGGGGTGGTGGTGGCTGGGCGCTTAAAACCGCGTGTGCTGAATTATTTTTATTCATAAACTTAATGCAAACCGATTGGCATTGGGCACTAATAAAAGTTCCTTTAGAAACACCAGTCTCTAGAAATGTGCTATAACGTGAAAGAATGTCAAAGGCCTTTTCCGCATCCACAAAAATTAACATTGCTTGTTTTTCATTCCTGGTTGTCAGATATTCAATTATATTAACTATATTCCTTATGTTATCTTTCATCTGTCTGCCAGGAAGAAAACCCACCTGATCTTTATGTATAATTTCTTTCAATATTTTTTTTAACCTGCTTGCTAATATGCTTGCAAATAATTTAGAATCATTATTCAACAGCGAAATTGGCCGATAATTTTTTACTTGCATTAAATCAGAATCTTGCTTCGGAATAAATGTAATATATGCTTCTTTCCATGTTTCAGGTAATTCTCCTTTCTTTAATATATTGTTCATAACTTCTTTCATTGGCACAAGTAGGATGTGTTTCATTTCCTTATAATATCTTGCAGTAAATCCATCCGGCCCCGGTGTCTTCCCACTTTTCAATTCTTTTATAGCTTCATTGATTTCCTCTACTTCAATTGGGTCGTTCAGTCTCTCTTTTTTATCAGTCGGGATTTTTTGCACCTCTTTTCTCCTCAGGAATTCTTCTATTTTTTTAATATCACTTATCTCAGTTCTTTTATATAAATGTCTATAAAAGTCTTCAAATCCTTTCCTTATTTCTTTCGGATTATCTATTTCCTTTCCAACTACTCTAATTTTATTGATTGTATTCTGTTCCTTTCTTTTCTTAATTTGCCATGCCAACCATTTTCCAGATTTTTTTGCAAACTCAAAATTTTTCTGTCTCATTCTGTCTCATGTTCCATTCTACTTCTTTATTTATTATCATTGCAAATTGTGTTTGTAATATTTTAATATTTTGCTTTGTTTTCAAATTGTTTGGTTTTTCGATTAAACTCTTCTCATTTTCCATTATTTGTTTTAAAATTTCTTTCCTCCCCTTTTCTCTAAATTTGTTTTTGATCGTATTTTGCTGAATAAAGAATCCCCGCATCACCGCTTTGCTGGCATCCCATACCGTGTTAGTTTTCGTACCTTTATTACAGTTATTCACAAAATAATCCGTTAAGTTCTTACGTGCTTTTTCTATTATTTTCTGATCGTCCAGAAGACTCTCATTTATTCTCCATCGAAATGATTTTTATTCTATTCCTTTTATAACACACTTTATTGCATTATGATCCGACAATACCTTTGGCTGTATTTCAATTTTGGAAATTCTTGGTGTTAGTTCACTAGAAACCCAAACCTGATCGATTCTTGACATTGACTGATTTGCTTCTGAGTGGTAAGTGAATTGTTTTTCTAATGGGTGTCTTAATCTCCAAATATCTATCAGGTTACAGTTCTCAATCATCGAAAAAAAAAAGTTTTAGGTAATTTCCCTTCTTTAACTTTCCCACTTGCTCTTAGTCTATCCATTTCCATTGACACCACTCCGTTCATATCCCCCATTATTATGATTTTCTGATCCATGAATTCCAATAACTTTTCAATTCTTTGTAGAAATCAGTTTTATTTCCATTAGGTGCATAAATCCCGACTACTATCAGTTTTTCGCCTTGCCATTTGACTTGAACTGCCATAACCCTACCTTCTTCATCTTTAAAAATCTGTTGAGCTTCCAATTTGTTTTTTATGTACAACACCACCCCTCTCCTCTTGTTGTCTGATGAAATAAATTTGTTTCCTAACTTCTTATTAATTAATACCTTTCTATGTCTTCTCGCCACATGAGTCTCTTGTAAACAAATAATATCCAAATTCTTCCTCTTCAAATACTGTTCAATTTTATTGCGTTTTTTTATCGTTACTCCCATTAATATTCCAAGTCCATAGTTTCAGCGCCATCTTGTGTTCTTTCTTTGTGAGTCCAATAAATTAAGGTCTTAAACCTGTTCTTCTACTTCTTCTTTTTCCTGTTCCTCCTCTTCTTCCTCTTCCTGTTCCTCTTCTTCTCCGTCTCCTAATTCCTCCTTCCGATCCCTCTCCCCTCCCTCCGCTCCCGCTGGAATCGCAAATCCTACCCCCGCTCCAGCTCCGGCTGCTTCTTCTTCTCTTCCCAGTTCCTTGTATCTTCTCATGAACTTCTGTGTTTCATCTGGGTTTGTGAGCTTAAACTTTTTCCCTTTGTAAAAAAAGGAGATCCCCTCTGGAAATTCCCATTTAAATTCAATTTGATTTTTCCTCAAAATTTGTGTCAATGGCTTGTAAGGATCTCATTTTTTCAACAAGCGAAGTGGAACGTCCCTAAAGATAATTATGAAATTTCCATCGATTATCAATCTTTTTTCTCTGTCTTTCTGTAGTATCAAATTCTTTATTTCTGTATCTTTGAAAATAATTAGACAATCGCCTGGAAATTTCTTTGCTTTGGCCAATCTTGTCTTAATCCAAAATACATTTTGAATTGTTTTCCTCACCTCTTCCACTTCCATACCTAACCATTGTGCAATTTCTAATGTCAATTTCTCCCTTAAATTCTTTCCTTGTACCTCAGGCACTGATCTCAACCTCAAATTCTGCTCTCTCTGCCTCAGGTCATTCATGGCAATCGCTTCCCAAATATCTTCTTGCTTCTTACTAATTTCTGAAACTTCAGCTCTCATCTTCTCCTCCTCCCTCTTAACCTCCCTCATCTCTAATTTTGTTCTTTTCAATCCCTCTTCTAAACTCTGTGTTCTTTTTGTCATCTCCTTCATTTGTCCTTTCAATTCATTAACTGTCATATCAATTTTTTTGTCCATCTGTTCCAACCTTGTCTCTAGGTTTTTCTCACTTTGCTTAATGTCTTTCTTTATCTCTGTAAGCATCTTTACAAGATCTCCTTTCGGTTCTGTCTCTTGTTTTGCTCCTCTTCTTTCTCCAGGTGTTGCCCCTTCACCACCTTTTTTCTGTGAATGGGACATTTCTTAATAATTCTCAATCTGAGTTATAGCGTCAAAATTTTTTTTTAAAAAAAGAAGTTTAATTTTCTTGCCACTTGCTTGGCTAATCCACAATCGAAATTTATAACATCCAAAGAAATGAAGGGTTAATTTTTCTTGCCACTTGTTTGGCTAATCCAGCCAGTACGATTATAATCCATCAAGTGGAGAAAGGGGAATAAAATAATACCAAAAGTAATAAAAGATTAAGAAAGTGATAGAGTAAACAACTAGAGACTCAGGATAACAAAACCAACTCAGAAAGTAAAGCAGATGACACAAAAATATCTTAGAGATTATATTTAAGTATACACAACATAGGGTGAGGGAAGGGTTAACTGGGTAAGGAAAGGGTTAACAGAGGGAGAGAGAGAGAGAGAGAGAGAGAGATACAGATCTCTAAGAGCCGCTAAGCTCAAGCTAAACCAAAACAAAGCAGTTATAAAAAATGAGGGATCAGCAGAGATGGAGAGGGAACAAAGAATTTTTATCTTATAAAAATGATCTAATGTCCCAAAAAGAAATTTAGCATCTCAAAAAGAAGAGGTAACCCAAGAAGAAAGACGAAAAAGAAAGGAAGAGAATGGTGATTCTCTGTTCTTTTCAGTGTCTTCAAAAGCCAGAAGCAGGGGGAGGGGGTGAGTAAATATCTTCCCTCTGCTCCTTATTTTCCAATTTAAGTTAACCAACTTAAGAAAAATAACAGTTCAGACTATTTTAATTTTAATTTCTTCACTTCTTCATACCACTGCTTTGGCACAAAACAGAAAAAGAACCCAAAAAATCAAAGGAGGGCTTCATAAAAATTTACTACGCAGTTCTTTTAAAATCGAAAGTAAAAATTTACTTGGAAGTTTCCTCTGCCTGCGATCTCAGAGGCCCACCAAAAAGACAAATAAAACGTTCTTACTCCAGGTTTTACCCCTTCCAAACTCCAATCCACGTTCTTTAATTAGGTAAGTGTCTTTTGTAAATAAATATATATATATAAAAACTCCGTTTGAGGTAACTCACTGTTCCTTCCGCTCTGTGGGTAGTCTTTGCATATGAATTAGACTCCAGACGAGGCTGGCCTCCTTTTGAACCTCGCTGCTCCCGAATCACACAAATCCTCTTATCCCTGATAATCCAATTAAATTCGGGTTTCTTAGTGTTTGAGAATCAATCGCTGCAGCTTGCAAGCCTGGGGCTGCGCTTTCCGAGGGCAGACAATGGCGTCCCCGCGGTGCCAGTGTCTCAATCTCGCCGTTCTCTTCACCTCAAAGGAGGTTACCTGACGACGGAGAGACCGCAAAAACCACTCTGCCGGGATCCTGACTCCTGGATCTCCCTCCAAGAGTATTTTGGGGGGATGCAGCGCCCTAGCAATTCCCCCATTCCCTTTGGAAAGCCAGATTCTCTCCAAAGAGATGAATCTCGCTTGCACCCGCTTTCGCGATCGACCGGAAGTCTCCAAAATAAACTTTCTCTGTCCAGAGCCCACTATCCCGTGGCTGGCTCATTCACTGGCAGAATCCGTGAGTGGGCAGTCCTTAAACCTTCCCCAGCAAAGTAGTTTCTTGACACCCAGTCTGCGCCTCCCCTCTCGGTGCGAAAGCTTACTGCGCAAGGAGGGTGTGGGTAACGGAGGACCTCTCTCCTCCCCGCTTTGCCCAGGCAAGGTGTCCTGGCACCGCCTCGCCTACTCCGAGCCCTGAAGCTCCTCTCCACTGGAGGTGTGGTTACTCTCCTCCGCTGAGTAGGAGCTGCTTCCCACGTTCTTTGGTGGCTCTCTGTAATCCATCCGGCTTTTCCCCTCTCCCCCCTGAGCCGATGGCAGTTCCCTGACACATGGTATGTTCAGGAAGCCGTGGATCCTAGTTTTTTGAGGTGCAGGCTGTGCCCCTGGACTTGATGTGTGATTTGACAGTGAGTTAGGGGTGGCCCAATGCAAAAAGCATGAGGTTCTATGAGGATCCATGCTTTGAGGACACGTTTTTGGGCCATGGTATGACCAGGAAGCCGTGGATCTGAGTTTTTTGAGGTGCAGGCTGTGCCCATGGACATGATATATGATTTCACGGTGAGTTAGGGATGGCCCAATGCAAAAAGTGAGAGGATTTATGAGGATCCATCCTTCAGAACCATAGTTTTGGGCCATGGCATGGCCAGAAAGCCGTGGATCCGAATTTTTTAAGGTGCAGGCTGTGCCCCTGGACTTGTGTGATTTGACGGTGAGTTAGGGGTGGTCCAATGCAAAAGGCGTGAGGATCCATGAGGAACCGTACTTCAGGGACTGCCGGTTCGCTCGCCCGATTATGGCGGACAGGAGTCCTTTCGTGGAAAGGGCACCGGCACTTTGTAGACAGGGGAGAGCCGCTAGAGCGCAGCGGCACACCGAAAAACCCTCAGATCGAGCGTTCTGAGGACCTGGAGTTCTTGCGGGTGCCTGGAACGACTCCCCTGCTCCCCGGTAAGCTCTAAAAAGAGCGCTGAGTGTGAGCAGGGTTGGAGACGGTGGCACTGGGGAATCAATTCGCTTCCTTCAAAGCGTCAAGCTCTGAGTCCGGCGATCGTGAGCGGCCAATTCCTGCAAAGAATAAATTAGATTTAAATCTTCTGAAAACCGTGAGTAAAGCGATCAAAACTGGAATTACAAATTGGGAAGGAAAGGGATTTAAAAACAGAGGTCGATCCCTTCCGCTGAAGTAAAAGTGAAAGCAGCTAACGTTACCAAAAGCCGCAACTTTAACTTTATTCTTTGAGAAAACTTTCAAGTGTACTAATCACCCCTTTCTAGCAGGGGGAAGGGGGGGAAGGACTAAAATTAATTTCCCTGCAGAAGAATTTGGGAACTGTTTGAACTGCTATATCTTCTTTGTGGGAGCAGACCTCCTGGGTGAGGGAAGGCTAAACTCCATTGTGACGTAATAAAGGAATCGGATACTTTCAACTTTCGTTTTCCGCTTTGGGGAATACAAAGTAACTACAGCTGCCAGAACTCTAAAAATATTTGGAACGGTATCTCTACCCTCTGGTTACTAAGTTAAAGGCTGAAAATAAATTTTTGGGGACTTGGTTAGAGGAGTAAAAATAAAAAGACTTGCACAGATTAAAAGACTGTGGAAAGGAAATACTCTTATTTTGGAGTGGGGACTTTTGAAAGCTGGGAACCTAGCCTGTTTACTTCACTATCTCCCCCTTGTGACTGTAGCTGACCGGGGGGGGGGAGAAAGAAAGTATGGATGGGTGGGGGGACAAAGGAGACAAGACAGAGAAGTCAGAGAGACCAGAGAAAGCAAAACTTAAGCCAAGAAGAGACTCTAGAACACCAACATTTGAAGATTCTGTAATGCAACTTCTTCAGAAAATTAAAACAGAAGTAAGAGGGAATCAAAAAACTATTCAAGATTTGAGGAATGATTTTGTTGAACTGAAGCAGGACCTGAAGACAGTGAAATCAGATATAACTACACATGAGGCAAGAATTACACAGTTGGAAACTGTAAGGGTCCGAGACTTAGAAACAGTACAGCAGGAAGCGCAAAATTCAATTGTGTTTCTTCAAATGAAGGAGAGGGAGAATCATTTGAGATTGAGAGGGGTAGTCCAGAAGGAGCAGGACAATCTGAGGGGTTGGCTTATTCAAGAATTTTCAACTTACTGGGAAATTTCAAAAGAAGAATTAAACTTGTGGATTGATAAAGCATACAGATTTGGCCCTAAAAAGGACTCTAAAATCACACATGACTGCATGGTGATTTTCAAAACAAAAGATCAAAGAGACACTATATTAGGACACCATTATAAAAAAAAGTTTAAAGATAGATGGAAAAGCTGTGATTTTGTTTAAGGAAGTCCCAAGACATTTTTTATCCCTGAGAAATAACTACACAGATTTGGCAACTGCCCTAAGGCAGAAAAATATTTTCTTCAGGTGGGAATTCCCAGAGGGTCTCTCCTTTAAATTTCAAGGGAGGAAACAAAAAATCAGAACTGTGGGAGGGAAAGAGAGATTTCTAGAGAAAAACGCAAAAGAACTCTGCTGGGAAAGTTCTCCTCCTTTGGGTGCTGGGGCTGAAGGCCCCTAAAAAATTGAGATGTCTTTAAAAATTTACTCCTGGAATGTCAGTGGTTTAAATTCTCTGGAAAAAAGAGGCCAAGTTTTTCATAATTTGGCGAGACACAATTTGGATATAATTTGCTTACAAGTAACACGTTACTAGACTGCATAGAAAAATTTTACAGGAAAAAAAACTTGGACAGGAATTTATTTCATCAGATAAGGTAAAAAAAAGAGGAGTGGTTTTTTTATGTTAAAGAAAAATGGAACCCCATGTTGTTGTTTAATGATGAGGAATAGAGATACATTGCCGTGGAAATTACAGCACAAAGCGATAAATATATTTTATTGGGAATTTATGCACCAAATGATGGAAAAGAGGGTTTTTTTAGAAACTTGGATTTAAAGCTCAATGAATACCTGGATTACAAAATAATATTAATGGGAGATTTGAATGGAGTAGTCTCCACACTTATGGATAAATCACAAGAGCAAAAAGTTCAAAATGCAGGCAGACTCCCAAAATTGTTTTTTGATATGGTAGACAAATATGATCTGTCAGATATATAGAGGCTACAAAATCCTACAGAGAAAGACTATACTTTTTTCTCAAATTCGTTCCAAACATTTTCACGAAATGATTACCTATGGATTACCAGGAATTTAGCTCCAAGGGCAACAAAAATTCAAATATGTCCTAGAAGATGCTCTGATCATAATGCAGTGTTATTGGAAATGAAATTGTATCTGCAGGGTTCCTTCAGATGGAGGATGAATGATGGGTTGTTGAGGAATGAACAGGTGGTGGGAAAGGCCCAAATGACTCTAAAAGACTATTTTGAATTAAATATAAAACAGAGGTAGAAACAAGAGTCATTTGGGACGCTAGTAAAGCTGTTATGAGAGGATTCTTCATACAACAGAATGCCATAAAGAAAAAGATACAAAAGGAAAAAAGGAAACAATCCTATCTCAAATCAAAGAGAAAGAAAAAAGTTTAAGATCAAAGCCAAAAAGCCAACAGATACAAAAGAAATTAAAGCTTTTTCTCAATTCATAAATCAAGAAATAGAATGGAAAATAAAATTAATGAAACAGAGAAAATTTGAATCTGCAAATAAATGTGGAAAATTGCTGGCTTGGCAATTAAAAAAGAGACAGAAACAAAATATGCTCACAAATATTGTATCGGAGGGAAAATCTGTGGAAAACCCTGGGGATAATAATAATAATAATAATAATAAATTTTATTTATATCCCGCCCTCCCCAGCCGAAGCCGGGCTCAGGGCGGCTAACAACAATCAAATAATCAAACAATCAAATAATCACACAATCTAAAAATATTTCATTATAAAAATTAATTAAATCAAATTGATGGCAACCAATTAAGCAAAGTTCTGTGCAGGTTGCCAGAGGAGGGAGTCAGGCTGCGCCCTGATCAAAGGCCTGGCGGAACAACTCTATCTTGCAGGCCCTGCGGAAAGATGTCAAGTCCCGCAGGGCCCTAGTCTCTTGTGACAGAGCATTCCACCAGATTGGAGCCGCAGCCGAGAAGGCCCTGGCTCTAGTTGAGGCCAGCCTAACCTCTCTGAGGCCTGGGACCTTGAGGATGTTATTATTTGCAGACCGTAGGTTTCTCTGTGGGGCATACCAGGAGAGGCGGTCCCGTAGGTACGAGGGTCCTAGGCCGTATAGGGCTTTAAAGGTTAAAACCAGCACCTTAAACCTGATCCTGTACTCCACCGGGAGCCAGTGCAGCTGGTATAGTACCGGATGAATGTGATCTCGCAGCGAAGACCCCATAAGGAGTCTCGCCGCGGCATTCTGCACCCGCTGGAGTTTCTGGGTCAGTCTCAAGGGCAGCCCCACGTAGAGCGAGTTACAATAATCCAGTCTGGAGGTGACCGTCGCATGGATCACAGTGGCTAGGTCAGGGCGAGAGAGATAAGGGGCCAACTGCTTAGCTTGGCGGAGATGAAAAAATGCCGCCTTTGTTATAGCTGTAATCTGCGCCTCCATAGAAAGGGAGGTATCGAAGATTACACCCAAACTCTTAACGGACGGTGCTGGCACTAATTGCACCCCCGCAAGAGATGGGAGTTGCCCCCTCAATCCCATATCGTCCCGCCCCAGCCAGAGGACCTCTGTCTTCGAAGGATTTAACTTCAACCGGCTCCCACGTAACCATCCAGCCACAGCTTCCAGACATCTGGTCAGTGTGTCTGGGGCCGAGTCAGGATGGCCTGTTAGGATATTTCCGTTCCACCTTAAAAGGGAGCAGGCTTTTGTAAGCAACAGAGTCTGCGCATGTCCTATTCACAGGATGTTTATGCTTGCTGTTTTTCCTTTCGTTTTCCCAGTCGGCTCAGAGACGCTGACAGAATGGACGTTTTTTCTTTTGTTCTGTTCATGTTCTAATAAAGTCTGTAAATTATGCTCTTCTGCTCTTCTGCGGTGCAAGCTTTTGACTGTGCTTTCTGCTGAAAGAGGGTGCACCAAGCCCTGGAATGTGGCTAGGAATTTCTAAGGCTTTGTGCCCCTAACTGTTGGATCTGCGTGACTACGGGAGGCCGATGGAAACTCCGAACTCCGGCTTGGGGGCCATGATGGACGTTATCTCCCTGGCAGTTTCCCAACAACAAGGTTTCGGGCCCAGATTCACGGCACCTACAGGAGAGTAAAGCTGCAACAGACTGCGTTTAAGAGGTATGGTGGGAAAAGCGAAAGAAAAAAAGGGAGGTTTTTGGCTTTTCTGTTTTACCTCGCAAGGAGTCTTTGATCTCCGGCAGATTAATTGGCCTGGGAGCCGAGCCAAAGAGTTCGTGATTAATGAGCTGCCAAGATAAGGAGTCTTTGAAGGCATAGGGCTCACGGCTCAAGTAAAAAGCTGAGATGGATCTCTTACAGACCTCAGAGGATACTCAGTGTCCTAAGTTGGATGGGCAGAATTATGAAACTTGGGCAAAATGGTGTGAATCTTTGCTGCGTCAGTTTGGGGTCTGGCATGTTGTTTCTGAAGCCCCCCCAGTTCCTCTGACAGAGAGATGGAAATCGCATGATTCGAAAGCGATTGACGTAATAGTCCTATCCGTATCTCTTGAGGAAATTAAGACGCTGGCTGGCAACACCACTGCACGTGGAATGTGGTCTGCTTTAAAAAAAGCTCACAAGCCAATAATCCCAGCCCAGAGTTTGACTGCATCGGAGGTCCTAGCTGTTTCCCAGAATGCGAATGAGTGCAGGGATGCTGAGGGCACCGGTTGCAAGCTGCAGGGGGAGCTGACCGTCACGTCATCCCAGGCAGCATTCCAGCCTCCAGGGGGAGCCAAGGAGTCGGCAGCTGAGAGCTCTGGTTCTCGTGAGAACCAAGGCCATCGCCTTTGCAGAGGCCGGAAAGGCAAAGGTAAACAGATGCCTACAGATGGCCAGGAGCAGAGGGAGGGTGAAGAGCCCGCGCAAGGGAAAAACAAAGCGTTGTTTGCTGGCACAGCTTCACCAAAGGCTAAAGGAACGTCTGCTGACCAGAAGCAGGGGGGCAAGCTGCAAAAGCCCACGCCAGTGGAAAGCAAGGTTTTGCTTGCTGGCACAGCTTCACCAAAGGCTAAAGGCACGTCTGCTGGCCAGGAGCAGCAGGGGGGCAAGCTGCAAAAGCCCACGCCGCAGGAAAACAAGGGTTTGCTTGCTGTAAAGACTGCTCCAACAGCCAAAGGCAGGTTTATTGTGGATTCAGGTGCCACCCGCCACGTTTCCAAGGACAGGCATCTCTTTATCTCCTTCAAGCCCCAAGAAGGTGAGATCCACCTGGCTGATGGAAGGACGTTGCAAATTGCTGGAGAAGGGACTGTGAAACTTGCAAGTTTGCACACAACCATCAGCGGTGTACTATATGTTCCAGGCGCTGCAAGCAACTTGCTGAGCGTCCCACAGCTTACTGGGCGTGGTTTTCAGATTTCCTTCAAGAGGAGCGTCTGTGTCATCAGTAAAGGCAAAGAGGACTATTTGCATGCAAAATTTATGGACGGTTTATTCCATATAACTTATGATGACACTGCTGTTGTATCTAAGGCTGATTCTTGTTGTGTTGCACAAACTAACAAAGTTCTTCATGCAGGTTGCATTCACGATGCACATCGAAGGTTTTGTCACCTCTCTTGGAAGGCACTGGTCAAGATGCCAGAGGTGGTTGAAGGTTTGAACATCAAACCTTGTAAATTTCACATGAAATGTGTATCTTGTGCAGAGAACAAGGTGAAGGTTGCTCCAAAAGGCAAGGAGTCTAGCAGGCAGGCTTCCAAACCCTACCAGCTAGTGCATGCGGACCTGGTTGGTCCACTTGCGCCCTCTATAGGAGGAGCAAGGTACTTCATGATTCTGATTGATTCTTTTTCGAGGTACATTCATGTGTTTTTGCTCGAACAGAAATCGCAAGCGTTTCCAAAGTTTAAGGCATTCTGTACTTGGTTGGAGAATGTGCACGGTAAACGTATTTCTTGTTTTTTTACTGATCGGGGCGGGGAGTTTACTTCTCAGCAGTTTGAAGCTTTCCTGACTGAGAAGGGAATCCAGCATGACATGTCAACGCCCAGATCGCCATGGATGAATGGGCTTGCGGAGAGAGCAAATCAGACATTGCTGCAAGGAATCAAGACCTTGTTGCATGATGCCAATCTCCCTGATAAGTTTTGGGGGGAGGCTCTGGGGAATTTGGTTTACTCCCATAATCGCAGATTGTCATCACCTATTGGTTGTACCCCCTATGAGAAGATGTTTGGCAAGAAACCCAGCACCAAACACATGAAAATATTTGGTTCGGACATGTGGGTACGCACACAACAAACCAACAAGCTTGGGAAGCGTGGGGCACATGGTTTGTTCATGGGGTACGAAAAAGGTGCATACAGGGTATGGATGACTGACTCTAAGTCCATTAAGTTCACAAGGAGTGTTGAGTACAATCCTAAGTGGGGGGAAAATGTGGGAATTTTCCAGTGTTACCCAGAAGAGGATGAAGGTGATGTCAAGCAAGCAGCTAAAGCTGAGGAAGCTGCTGCTGATGATGAGGATGATGATGAGGATGATGATGATGATGATCAGAGTTCGGATTCCAGTTCAGTGGGCGGCGCGGCTGCTGGTGTCAGTGACAGTGATGACACAGCAGACTACCAGAGCGCAAAGGCCTCAGTCAGACCATCTGATGCGTCTGACAATGAACTGGAAGAACCACTGTTCACCATTGGTCACTTTTCTCCTAAGAAAGAGGAGATGAGTCCAGAAGACTTGCGTCTAGTACGCAGATCTGAAAGGGCGACCAAAGGCACACCTCCAAAGAGGTATGCTGATGAGTTTGCTAAGACAGCAACTGCTGTTCTTAGTAGCTCAGAGAAGGTGTGGGAACCTTCAAGCTTCAAAGAGGTTCAGGAGTTGACCTCTAAAGATGCTGAGCCTTGGCTTAATGCCATGAAGGCTGAAGTTGATTCCTTGAACAGGAACCAAACTTGGGAACTGGTACCGGTAGTCCCAGGAATGAGACTGGTTGGCAGCAAATGGGTCTTCAAGGCCAAGACAGACCAGAATGGCAAGGTAGTCAGACACAAAGCCAGATTGGTTGCCAGAGGTTTTTCACAGGTACCAGGACAGGATTACCACGAGACCTACTCACCCACAGTCAAATATGAGAGCATTCGGCTGATGCTCAAGATCGCTGCGGAGGAGAAACTGCATGTTTCCCATCATGACATTAATACAGCTTTTTTGTACGGGATTTTGAATGAACAGCTGTTCATGCTTCCACCTGATGGGATGGAGATACAGAAGGGTATGGTCTGTAAACTGCGGAAATCCTTATATGGTCTTAAGCAGAGTGCCAGGTGTTGGAACACAAAACTCACTGAGACATTGCTTTCTCTAGGTTTTCACCAGGGCAAAGCTGATCCATGTGTGTTTGTCAAGGAGGAGGGGCAAAACAAACTGTATTGTTTATGTTTTGTTGATGATCTTCTGATGTTTTGGAAGAATCAGGCTTTTTATCAAAGCACCCTAGCTCAACTGAAGGAGCACTTTGACATGAAGGATCTTGGTGAGGTATCCAACTATCTTTCTCTGCAGGTGGAGAAGGACCAAGCAGGTAATTTTCTGGTACACCAAACACAGAAAATTGCTGATGTGTTAACCAGGTTGAATTTGGTTGATGCAAACCCAGCAGACACACCGATGGTGACAGGTTACCAGGTAGACAGTACTGCTGAAGCGTTTTCTGACACAACGCTATACAGATGCATTCTAGGCAAGCTGAATTTCATTGCCAGATGTTCAAGACCTGACATAGCTGTAAGCTGTAATCTGCTTAGCAGACATGCCAACAATCCTACGGTTCAGGATTGGAAAGCTCTGAAGCGCATAGCCCGCTATTTGAAAGGGACTATGCACTACAGACTGAGGTTCACCAGTCAGAAGACTGGAGGTCTTGAAATCTTTGCTGATGCAGGTTTTGGAAGTGACACCACGGATGGTACAAGCACTTCTGGAGTATGCTACATGTACAACCACTGCCTGTTTGACTGGTTGTGCAAGAAGCAGACGACAGTGAGCATAAGTTCCTGTGAAGCAGAACTCAATGCTCTGTCATTTTCACTCATGGATTGTGAATGGTTGATGCAACTGTTTAAGGACATCAGGGTGTCTGTGAAATGTCCTGTACAAGTGTATCAAGACAATAGATCGTGTTTGGCTTTGCTGAACTCCGAGAGTTGCAAGCAGAGAACCAAGTACTTGCAGATTAAGTTACATCGTGCAAGAGAGTGTATCCAGAAAGGACTGATTCAGGTGTCCTACATGGCAGGAAATGAAATTCCTGCTGATCTGTTGTCTAAGGTTGTTAACAAAGAACAACTAAAGGTTTATGTACAAAAGTTGCAATTGGGTGAACCACAGGTACAACAGGTTACACGGAAAGGGGGAGGATGTTAGGATATTTCCGTTCCACCTTAAAAGGGAGCAGGCTTTTGTAAGCAACAGAGTCTGCGCATGTCCTATTCACAGGATGTTTATGCTTGCTGTTTTTCCTTTCGTTTTCCCAGTCGGCTCAGAGACGCTGACAGAATGGACGTGTTTTCTTTTGTTCTGTTCATGTTCTAATAAAGTCTGTAAATTATGCTGTTCTGCTCTTCTGCGGTGCAAGCTTTTGACTGTGCTTTCTGCTGAAAGAGGGTGCACCAAGCCCTGGAATGTGGCTAGGAATTTCTAAGGCTTTGTGCCCCTAACTGTTGGATCTGCGTGACTACGGGAGGCCGATGGAAACTCCGAACTCCGGCTTGGGGGCCATGATGGACGTTATCTCCCTGGCAGTTTCCCAACATGGCCATCCATCAACAGATAGAGTTGGGTGTCATCAGCATACTGATGGCAACCCAGCCCAAAACTCCGGACAAGCTGGGCGAGGGGGCGCATAAAGATGTTAAAAAGCATCGGGGAGAGAATCGCACCCTGAGGCACTCCACACACCAAGGAGTGGCGCGATGACAATTCCCCCCCCCCAAGCGCCACCCTTTCAGAAATAGAAATAGAAAATGCTTTCAGAAATATTTTAAACTGCTGTATAAAAAAAGGTAAAGAAGATAAAGATAAAATTGAGCAATTTCTTAGGACAAATGAAGTGCAGAAAATTCCCGGAGATAAAAGATCACTACTCAATGGCATGATTACAAGACAGGAGGTTGAGATAGCAATAAACCAGATGCAATTGGGCAAAGCCCCGGGACCGGATGGATTATCTGCCAAATATTATAAAACCTTTAAAGAATGGCTAATTCAACCTTTGGCAGAGGGGAGATACTGAGAGGGGAGAGGGGACCTGAAACCTGGAGAGACGCATATATAACTCTGATAAAACAAAGAATACAAAACAAAATTCATTCATACTACAATGCATAACTACATAACATTAATATATATGCTTTATGAAAAAGGCTTACATAACAAAATCAATTCAAAATACCATCCGGTTTACTTTTTTTCCCCTTTCCCCTCCCTCCCCACTCCAGCCCTCCCTGCCCCCAGTCAGGCCTTCCTTCTTCATATCTTTATCCATGTACACAGTCTGTTCATTCGAGCTTGTATGTTAGGGTTGGCTTCCCCTCTTTCTATCCATTTCCTGTAAAATGCCCATTTATTTGTGATTCGTTGGCATTTATTTTCCCATCTATCCTCTGCCACTATCTGTGCGAATATTTCTGATTGTACATATTCAAAAACATAATCATTCAATTTTTCCATATTCCATTTGGCCTTTTCTTTCCATCCCAAAGCAATAACTGCCATTCCAGCTAAAATCATAATCTTGTACAACTCTTGCTTATTACTTTTTACTTTCTTATTTCCCAGTATTCCCAAAAATAACAAATCCCTATTAACTTCTATGTTTATTTGAAATAATCCAGAAATTACCTTTATAATCTTTTGCCAATATTCCTTAACCAGATTACATTCCCACCACATGTGTGAATATAGTCCTTTTTCCTGACCACAATGCCAGCATTTGGGACTAAACCCTTTCACTATATACGCCATTTGTGCCAGAGTTCTATACCATTTTAATAAAAAATTTCTACAGTGGTACCTCGCAAGACGAATGCCTCGCAAGACTAAAAACTCGCTAGACGAAAGGTTTTTCCGTTTTCGATTTGCCTCGCAAGACGAATTTCCCTATGGGCTTGCTTCGCAAGACGAAAACGTCTCGCGACTTTTTTTGTCTAAAAACAAAGACATGTTTTGTTTATAAAGTTAATTTATTTTCCCTTAAATTTTTGAACTGCTCTTTACAGTATGTGTGACTTTAAAGAGCAGTTAATAAACTGTTGTTGTACCAAATTTGGCTTTGTTTGGACTTTTTTTGACCATAGGAACGCATTAATTGATTTTCAATGCATTCCTATGGGATTTCGTGATTCGCAAGACGAAAAATTCGCTAGACAACAAAAATTGCGGAATGAATTAATTTCGTCTTGCGGGGCACCACTGTACTTAATTCTTTATACTTTTCTATTTTAATATTGTTTACATTCTTCATCAGTTCTTGGGCCGTGTTTGGATGGATCATACCTTCCTGCTCCCATTTAATCTGGATTATCTTTATCATTCTTTCTTTGTCGCTTATCATCAGTTTATATAACATCCCTGCTATCCCTTTCTCTGTTATTTGTCTTTTGTTCAGCACCATATCTATTTTCATTTCTGTCCTCATCGTTTCCTCTGCTCTTTCCCTTTTTATTAAATCACAAAGTCCTTGCACTTTCAGCCAATATTGTTTTCCTATTTTTTCTAAAAAAACTTTTTTGTAATTAAATTCCCTTCTTCATTGAACATATCTTTTAATTTATAAAATCCCTGATTTTCTAATTTCTTCCACCAACCCGGTTCCCTTTGACCCTCCTGCATATATTTTAACGGCGTCCACCTTGAGTATGTTGGCATCCATTTCGTATTCCAATTCTTCCAAATTCCTAACGCAGTTTTCCTTGGTCCTATTGTCTTCCTAAAAGCCGTATTAATATCTCTATTAAATATCCCTTCTCTTCCTATTCCTTCATTTATTTCATTCTCCAGCCTTATCCATTTAATCCCATCCTTATATCCAATATCTATTAGATTTTTGAAGTGGAATGTTTCATAGTAAAATTCTAAGTTCGGTATTCCCCATCCCATCTCTTCTTGAGATGAATAATTTACCATGTCTGGGGCTCTAACTCTTTTACTTCCAAAAATCCAATTTTTAAATACCTTATTCCATGTTTTGAACCATATTTTCCTAATGAGTAGTGTAATTACTTGAAATAAATATAACAATTTCGGTACCAGAAACATTTTAAATGCTCTAATCCTACCTAGAATAGATAAATTCTTATTTTTCCATGATTTTATATCCTTCTTGATCTTCCTCCATGCTTCTTTGTAATTTACATCTGGAATCCTAGCAATATTTTTAATAATATTTACCCCCAAGTATTTAATTCCCCCCCTATTGATATCCATCTTTGTCATTTTTGCAATTTCCTTCTTCTCTTTATTTACATCCCAAAATAAAATTTCAGACTTCTCCAAATTTACTCCCAATCCCAACTCCTCTTTAAAGTCCATCAGCATTATCATAAGTTCTCTTACACCCTCTAAGGGGTTTGTAAATAATAATAGGATATCATCTGCATACATGTTTAACTTGATTTCTTCCTTTCCTTTCTTATATCCTCTTATCCTTACTGAGTTTCGTATTCTATCTGCCAAGTACTCCATACCCAATACAAATAGTAGTGGTGAGAGTGAACATCCTTGTTTAACTCCTCTTTGTATATTGAATTGATCTGAAACCCCCTCATTCACTCTGATCACAGCCTTCCCTTCTCTATACAATTCCTGGATTGCTTCCACAAAGTTCTCTCCTAATCCTACCTCCCGCATAATATTCCATAAGAACTTATGTCTAATCATATCGAAGGCCTTATACACATCCAATTTTAAGACCACCAATTTTCCTTTTACCCTGCTTGTTAATACGTTTAACACATTTTTTATAGGATGGCCTATGTATCTTCCCTTAACAAATCCATATTGATCTTCCTTAATTATTTTAGGTAGTACCTTTTCCAGTCGCCCTGCCAGGATCTTTGTAAATATCTTATAGTCTTGATTTAATAGGCTAATTGGTCTGTATGACTCCACCTCTGTAGGGTCCTTTTGCGGTTTTTCAATCACTACTATTTCCGCTAGTTTCCAAGTGTCTGGGGCTTTCCCCCCTTCTAAGATATTATTAAATACTTTTTAAAGTTCTGAACCCAGGTTATCAATTGTTTCTTTATAAAAGTCTGCCGTAATTCCATCTAATCCTGGGGATTTCTTACTTTTAAATGATTTAACTACATTCTCTATTTCTTCCAAAGAAATTTCCTCCTTCAGTCTTACTCTATCACTATCTTCGATTTTAAACCCCAAACTTTCCCTACTAATATTTTTATTTTCTTCTTTATATAAAGATTGATAGAATTTTGCAAATTCTTTCCTTATTTCTCTAGAGCTTTGTGTAAGTATTTTCCTTCTGGTCTTATTGGCCTTCACCCTCTGTTTATCCCTTCTTTTTTTAAAATAGTTTGCCAGTCTCTTATATGATCCTATTGAGGTTCTCTGAAAATCATTTTTGATCATATTATCTCTCTTCCACACTGCAACTATATCCAGCTCATCCAATTCCTGTTTTAACTTTCTTAACTGCTCCTGTCTGCTCCTTAGAAATTTAACCTGTTGCTGTTGTTGCAAAATTTCAATCTCTTTAATTTTTTCCTGTCTTCCCTTCTTAATCGCAATCTCTTTCAGTATACAATGTCCTCTTATAACAGCTTTGAAAGCGTCCCATACTACCGGGATCTCGGCCGAACCATTGTTCTCTTTAAAATACCAACCAATTTGTTTTCTGATATATTCCCTGTCAATCTCTTTTGCCATTATTAGGTTATTGTACCGCCATCGCCTGCTTTTTCCATCCTCTTCCAGTCCCAGCTCCACAAATAGTGTAGCATGGTCTGAAATCCATATTCCCATAGTCTTTGCTGTTCTAACACTGATTTCATTCCCTTCTTTAATTAGCACGTTGTAAATATAAGAGAAACTCTTATGTCTGTTAGAGAAGAAGGTAGGTTTGGTGTTGGGGTTTCCCCTCTCAAAAACATCCTTTAATCCCCATTTAGATAATCTGAAAGTACAGTGTTCCCCAACCTTGGGCCTCCAGCTGTTTTTAGACTACAGTTCCCATCATTCCTGACCACTGGTCTTGCTAGCTAGGGATTATGGGAGTTGTAGTCCAAAAACAGCTGGAGGCCCAAGGTTGGGGAACACTGCTCTATAGGACGCACTTTTTCCCCTCCAAAAATGAAGGGGAAATGTGTGTGCGTCCTATGGAGCGAATGCAGGCTTTTGCTGAAGCCTGGAGAGTGCTCCGAAGGCTTGCGGATAGCAGCCTGAAGCCTGAAGCCCGGGGAGTGCAGCACCAACTCCCGCTGTGCTCCCCAGGCTTCAGGCAGCTATCCGCGGATAGCAGCCTGTTCTGGGGGCTGGGGTCGGGGGAAGCTTGGGCTTCCCCCGCCCCTAGCCCCGCAAGCTCCGGGAGCGGCGGCGGGGTTGCGTGCAATCTTGCCGCCGCTCCTGAACCTGTTTCGGAGGCTGGGGTCGGGGGAAGCTCGGGCTTCCCCAGCCCCACGGCTAAAAAAGAGGCCAAGACAGCGAGCGGGATCCATCCCGCTTGCTGTCTTGGCTTCTGCCAAAGCCGCGCGCAGCCTCTCCCGGCTGGAGAGGTTGTGCGTGGCTGAAGAGGAAGCCAAGACAGCCAGCGGGATGGATCCTGCTCGCTGTCTTGGCTTCTTTGCTCTTTGGGGCTGGGGGAGGGAGAATTTGTTTTCTTTATTCCCCCCCTAAAAACTGTCACGGCTAAAATTGCCGCTGTTTCTTTAATGCTTAAAAAAGCTGGGTCAGCATGAGTCAGCGACCTGCACCAGGTTTTATATATATACAGTGAGAAATGTTTGTTGGATGGGTTGGTTGGTTAGTGAAAGCTGGTAGCGTTGGTGTGTACAGTTGGTCAGTCGCTTTTGCACAAAGACTTTTAAGAATAAAAGCAGAAAGTACTCTGCAAGGATAATTTTCTTGTGGACTCTTTTATGCTGACAAGGGTCCGAGGACCAGGCTGAGGCAACAAAGGGAGGTCAGGACCCTTTGTTGTTGTTTTTTTTACAAACACTGACAGGCTATGGGCCCAGTGTTTCTGAGCATGTGCAAAGTGCAAAACGACTGACAGCATCTGAGCAGGGAGCTGGTGAGTCCTGGTGGTGTATGGAGCCAGTGGCTGTGCGTTGGAGCAGTTGGTGGCAAGCTGTAACTGTCTGCAGCGATGCTGGAGCGGCTAGGATCTGAGGATAAGGAAAGCACTCAGCATCGGCTACTGGAACAGTTTGAACTGCTAGAAGACCACAGTAGGTGACTCACAGAGTGGCTACACCAGTTGCAGAGCCAGGCGGGACCTGAGGGTCAGCAGAGGCAGCAGCTAGAAGCCGGTGAGTGCCAGCCAGGACCATCCAGTTGGACTCTAAAGAGAGAGTCAGGAGCGATTGCTGGAGGCCCCACAGAAGGGGCTCAGCAGGCACCAGCAGAGATGGCAGATTTCCAGTCTTCCCAAGTTGTAAATATTGGGAGAGGCATCCCTTTTGAACTTCTCTCAGAGAGCAACTGGCTGAGTTGGTCAATTAAGATGCAGCAGTTGTTAAGGAGAGATGGACTGTGGGATTGTGTTGAAACTGAGGTTTTGAAACGGGACTCTGCTGAGAAAAAATGGCTGGATGAAAGGGCTCGTGCCCAAATTATGCTGTGTTTGAGCAACTCCCATTTATTGCATGTAGCAAATGCCAGCACAGCGTTTGAGTGCTGGAATTTATTAAGGGCAATGCATGTCAGAGAAACTGCTGGAACTATAATTTCTCTGACCAGAAGGCTGTTCAGGACTGTTATGAAAGAAGGTGAGAATTTGGCAACCCATTTTCAAACGCTGAAATCTCTGTTTCTTCAACTACAGCAGAGAGGTAAGCGTTACGATGAGACTGACCAAACCTACATTATCCTTTAAAGTTTGCCTGAAAGCTGGTTGCCTGTGATTAACAGCATGGAGAGTATGCGTCCCCGAGATCTGACCCTTGAGTATGTGGTTGGAAGATTGACCGAAGAAGCAGAAAGAAGGTCAGATAGACAGGCTGAACTCCAAGAGCGGAGGAGTTACAGCCGAGGGGGCCAGCAGCAGAATCTGCCAATGGAGCAACGCCAAGGTTTGGACTTGGCCATGGCGGTGAGGAGATGCTATAGATGCAACCAACCTGGGCATCTCCAACGTTAGTGCAGGGCTAGACTTCCAGGAGACGACGTGGAGCAGAGACAGCAATCGACGCAGAAACGTAAGCAGAAGGGGTTCTCTTCAGGGAAGAAGAACACACGTTCTGCTCAGTTTGTGTCTGCATTTTCTCGAGAGGAGAGAAAGATACCTCGAGGAACATGGTTGCTGGACTCTGGCAGCAGCAGGATTATCTGCAACAGTCGGGAGGACTTTTAAGACCCTGGGGAAGCCAGCCAATGGAAAAGACTCAATCTATCTTGCTGATGGTCGTAGAAGCAAGATTGATGGCCAGGGAACATGTTTCCTGCAGTGCTTGAACACTACTCTACCAGAGACTCTGTCAGCAGTTTGGACTATTGTTTACTGTGCTGGTCCCGGGGGGGAAAGGTACTAATACCGTAGCCGAGGTTCAGTCCAGAGTCACTAGCAGGGTAGACGATCACTAGATGAGACGCGATGTCCGAAACAGGGAGCCGGGCGGGGGAACAGGAACGCTGGTAGGGCAGCAGCAGGAAGCCAGGCGGGGAACAGGAACACTGGTAGGGCAGAAGCGGGCAGCCGGGCGAGGAACAGGAACACCGGAGAGTCAGAAGCAGGAAGCCGGGCGAGGAACAGGCACACCGGGAGTGCAGATCTGGGTAAAAGCAGGTACTCCACAACGACGTTGCTCCCGCAACCTGGGCCCTGGCTGCCTGACCTTTATCTTCTTCTAAGGCCGGGGGCGGTCCCGGCCCCCAGGAGCCCCGCCTCTCCTGGCCTTAAGGCGAGCACTCCTCCTGGGAGAGACCAGTTCCCTTCGCCTCTCTGCCCTAAGCCTCTGCAGTTCAGGAGAGGCCGAAGGGTTACTGGGCCCCGGGGGAGGCTCACCTGTAGCCACTGAGTCCTCCAGCACCTCTGGGGCCAGAATGGTCTCACCTGGTGCCTGCCCCTGAGGATCTGGCACAGGTGCAGACTCCTCAGCATCTAGGCCTTGCCCCAGTTCAGCCGGCCCTGGAAGCGGGGACTCCTGTGCCGGCTGAGATTCCTCCGGTTCACTCTCAGACTCGGAATCCCAGGCCATCACATTTACTGTCTGTAAGCTGTTTGATTAATGCAGGATATAGTGTTAAGTTCACGCAGGATGGTTGTCTGATAAAGAATGGAACTCAGGTATGTGGCCATGCAAAGATGCAAAATGGGTTACAGTGGTGCCCCGCAAGACGAATGCCTCGCAAGATGGAAAACCCGCTAGACGAAAGGGTTTTCCGTTTTTGAGCTGCTTCGCAAGACGATTTTCCCTATGGGCTTGCTTTGCAAGACGAAAACATCTTGCGAGTGTTCTGATTTTTTTCCGATTCCCCCCCCTTTTTCTAAGCCGCTAAGCCGCTAATAGCCTTTTAGCCGCTAATCCGCTAAGCCTTTAATAGCCGATAAGCCTTTAATAGCTGCTAAACCGCTAATAGCGCTAATCCGCTAAGCCACTAATAGGGTTGCTTCGCAAGACGAAAAAACCGCTAGACGAAGAGACTCGCGGAACGGATTAATTTCGTCTTGCGAGGCACCACTGTATATGTAATGCAGGACAAGCCTGTTAAAGCAGCCCAGGTGGTTCAGGATAATTTGCCAGTTCATAAGGGGTGTGTACATGAACTGCACAGGAAACTGGGTCACGCAAATTTCCATGTGCTTTCAGAGATGCAAAAGGTGTGCAAGAACCTAAAAGTAAATAGCTGTGGGGACTTCCGGAGGCGGCGCAAAACTGTAATGGCGGTCCTCTTCGTTCTCTGAAGAGGGGCTCCGCGGAAAAGGGTCGCATGCTGCGGCATAGCGGCGACCCACTAAGAAAAACCGCGGGTAGAGTGAGCCCGTGGCCGTGGGACTCGGCGGGCACCAGAAGCTACCCCAAAATCACAGAAGGGACCCCGTAAGGAGATCCGGAGTGAAGGAGGGGGAGCGGTGCTGTGAGTTCATCGCTCTTTCCGCGGAAGCGAAGCCGCGCGGCTGTTGCAGATGAGCGCTGACCTTTCTTCCTAAAATCAACACCAAGCTGCAAGCAACATACCCGTGAGTAAGGGGCATTAAAATTGATAAAGAATCTGCTGAATTTGGCTGAAACCGGGAGACGAGAAAAGGGAAGTCCGCCTCCCGGCATTGCTGGCAAGATCAAAGCAAAGATCTGAGAAGCGGGAAGCACTTTAAAAGGGACTGTGGGAAGTTTAAACTTTCGTGCACTTACGGAGTTGCTTTCTTTTAATGGAAGATAGGAACTGCTACTGAATAAAAGGGACTTTAAACATTAAGTTGGGACTTTCCTCCTATTTTTTGGGCTCCAATCTTAAAGAGCCAGATTAGCGGGCTGCCAGGGAGGAGAGATTGTTAAACTGCGGATACAGTTACTGAAACTTAATGGAACTTAACTGATACTTTTGAGCAGTAACAGACTGGATGTGACATTGTTGCAGACACCTTCTATGAAACTTTGTTCAACGTTAAAAAAAGTGCTCTGGAGAACTTTTGGTCTGTGCAGGGACTATTGAATTTTCTGAACTGCGTCAAACTGGAATTTTAATGGCGGAAAACTTTCTTCTTTGTTCCTGAAGTTCGGTGGCACTCCCCCTAGAGGGCTTTGGGATTACAAAAACCTGGGAACTGACTTTTGTTTTGACTTTCTCTTCACTGACTGTTTATAATTGGATCTGTCTTTCCCATGGGACAATTGACAATTTGACCTTGAACATTGACAGATGTGTAATGAGTGGTGCAGGGAGAACAAGAGCATCTAAAGCCAAGGAAACTAAAGAGGCCAAGGAAAAAGAAAAGGAAAAAAAACCAGCACAACTTTTACAAACAACTCTGACCCAAGGACGCCGATCATCGGTTCCAACTGTGCTGGTGGCACAAAAGGTGGAAGCTGAAAAGACTGAGAAGCCCACTGAGGAAGATATGGCAACAGGTGGATCAGACGCAGTCTTGAAACAAATATTGGAGCAATTGTCAAAGTTAAATCAAAAGGTGGACAACCAGTCTCTGAAAATAGATAAAGCGACATCCTCGATTCAAAAATTGACTGAACAAGTTTCCCAGCACACACAAGCAATAGAGAATCTGCAAGGAGCAACAGCTGAAAATCGTGAATTAGCTGGGGAAGCTATTCAGAAAGTGGGAGTTTTACAGAAGGAGGTCGAGGAGATAAAGGGAGAAGTTAAGCCTCTGCACAAACAGGTGGGTGAACAACAAGCCTACCTGTCAATGGTGGAATTGAAAAATCGCGAGAACAACCTTAAATTGAGAGGCATCCCAGAACTTGAGCAAGGAGACCTGATTGGATATTTGACACAAGAATTCTCCAAGTTCTGGGGTATAAAGGAAGACACAGACTTTAAAATTGTTTCGGCATTCAGATTGGGAAGATTGGTAAGGAAGGACAGATCCAGAGACTGTTTAATAATTTTAAGATCAAAGGAAGAGAGAGACAAGATTCTAGGCCTGCACTTTAAAAAAGCAATTGAAATACAAGATAAAAGGGTGGAAATTTACAGAGATATCCCGAGACAGCTACTGGATCTCAGAGCTACCTACGCAGAGCTAGCAAAATTGCTGAGACACAACGCAATACCCTATAGGTGGGAGTTTCCACAAGGATTATCTTTTACTTACAAAGAAAAGAAGGTTAAAATTAGAACAACTGAAGACAATCAAAAGTTCCTGCACGACCACGGGGAAGATCTTCAAAAAGGAGCATCTTGGCTACCACCCTTACCTACACCAGCACCGCCTGGAGGCGGGCCAACGCCTACACTCTCGGGATCTGAGGAAAAGGAAGACACCCCACTTTAGGAACAATTTTAGAACAGGATGTCTCTGCAGCTACTTAGTTGGAACATAAATGGCGGAAATTCTCCGGAAAAAAGAAGGAGGATATTTCATATTTTGAAGAAAGAACAATTGGATATAATATGCCTACAAGAAACACACGTGACTAGGCTCCATAGGAAAGTGCTAATTAATAAAAGATTAGGTCAAGAATTTATCTCATCGGATAAAGTCAAGAAAAGAGGTGTGGTGATATATGCAAAGGAGAACCTGTCACCAAAATTTTTATTTAAGGATGACCAAGGAAGAATATTGGCAATTGAAATTCAAACACAAGGAGAGAAAATTATGATATTAGGAATCTACGCACCAAATGACGGGAAATCAGAATTCTACAAGAAGCTGCATGAGACTATGCTGGACTATATGGACTATTCTAACATCATCCTGATGGGAGACATGAATGGGGTGGTGTCAACAAATATGGACAAATCTCAAAACCAAAACTTAACAACAGACGGCAGACTTCCCAAAACTTTTTTTGAAATGACAGACAATATGGATTTGATTGACATATGGAGGACAAAGAACCCCTTAGGTAAAGAAGGAACCTTCTTTTCTGAGGCCCACCTGTCATGGACACGAATCGACCAAATTTGGATATCTAGAGGGCTGGCACCTAAAACAAGAAAGGTGGAAATCTGCCCAAAAACCTGCTCCGACCATAACGCTTTGAAAATGGAATTGAGACTTATCCCAACCGGATCCTTTAGATGGAGAATGAATGACACCTTGCTAAGAGATCAAGAAATCGTGAAGGCCCAAAAAACGCTAAAGGACTACTTTGAAATAAATTTGAACACTACGGTGGAAAAAAGAACGATCTGGGACGCAAGTAAAGCAGTCATGAGAGGGTTTCTGATACAACAGAATACAATTAAGAAAAAATTTTGGAATGGAAAAAAGGAGAAAATTTTAGAGAAAATAAGTGAAGGAGAGAAAAAGTTGAGAACTAAATCAAAGTCAAAGGAGGTGCTGAGAGAAATTAAATTCCATCAAGCACAATACTCGAAATTGATTAATCAAGAGATAGAATGGAAAATTAAACAAATGAAACAGAGATCGTTTGAATCAGCAAATAAATGTGGAAAGCTGCTAGCATGGCAGCTGAAAAAAAGACAAAAGTTAAACACGGTTACAAATCTAGAGATTCAAGGAAGAATAGTTCAGAAACCAGAAGAAATCAGGAAGTGCTTCCACAGATACTTTAAAGACCTCTATGCACAGGGGTCTCAGAAAGAACTTGAAATAGACCAATTTTTAAAGACAAATGGACTATCAAAAATAAGTCAAGATAAAAGATCAATCTTGAATTGTAAAATAACTCAACAGGAAATTGAAGGTGCCATCCAGAATATGCAACTCGGCAAATCTCCAGGCCCGGACGGGCTTACCTCCAAATATTATAAGACTTTGAAGGACTATTTGATACAACCTTTGATGGAGGTATGCAATCAGATTATGGAGGGGAAGAGGGCACCGGAAACGTGGAAAGAAGCATTCATCACATTGATACCCAAGTCAGAACTGGAAAAGACCCAGCTTAAGAACTACCGTCCCATCTCACTCTTGAATGTGGATTACAAAATATTTGCAGACATTTTAGCAAGTAGATTTAAAAAAGTACTAAATGAAGTAATTCATAAGGACCAAGCAGGCTTTCTCCCTGGTAGACATATGTCTGATAAAACCAGGAACATTATCGATATTTTGGAGCTTTTGCGGATTAGGAACACAAGGGCGGTTCTAATCTTTATTGATGCGGAGAAAGCATTTGACAACATTTCTTGGATGTTCATGAAGAAAAACTTGGAAGGCATGGGAGTGGGGTGGGGGTTTGAAAATGGAATAGACGCAATCTATTCAGAACAAAAAGCTAAACTGATAGTGAACAATGTGGTGTCGGAGGAACTCAAAATTGAAAAAGGGACACGACAGGGGTGCCCTCTATCTCCTCTGTTATTTATTTCTGTCCTGGAGGTGTTGCTGGATATGATTAGGGAGGACCGGTTGGTGCAAGGTATAGAGGTCGGAGTGAAACAATACAAATTGAAAGCTTTTGCAGATGACCTAGTTTTAACATTACAGGAGCCAGAATCTAGCACAAAAAGAGTGCTTGAACTTATCTCGGAGTTTGGTCGGGTGGCGGGATTTAAGCTAAACAAGCAAAAAACTAAGGTTTTGGTTAAAAATTTGACATCTACAGAAACAGATGGGTACCAGAAAGAAACAGAACTAAGTGTGGTTAAAAAAGTGAAATACCTGGGGGTATTTTTGTCCACCAAAAACCTGAATTTATTCAAAGATAATTATGAAAAATGTTGGTTGGAAATTAAAAAGGACTTGGAAATTTGGTCAAGACTGAAACTTACCTTGTCAGGTCGAATTGCAGCTATAAAGATGTGTGTTTTGCCGAAAATGTTATTCCTGTTTCAAACCCTACAGATCGTGGACAGAGTGGAATGCTTTGGAAAATGGCAGAAGGATATATCTAGGTTTGTCTGGCAGGGCAAAAAGCCCCGAATAAAATTTAAAATACTAACTGACTCGAAAGAAAGAGGGGGGTTTGCCCTGCCGGACTTGAGGTTGTATTATGAAGCTGCAGCCTTCTGCTGGTTGAAGGATTGGTTCCTGTTGGAGAACACTGATGTCCTAGATCTGGAAGGGTTTGACAATGCTTTTGGCTGGCATGCATATTTGTGGTATGACAAGGCGAAAGTTCATAAATTGTTTAAAAACCATATTGTCAGGAAAACAATTTTTGCCGTCTGGATGAAGTATAAGGATTTACTAGAAGGTAAGACCCCGAGGTGGCTATCACCGATGGAGGCCAAGGCTCCAAAAAAAAGGCCCAATATGGAGGCCTACTGGCCAAAATATTGGGAATTAATTGAAAGAACTGGAGATAATTGGAAGCTGCAGAGCCAGGATAAACTAAAAAGTAAGGGGCGAGACTGGCTACATTACGCTCAAATTCAAGAGGTTTTTAAAATGGACAAAAAAGTTGGTTTCCAGGTGGAAAAATCGAAACTGGAGACGGAATTGTTAGAACCAAAGACTAAGGTACTTTCGAGAATGTATAACTTGCTGCTTAAATGGAATACACAGGACGAGACAGTTAAATCTTCTATGATAAAATGGGCACAGGATGTTGGACATAACATTATGTCTGAGGACTGGGAAAGGTTGTGGAACACCGGTATGAAATTTACGGCATGTAGTGCCTTGAAAGAGAACATTATGAAAATGGTATACCGGTGGTACATGACCCCAGTCAAGCTAGCTAAGATATACCACCTGTCTGACAACAAATGTTGGAAATGCAAAGAGACAGAAGGGACATTCTTTCACCTCTGGTGGACCTGCCCGAAAGTGAAGGCCTTCTGGGAAATGATATATAATGAATTGAAAAAGGTATTTAAATATACCTTTCCCAAGAAACCGGAGGCCTTCCTTCTGGGCATGGTGGACCGGAAGGGTTAAAAAAGGATAGAACCTTGTTTATGTATGCAACTACAGCAGCAAGAATTCTTATCGCAAAGCATTGGAAGATACAAGATTTACCCACACTGGAGGACTGGCAGACGCAGATGATGGACTACATGGAATTAGCAGAAATGACTGGCAGAATTCGAGATCTGAGCGAGGAAACAGCTGAGGAGGACTGGAAAAAATTCAAGGACTATTTGCAAAAATACTATAAGTTGTTTGAATGTTAAGATTGTGCACGATTAGGAAACGTTACGCTCCTGCAATTTGATTAGGTAAATGATAAAGTAAGTTATAACAGAGGAAAAAAAGACAATTTGAAACAAATATATTATGTTTATTATAAAGGTACTAAAATTGAATTACAATTTTTTTGAAATTGGTAACATAATAACTGAAAGGTACAGTAAGTGGTGAAATAAGGTAATAAATTGCTGATATTGTTAGTTTAAGGAACGCAATGTTGGGAGGACGTGAGGAGGTCCATTGGAGAGCAACCTATGGAAAGATGATTTGAAACATTTTCAACTTTTTTGTTTTTTTTTCTCTTTTTTTTTCTTTATATTCGTTTATTTCTAAAATTTGTTTCTTGTTTCCTGTTTTGTAGCTGATTTTGTGAACCTATGGAAAGAAACGCAATAAAAAATTTATATGAAAAAAAATAAAATAAAAGTAAATAGCTGTAACTGTTTCCTAGATTGCAATGTATGTAAAATGGCCAAATCTAAGAGGAAGCCTGGGGCTTCTAAAAGTGACAGAGTATCTAAAGAGGTTTTAGAAGTTGTCCATTGTGATGTGATAGGCCCTTTTCCACAGAAGAGTGAAGGGGGCGCCAGATATGCTTTTCTGGTAATAGATGATAAATCACGTTTTAGTTGGTTGTTTTTGTTAAAGCAGAAATCTGAGTGTTTCCCCAGATTCAGAGAATGGGTTGCCCAAGCTGAAAAGCTCTTCACTCGCCCTGTTGTGCAGCTGCAAACAGATAGGGGCGGAGAATTTCTGAACAAACAATTTGGGGCATGGTTGCGACGTAAGGGGATCACTCACCGTTTGACTAACCCTTATAGCCCTGCTGAAAATGGTCTGTGTGAAAGATGTGGGGCTGCAATACAGTCAGTAAAGGACTGTCTGCTAGTGGATGCAGGATTGGGTCACAACCATAGGCTGTGGGGCGAGGCTTTCCTTACAGCAAACTTTTTGATTAACAGAACCTGGTCTAGCTCTATAAAAGATATTCCTTATCGTGTATTGTTTGGGAAAGAACCAGAGTGGACAATGTTCCATAACTGGGGTTCTTGGGCACATGTAAATATCCCCAAAGCTCAGTGCCAAAAAGGGGGTGCTAGAGTGCAGAGACTGCGGTTTGTGGGATATCAGCCCTATGGCAAAGGATGGCGTTTCAGTTTACGCCCAGGACGTGTGGTTCTGTCACGAAGCACAGACTTTGCTGACCAGGACAGATGGACTGCGATCCATGCCAACCCAGATTGCCTACTGCCCCTGCAAGTAAGAGAAGAAGTTTCTTCTCAGCCATTGGCAACACAGGAGCAGGATGAGGAGGCACAGATTTCCCCAAAAGATGTGGCAATAGATAATACTTCTCTAGAGGAAGAGGAAGAAGAGCCAGAGATAAGGGGGGAAGAAGAAGTAGTTGTGCCTAGGCGCTCCCAGCGTTCAAGCAAGGGTGTACCTCCTCAGCGTTTGACCCTAGGAGGAGTGAGAGTATGCAATGTGAGTTGTGTGGAACCACAAAGTTATAATGAAGTCTTAGACATACCCCCGGGGAACGTGCTTTGTGGGAACAAGCTATGAAAGAAGAAATGGACTCTTTTAAACATAACAAAGTGTTCGAGGTCATAATGCCGCCACCTGGTGGCAGAGTGGTGTCATGCAAGTGGGTTTATAAAAGGAAAACCCTTGCATCTGGGGAACCACGTTTTCGAGCCAGATTAGTAGCCAGAGGGTTCACTCAGATTAAAGGGGAGAGTTATGATGAAGTGTTTTCTCCCACTGTAAAGAGTGAAACTTTTCGTTTAATGCTCTCCATAGTGCACCATTTTGATGTTGATGCTGCATATCTGCATGCAAATTTAGACCATGAAGTGTTAATGAGACAACCCCGAGTTTGAAGAGGGGAATGGTGCAGTCTGGCATTTGAAAAAGTCTGTTTATGGTCTCAAACAAAGTGGAAGGTGTTGGAACCAGTGTTTAAATGAAGCCCTTGTAAAACTTGGTTTTAAAAGGAGTGTGGCTGATCCATGCCTGTACACCAAGGGGACAGGCAACAAATATCTAATGTTCTTAGTCTTTGTTGATGATTTGCTTGTAGCAGGGAGTTCCACAGATGAGATCCAGAAGCTCACAAGTCAGCTGGAAAAGAGGTTTAAGCTTAAAGCCTTAGGACCTGTAAGCAATTACTTGGGAGTAGAAGTAAGGCAGGAAGCTGATGGAAGCTTCCTATTGAGCCAAAAAGAGAAAATTCTTCGTTTGATAGAGCAGTTTGGCATGGAAAACTGCAAGCCAGTTCAGACTCCCATGACACCAGATTTCCCAAAGACAGTGTGTGATTATGAATTTGATCAGCCTGAGTTGTATCACTCAAAAATAGGATCACTGTTGTATTTAAGCCAGTGGTCAAGGCCAGACATTGCATGTGCTACAAATGTTCTGAGCCAACGTGTATCTAAACCCAGTACTGCTAATTGGTGTGCTTTGAAAAGGCTTATCAGATATCTAAAGGGGACATTAAATGTATGTTTGAAGATATCTAGTACACAAGATGGAAAAAACTAGAAGTATTTGTTGATGCAGACTGGGGAAGCTGTGTAGCTACTAGAAAATCTACAAGTGGAATGGTTATGATGTTTGCCAATTCCATAATTGGATGGAGGTCAAAGAAGCAAGGATTTGTTGCGACCTCATCCTGTGAGGCAGAATATGGGAGCCTGTCGCTAGCATGCAATGAAATCATGTGGTTTATAACAGATACTAAAAGATCTAGATTGTAAAGTAGATTTACCTATCCAAGTGTATGAAGATAGCCAATCGTGCATTGCATTAGCGGGCTCGGAAATAATGAAATCCGCATCAAAACATATTGCTATCCGTCATGCGAATGTTAGAGATTGTGTACAGAATGGGGTAATCAAACTGGAGTATTGTCAGTCACAAGATAATATTGCTGATTTGTTTACCAAGCCTTTGCCAGCAACATGTTATAATGAATTGATGACAAAACTGGGTTTATGTATATAGTGTATGTATGTATTGTTTCTGTTGAGTTTTTTCGCATTTAAGAAACAGAAGGGGTGTCACGGCTAAAATTGCCGCTGTTTCTTTAATGCTTAAAAAAGCTGGGTCAGCATGAGTCAGCGACCTGCACCGGGTTGTATATATATATACAGTGAGAAATGTTTGTTGGTTGGTTAGTGAAAGCTGGTAGTGTTGGTGTGTACAGTTGGTCAGTCGCTTTTGCACAAAGACTTTTAATAATAAAAGCAGAAAGTACTCTACAAGGATGTTTTTCTCGTGGACTCTTTTATGCTGACAAGGGTCTGAGGACCAGGCTGAGGCAACAAAGGGAGGTTAGGACCCTTTGTTGTTGTTTTTTTGACAAAAACTAGGTGCGCCCTATGGTCCGGTGCGCCCTATGAAGCGAAAAATACGGTAAAGTCTGCTGTAACAATAACTTCCCCTTCAGCATAAAGCTCATCACAATTATAACAAATAAAGGCTTGACATAGCTCACTTTGCATGTCATGAGTCTATCTCATATATTAGTTTCACCTTTTAAGTTGAATTACTGAAATAAATGAACTTTCCCACACTATTCTATTTTTCCGAGTTTCACCTGTAGATGTTAAAAAGCATGGAGGAGAGGACGGAACACTGAGGCACCCCATAAGTAAGGGCCCAGGGGTCTGAACACTCATCCCCCACCACCACTTTCTGGACATGGCCCAGGAGGAAGGAGTGGAACCACTGTATAACAGTGCCCCCAGCTCCCAGCTCCTCTAGACGGTCCAGAAGGATGTTATGGTCGATTGTATCAAAAGCCGTTGAGAGATCCAGCAGAACTAGGAAACAGCTCTCACCTTTGTCCCTAGCCCGCCGGAGATCATCAAACAGTGCGACCAAGGCAGTTTCAGTCCCATGATGAGGCTTGAATCCCAACTGGAAGGGATCCAAATGGTCCGCTTCTTCCAGGCATGCCTGGAGTTGTTCAGCAAACACACCTCAATCACCTTGCCCAAGAATGGAAGATTTGAGACTGGGCGATAGTTGGCCATACTGTCTGGGTCTAAAGATTTTTTTTATGATGCGGCTTAATGACCGCCTCTTTCAGCAGGTCTGGGAAGACTCCCTCACAGAGAGAAGCATTCACCACCCCACAGAGCCCATTGCCCAGCCCTTCCCAGCTTGCTTTTATTAGCCAGGATGGGCAAGGATCAAGGAGACAGGTGGTTGGTTTCACGCGTCCAAGCAGCCTGTCCACATCCTCGGGGGTAACGGATTGAAATTAATTCCATGCAACTTCCGGTCAGTGCCAGTGATTAATGGCGGATTTCCCTCCGAGCTCCGGAGGGAATCTGCTCCGCGAGTTCGCGTCTGACCGCTACGGCGAAGCGGGGACCCTTAAAAGTCACAGGCGTGGAAGCCTGTGAACAAGGAGACTCGGCGGGCACCTTTGCCCCCCCGGAATCGCGAAGGAGCCTTTTTAAAGGCTCCGAAACGGCAGCGGGTGTGAGGAGCGGTGCTGAGAGTCGTCATTCAAGCCCGTGGAGCAAAGCCGCGTCGCCATTGTCGGAGAGCGCTGATTCCTTCCTGTAATTCAGACTGAAAACAACTACCCGTGAGTAGGATACAAATAACTATCTGAAATTGGAACAAATTATTGAACAATTCGGCCGGAAACGGGAAAGGCAAAAAATAAGGAAGTCTGCCTTTCCGGACTGCAGAAAGATCAAAGCAGAGAGAGCGCAAAGCGTAATTTAAGAGGACTACTTTGAAAATCAGTAAACTAGACATTGAATTTGAAATCCCCCTCATGCATGAAGGAGCAGAGGGGGGGGGGGAGACTTATCTGATATACCTGCATGAAAAAGGAACTTTTTGGAATTACATCTGCTGTCTTAAAACCCTGGGAACGGACTGTCTTGACAGGGAAGCCAAATAGAGGACTGTCACTTTGTTAAAGGAAATTCTTCTAAATTGATATTTAACTTAACTCTGTGAAAGATACAGAATTACTGGATTATAAGACTTTGGGGGAATTGTTACAACAGGAAACTTGGAATCTTTTTAAAGAGACATTTTGTTGCAAGCACTCTGGAGATTTCCCCCTCTAGAGGATTTGATTAAAATAGCTGCAAATGGGACTGTAGAAGTTAAGCCATTGGAAACTTCCACTTGAAAACAACCTACAAGCGTGGGAACAACCTTGGCTGGTGTGAGAGTGTTATGGCATATGGAACCAGATCGGGTAAACAACAGAGGACTGACGCCTCACACCGGAGAAGGGCCTCAGTTTCTGGTACAGTAACAGCTGCAGCTGACCAGACAAAACCAAAAGCTATGTCTACCGATGCTGTAACGCAAGCTCTTTGTAAGATAAATGAATCTTTGGAACATTTGACTAAACAAGGTGAGGAATCCAGCAAACAATTGGCGGAATCTAGGAAACAACTGGCTGAGGTTGCAGCAAAGCTTGATTTGAACACGAAAAGTATTAATGACCTGGGTGAGAAGGTGAATTCTAACACGCAGTCTATCGGGAAACTTTTAGAAGAATCAGCCACAACTCGAAAGATTGCAGAAGAAGCTAAAGAGATTGCTGTCACCACCCAGGAAAAGATACCACCAGTTCATAAAAAATTGGAAGAACATGAGCTAGCTTTGTCTATGCTTGAAATGCAAAGAAAAGAGAGAAATTTGAGAATAAGAGCAGTGCCTGAAAGAGAGAAAGATAGTTTGGCGGACTTTCTCACAAAAGAATTTTTGGACTTTTGGCAACAGGAGCTGGGGAAAGGAGAATTTAAAATAGAGGCTGCTTTCAGATTGGGCAGAAGACAGAACAGAAAGAAACCAAGGGATTGTCTGATAACTTTAAGATCAAAAGAAGAAAGAGATAAAATATTGAACCTACATTACCAAAGGACGTTGGAAATTGAAAATTCCTTTGTGGAAATCTTCAAGGACATACCCAAGCACATTTTAGACGCCAGAGCGTCTATAAAGATTTGGTTGACCTACTGAAAAAGAACAGAATACTCTTCAGGTGGGAATTTCCTCAAGGCCTATCTTTTAAGTACAAGGAAAGGAAAATAAAAATTAAATCTGTGAGTGACAAGGAGCTATTTTTACGAGACAACGAAGAAGACCTTCTGAAAGAAGTGGTTGGAGTGGAACCTAGATCATCAGCAGAAGTAATACCTGATATTGCCAATCTATCATTTGGACTGAAATTACCGATTACTGACGAACAACTACTCGGAGCGGCAGGAGGGCAAGTAAATAACTGTAAGATGGCTCTGCAACTTCTAAGCTGGAACTGCAATGGTTTGAACCTTCCTCGAAAGAGGAGAAATGTGTTTCATATATTGAAAAAAGAACAATTGGACTTGATTTGTTTACAAGAAACACATGTGACGAGGCTGCATAGAAAATTACTTATCAACAAAAGATTGGGACAAGAATTTATTTCCTCTGACAAAGTTAAGAAAAGAGGAGTTGTGATTTATGCAAAGGAAAATTTGTTACCGAAATTGATGTTTAAAGATGAACAAGGAAGATTTATGGCAATTGAAATTCAAGTTCAAGGAGAAAAATTTCTGATCGTGGGAATTTATGCACCAAATGAGGGGAAATCTGAATTTTTTAAGAAGTTGCATGAGACCTTACTGGATTACATGGATTACAATTTAATTTTGATGGGGGATATGAACGGAGTAGTATCTACAAATATGGACAAAGCACAAAGACAGGTAGTCTCCAAAGATGGGAGACTACCAAAGACTTTCTTTGAAATGACTGAAAACATGGACTTGATTGACATCTGGAGAACAAAGAACCCTCTCGAGAGAGAGGGAACTTTCTTTTCTGAAGCTATGATGACATGGACTAGAATCGACCAAATATGGGTTACTAGTGGGATGGCTCCAAAGATAAAGAAAGTGGAAATCTGCCCAAAAACCTGCTCCGACCACAATGCTGTAAAGATGGAGATGAAGTTAACAACAACTGGCTCCTTCAGATGGAGGATGAATGACACCTTATTTAGAGATGAAGAGATCTACAAAAAGGCCCAAAAAACTTTGAGAGACTATTTTGAAATAAATTTAAAAACAGATGTTGAAAAAAGAGTAATTTGGGACGCAAGTAAAGCTGTTATGCGAGGATTTTTAATACAACAAAATACAATAAAGAAGAGAAGTCAAAATGAGGAAAAGGACAAGATTTTGGAAAAGATAAAAGAAGGAGAAAAGAAATTGAGATCTAAACCAAAGTCCCAAGAGATTTTGAGAGAAATTAAGCTATTTCAGACGCAATATTTGGAATTGACAAATCAAGAAATAGAATGGAAGATTAAACAAATGAGACAAAGGACATTTGAATCTGCAGATAAATGTGGCAAACTTCTGGCTTGGCAATTGAAGAAAAGACAAAAATTAAATACGGTTACAAGCTTAGAGGTTGAAGGAAAGAATATCTATAAGCCAAATGAGATTAGAAACTGTTTCCAAAGTTACTTTAAAAAACTTTACTCGCAAGGGCCGCAGAAAGAAGGGGATATAGATGAGTTTCTAAAGAAATATGGATTACAAAAAATCTCTCATCAAAATAAGATAGATCTGAATCAGAAAATAACCGAACAAGAGATAGAAGGTGCCATTCAAAACATGCAATTGGGCAAATCTCCAGGACCGGATGGGTTGACATCCAGATATTACAAAGCCTTGAAGGAGTGGTTACTACAACCTTTGAAGGAAGTCTGTAATGAAATTTTGGAGGGGAAAGGGGCACCAGAATCGTGGAAAGAAGCTTATATCACACTCATACCGAAAACAGAGACTGAAAAGACTCAGCTTAAGAACTACCGCCCCATTTCATTACTCAATGTGGATTATAAAATTTTTGAAGACATTTTGGCAAAAAGATTGAAAAAAGTACTGATGGAAGAGTTTCATAAGGACCAAGCAGGCTTTCTCCCAGGAAGGCATTTGTCAGACAATGTGAGGAATATAATAGACATTTTGGAACTATTAGAAGTGAACATAAACACGAAAGCAGTACTGATATTTGTGGACGCGGAGAAAGCCTTCGACAATATCTCTTGGAGTTTTATGAAGAAGAATCTATGGGGCCAAGATGGCGTCCGGCACCCTTCTCAGCTGCGCCACTGTGCTGTCCGTGCCGGACAAAACCTCTTCCAGCCTCTTTGGCCCTTTAGCAGAGTTTACACAGCGGTAGAAACTGTTGCATTGTGTGGGTAATAAATCAGACTGCACGCAGGCTTTCTTGCTTATCTCCAACAGTCTTTAATCGTGTAGAAAAACATCATAAATCAGCCCGGCAACAAAGCGCACATCTTTCGCCTCTCGGTCAAAACCGAAAGAGAACTCACACACAGAGAAAGATTCCCGTATGTGAACATAGCCACGCCTCATGATGTGAGACGTCACTCAGAACTGTTAACCCTGTAAGTTCTGATTCTCTTCACAGAATCTACATGGGATGGGGGTAGGACAAGGATTTGAGAATGGTATGGGTGCAATATATTCAGAACAAAAGGCCAAATTAATTGTAAATAATGTGATAATGGAAGAATTTAAAATAGAAAAAGGAACACGACAGGGGTGCCCAATTTCCCCATTACTCTTCATATCGGTTCTGGAGGTTTTGCTAAATATGATTAGAAGGGACCAGCTGGTTAAAGGGGTACAGGTCGGAGCTAAACAGTACAAATTGAGGGCTTTTGCAGATGATTTGGTACTTACTTTACAAGAGCCAGACACTAGTACGAAAAGGGTTTTAGAATTGATTCAAGAATTTGGTCAAGTTGCAGGATTTAAGCTGAACAAACAAAAAACTAAGGTATTGGAGAAAAATTTAACAGTTATTGAAAGGGAGAGGTTCAGTAAAAAAAAAAAATACATTTGTCAGTACACAGTTAAAAACTCCAGGAAAATTTTAGAACTTAGTCAACACTGTGAACTTATTGCTGCTATGGACTGTGAATACTCAGGCACAAGTAATTTATAGTCGTCAAGAACTCTTAAGTATCGGCAGAGGGGAAGGCTGCAACCAGGAGGTCTCAACCTACAACATTCCAGCTGAGCTTATCAGAGAGCCTCCATATCTTGCACATTCTTGTGAGATCCTTACCCAACAAGGTAGAGGAGTTGGAACTTATTACCTCTCGGCAGAAAAGTATCCGGGACTGTTGTGTTATGGTCCTTTTAGAGACGTGGCTGGATCCCTCCTTTCCACAGGGACTTCTGCAGCTAGAAGGACGCTCAGTAATTAGAGCGGATAGAACCGCCAAATCCGGGAAGAGCAGAGGAGGAGGAATTTGCGTTTATATAAACAACAACTGGAGCTCGGACATTAAACAAATGGACACGCATTGCTCTCCTGACTTGGAGTACCTAGTGGTGAAGTGCCGCCCTTTTTACTTGCCACGTGAGTTTAATGTTGTTATAATAACAGCGGTGTATATACCTCCTGATGCAAACACTACTACAGCTATGGGCCACCTGCTGACTGCTATTAGCAGACAGCAGCGGGCCCACCCGGATGGAGCACTTGTGGTTGCTGGTGATTTCAACCGAGCCGATTTAAGGACTGTGCTCCCTAAGTTCCACCAGTATGTTGATTGTCCCACTAGGGGGGGAAACACCTTGGACCGAGTATATAGTAACATCATGCATGGATACAAGACCAAGCCCCTGCCCAATTTGGGGCAGTCAGACCACATATCCTTACTTATGATACCATCATATAGACCTCTCGTACGCAGAATTAGACCATCAACTAGAGAGATACGAGTGTGGCCAGTAGGTGCATCTGAGCAACTCCAAGACTGCTTTCGGAGCACCGAGTGGTCGCTTTTTGAGGAGAATAATGTGGACACATATGCTTCAACAGTACTGTTTTACGTTAAAAGCTGCATTGATGTTGTCACTACCACCAAACAAATACGGGTGTTCCCTAACAACAAGCCCTGGCTAAACAGGGATGTGTATCTTCTGTTAAAGGCAAGAAATGCTGCTTTTCACTCTGGTGATGTGCAGCAGTATAGAGAAGCTAGAGCCAAATTGAAAAAGGGCATTAGGAACGCCAAAGCTATGTACTGCCGGAGGATCGAAAAACATTTTGAGAGCTCCGACCCTCGTCGAGTATGGCAAGGCTTGAGACAAATTACAGGGCAAAATACTAAAAACGAATTGGCTAGCAGCAGTGCGCACCTGGCTGATCAACTGAATCAATTTTTTAGCCGCTTTGAGGAGGGAACTGGAACTACCGTCACTACAGCATTGGCCACCAGCACATTATCAGAAACTACTACTGATAGACAACCACTTTTATTACAGACCTGTGACGTACAACGTGCCTTTCGGAGCATTAACATCAGGAAGGCAGCTGGACCGGATGGAATCATGGGACGGGCTATTAGGGACTGTGCTGCAGAATTAGCCGGCGTATTTACGGACATTTTCAACCTATCCCTGTTGCAGGGTTATGTCCCTACCTGCCTGAAGACATCGATTATAGTGCCAGTCCCCAAGCAGTCAGTGGTGGTATCTCTCAATGATTATAGACCAATAGCCTTAACATCTGTTGTTATGAAATGTTTTGAGAGATTGGTGCTAGATTATATTAAGGCTAGTCTTCCATCCACTTTAGACCCGTTCCAGTTTGCATACAGAAGAAATAGATCTACTGATGATGCTATTTCCATCGCCGTCCATACTGTATTGAGTCATCTAGAACGACAGGGAACCTACGCAAGGCTGTTGTTTGTGGACTACAGTTCTGCCTTCAATACAATTCTGCCAGACAGGTTATTTCTTAAAATGACCAACTTGGGTATACATCAGAAGATCTGTCTGTGGGTAAGGAATTTCCTGACTGATAGGCCGCAGACAGTGAGAATGGGACCTTACTATTCTTCTACTCTAGTATTAAGCACAGGAGCCCCTCAGGGATGCGTGCTAAGTCCCTTTCTCTATTCTCTGTACACATTTGATTGCACCCCACTGTATAAGTCCAACACAATCATCAAATTTGCGGATGATACAACAGTGGTGGGGCTCATCAGTGAGAACGATGAGACTGCTTATAGGAAAGAAGTACAGGGGTTAATTCAATGGTGTAAAGAAAATAATCTTATGCTTAACACCAAAAAAACCAAAGAACTCATAATTGACTTTAGGAGAAAGAAAAGTGTATTGTTACCATTGCACATAAATGGCGAGGAAGTGGAGAGGGTTGGTAGTTTTAAATACCTGGGCATTTATATCTCGGAGGACCTCTCATGGACTGCAAATGTTAATATGGTTGTGAGGAAGGTGCAGGGGAGGTTGTATTTCCTGAGAATGCTCAGGGGACTGAATCTATCCCAGCACCTACTCCTGTCCTATTATCATAGTACCATCGAGAGTGTCCTAACCTATAGTATATTATCGTGGTATGGGAGCAGCTCTGAAACGGATAAAAAAGCTTTACAGCGAACAATTAAAATTGCCCAGAACGTTATTGGGCTCCGACTACCAACCCTGGATGAGATCTTCACGTCTCGCATCTTGAAGAAGTCACATAATATTCTGAGAGATCCCACCCACCCTGCTCACAACTTCTTTGAACTATTGCCTTCGGGCAGAAGATATAGGACAATGAAAACACGAACCACACGCCTTCTGAATAGTTTCTATCCAAGAGCTCTGATTGCACTAAATAATGATCTCAGGGCCAGTTGCGAGGTTTAGTAAGTAGGGAGTGGAAGGAATGAGATAGGTTTTAGGTTATGTTATGTTTTTAATAGGTCATGCTATATTCTGGATTATGTTATGTTTTATAGATTATGTCTAAATAGGATGAGAGTTCGGAGATACGTGCAAATGTACATGTGAACCCGGTCTTTGGGTGGGTGTTTGATTTTCGTTGTTGTGTATACTGTGTATATACGGACAATGACAATAAATTTATCTAAATCTAAATCTAAATCTAAAATGGGCTAAACAGATAGCCCCATAGCAATACAGTCAATTATAGTCTTGCGACGCTTAAAAGCTAAAAAAAGAAATTTGGCCACCAAGGAAGGTATAGCTCTAGTGACGTTATTCAGCAAGTGTAAAACCTGGTTTTCTCCGGGTAGGAAGCTAGATTGACATAGGAGTGAGTCTATAAAATTTTGTCTAAGCTCTGCATAAGAAGGGCAAGTCAAAAGAATGTGTTCAGTGGACTCAACCACACCCATGGCACAATGACAGGTTCTCTGGGCGTATGGTACTCCCCTGTACCTTCCCCACAATATCGCAGAGTCAAGGACATTTAATCTAGCCGCTGTAAGAAGTCTACGGTATTCCACATAGTGAATTTCTGCAAGGTAGGGGGCTGGTAAGAGCCGATAAATCTGGTCCCCTAGGAACATCCCTGGTTTTACCTGGGCTATGTCCTCTTGTCTGGCAATGTCACTCAGTCTCCAGGAGATCACAGCTCTAGCTTGATTGTACGTCATAGACTCAAGGTAAAGGTGAGACAATCCGCAGGATTGAACCTCGTTAGTGACCTCCCTTTCCCACGATGATTGGAAATCGTCCCTCAGTATCAAGGGGGCAATACCCACTGGTTTAAAACAAAGCTTGAGCCATAGCCAGAGCTTCGTCTTCAAGGCCACATACCGTAGAGCTTGCCAGCCGACCTCTAGTCTCATAACCGCACCCGCTACCGAGGGGGGAATCCTAAGGATGGCTCTAAGGAATCGCGTTTGGATAGAATCCAGTTTCAAAAAATCCCTACGGGAGCCTAAAGAAATGCCCACCAAAAGAAGGGGGAGGACTTTCATTTGAAAGAGTCTCAAGGCTATCTTCACTGATTGAGCCTGATTCTTAGCATATAGGGATCTAATCTGGATGGCTGCTTTAGATGCGTTGGTTGTTATATAGTCTCTATGAGCCAGAAAAGACCTATTTGACCGTATTACTTGTCCCAGATATTTAAAGCAGTTAACCTGCTCTAAGGGGATCCCGTTCATCGACCATCAATGGAGTCTCGGTCGGGCAGAGAAGACCATGATCTTGGTCTTAGCATAGTTGGGTTGGAGCTCATGCTGATCACAGTATTCATGTAGAGCTTGCAACATTCTCCTCAGTCCAATAGGGGATCTGGCAAGAAGTGTCGCGTCGTCCACATACAGAAGAACATTCAGAGATCGGCCTGCTAATTTGGGGGGGGGTGTGTGGAAAGCATCATTGGCCATGTGGGTCACCAGTGAGTTAATGTAAAAATTAAACAATGCTGGGGCCAATAGACAACCCTGTCTTACCCCTCTAGTGGTGGTAACAGGGTTGGAGACTAGGCCTTTATTGTCTAGCCTGATTCTCAGAAAGGTGTTTGTATGGAGGCTGATAATCAGATGAAGGAGACGACGATCGATCTTTGTAGCAGCCAGTTTTGTCCATAGCTGCTTTCTAGAGATTCGATCAAATGCCTGCTTAAGGTCAATGAAAGCCACATGAAGAACCTTTGGGGCTTTACCGGCATACTTTTCCGCCAGATGATTCAAGGTTAATATTTGGTCTATGGTAGATCTTCCAGGGCGAAACCCCGCCTGTTCATCAGCAATGATATTGTCGTCCTCCATCCATTTCGATAGTTTGTTTAGCAGGTACCCCGAGTAAATCTTCCCAATGACATTTAGCAGGCTGATTGGCCTAAAGTTGCTCGGCTCTGTACGTGGGCCTTTCTTATGTATTAATACAATCAACGCAGAGCTCCAGCTTGAGGGAAATTTTGCTGTTTTGTTTATGTGCATGTAAAGTGCTGCTAAAAGTGGGATCCACCAATCTTTATTTGCTTTGATGGCATCGATGGATATAAGGTCATCACCGGGGGCCTTGCCTGCTTTAAATCGATCTATGAGAGTTTCAACTTCAGGGCATGTAACTGGGTCCCAATCGGGCAGTGCTTCCAGCTCCACCGTATCTCCGCAGGCATCATGAGCTGCATACAGATCGGCGAAGTATCTTTCCCAAGTGTCCGCTGAGATGTGGGGTTCTATTCTTGCAAGCGGCCTACCCAGGTATCTGGAAATTAACTGCCAAAAAGAAGCTGGATTTCTATTCTCTGCAGCTATCAAAAGGTTGTTCCAATTGCTTCTTTCTGCCTCGAGCTTCTTTTCTTTTAGTAGGGCTTTATAACTTCTCCTGAGGGTGAGAAGACGGTTATTTGGCATGGGGTCATTTGATGCTCTGTATGCCAACCATTCATTATACAGATGATTCTTGAAGTTTTTGCATTCCTCATCGAACCATTTTTTGTGGAAAAACTGTTTACCATGCTTGGTGGGGGGCCGAGCTAGTGTTGGTTTTAGAAGTTCTACTAAATCGTCATACATTGGTAGAGGCTCATCCGCCTGCATAAGGGAAGCCCTCTTTATTTGGAGCTGATCAGACCAGAGAAGTTCGTTCAACTGCTGGGCCGAATTGGAGGTCCATTTAAGGGCTGTAGGTCTTATCTCCAGATGATCATTTGATAGGTGCACAAAGGAGTGCCTATCAAGTTCATCAGCCAGAGTCAGGGAAATTTCTAGACGGAAGTGATCGCTCTCCAATCTTGAAGCCACCTTAAAGCTGGATATTTTTGGGGTAAGGTCAGGAGATATCCATACAAAAGCAATAGTGGATGCGCGTGAACCTGACCAATAGGTGAATTCGGCAGGGTAGTCCGAGCTGACTGCCCCATTTAGCAGGAGGAAATTGAGGGCCAGCAAGGTTTGCCTGCATTTGAAACCTGCGTAAGTGGCTATGTTAGCTTTGAATTTCCTTGGTAAAAGATCTGTAGTCATAAGAGGTGAAGACGGGTACTTGCTAAATTTAGAAAATAAGATTTGATCAGTGTGTGACAGGCGTCCATTAAAATCTCCCGCCAACAGAAAAGTGGCTTCGGGGTATTTATCAAAAAGCGTTTCCAATGTCACTTGGATTTCCTGCCATCTCAGATCAACCAAATTTCTCTTATAAATTGGACATAAGTAGATATTGATCACTACTATCGTTTCCTCTGCTGTTTGCAACTTTATAATCAGCATGAGTGACGACTGGATGTCAATTTTTTCCGCCTGAAGATTTATGGCTAAGGAAACAAAAGTAGCCAAGCCTCCTTGCGGTCTACCATGTGATAACGAGTTCTGCGTGGCATTCAGGTAGAAGCCCTTGTAACCTGTTAGATAGAAGTCCTCACAGGCCCATGACTCTTGGAATAGAAGGATGTGGCTGCCATTTATATAAGCAACAAATGATGGATCTGTCAGATTAGATTTAATACCAGCCACATTCCTTGATAGTAATGTAAGAGGCCGCTTTGTGTTTCCCTCAAGTCATGAATTCTCTTGCGTGGTTAATCCTTGAGAATCCAAATGGGGGTGCACACTGCGTGAAGGGGCAGTAGGGTGAAAAAAAGCAGTGATTTTTGATTATTTGCATTTCAGATTCAAGTTGTCACGTCACAGGAGCAGCCAGTGGGTAGAGCGAATTTATAGATCGCTGTAAGAGAAAATCTTGGTACGAGGGGGTGTTACTAACCGACAAGTCCATAGACTCGTCGTTTGCCGTATGCTCTGTAGTTGCAGGAGTCGTGCCTTGAGGATCGAGGCTTGTTGATGGGAAAGCACTATGTAAGACAGAAGAAAGACATCCTTTTCGGTTAGCTTCCAGTAGCTTGTTTAGCCTTGCCACTGCCTCAGTGTTTGTCCAAAGAGCTACTGGATCTCCCAGTGTCTCTTGCATCGTCATGGTATCAGCACAGGGAATGCAGCTATTTTGAGGATTGGAGATCGTTATCGCTGCAGGGGGGTCCACATAGGCTTGTGTCTGCCAATCTTTAGAAGCATCTATAATGGCCAAAGCTGGACCCGTCAAAGCTCTACCCCTTAAGGCAGTCCCTTCTTGCCGGTGGGATGGTCGGCTAGTAAGTCGTGGGGAGGGGTTCATAGGAAGGGTCCGTTGCTGCAAATTCCGGTCATAATCCTCAGTCCTCCTTGTAGACCGGCTAACCAAATTTGCTGAGTTTGGGATTTTCCCAATAACGCCCCTACAGTTGTTAAAGAAGCATCTTTGTGGAAAGATTCCAAACCAGTTGAGGCGATTTCGAAGTTTGCTCAAAAGTGCAGGAAGCCTGGGCGAGTCGAACTTGAGCAGCAAGCGCTTAAATTTTGGAGTCTCTGGCAGCCATTCTAATGATAGAAGACCACCCTGGGCCAAGTAGGACCTGGTCAACTTTCGCAATGAGATCACAGCAGCTTTGCGATTTCTCCAGGCATAATAGGGGAAGCAGGAGTGAGCGATGTTCAAGCATATATTGTTAGGAGTGAGTTGGAGGTTTACTAGCTGCTGCCCCCTACTTAGGCTCTGTGCCTCATGATTATCAGGACCCTGATGATTTAATGGCGGATTCAAAATCAAAGCAGGGGTTTTGGTGAAGGCATTTAGTTTTTCCTCTAACATATTGATGGAAGCTGATAGCGCCTTTATTTCATCAGCCAAGTGCAGGCAATATTTCTGCAAAGTCCTCAGCTCCACTGATCATACTATATCACATAAAGATTTACGATGAGGATCAGGATAGGCCATCTGGGCTGGAGGTCATATCCAACAGCGATTTGTCTCCTGGCAAGGGAGTATTTGAAGTCGTTGTGGGATCATATGGACAATCTACCTGCTTGGAGGTGTTTAAAAGGTTGTTTGGAGTCATTGCAGGATTATGTAGGCAATCTAACTGCCTGGAAGTAACAGCTGATGGAGGCACAAGATTGCAGAAAAACTCCTCCAATGATGAGATAGAAGGCTCTAAGATCTTAGGTGGTGAATCCAGCCCAGTAGGCTTCAAAACCTTAGACATAGGTTCTGAGGCATTAAAGGAACAGTCTTCCACAGAAGAGGTACGGCCACGTTTCGTCATGCTAAACCCCTTGAGTGGCTCGGTTATCTAAGAGTCCTTCAAAGGCTAAACAAGAGCTGGTGGAAGGCCAGTGAAGCGCGGCCAGTGGCTGCCCAAGTTACAGCTAATCAGGTTGATAGTGAAGCTCATTAAGGAGATTTATGGCGCTGGCTTTGCAAGCTTCCACAGGGTGAATTCCTGGAGTTATCATCAAAACATTATCGTGCCACCTTCCAGAGAAAAATAGGAGCAGAGTAACTTACAGCATGAACTTGGAAAGGGAGGGGAGCTCCGGCAAGCGCGCCTTACTTCGTCGCCATCTTTCCTCTCCTTATATGTATTTGGAGGAGGCGATAAAGGGGTGGATCCTGTCAAAGACCAGCAGCTTCACATCTTTGACTCTGGTAAGCTTCCTCTGCTCCTGTGCAGATGTTTCCCAAACTAAATGTTTAGCTGATTCCCCTGGGCCTGGCAGCAGATGGAGCAAAGTAGGAGTTGAATCCTGTTAGCCCTACTTAGAGAAAAACCGTCAAAATGGATAGACATGACTAATGTAGGCCTTTTAATTGCAACGGGTCTACTCTTAGGTAAAACATAGCTAAATGCAACCCTATGTGTGGGAAGCAGGGAGCAAGGACCTTGAGGTAGCTGTTGCTTCATCTTAATACATTTCTCTCTCGCCACCTGTAGCCACTCTGACATGGCTGCAACCAGAAGTTTGGGGCGACCCTCCTGCTCCTCGACATGGCCATGCCATGGTGGCTGTCGAGAACAGGCTCTACATACATGGCGGATTGGCAGGTGATACCCTTTTTGATTATCTCTTCTGCTTTGATACAAATAAGTACTCAGTGGTGCAAACTTTGTGGAAAGGGATTCTTATCTTCCCATCTTGCCTTAAAAAAACACAAAGCCATAAAACTTTAGCTTTTAAGAAGCTACACATTATAAAGCAGGGGTCAGCATTTTTTTTCAGCAGGGGGCCGGTCCACTGTCCCTCAGACCTTGTGGGGGGCCAGACTATATTTTGATTTTTTTTAAAAAATGAACTAATTCCTGTGCCCCACAGATAACCCAGAGATGCATTTTAAATAAAAGCACACATTCCACTCATGCAAAAACATGCTGATTCCCGGACCGTCTGTCGGCCAGATTTAGAAGGCGACTGGGCCTTAGTTTGCCTACCCATGTTATAAAGCCTTAAAGGTTAAGAATGTGAGAAATACTGTAGGATCCTGATTACAGTTTCCACCTGCAGGCTGTGTTACTACAGAATTGTGGTACAGCCTTAGGAGGTGGTGTGGGGTAGTGGGTAGCGTTTGACAAGATCCAGGAAGACGAGGAATCAGATTCCCACTCAGATCTCACTGGGTGACCTTAGGTTAGGCACAATCTCTCAGTCTAACCTACTGTGCAGGGTTGTGAGGATACAAGGGAGGAAAGGGGAGGATAACCATGTATGCTGCCATAAGTTCCTTTATGGAAAGGAAGACATTAATGAGAAAAATAAATTCTAAATTCCATTCAGCCTTCCTTTGCTTCCTATTTTCCAGGCATTTCCCATCTGTTTAGGCCACCGCCCCCAATAATCTTTGCTGTCATTATAGCTAGAATCTTAACTTTGACGTAACTGTCCCAAACTCTTTACCAAATTCATTTTCCTGTTGTAGAATCACTGAATGTGCATGCAGCTCTGTTATGTGTGTTTCAAGCTCAGTTTGCTTAAGCTTTGCACCTGATGAGCACTGATGTGGATTGATTTAATGTGCTTGCAGCTGAAATGAAGTGGGAGACCCTGTTGGCTACTGGATCTGTACCAGCAGGGTGGGCAGCCCACTCAGCAGCTGTGTTTCAGGGCCATTTGTATATATTTGGTGGAATGGACCCAACAGGAGCACTGGACACAATGTGTAAATATCACATAAGTGGGTGTTTCTTATGATGATGTCTTTGGTTAGCTTCCATTGGGAACATTATACTGGGGAATCCTCTTTGCGTATGTGCCATCGCCAGCAATTTTGAGATGGCAGCCCCAGCCATGTAACCTCCCCACAACCTTGACTTATCTGAAGCAAGTAGTGGCTGAAGCTGATGGGAGCTGTAATCCAAAACAAAGTGCTTATGTGGCCTCTGATTATGTAGCGTGACTCCCCCCGCCCCCCAGGATTATAAACACTGTCACCACATACTAAAGGGAGTGGGAGTAGTAGATCAGAGGTAGAGCTCATCTGTTGCATGAAAAAGGTCCCAGGATCAGTCCCTTGAGTCTGCAGTTTTTAACAAGATGGAGAGGGAGGAGCATCAGGGAACAGGTGATACTAAAACAGATCTTTTTGCAACCCTGGGAAGTTGTGGTCAATTCAGAGTAGGCACACCTGGGCTATGTGTGCAAAATGATTGATATGGAATAACGCAGCTTCAAGTTTATCAAGAGCATCTATAGCTCAGTGAAAGAGCAGGTGTTTTGCATGCAGAAAGGCCCCAGGTTTAATCCCAAATATTATCCAGTTAAAAGGATCTTTCGCAGCAGGTGATAGGAATGCTGTCCAGAGTTGTAAAGACTGCAGAAAGAGTAATTGGGTGCACTCTTCCCACCTTGGATCAAATCTATGCTTCCAGGTGCCATAAGAAAGCTGCAGAGATAGTGCAGGATAGTGCACACCCCGGAAATGATCTCTTTCAGCTTCTAACCAGGTACAGGGTTATAAAGACTAGGACTAGCCGCCTGAGAAACAGTTTCTATCCAAATGCAGTGTAAGGAGTCTCTATGGGAGTATATTGTATTTAAAAATGGGGTATCAGAGTTTTTAGGGGGTTAACCAGGCTGGGATAGCTGGCTTGTTGGTTTTAAATGTCTTATGTAGATTTTTTCAATTTCGTTGTTCTGTATGAGACAATGACAATAAAGATTATCGTATCGAAAGGGTATTCTCTCTCTCCTCTCTCACTAGCAGAAACCTTGAGGAGCTGCTTTCAGTCAGTATTAGGCAGCAGTGGCCTAGGTCAGGAATAATAGTACGTAATTTATTATTTTACCCAACCCATCTGAACTTGTGGCTCTGCAATATGTTGCTGAATCTCCACCCTTGGTCATGCTGGTTGGAGCTGTTGGAAGTTAGGAATCCAACAGCATCTGGCAGGCCACGAGTTTCTTACTCCTGGTCTAGATGGGAATAGTTTAAAAGGTGCCCAAGAGCCGCTCAGTGTTTCAGTGTTCCACAAGAACCCTTCTGGTCTAAATAGTCCCACATACTGTTCTCAGTCAGGAGCCTGCAAGCAGGAATTGTGCGAAACTGCAGTCTCCCCTTTTTGATTCCCAACAACTGGTTTGCTATATCCTCCATGAATCTATCTTTGCTGCTTTTAAAACCATACAAGCTGTCAGCAGTCACTGTTCCCATGTATGTCACTTAAAATGTTAAGAGGGAAAAGAGATCCCCAATATTTTCACTCCCTGTAGAAGCTTCAGGTCTAATTTTCCAAGATTGACAAATAGTGGTTTTAATTGAAAAGAAGCTGCTGCAACCCCCCCCCCCTTTTTGCATAGTTTTCTGTTTGTTTTTTTAACTGCAGAAAAGGGACATTGGACAAAGCTGGAGTTTAAAACTCCTGTGCCTTCTGCTCATCTGGACCAGTCTATGTGTGTTGTTCCGTGGAAAGTGTCTTCCAATGAGGACAGCAACGGGAAGGAAGGAGCTGGAGGCTCTAATGGAGACAATCTATCTCAAGGCTGCCCAGATGAACACTTATGCTTAGTGTTTGGTGGAATGGATATTAAAGGGTAAATCTACAAAGACAGTACTGTAACTCTTCTTAAGTAAAATGTTTTAACTAAATGTAGTTGTTTAATAATCTATATCTGCCACCCTCCATGTAATGCAAGACAATCCACATTTTGTGCCGGAGGACTACAAATGAAGTGTGTGTGCATATTTCTGCCTCTTTAAAGTTTCAGTGTGTCCAATGGCTGGGAAAGGAAGGGAAGTGTTTAATAAAATACCAGTGAGTTGACCTCCTTTAATGTAATCATTTCCTTAAATCAAATTTGGGTGGTTGACTGCTTCGTATTACCATGGAAGTAAAATAAGACCCTCAGAAAATGAAATGTGCAGTTTCTACAGGTACTGAACCCCAAATGGTGCTCTCCTGCCAACAATGGGATGAATCAGGATGTGTTAGATGAAGCTAATAAGAATTAGTGCTGGAGGGTTCAGGATTGGACAATTTCCCATATAACAGATTTACTACACTGAAACAGTTCAGTACAGATAGGAAAGTACCATTAACTCCTAAGGGCACACAGCTTTTGCCAACAATGGGCAGCAGATTGTAATTAAAACAGGTTATTGGCCAAGTGGTTTCATTCTAGACTAGACCATGTCATTACAGAGGGGGCAGGTTTAGTCGTTGTCTGAGGACTATCCCTGCCTCCGGGTCTGGTCCTGACCGGATGGATACTGGAATCAGCAAGGGAAACCCACATGACCTGAAGGTGCTGCTGTGCAATGCCAGGTCAATGATTCATGAGACCACTGCCATCCATGACTTGATCGTGGATGCAGGACTTGACCTGGCATGTGTAACAGAGACTTGGTTGGATGAAGCAGATGGGCCTGTCCTTGCCGCTGCTTGTCCACCAGGTTTCTCTTATGCACAGCAACCCAGGTCATGTGGGCGGGGACGGGGGGTTGCAGTGATTTTTAGGAAGTCATTAGTTTGCACCAGGCGTCCTGTTGGGAAGACCCAGTTTTCTGAGTGCATGTTCTGGAAGTTGGGCAATAGGGGCAGTACAGGATTCCTTTTGGTGTACCGACCTCCCCGCTGCACCAAGGATTCCCTGCCCGAGCCGCTTCAGGTCGTGGCGGATGTTCTCCTGGAGACACCTAGCTTGGTCGTCCTAGGGGATTTTAACATCCATGCCGACACGACCTTACAAGGGGCCGCTCGGGACTTCGTGGAAAGCATGGCCTCCATGGGGCTGTCCCTGAATAAGTCTGGCCCAACCCATAGCCGTGGACATGCCTTGGACCTGGTGTTTACCTCTATGGATGTTGGTGATCTGACACTAAGTAAAAGCGAAACGAAAGAAGTGCCATGGTCAGATCACTTCCTGGTGCAACTGGACTTCTCTGCGACCCATCCCCTCTGCAGGGAGGTGGGACCAATTCGGATGGTCCACCCCCGTCACTTAATGGATCCAAATTGTTTCCAGAGAGCGGTAGGGGATGTTTTATCCCATGTTGATGGCCTTTCAGCTGATTCCCTGGTGGCCCGCTGGAATGCGGAGTTAACCAGGGCTACTGACTGTTTGGCTCCGAAGCGCCCTCTCCGATTGCATGGAGAGGCCCGGACAGCCCCGTGGTTTTCCACGGATCTGAGGGCAATGAAACAATCGTTGAGACGGCTAGAGCGCCGGTGGCAGATAACTCATTCCGAATCTGACCAGACACGGGTTAGAGCTCAACATCGAGCCTACCAAGTGGCGATAGCGACGGCGAAGAAGAATTTCTTCACCACCTCTATTGCATCTGCAGAAAACAGCAGCAGGAGACTTTTTCAGGTGGTTCACAATTTAGCGGAACCACCTGCAACATCGGGGCCCAGTACGGGCCACATGTTCTCCTGCAATGATTTTGCGAAGTTTTTTGCAGATAAAATCGCTCAGATTCGGGAAGAAGTAGACTCCACCATGGGAGCAGGGCCGGGGCGGGAGAGTGCTAGAGTTCTGTCTAGTCAAGTTGAGTGGGATCAATTCCAATCTGTTACCTCCGAGGATGTGGGCAGGCTGCTTGGACGAGTGAAACCAACCACCTGTCTCCTGGATCCTTGCCCATCCTGGCTTATTAAAAGCTAGCTGGGAAGGACTGGGCGATGGGCTTCGTGGGGTGGTGAATGCTTCCCTCCATGAGGGAACATTCCCAGACCCGCTGAAAGAGGCGGTTATTAAACCGCTTCTTAAAAAACCCATCTTTAGATGCGGCCACGATGGCCAACTATCGCCCAGTCTCAAATCTTCCATTCCTGGGCAAGGTGATTGAGCGAGCGGTTGCCGAACAACTCCAGGCACGCCTGGAAGAAGCGGACCATTTGGATCCCTTCCAGTCGGGATTCAGGCCTCATCATGGGACTGAAACTGCCTTGGTCGCACTGGTTGATGATCTCCGGCGGGCTAGGGACAAAGGTGAGAGCTGTTTCCTAGTTCTGCTGGATCTCTCAGAGGCGTTTGATACCATCGACCATAGCATCCTTCTGGACCGTCTTGAGGGGCTGGGAGCTGGGGGCACTGTTATACAGTGGTTCCGCTCCTTCCTCCTGGGCCGTGTTGAGAAAGTGGTGGTGGGGGATGAGTGTTCAGACCCCTGGGCTCTCACTTGTGGGGTGCCTCAGGGTTCTGTCCTCTCCCCCATGCTTTTCAACATTTACATGCAGCCGCTGGGAGAGATCATCAGGAGGTTTGGGCTGGGTGTTCATCAGTATGCGGATGATACCCAGCTCTACCTCTCTTTTAAATAAGAACCAGTGAAGGCGGTGAAGGTCCTGCGTGAGTGTCTGGAGTGTTTTGGAGTGTTTTGTTTTCTCATCTAGAAACAAAACATGTAAACATTAAGGACCACTAGATGACCCTGAGGGTATCTTTCAATTGTACAATTCTGATTCTAATGTTACAGTGGCTTGTCAAGTCATCACCCAATGGCCTGCTACCACCTAGCAGACATAGGTAAAGGTAAAGGGACCCCTGACCATTAGGTCCAGTCGTGACCGACTCTGGGGTTGCGGCACTCATCTCGCTTTATTGGCTGAGGGAGCCGGCGTACAGCATCCGGGCCATGTGGCTAGCATGACTAAGCAGATTCTGGCAAACCAGAGCAGTGCACGGAAAACGCCGTTTACCTTCCCGCCAGAGCAATACCTATTTATCTACTTGCACTTTGACGTGCTTCTGAACTGCTAGGTTGGCAGGAGCAGGGACCGAGCAACGGGATCTCAAACCCCGTCACGGGGATTTGAACCGCCGACCTTCTGATCGGCAAGTCCTAGGCTCTGTGGTTTAACCCACAGCGCCTCCCGCATCTCCCTAGCAGACATGCATGGGAATAATTCGTTGTACAATTGTATTCTGCTCTGAGGAAGGTGGTTTCTGAGGGGGTCAGACCAAGAAACATGCAGACAAAACCATAGCTCTGGTCCTGGTGTGTTCTTAGTTCCTATAAGCATTTGTGTTACAAAGATCAAATAGACCCAGATCCAGTGTAAGTAACAAATTTATTGTTGTCACTTGGAGGGTAGAAAAGTTCTCCACATAACACACACAACCCAACTTGTTAAATAGAATGGTTTCAATACTTCACCCGCTCCCCTTGTCAGGTTGCCCACCCCCCTGCTGGACATTTATCAACTGCTAATGAAAAGCAGTATACAGCCACTTTTGGGCTAGCATTTCCAACTCCACTCAATGTGAAGATTCTGGTCACATTCCAAATCTAGAGTTCAAATAGTTTAAACAAAAGTTCAAAGTCCAATATTTACAGCACCAACGTCTAGGAAACTGAAGTCTACAATTCATCCTTATCTCCTCCTGCTTCTTCTTCCTCGGTAGGGGGTGGGCCTGCACTACCATACAACCTGCCCACAATTGGTTGCACCACCTCTTCCAGTTCCTTCTTTTGGGCTTTGAATTCCTCGATATCACTATCTTGGTGACTCTCTAGCCACTCAATCTTTTCCTCTACAGCCTTCTCTATTGTTTCTTTGTCTTCAGATGACAACTTGCCACCGAGCTTCTCCTTATCTCCAATCTGGTTTTTCAGTGAGTAGGCATAACTTTCCAGCTCATTCCTAGCATCGATCCGCTCTTTCAGCTTTTGGTCTTCCTCAGCAAACTTCTCTGCATCATTGACCATCCTCTCAATTTCTTCTGGAGTAAGACGATTCTGGTCATTGGTGATAGTGATCTTATTTTTGTTGCCTGTGCCCTTGTCCTCAGCCGTAACACGAAGAATTCCATTCACATCTATTTCAAAGGTAACTTCAATCTGAGGGACGCCACGGGGAGCAGGAGGGATTCCAGTCAGATCGAAAGTTCCCAAGAGATGATTGTCCTTTGTAAGAGGACGCTCTCCTAGGGGGGGGGTGGAATTTCATTTCACATGAAATCACTCAGATTATACTCTGATAATCATGCAAGTACAAGGTTATTTTTTAAAAGGCCTCTCACTTGTGTTTCTATTAATAATCAACAGCTAGTGATACTCAAAGCATGTTAAGGAACCTCACAAATGTGGAAACATGCATTGCAAAATTAAGCCGTGTTGGATTCACCTTTTACTCTTTAATGCCCAGAAGACAAAATACTCTGAAAGTTTCCAAGCCAAATGATGTCGGTCGGCCACTTACCTTCATAAACCTTAATTGTCACAGTTGGCTGGTTATCTGAAGCTGTGGAGAAGATCTGTGATTTCTTGGTGGGGACAACAGTGTTCCTTGGGATAAGTTTGGTCATTACTCCACCAACAGTCTCAATGCCCAAGGTCAGAGGACACACATCAAGCAGCACCAGATCCCCTAAGAATGAAAAGGAGGTTTTAAGTGATGAAGCATCACCATAATTTATCTAGCTGTAGTGACAAACTTGACAGCCAGCAAAGACAAAGATCTTCCATTCCAAACAGTTATGAGGCTGACTGGAAGCTTTTCACTTGTACACGCTACTCTGCCCAACACCTCATGCAGCATTTAAGTCACTCAGACTTACCAGTATCTTGATCCCCAGAGAGTACGCCAGCCTGCACAGCAGCACCATAAGCTACAGCTTCATCAGGGTTGATTCCACGAGAGGGTTCCTTGCCATTGAAAAATTCTTTCACAAGCTGCTGTATTTTGGGGATGCGAGTAGAGCCACCAACAAGCACAATTTCATCAATGTCAGACTTCTTTAGGTCTGCATCCTCTAGGACTTTCTGGACAGGTTTCATGGTGGAACGGAAGAGATCCTACAAGCAGAATTTAAAATCCCTTAATTGATGTGGAAAGGCAATCACAGAACAAGGCCACAAGATGATACAGTCACCAAATTATCAGATACATCCTGCCAAGATGTGTGATGCTATTTGAGATCAGATGGGCCTACTCGTAACATCTCATTTGTCTTTAACAGGAGAATCCACAAAGATCAGTCACTGCTATCTTTTAGAGGACAAGCAATTTTGACTCAAGCCATTAGGGAACCAATTTATTCTCTGCTGTTGGTACAGTTTGACCAGCATAGTGTCTTGGGAGTGGGATAACATTTCACACAGGAGGGCACCACTTTATTTTCCCCATGACACGCATGTACTACATGTTACTATAATTGGCCCAGTATACCTGAAGGAGCGTCTCCACCCCCATCATTCTGCCCGGACGCTGAGGTCCAGCGCTGAGGGCCTTCTGGCGGTTCCCTCATTGTGAGAAGCCAAGCTACAGGGAACCAGGCAGAGGGTCTTCTCGGTAGTGGCGCCCACCCTGTGGGACACCCTCCCATCAGATGTCAAAGAGATAAACAACTACCTAACATTTAGAAGACATCTAAACTTCCCTGTTCAGGGAAGTTTTTAAGGTGCGACATTTGAATGTATTTTTAATCTTTGTTGGAAGCCGCCCAGAGTGGCTGGGGAAACCCAGCCAGATGGGTGGGGTACAAATAATAAATTAATTATTATTAATTATTATTACATCTCTCCCACTTTTATGTTTTGTGTACAGCAATTACTGCAATTACCCATTTTAAAATTCAAGATACCTACCATGTTCAGTTCTTCAAATTTTGCTCTTGTCAAGGTTTCAGAGAAGTCTTCTCCTTCAAAGAAAGATTCAATCTCAATTCTAGATTGGTGTTGAGAAGAAAGCGCTCTTTTGGCTTTTTCAACTTCTCGACGAAGCTTCTGAACAGCTCTGTTGTCCTTCCGAACATCCTTTCCAGTTTTCTTCTTGTAGAGCTTGATGAAATGTTCCATTACACGCTGGTCAAAGTCTTCCCCACCCAGGTGAGTGTCTCCATTGGTTGCCACAACTTCAAAGACACCATTATCAATTGTGAGGAGGGAGACATCAAAAGTTCCACCACCCAAGTCAAAGACAAGGATGTTCTTCTCGCCCTCCCTCTTGTCTAGGCCATAAGCAATAGCAGCAGCAGTCCTGTAAGAGCAACTCGTTAGTTTGGTAAATGTGAGAAAAGCCCACATAAATCCCAAATACTGGCAGAAGACTATTAAAACCCTACTTACGGCTCATTGATTATTCTCATGACATTCAGCCCTGCAATAGTACCAGCATCCTTTGTAGCCTGACGCTGGGCATCGTTGAAGTAAGCTGGCACAGTGACAACAGCATGTGTGACCTGGAGAAGAATGAGAATAATTTGGATTGCTGTTTCCAAATTAACATCTAATACAGTTTTTTGGGGGGAGGGGGAGGGATCCCGATTGTCTAGAATGCACCTTTCAAGACTACGTAGAGTGGATTGCCTGTTGCCCTCTAGATGCTGCTGGGCTCTCATCAGCCCCATCCAGCATTGTCAACTGTCAGGGATATTGGAAATTGGAATTCAAACAGATCCAGAAGGCTACAGATTGGCTGCCTCAGCTTGGAGAACAGTTCTACCACCCCCATCCATTTTATGTCCCAGGGAACCCAGAAGACATGGACTCCTCATGTACAAGCAGCCAGGCCTGTTAGGAGGCATTAAAGCTCAGCGGTAGAACACTTAAACTGCATACAGAATAGTACATGTTCAATCCAGTTTAGAATTATCTCTAGATCAGAAAGGCATCTGAGACCTGCTGCTAACTAGAGTAAGCAGTAAAGGATTAGACCAACCACTGGCCAGTCTCCATACATGGTAGATTCACGAAAGCTCCCCTCAGTGCCTATTCTTTTTGCTTGTGTGCTTCAGCTGAAATAACATCTTACCTTCTTTCCCAAGTAGGCCTCAGCAGTCTCCTTCATTTTAGTCAGAACCATTGCTGAAATTTCTTCTGGGGCAAAGGTCTTCATTTGGCCACCTCCAATATCAACCTGAATATGGGGCTTGGACTTCTTTTCAATGACCTGTAAAGACAGGTACAAGTGGACATGGTTAAAAACCAAAAGCACCACATCTACAATATTAATCTTGTGGTGGACTTAAAGAGGTTCCATTGAGGATGCAGCAGAACCAAACAACCTGCCCATCAGGTTGCCAGATGCAGAATAACTCATGCTTTGATGCTGGTATCTTGAGCAGAGTGAAAGCAGAGCCATAAATTGTGTGGACTGGAAAAACACTTCATACATAGCTTAGTAACCTAGTGTCTCTAGGAAAGTGCTAGGGCTGGGGACAGGCTGGGTTCAAATTTCACACCAAAAGCTGTTCAATGTACTTTATATATACAGTGGTACCCTCAGGTTAAGTACTTAATTCATTCCTGAGGTCTGTACTTAACCTGAAGCACCATTTTAGCTAATGGGGCCTCCTGCTGCCGCCAGAGCACGATTTCTGTTCTCATCCTGAAGCAAAGTTCTTAACCTGAAGCACTATTTCTGGGTTAGAAGAGTCTGTAACCTGAAGTGTATGTAACCTGAAGTGTATGTAACCCGAGGTACCACTGTACCATAACATAAAAGGCACAAAATGAGTACCTTGAAAGGTAGGTATTTTATATCCTGCTGCACAGAAGGATCATTCCATGTTCTACCAATGAGGCGCTTGGCATCAAATACAGTATTCTCAGGGTTTGAAGTCAGCTGGTTCTTTGCTGCATCACCTATAAGACGTTCCCCCTCTGGTGTGAAGGCCACATAGGAGGGTGTGATTCTGTTACCCTGGTCATTAGCAATTATCTCCACACGCCCATTCTTGAAAACACCAACACTGTAAAAGAGAATGGAAGTTACTTTTAAAAATATGTGTATTATTTAAAGGCTTCTTTAAATAGTAAAAGCAAAACTAAAGAAGTGCCATGGTCAGATCACTTCCTGGTGAAACTGGACTTCTCCGCGACCCTTCCCCTCTGCAGGGAGGTGGGACCGATTTGGATGGTCTGCCCCCACCACTTAATAGATCAAAATGGTTTCCAGAGAGTGGTAGAGGATGCTTTATCCCATGCTGATGGCCTTTCAGCCGATTCCCTGGTGGCCCGTTGGAATGTGGCGTTAACCAGGGCTATCAACTGTCTGGCTCCGAAGCGCACTCTCCGACTGCATGGAGCCTGGACAACCCCGTGGTTTTCCACGGATCTGAGGGCAATGAAACAATTGCTGCGACGGCTAGAGCGCCGGTGGCGTATAACTCATTCTGAAGCTGACTGGACATGGGTTAAAGCTCAATGTCGAGTCTACCAAGTGGTGGTAGCAATGGCGAAGAAGACTTTCTTCACCACCTCTATTGCATCTGCAGAAAACAGCAGCAGAAGGCTCTTTAAGGCGGTTCGCAATTTAGCAGAACCACCTGCTCCATCGGGGACCAGTACGGGCCACATGATCTCCTGCAATGATTTTGCAAAGTTTTTTGCAGATAAAGTCGCTCAGATTCGGGAAGAGGTAGACTCACAGCTGTCCATGGAGGTGCAGGTCAATTCTGTGTCCAGGGCAACTGTCTACCAGCTCCATCTGGTACACAGGCTGAGACCCCATCTGCCCGCAGACTGTCTCGCCAGAGTGGTACATGCTCTAGTTATCTCTCGCTTGGACTACTGCAATGTGCTCTACGTGGGGCTACTTTTGAAGGTGACCTGGAAACTACAACTAATCCAGAATGTGGCAGCTAGACTGGTGACTGGGAGCGGCCAAGACCACATAACACCGACCTTGAAAGACCTACATTGGCTCCCATTACATTTCCGAGCACAATTCAAAGTGTTGGTGCTGACCTTTAAACATCTAAATGGCCTCGGCCCAGTATACCTGAAGGAGCGTCTCCACCCCCATCGTTCTGCCTGGACGCTGAAGTCTAGCGCCAAGGGCCTTCTGGCGGTTCCCTCGCTGCAAGAAGCCAAGTTACAGGGAACCAGGCATAGGGCCTTCTCGGTAGTGGCCCCCGCCCTGTGAAACACCCGCCCACCAGATGTCAAAGAGAAAAACAATTACCAGACTTTTAGAAGACATCTGAAGGCAGCCCTGTTTAGGGAAGCTTTTAATGTTTAATAGATTATTGTATTTTAATATTATGTTGGAAGCCGCTCATTATTATATTATTATTCTGGGTGGTTCACAAAATATAATACACCTAAAATACAGTACATTAATATGCATTAACACAACCAAGGAAAAATGACCACCACCAACAAAAACAGAATTCACACAAAACCAACAGCAAACAGGAGAAAATCAAGCACATCAAGCAAAAAATCTGATCCCTATGATGAGGTGCAGCAAGCAAGCTAGTTGTATCCTCTGGGCAGCCTAATACTAATGTTTCTGGCCAGTACTCAAGCTTTTAGTTGTAAGACTACACTAAAACAAAATAGTTTGAGTTGAATAGATATTGTATTATTACCGTATTTTTCGCTCCATAGGACGCTCCTGACCAAAAGACGCACCAAGTTTTTAGAGCAGGAAAACAAGAAAAAAATTCTGACTCAAATGTTGTACTACACTATTTAAAACAGCAAAGTGTGTGGCTCCTTTCCACTTTGCTGCTTTAAAGCGAGCCACGGTATATAATGATGAGAATGGAAAAAGGACACATTCCATTATAATGTAACTGTTTTCATTATCACTGGGAAGTCAGTATTGGCAGCAGTCACAAAAACTAAAATTTGAGCATTTTACTGTTATTAATCAAGAATATTAATAGTCAGGGAGAGAAACCAGGGCTGTGCAAATGAGAAGTGCTTGGAGTATGGAGGAACAGCAAAAAGATCAAATGATTGTGCTCCAGTTCCTAAATCTCTGAAGTTTTCTCAAAACAGGCATGGTTGTTTTGAAAGGAAGATTCAAAATGGAGTGACTGAGCAAAGAACAGAGGAGGAAAAGAGGGCAGATAAATAGCTTCCATTCAATACCAAGAGAACACAATGTTTTTGGTTTAGTATAGGTGGACTGTACTTGTAAGAATTTGTATAATGAATTATAGAGTTGGAGTGGAATATCAGAGCCTCTTTTCAGCAGTAAAGATTAGCTACTAGGAACATGGTCCACACACACACACAGGATGTCTGGTTATAGCTGTGCAGTTTAAACTGTTCCTGAGCCAGATACCTGCTCAGTTTTAGCTGAAATTACTATTACTGGTTTGTGGAGATGCTTTGCATGTATTTATGACTATTTCCGCAAAACTGCTACTTGAAGAAATCCCCAAACTTACTATTTTAAAACTTCAAATGGAGCTCAGAATCCAGTTAGGCAATCCTTTGCAGTTGAATTAGGAGGCACTGAGAGACAGCAATTTGCTGCTCCCCACCCCCATCCTCCACCCCAGGAGCACACAGCCTTCCCTCTGCTTGCAAACCTTGTCGGGACTTCAGGGGAAAGCAAAGGCTGTAGGCAGAGCAGTGTGGCTCCTCCCCCCACCCCCAAAGAGCACCCCAGCAGCACACAGCCTTCCCTCTGCTTGCAAACCTTGTCCAGGCTTCAGGGGAAAGCAGAGGCTGCCGGCAGAGCCGCGTGGCTCCTCCCCCCACCCCCAAAGAGCAGCCCGGGAGCGCACAGCCTTCCTGCTGCTTGCAAACATTGCTGGGGCTTCAGGGGAAAGCGGAGGCTGCCGGCAGAGCACCGTGGCTCCTCCCCCCACCCCCAAACAGCAGCACAGGACAACAGCGATTTGGCTCCAGGGAACACACACATTCGCTCCATAAGACGCACAGACTTTTCCCCTTACTTTTTAGGAGGGAAAAAGTGCGTCCTATGGAGCGAAAAATGCGGTACTCCCTTGACTTGTACCAAGTGAATTAAAATAGTAATACAGTACAATTTGTTTGCATACACTAGTGCAGAATCTTGGCCATATTTTGGTGCAGTGGCCATAAGCTATTCAAGAGACCCAGAAGCCAGTCAATCAAATAGGCACCCTTCTTTTACTTACCAGGAATATGTGGTTCCCAGATCAATGCCAACCACAGTCCCCACATCCTCCTTTTTGTTGTCGTCATCAGCAGCAAATACACTGCCAATGAGCAACAGGCAGACAAGGGCATACTTCATTCTGCCCTTGTACCAAATATTCACAATCAGAGAGAGAGAAAACCCTGTAATAAGTAAAATCAACCATCAGTGGCAATACTATGAGCAAAAAGACAATACCATTATGCCCGTTTAATGGAAATGGGGGCAGATTTACAGAGTATTACTGGTCCCAAACATCCTTAGCAAAGGCTGGGAGGGCCAATCAGGACTAGAGGCTACCAAGACCCACAGCCTGCAAACATGCAGGCAGCTCAAAGAAAACACCCCACCCCAAATCCTATACAAAGGAGGCCCAGGAAACTTTTCTGTTCAAGGAAAAGGCAGCAAAGGGGTTAAGAAAATATGTAGCTCTCCTGATACTTAAACATGAATGTGAACCCCCACACACTGCTAAATTCTACAGGCATCCATTGAGAAAAATAATGTGGAAAGGCAGTATGTAAAAGCTGCAAAACCTAACATCAAAAAAAAAGGCTACCAACCTCTTAACTTTCAGACAACCCCAACATTAAAGGCAAAGAGTAAGTATGTAATCCAGTGCCAGAGATAGGCTGCTCCCCCTCCCATTTTTTTGGTATATGGAGTCACTGTAAAATGAGTAGCCTCAAATCAAATAATTAACGTTGTTCACTGCAACCACAGCTGTTTTGCCTTCACCATTCTCATAAGGTGAAGTGGGAGAAGGGAGTAGTCGCTGTCCCCATCACCAGAAACCCAGCTATTACCATTTACCCCAAACCGGTAAAGGTTATCAATATACAAAACCAACACCATATAGAAACATCTAGCAAGTTCTGCTTTTTGCAAAAAATCACCTCTCCCAGGTAAGGAGCAAGGGGGAACGAAAAAGAATACCCCACACAAACATCTGCTCCTATTCTGCGATATAAACCCCTTTTATTCATGAATGCATACCAAATACTGTAATCACTGCAATCGCCACCCAACCACCACCACCAAGGGAGAATATGGATCTGGCAGGAAATGCGAATAAAAATGGCGCGCGCTTTGGACCAAGAGCCGCAATAGGATTTTTCTCAATGGGAACCTGGGTAAATGAGAACGAAGTGGCATTATGAGGGCAAGGGGGACCCCGCAAGGCCCGATAGATTTGGAGAAGCCGCCCTCCCCTTCTCGTTAGGCCCCGGCCCCCGCCTCTTCCTCCGCTCAAGCACTAGGCCACCCCAAGCCTTACCTGTATTAGGTAACAGGACCTCGCGGTCACCTCACGCACTATCCGACAAACGCAACAAAACGAATTGTAATTTTCTCACTTAAAGCTCACCGGTTTGGCCCATATGTCCCCCTCGGCTCTTATATACCTTCCCGTGGCCTTGCGTGCAGTCCCACTATTGGCCCATTTTCTCTCGCTGGAGCCTCCCGATTGGTCGCTTGCCACTAAGCTGGCCGGAGCCGATAGGTCCGCTCCGTTCCTGACGTTAGGCCCCGTCGCGCACCGCTCCGTCGGCCTTGGTTGTGTCGCTTTCCTTCCCTTCCCCTCCCCTTCTCTTTCCTCTCGGCCGTCCTCGAGCCTCATTGGGCCGTCCTACCGGTGTCGCGGTCCAATCAAGGGCTGCTGCATGAGCCAAGCGGAACGAGCTCATTAGCTGGAATTGGGCGTCTTGTTGAAAAATCTCTAGGCAGGGAGTGTTGGCACTTTCTGAAAGTTTCTATGGTTACGAGGCCTAGCTGCCTGTTATAGGCGGTGGCAGAAGAAGGAACAGGTTGCTGTGACTATGGCTGCCACAATGTCTCCGTAGGCAGTACTGAAGGCTGCTTTGCACCCTCCAGAAAACAAAACAAAAACCCACCCCCAACGACTGCAATACACAGACATTTCACGCACCCTTTAAACTCCAAGGGAAAAAAAAAGCGGAACATAAAACCCTTTCTCTTAACTCACCGGCCGGTTTCTGACAGAACGGACGCGTCAACCACTCAGTCGGACCCAGAAACACAGTCACCACCGGCTGGCAGAAGTGACGTGACAGAAAGCGACTAGGGACGCATGCGCAAAGAGAGGTGCTTTTGTTTTGTTGTTTAGTCGTGTCCGACTCTTCGTGACCCCATGGACCAGAGCACGCCAGGCACTTCTGTCTTCCACTGCCTCCCGCAGTTTGGTCAGACTCATGTTTGTAGCTTCGAAAACACTGTCCAACCATCTCATCCTCTGTCGTCCCCTTCTTGTGCCCTCCATCTTTCCCAACATCAGGGTCTTTTCCAGGGAGTCTTCTCTTCTCATGTGGTGGCCAAAGTATTGGAGCCTCAGCTTCAGGATCTGTCCTTCCAGTGAGCACTCAGGGCTGATTTCCTTCAGAATGGAGAGGTTTGATCTTCTTGCAGTCCATGGGACTCTCAAGAGTCTCCTCCAGCACCATAATTCAAAAGCATCAATTCTTCGGCGATCAGCCTTCTTTATGGTCCAGCTCTCACTTCCATACATCACTACTGGGAAAACCATAGCTTTAACTATACGGACCTTTGTTGGTAAGGTGATGTCTCTACTTTTTAAGATGCTGTCTAGGTTTGCCATCGCCTTTCTCCCAAGGAGCAGGCGCCTTTTAATTTCGTGACTGCTGTCGCCATCTGCAGTGATCATGGAGCCCAAGAAGGTAAAATCTCTCACTGCCTCCATTTCTTCCCCTTCTATTTGCCAGGAGGTGATGGGCCCAGTGGGCATGATCTTCATTTTTTTGATGTTGAGCTTCAGACCATATTTTGCGCTCTCCTCTTTCACCCTCATTAAAAGGTTCTTTAATTCCTCCTCACTTTCTGCCATCAAGGTTGTGTCATCTGCATATCTGAGGTTGTTGATATTTCTTCCGGCGATCTTAATTCCGGCTTGGGATTCATCCAGCCCAGCCTTTCGCATGATGAATTCTGCATATAAGTTAAATAAGCAGGGAGACAATATACAGCCTTGCCATACTCCTTTCCCAATTTTGAACCAGTCAGTTGTTCTATATCCAGTTCTAACTGTAGCTTCTTGTCCCACATAGAGATTTCTCAGGAGACAGATGAGGTGATCAGGCACTCCCATTTCTTTAAGAACTTGCCATAGTTTGCTGTGGTCGACACAGTCAAAGGCTTTTGCATAGTCAATGAAGCAGAAGTAGATGTCTTTCTGGAACTCTCTAGCTTTCTCCATAATCCAGCACATGTTTGCAATTTGGTCTCTGGTTCCTCTGCCCCTTTGAAATCCAGCTTGCACTTCTGGGAGTTCTCGGTCCACATACTGCTTAAGCCTTCCTTGTAGAATTTTAAGCATAACCTTGCTAGCGTGTGAAATGAGTGCAATTGTGCGGTAGTTGGAGCATTTTTTTGAACTGCCCTTCTTTGGGATTGGGATGTAGACTGATCTTCTCCAATCCTCTGGCCACTGCTGAGTTTTCCAAATTTGCTAGCATATTGAGTGTAGCACCTTAACAGCATCATCTTTTAAACTTTTAAATAGTTCAGCTGGAATATCATCACTTCCACTGGCCTTGTATTTTTATAAAGGATATTTTCTTCAGTCAAAGGTGCTCTTTAAATGTCCACATTTCATATAAACAGGGTGTGTTTTATAATCTGATGCTTTATGCATCTGCCTTCAGCTGTTCAGTTGCAGAAATGCAAGCTCCAGAGCTGGGTTTTAGCAACCTCATCAGGATCTCAGGCACTCATCAACTTGATTTCCATCTCCTTTTGCTGGCTGAGCTGCTTTTTATAGATCAGCAGTTGCAAAAGTCTCGTGTCTCCTTCCCCTCTCCCACCACCACCTCCAAGCTTTCTAAAATGCCTCTTTTGTGCTGGTTCATGGGATGTTTTGCCTTACATATTAATCTTCTATTCAGTGGCAGAGTCAATTTGCCTGCTTTAAAAAAAACCAGAAGGGGCGTTTCTTATGAAACCATTGGCAAAGATCCATAGCCATACTTGTTACAATTGCTCACCAGAAGATCCTTGCAGATGGATAATTATATATTTTGTTACAGATAGGTAGCCGTGTTGGTCTGCCATAGTCAAAATAAAAAAATTCCTTCCTGTAGCACCTTAAAGACCAACTAAGTTAGTTCTTGGTATAAGCTTTCGTGTGTATCTGAAGAAGTGTGCATGCACACGAAAGCTTATACCAAGAACTAACTTAGTTGGTCTTTAAGGTGCTACAGGAAGGAATTTTTTTATTTTTATATATTTTGTGATTTTGTGTTCTAGTTTTGTTCTGTGAGCTGCCCTGAAACCTCTGGGGATAGGGTGGAATATAAATAAAATAAAATAAATAAATAACAAAACATTTCTCTCATAACACCAGAACTCTTACTCATGCAGCACATAGTTAAACCTGTGGAGCTCACTGCCACAGGAGGCAGTGATGGCCACCAACTTGGAGAGCTTCCAACTTCTCCTGATTGAAGTGCAGAGAGTTTGAGGACCAGGACATTTGCAGGGAAACAAAAATGCTGGTGTATAAAGCTGTTGTACTACCAACCTTACTGTATGCTTGTGAAACATGGACCACTTATAAATGCCATCTCCAACTCCTTGAAAGATTCCATCAACAGTGTGTCTGAAAAAAATTACATCTCACTTGGGAAGACAGGCGAATTAATTCCAGTGTACTGGAAGAAGCAAAGATCACCAGTGCCGAAGCAATGATTCTTCAACATCAACTTCGTTGGAATGGTCATGTTGTGTGGATGCCTGATTATTGTCTTCCAAAGCAACTACTCTATTCTGAATTTAAAAATAGAAAGCATAATACTGGTGCTCAACAAAAGAGGTTTAAAGACTCTCTCAAGGCAAATCTTAAAAAAGTTGTATAAACACCAACAACTGGGAAACACTGGCCTGCGAGCGCTCCAGTTGGGGAACAGCATTTACCAAAGGTGTCATAGTCTTTGAAGATGCTCAAACTCAGCATAAAAGGGAGAAACGTGCTAAGAGGAAGGAACATTTGGCAAATCCTCACCGTGATAAACTCCAGCCTGGAAAACTATGTCCCCACTGTGGAAGGACATGTGGGTCCAGAATTGGCCTCCATAGTCACTTACGGACTCACTGTTAAGACCGTATTCATGGAAGAATCTTACTTGGCTACGAGTGATCACCAAAGAAGAAGAAGGTGGGGACCCCAGGACTATGTCAGAGACAATGTGCTGGGGAGGAGTCTCAAGGAAGAGTTCTCAACCAAGCATCTCTTTTTCTTTTATTTATTTTTTTAAAAAATCTTATTTATTGATTTTTTTACAAAAAAACTTTTAAAATGTTAACATAAAGTGTAAGTTACGGTACTTTATGCATTTTCTTCCTGTCCTCCCCTTCCATGGTTTCCATATTTACCCTTTTTCAATAAAAAAAAATTGATGAAAGAATTCCAAATAATAATAATAATAATAATAGTAATAATAATAATTTATTTATATCCCACCCTCCCCAGCCGAAGCCGGGCTCAGAGCAGCTAACAACAATAAAAGTAACACAGTTTACATAAAATCACAATCAATTCATTGAAATGCATTCTAAAATCAATTCATTCTAAAATCAATTCAAAATCAAATTAATGGCAACCATTGGGCTAGAGTTCTGTGAGGATTACCGAAGGAGGGGGTCAGACTGTGCTTTGGCCAAAGGCCTGATGGAACAGCTCTGTCTTGCAGGCCCTGCGGAAAGATGTCAAAGCCCCAGGGCCCTGGTCACTTGTGACACAGCGTTCCACCAGATCGGGGCCACGGTCGAAAAATCCCTGGCTCTGGTTGAGGCCAGCCTAACTTCCCTGTGGCCTGGGATCTCTGAGATGTTTTTATTTGAAGACCGTAAGGTCCTCCGTAGGACATACCAGGAGAGCCGGTCCCATAGGTATGAGGGTCCTAGGCAGTATAGGACTTTAAAGGTTAAAACCAGTACCTTGAACCTGATCCTGTACTCCACCAGGAGCCACTGCAGCCGGTATAGCACCAGGTGAATGTAAGGAGTCTCGCCGCAGCATTCTGCACCCGCCGGAGTTTCTGGGTCAGTCTCAAGGGCAGCCCCACATAGAGTGAGTTACAATAATCAAGTCTGAAGGTGACCGTCGCATGGATCACAGTGGCTAGGTCAGGTCAAGAGAGGTAAGGAGCCAACTGCTTAGCTTGGCGGAGATGGAAAAATGCCGCCTTTGTTATAGCTGCAATCTGCACCTCCATGGAAAGGGAGGTGTCGAAGATTACACCCAAACTCTTAACGGACGGTGCTGGGACAAATTGTGCCCCCGCAAGAGATGGGAGTTGCCCCCCCATCCCATATCATCCCAACCCAGCCAAAGGACCTCTATCTTCGAAGGATTTAACGTCAACCGGCTCCCATGTAACCATCCAGACACAGCTTCCCAACATCTGATCAATGTGTCTGAGGCCGAGTCAGGATGGCTGTCCATCAACAGATAGAGTTGGGTGTCATCAGCATACTGATGACAGCCCAAACCAAAACTCCAGACAAGCTGGGCGAGGGGGCGCATAAAGATGTTGAAAAGCATTGGGGAGAGTATCACACCCTCCACACACCAAGGAGTGGCGCGATGACAGTTCCCCCCAAGCGCTACCCTCTGTCCCCGACCAGAGAGAAACGAGCGCAGCCATTGAAGGACTGTGCCCTGGATCTCCACGTTGGTGAGGCGGTGGTCCAGGAGTTCGTGGTCGACCATGTCGAAGGCTGCTGACAGGTCTAAAAGAATCAGCAGCCCCGACCCGCCTCGATCCAGCTGCCTGCGGAGATCATCTGTTAGAGCGACCAGAGCCATCTCAGTCCCATGACCAGAGCGGAAGCCGGATTGGAATGGATCCAGAGCCGATGTTTCATCCAGTAACCCACCAAGCTGTTCAGCAACCGCTCTCTCAATCACCCAAGATTCGAAACCGGGCGGTAATTGGATAGATCTAAAGGATCTAATGATGTTTTCTTTAAGAGCGGGCGCACCACTGCCTCCTTCAATTCCCCTGGGAATGTCCCGGTGCCAAGGGACCAATTGATGATATCCCCTAGGGGGCCCCGCACCTTGTCTGGACACGCTCTAATCAGCTAAGACGGGCACAGGTCAAGAGGACAGGTGATGGGCTTTCCAGCTTGGAGGAGTCTGTCCACATCGGCTGGGGATATCCAGTCAAAGTGGTCCAATACTGGACCCGAGGACAGTCGAGGGGCCTCCAGTTCCATTATTGTATCCAAATTGGCAGGGAGGTCATGGCAGAGCAACAGGACCTTCTCCGTAAAAAAGCTCACAAATGACTCACAGCTGTGTGTCAAATTGTTATTTAAATTTGGCTGTCCCTCAAGGGACATTAAAGACCTAATTATACTAAAAAGCTGCGCCGGGCGAGAGCTAGCAGATGCAATGGAGGCCGAGAAGTAAGACTTCTTAGCGGCCTTCACTGCCATCTCATAGGTTTTCATAAAAAATGTATAAGATGTTCTTGAAGCTCCGTCGCAGGCACCCTGCCATACTCGCTCTAGCCATCTGAGGTCCCGCTTCATTTTCCGGAGCTCCTCGGTAAACCAGGGAGCCCGGTTTCTGCGGGGTCGCAGAGGGCGCTTAGATGCGACCGCTGCTGCTGCCACTCTGAGTTCTGGGGAAGGCCGCTCCCTCCTGCAGGCCCACTCCACCAGGCCCAGGGGGCGGGGCCCAGACTCACCTCCGCCACAGTAAATAAAGGAACTGGAGGCCCCTCGACTGTCCTCGGGTCCAGACGAGGTGCGGGCCCCCCTGGGGGATATGATCAATTTGTCCCTTGGCACCGGGACATTCCCAGGGGAATTGAAGGAGGCAGTGGTGCGCCCGCTCTTAAAGAAAACATCATTAGATCCTTTAGATCTATCCAATTACCGCCCGGTTTCGAACCTTCCATTCCTGGGTAAGGTGATTGAGAGAGCGGTTGCTGAACAGCTTGGTGGGTTTCTGGATGAAACATCGGCCCTGGATCCATTCCAGTCCGGCTTCCGCGCTGGTCATGGGACCGAGACGGCTCTGGTCTCCCTAACAGATGATCTCCGTAGGCAGCTGGATCGAGGCGGGTCGGGGCTGCTGATTCTTCTAGATCTGTCAGCAGCTTTTGACATGGTCGACCATGAACTCCTGGACCACCGCCTTGCCGACATGGAGATCCAGAGCTCAGTCCTTCAATGGCTGTGCTCGTTTCTCTCTGGTCGGGGACAGAGAGTGGTGCTTGGGGGGGAACTGTCATCGCGCCACTCCTTGGTGTGTGGAATGCCTCAGGGTGCAATACTCTCCCCAATGCTTTTCAACATCTTTATGCGCCCCCTTGCCCAGCTTGCCTGGAGTTTTGGTTTGGGCTGCCATCAGTATGCTGATGACACTCAACTCTATCTGTTGATGGATGGCCACCCTGACTCGGCCCCAGACACACTGATCAGATGTTTGGAAGCTGTGGCTGGATGGTTACGTGGGAGCCGGTTGAAGTTAAATCCTTCGAAGACAGAGGTCCTTTGGCTGGGAAGGGACGATATGGGATTGGGGGGGCAACTCCCATCTCTTGCGGGGGTGCAATTAGTGCAAGCACCGTCCGTTAAGAGTGTAATCTTCAACACCTCCCTTTCCATGGAGGTGCAGATTGCAGCTACAACAAAGGCGGCATTTTTTCATCTCTGCCAAGCTAAGCAGTTGGCTCCTTACCTCTCTCGCCCTGACCTAGCCACTGTGATCCACGCGACGGTCACCTCCAGACTGGATTATTGTAACTCGCTCTACTTGGGGCTGCCCTTGAGACTGACCCAGAAACTCCAGCGGGTGCAGAATGCCGCAGCGAGACTCCTTACGGGGTCCTCGCTGCAAGATCACATTCACCCAGTGCTATACCAGCTGCACTGGCTCCCAGTGGGGTACAGGATCAGGTTTAAGGTGCTGGTTTTAACCTTTAAAGCCCTATACGGCCTAGGACCCTCGTACCTACGGGACCGCCTCTCCTGGTATGTCCCACAGAGGAACTTATGGTCTTCAAATAAAAACATCTTGAAGGTCCCAAGCCACAGAGAGGTTAGGCTGGCCTCAACTAGAGCCAGGGCTTTTTCGTCTGTGGCTCCAATCTGGTGGAACGCTGTGCCACAAGAAACTAGGGCCCTGCGGGACTTGGCATCTTTCCGCAGGGCCTGCAAGACGGAGCTGTTCTGCCAGGCCTTTGGTCAGGGTTCAGTCTGACTCCCTCTCCCCTTTCATAAGAACTTGCATGAAAGTGGCCTCCCAATTTTTCTCACAGGCCCATATAAGTTCAGCACAAACAGTTGGGCCTGGTGAGCATTTAAGGTCCCCAACCCTAATCTGCGGGGTGCCATCCGATTGGATTTTATTCTGATCCTGATCTGATTTGAGGATGTATTTTAACTGATTGTCTGATTTTATGTTAATGTATTATAGATTTGATGTTAGCCGCTCTGAGCCTGGCTTTGGCTGGGGAGGGCAGGATATAAATAAAATTTTATTATTATTATTATTATTATTATTGATGGTCACCAAGAGCCGAGTATTCCAGCCCTCAACAAGCTCAGTCAATGAGTCGTCAGGGGGAGCAAGGTCCCGCAAGGCTTGAGGGAATCTATCAGGGTCCATCAGCCTCTGCGGGCGAGCCCAAATTGGCTCGCCACCTAAGCAGGGTGGGGGTGGAAAGTCAATCCTGGCTTTCAGAGTGTAGTGATCAGACCATGGCACCTTCATCGAAGGGAACATGATCACATCTATGCCTGCGCCAAAGATCAAATCTAGTGTGTGGCCTGCTTGATGTGTGGGGCCTGAAACAAACTGGGAGAACTCTAATGTCGCCGTGGAAGACACCAGGTCCAGAGCCTGTGAGGAGGGAGTGGCATCAGCATGGATGTTGAAGTCCCCCAATACCAATAGGTTAGGGAACTCCAAGGCCCAGCTGGCCACTGCCTCCAGTAGGCCTGACAGGGCAGCTGCTGGTGCGCTAGGTGACCTGTACACCAGCCAGACAGCCAAGTTCTCCTCGGAGCCCCACACTAGGCCAACACATCCAATGCCGGGGATCAATGGCAATGGCAGAGCCCTGAAAAAACAATCTTCCCAGATTAATAATGCCACCCCTCCCCCCCAGCCCACGGTCTGCGACTAGTGGAGGATGGAGAAACCCGGGGGCACCATCTCTCGTAAGGTAACTGTTTCCCCTTCGCGCACCCAGGTCTCCATCACACAAGCCAGGTCGACCCCCTGCGAGGTAAAGAAATCTTGCAGGGTGGCAGTTTTGTTGCCTATAGACCTGGCGTTACACACCATAAAAAAATTAAGTGATACCAAGGAAAACGGTGGGAGTGAGGGGGGAAAGAACAATGATGCATATAAAAAAGAAATAAAACGATATTTAAAAATGTAATATAATATACTCTCATACATTCTTACATAAATTGATAAAGTGTTATTTATCCCTGAATGCGGCATATTTCACCAATACTATTCAATATATCCATTTTAACCTCTCTTTTTAAAGCCTGATAGTACCCTCTCTAAGATCAAGGAGTTCCTTGTATGTGCCCCAGTTCTTGTTCACATTTAATTTCTTGACTAGCCCTGCTTCAATGGGGGATCATGAGGACTTTCTTTCTAGGACATTTTGTGGAGTTTGGAACTGACAGGGTTAAAACTCCATGGTGTCCTGTATCTGGGAGGAGCTTGACGCAGGGAAGTGCGTCACAGTCTGTGTGTGTTCAGAGAAGTGCTTTCGATTCTGACTGAGACTGAGAGAGAGACGCAGCTAAGGCTGCAGAGAGACAGTGTGTGCTTTTGGAGAGCACAGAGATGCCGGAATGTTCTGATGGATTTATTGCTTTGTAAATAAACGCTTCTAGAGATAAGAACCGATCTGTCTTTGGACTTGATTTATCCCTCATCTCACACGGATGCAGGACCGCTGCTACTCTGCTATTCCTGCCAGGTCAGCTCCCGAACAGAGCTGCACAGGGGAAGCGCTGACTGGACGGCAGGATTAATTTCCCCAGAGGTTATGGAAGTTCCGTGTTTCCTGACATGTGTGAGGAGGGAGGAAGACTGCCAGCTTTGAGCTCCTGCCAGGATGGGCAGTGGGAGAGGCTGCTGGAGAGCGGAGCCAAGAGCCAAGAGTAAACGGCTGCTTCAGAAGTCCAGCTAGCTGGCAATCGCGTGAGTACGCTTAAGCCCCGGGGGGAGGAAGATGGCTGCTCAGGCACAGCAAGGCCATGAGAGCTACCCCGGTGAAAGGCTGCATGGGGCCAATTGGGAAGCCTGGAGTACACGCATGTACTACTGGCTGGCAGAAAGGAAGCTTTGGGACTGTACCCAGACCGATCCAGTATTTGCCCAGTCCAGTGAGAAGTCTGCAGAAGCAGACGTGGCTGCTGCTCTGGAGAGAGAGCAAAGGGTGCTAGCCATTTTAAGGGCCAGCGTTGATGCTTGGCTGTTGCCAAGGCTGCAAGGAAGTAAGCCCTGGGTCGCGTGGCAGGCACTGAAGATGGCTTGTCAAGCCGAAGTGGGAGCCAGACCAGAGGGGGCTGAGAGTTGCCCAGAGAAAGCATCAAGCCCAGAGGGGGCTGGAGCTGTTTTGGGAAGCTGTTTCCATGCTTCAACACGTCTGTGTGATGGTGCTGGAGAGAGGCTGAGAGCTAAGCAGGCATGTCAACAATCCTACCGTTAAGGATTGGAAAGCTCTGAAACGCATAGCACGCTATTTGAAAGGCACTATGCATTACAGACTGAGATTTAACAATCAGAAGTCTTGCGGTCTTGAGATATTTGCTGATGCGAGTTTTGGAAGTGACACTACAAATAGGAAAAGCACGTCTGGAGTTTGCTACATGTACAATCAGGGCCTATTTGATTGGTCGTGCAAGAAGCAAACAACAGTAAGCTTAAGTTCTTGTGAAGCTAAACTGAATGCACTGTCTTATTCACTTGTGGATTGTGAATGGTTGTTACAATTGTGTAAAGACATGAGAATTCCTGTAAAGTGTCCAATCCAGGTTTATCAGGACAACAAAGCATGTTTGGCTTTGCTGAGTTCTGAAGGTTGTAAGCAAAGCACGAAGCACTTGCAATTGAAGCTGCAACATGCTAGAGAATGTGTTCAGAAAGGACTCGTAACAGTGTCCTACATGCCAGGTAATGAAATTCCTGCTGATTTATTTATGAATGGACCAAAGTTCATCATGTACATCAAATCCAATTGGTCTACTCTGAAGAGAACTAAAACTGGAGACAATCCGAAGCCTTGACATCAGCCACAGAATATTTAAGGTAAATGATTACTCAGAGTACATAGTAGCGGTGAGGTCCAAATTCCAAAGGATGCATGTTGGGGAACCCCCACTGGGGTTGCCGTCTAAATTGGGGAGGGTGGATGCTATGTATTCAGTGGTCTGTGTTTGCCTGAGCTTGAGTCTGGACTAAGGATTCTGAGCTCCTGTGTTCTGATTCGATACATGATGTCCAATCACAGAACATTTCAGGATTTGGGCCTCTGCCATTGGCCCTTGAACTCTGAGTTGTGAGTCACAGTTTGGAAGTTTAAACAGCCAATCATGTTGGGAGTGGGAATGGCCAAAGCTTTCAGAAATGTATATAAGCAGTTGCTTTGCCCCTGTTTCGCTGTTATGTAGTTCAAGAAAGGTTCTTGCTGGTATCACCATGTCTTGCCTCGTGGGAACTCACCTACACTTCACTGGTGACGAAGGTGGGATGTAAGGCTAGGTATGCATCCCTGGCTAGCTTCCACAAGCTGAAACCACTGCTGGAAAACTGTTGCCTCAGCTGAGCTGAAATCACTGACTGCAGCCACAAGGCAGATCACACAGATCTGTCATGGCCACCCAGGGCCACATTGAGGAATTTGACACCACGGTTCCAGGGAAACGGGACTCCTGTGCCACCCGGCTTGAGTTCTTCCTCGCAACCAATAACGTGACTGACTCCAAACTGAAGCGGGCTATGCTGTTCAGTGTGTGGGGGCCTGCTACGTTCAAAATTGCCCAGGCTCCAGTGGCCCCAGCCAAACTGAGCAATACAATGTTCAATGCAATAATGCTGAAGCTGAGGACCCACTTCGCTCCCCAGTCATCAGAGATTGCCTGCCAGCATGCCTTCTACAAATAAGACCAGGCCTCAGGTGAATCCATTGCTGCCTTTGTTGCGGCTTTGTGGCAGACTTCCTGCCACTGCAACTTCAGCGACTGCCATTCGCCCTGAAACCCAAGGCTGATGCAGAGCTAGGTCACCTCATCAAACAAGAGGTCTTGACCCAGTCCTGTATGTTCAGTGGGAGACCCCAATTGTCACTCCCCTTAAGGCAAACGGGGATGTGAGGATCTGCGCTGACTACAAGTGCACCCTCAACAAGACCCTGCAGCAGCATGCGTATCCTGCTCCAGTTGTGAGTCATCTCCTTGTATCGCTGGCCGGCGGAAAAGTCTTTGCAAAGCTCGACTTGGCCCAGGCATAGCAACAACTTCTGGTCATTGAGGCTACCTCTGAGGCACAGACAATCGTGACCCACCGCAGGGCTTTCCGTGTCAAGACACTACAGTTTGGTGTCAGTGTGGCCCCAGACCTCTTCCAAAACCTCATAGAAGACGTCCTGAAAGACCTCCTGGGCATCATTCCTTATTTTGATGCCGTCCTCATCACAGGGGAGTCCGAGGCAGAACTTGCAGCCCGTCTTCGAGAAGTCCTGTGCCATTTCCAAGATGCCAGCCTTAAGGTGAAGAAAGAAAAATGCCAGCTGGGGGTGCCCAAGGTTGAGTTCCTTGGGTTCCTGATTGATGCTGACAGCATCCACCCCACACTGACAAAGGTCAAGGCCATCCAAAGTGCTGCACCACCACGCTCGAAACAAGAGCTGCAGTCTTTCCTGGGCCTGCTGATCTACTACCACTCCTTTCTTCCCCATAAGGCAGCAATAGCGGAGCCCCTGCACCGGCTATTGGACAAGAAAGCCCCTTGGAACTGGGGCCATGCTCAGGATGCTGCTTTCAATGCTGTCAAACACCTGCTCTCCTCTGACAGCATCTTTACCCATTCTGATGAGACCAAGCCCGTTGTGCTTGCCTCTATTACTTCCCCGTATGGAATCAGCATGGTCCTCAGCCACCAGTTGCTGGATGGGCGGGAGGCCCCCATTGCATTTTACTCCAGGACCTTGTCATCTATGGAACACATTTTTGCCCAGATTGACTACATCTACAGCCGCCACTTCATGATCGTGACTGACTACAAACCTCTGCTGGGCCTTTTTGCTCCTGATCGGCAGACATCCCAGATCCAGTCCCCAAGGATGCTAAGGTGGTCCATCTTTCTCAATGCATATGACTACGTGCTGCACCACCATCCTGGTAGGAAACTGGGCCACACAGATGCCCTAAGCCGCCTGCCATTGGCAGACATTAACAACGACCCATCCCCAGCCTATGGTGTGATGCTACTGGAGATTCTGCTCCAGCCACTGCTCCATGCCACAGATGTCGCCATGCACTTTGGCAAAGGATTGCACCATCTCCCGCATCTTCAACTGGGTGTGGAGGGGGTGGCCAGCAAGTCGCCTTGATGCAGAGTTCTCCCCATTCGTCCCCATCAACATGAACTGTCAGTCCACAAGGGATGCCTGCTATGGGGAAACTGGGTCATGATCCCTGCTAAGCTGCGGACCAGAGTGCCGGAGGCTTTCCATGTGAGTCATCCAGGCACTGTCTGCATGAAAGCTTTGGCCAGGAGCTATGTCTGGTGGCCAGGCATTGATGCAGCAGTAGAAGAGTGGGTCCAGCACTGCCAGACCTGCCAAGAGTCCCAACTGGCCATGCCCAAGGCCCTGATTCAACAGTGGGAGATAACACATACACTGTGGTCAAGACTCCACATTGATTTCGCTGCCCATTCCAAGGCCAGACGTTCCTGATCATTGTGGACTCTTTCTCAAAGTGACTCGGGGTGATGCCAGTCTCAACAATGACCTCCAGGGACATCATCTGGGCCCTGTGGCAGATCTTCACCACACACGACTTGCCAGACACCATCGTGTCTGACAATGGCCAAAACACCAAGCACCAAACTGGAAAACCACATTTACAAGGCTCCCCCAGAAGTTGATATTTCCAAAAACTATGAATTATGCAGATCTGCCTTGACATGCAAATAGAATCGAATTCCTTCCTCATCCTTTCTCCCTAGTAGCCGCCTGAAGGATAGTCTCCCTTGGAAAACCAAGCTGGACCAGAAAACCCCAGAGGCTGAAGGAAAATGGACTCCATTTGTCCCTTTGTGAGCCACAGAGAGAGAAAATGGCTTGGTCTTCCCTGGTCTCCTGCACTCCAGAAGGATCCCTCAGTGATCTGGATCAGCCCCTCTGTGCTGCTGCATCTCTGCAGATGGCAAAAAGAGAGGGGAAACCTGCACCAATCTCACCCCTTGCTGCCTCCCCTAGAGGACAGAGGCCTGTCCCTGCCTTCTCGGCTTCTGCTCTGTTGCTCTTCCTGTTAAAGGACCTAACCTGGCTATGGTACCACGGTGGGAGCCCTCCAAATCCTCTGTCTGTTGCCATGAGGCAGCAAATCAGCTGGGAATCCAGATGGAGGAAGAGATTTGGAGTCTGGCTGCTGACACTGTGGGGACCGGGTTCTCCAGCTGCCTGGCCCTCCCCCCTTGGGGAGAGAGTTACTCTCTGAGCAAGCCCTGCAGATTCCCAACATCTCCCTTAGGCCGGTAGAAGCCTGAGTGCCCCATACACGAAAGGAAATTGGAGGAGGTATTCAACCACTTTCTCCAGGTGATGATAAGCTAAGATGGCCACTTCTCTGCTCTCCATTGTAGACCCCGGAGTGATTTTTTGGGAGGCCTCCAGCAGCACCTCCACCTGTCAGAGATGAAGGAGAGGGTCACTCAGATAGTACCAGGAAGTGGGGCTGTCTCAGGACCCTTGGGCTGAGGTTCTTATTCTTACATTGTGAGGCCCTTCCCAACAAACACGTGTCATGGCCACTCAATGGCATGAAGTGGACTCCCCTCCTTCAAGGCGGAGATTCTTCTCTCCTACCCTGGCAGCATCCTACCTCCACTGCTTTGCTGCTGAACTCTTGCAGCAAGTGGGAGATGTCCAAGGGCTCAAAGGTGCTCTCAACAGCAAGGTGCTCTCAACAGCAAGGCCAGGAAGCACTTGGCCTCCCAAAGCTGCTCCGCAGGAAGGAAGGTGACCTGAAACAAGACATGAAGGTCAGAGAGGTCCACAGGGAGAACTCGTTTGTTCGTTCGTTTCGTTCATTCATTCAGAGCATTTGTACTCCTCTTCTCAGCCAAAAAGGCTCCCAGAGAGGCTTATACAAAATCAAAAACAAGACACTCCCTAGTCACAGGCTTACATTCGAATAAACAAACCAACGAACACAAACAGAAGCTTCCTTTGACCTTTGATAGCTCTTTGCCAAACTTGGTGATACCATTATTCTACGTCCTAAAGCTAAGTCCCCTGGAAATGCCAACTTTCACTTACCTCCAGGAGTCTTTGAGATGCCATATTCTAATCCAAATAAGCAAGGGTCACTACAGCAAAGCTCTGCCAACCTCTCCACACTGAGGATGCCAGAACCTCAGTTCAAACAGCTGTTGCTTGGTGACATGGAACGCACGGCCACGATGCCAAGATTCCAGGAGAGTCCATGTGGCCTAGTGGTTAGAGTGCTGGGCTTGGACCTGGGAGAGCAGGGCTCAATTTCCTGCTCAGCCATGAGACGCACTGGGTGATGTTGGGCTAGCTACTCCCTCTCAGCCTAACTGGCTCCTGAGTCTGTTGCAGCACCCTCATGCTCAAAGCCTTGTGTTAGCACTTCAAAAGACTAACAAACATTTGCAACTTCAAATGGGGTTAATTAAAAAGCTCAAGACACTTATTCGCAACACCAGCCCAACAGAGATTATGCAATGGCCAGGCTTTTAAAGACCCACAAAATGTAGAATCATAGAAACGTAGAGTTGGAAGGTGCCCTGGGGGTCATCTAGTCCAACCCCCTGAAATGCACAAAGAGCTGCAGTTCTGCAGCAAGCAGGGAAACCAGAAACCAAATCCCCACTCAGCCATAGTGGTCACTAAGAGATCTTGGGCCACTCACTCACTCTCAGACGAACCTCCTTCACAGGCTTGCTGGAAGGATAACAGGGCAGGAGGAAGTAGAGGGCCCCCTGAGTTCCTTGGAGTTCAAGGAGGAGAACAGGAATTTGCAGTGTTCTGCAGTGTTTGCAGCAAACATGAAAGCAGCACAAAAGGAGATGAATATGGTGCCATGGATCAAACTTGGGACTTTCTGCATGCGAAGCAGGTGTTCTGCCATCAAGCTTTGCTCTTTCTTCAAATACACGGAGTTTTGCATTTTGGTTGGAAGCGACCCAGAGTGTCATCTAGTCCAACCCCCTGCAATGCAAGCCTCAATGTATTCAATACTGTATGTGTTTCTTAAATATGTATATTTTAACTGCTGATTTTATTAATGTTTTGATTATTTTATGTCTATTTACAATATAAATACAGTACAACTAACTAAAATAAAAGAGAAATGTACACAGTAGTACAGTTTGTCAAACTCATTAGCTTTTTTAAAATTTGTAATCCACTGTTAATACTTTTAAAAAGTGCTGATCTGTACAAAGAAAGAAAATCACCTCCCTCCCCACCCCAAGTCTAATATATGATGTAACAGGGGTAACTCTCCCTTTTTCTCTTATGAGTTAGCATCCCTTCCAAATCAGCCCCCAAGTTTCAAGCTCTTCAAGAAGGGCTGGGGCAGAGGTCCCGCCAACTAAGGGCTCAGGGGCAGTTACACAGGCAGAAGATCCCAGCCAGGGTCCAATCCATACATAACCTTTTTAGACCCAGTCTCTCTGCAAAGCTGCTAAATATTCTTCCAAAAGTTGGTGTTGGAATCCGTCTGCTTCGGGAGACAATACTGAATCTTGATGTTTTACTGTCATTTCAAAGCACCGCTAGGCAGCGCTGTCATTGTGCTGGGAGCCTGTCTCCACGTGCAGGGGAAAAACGTCCCTGTAGCATCATTATGGTGCCTTATGTCACAATCGGCCCCTCCTTTGTTATCCTCCACCCCGCCTGAGTAAGTGGGAGCTGAAGCCTTGATGTCGATGTGCCCCAGGCTGAAAGGCGCTGACTTCCAAGCAGGCAGGCGGGCAGGCAAGCTGAGCACAAGGCTGAAGCCCGCAGAGAAAGCTCGCTCGCAACTCGGGAGCAGGAGACGCCCCTGCAGATCATCGCTTCCCCGCAAAGCCGCTTGCCACCCTCGGCTGGTTAGATCAGGCCGCCGGGAAACAGCAGGTGAAGAAGGCGGTGTGGATGCAGCTGCCCCCCACCGCTCGGCTCCTTCCTCCCCTCCTGCTGCCGGGCAAGGGCGCCCCGCCGGGATGCAATGGTACTTCTGCCCCGCTGTTCCCCGCCCCTCCTCCCTCATCTGCTCTAGTGCAGCGGTCTCCGCCTCGGCCGCCTTCCTTCCTCGTCGCCCGCCCCCCAGCCAAGGCAGCCCCTCCGAGACCCGCCCCCCGCCTCCCCACAGCAGGGTGGTAGACATGAACGGCATGGAGCTGAGGATGCCGGACTCCGCCCGCAACGGGGCGCTGCTCACCGCCGGCCAAGAGCGCAGCTTCGAGCCCGGCCCCTTGTTGAAAGGTTCCCCCCGCCCGCCGCTCGCGGAAACTGCAGCATTGAAGCCCTTCCGCCGCACTAGGCAAGGGCAGGGCGGCGGCATTTGCCCGCGCACTTTGGAAAGCGGCGGCGGCTCTTCGTCTCCTTGCCAGCTAAGCGAAAGCGGGACATTCCCGGATCTGTGAATTCGCGATGTCCTGGGACATTGAGGCACTTGAGGGGTCGGCTGTTGTCTACCCCGGGATGGCAGGAACACTGGGCCCTCCAAATGTTGCTCAACTCCAACGCCCATCAGCCCCAGCCGGCAGGGCCGATAGTCAAGGTTGTGAACCGATCTGAAAACTGCCTGGAGAAAGAGAGAATGAAATGTGACTCTGGTCCCAATATGGCCATGCAAGAAGAAAATGCATTTCTGCTGGTAGTGGGTGGGGCGGTGTTGATTCCCCACCCCCACCCCCCAAAAGCCTTTTTGATTGCTTCCCTCATATAGTTTCATGTTTAGCCCACTTCTCGGTAGAAATTTCCAGGCTATTTTCATTTCTAGAACCAAATTTAAGATATCTGCTGTCATTGACCAGTATGTGACATCACAGGAAGAAAAAACAGCACAATGTACTGCTAATGCAGGTGGGTTCTTCAGTCTCTAATCCAAGACTTTAAAAAAATCCACCAAGCCTGGGATTTCCTATTTTTCACAAGAATTGCCTTGATTTTCAATAGCCATAATTACTATATATTGGTAGTATGCCCCCCCAAAACCAGTTTCTGGGGAACAGGAGGAGAGAGTTTTAGTTCATATGATCTGTTTATGGATGTTCCATAGGCATATTGTTAGCCACTGTGAGAACAGAATGCTAGACTATATGTAGGCTTTGAGTTTGATCCAGCAGGGCTCTTACTACATTCTGGCTTTAAAGAAAGAAAATATGAGATTTTCATGAAAACTGAAAGCGGGAAGAGTGCCTGTGTAAGAGGGCCTTCCTGCTCTTAAAGATGATTGAAAATAACATTATTATTCATCACTGTGGTTGAGAATTATAATGATAAACAGTAAGGATTGAGTTTTATTCATTTAAATGTGTAGCCCACCTATTCCTGAAGGATGAAATGCACACTTTTAAGCAAATATGTTTATTGTATATTGGTAGTACATATAATTTGAGTGGGTCTCAGATACAAAATTCATGTACAATAATTCACAACCGATGAGTGTATTCACATTTCAAGCAAACATTAACCAACGTGAAAGCCATAAAATACACTGACAGCAAAACCCCAGAAATGTCATATCCTTGTTACTTAAACACAACATAAAAAGCATTTTTTACAGCATTTTGTTCCCTTGATGCTATGTTAGGTCTGTAGAAAATCACAGTTTTAGACTGCAAATTTTATTTAGTGGAATTGTCTTCCCCCATTGAACCCTTGTACAAAACCACAGCACGGATTATAAATATCAGGCAACAAAGAAATGTCAGATGGGATGAGAAAGGAAAACATCCATGGCTGGGCGTATGGCTTGGTAATTCAGATGCATTAGACACACACAGGGCCTTGCAGAGCCAGGCAGAGGCCCGGGCCAGGTAGATAATGTGCCCCCCTTTTTTTACCCTGGGGATAACTGAAGTCTTATAAATAAGTAAGTATATAAATAATTTTCACACAAGTTACGCTGACAAATAAATTTATTTCAAGGCTTGAACCGTATCTGCATATAAAGACAAAATGGAAACTATAGATATACAATAGTGCTTTTTAAAAATACATAGGGAATGTATGCTGACCGAGGCTCCTGTTGGAATCAAAGGCCCGGGCCAAGTGGCCCATAGGCTGCCCCCCCCCCCCGGTCTGGGCCTGGACACACAAGCTTTGTACGAGAAAAGGGAGAGAGAAAGAAGGGAAGAGAAAGAAAGAAAGAAAGAAAGAAAGAAAGAAAGAAAAAGAAAGAACGAGAAAAAGATTTCTTTATGGTCTAGCTCTCACTTCCATACATCACTACTGGGAAAACCATAGCTTTTACTATACGGACCTTTGTTGGCAAGGTGATGTGTCTAGTACAGGCTTATTTATTTGGTGTGTTTTTTAATTGCAAGTTTGTTAGCAATGTGGGGAATGTGCCGTTCTAGGTAAAATGTTACACCACATTGCTTGACTTCAATTTAATGTTTGCTAGAATTTCAGCAGGGATCCCATCTCACTAAGACTAGCACTGGAGTCTGAAACTTGATTTCTGTGTATTCATAGCCCTTCCCAATTTAAAAGCTGTTGGTGTTGTCAAATGTTTTGTTTTATTTTTTAAAAAGCTTGCTGATGCATAATAGTTTAATCCTTTCCTTCAATTGTGCGACAGGGTTCAGTGCTATTCTCAATCTATTTACATATGTGTCAGGGGTTCAGGAGCAGAGACGCAGAGAAGGGAGGAGACAGAGAGCGAGGGGGAGGAATACGAAGGAAGGATGAGTGGGGATGACGACCCGAGATCACCGAGCCTGTCTAGCGAGTCCGAGGATTCCCAGAAGGGAGCGCCAGCAGCCAGGGCAAGGGGGGAGAGCAGGGGGACACCCCAGGAAGAAGGGTCCAGAGAGGGATCAGAGAGCAGCAGTTGGAGATCGGGACCCACGTGCCCAGCCGGGAGCAGCGGGGAGAAAGGGGACCAGATATCGGGTTCCGGAGACTTTCAGAAGGAGGGAGGGCATGAGTCAGGAGTAGTCACGCCCACCTCGGGGAGCGATGAAACTATCAAGAGGAAAGTGGAGAGTTGGGCGCGCGCGCCAAGTTCAAATGTAGCGGAAGCTGGCGCAGTCAGCAGCCCAGAGAGTGAGCCGGGTCCCAAAGCCCGCCGCAAGGAGGCGGAAGGGTCAGGGGGGTCCGCGTCTGAAGAGAGTAGGAAGGGAGAGACCCAGGGGGGCAGAAGGACCCAGAGACGGAAGGAAAGGCGCAGGAGGTGGAGCAAGGCTAGGGTATTAAGCTGGTGCGCTAGAGGCGGAGACTCAGACGGGTCTTCGTCGTTCTGACCTAGAAGAAGTAGGGCTGCACATTGCAGTTTGGAAATGGAACCTGTAATCCAATAAAGACTCTTTGAAACTGAACGCTGGCTGACTTGGTCCTATGTGAGCTGGGACTGGGTGGCAGCCCTGACAGTAAGACCCGTCTCTAAAAGCTTCTGACACCTGATACCTCGCAGCGGAGACAGCAGCAGCTGGAGGAGGGGATCGGTGTTTGGGAGCAAGCTCACGACAGTTGGCAAAGATGACGGAAGCAGAGAAAGTTTCAGCGCTGCAACAGGCAGTTACCCAATTGAATGCGGAGGTACTGGCATCCAAGAAAAGGGAGGAGGATGCGGCAGCCGCCTACCGGGATCTCCACGCCAGGTTTGAAGCATGGGTTAAGCACGGGCAGCCAGGACCCAGACCGGAGGGGGTCGGGTTGGCACGGAGAGCAGGAGGGCTTGTGGCTCACTTCGATGGGAATTTACAACAGTACCCCAATTTTCGAGCAGATGTAATGTGCGCACTGCAACTGCTGGCAAAAGACTTTAGAGAGGAGGAAGAGAAAGTGGGGTTTATACTATCCCATTTGCATGGGGATGCTAAAGCGTGGCTACGCAATTTGTGGAGGGATAAAGATCCGGCGCTTCAGAGTGCAGATGCCTTTATCAAAGCGATGGATGCGTGTTTTTTGTCTACCATTGATGTGGATCTTGCCCGACGGGAGATTCATGGACTGAAACAAGGGAGGGCGAGCGTACGGCAGTACCACGCCCGCTTTTTTGCGCTTGTCAGTGCCTTGGAATGGGACCGGGATTCGCCCCCAGTCAGGGACCTGTTCTGGGAGGGTCTAAGCCCTGCTGTGAAGGATGAAATTGCGAGGGGGGAGAGGCCCCGAAGCACGCAAGAAGTGGTCCAAAGGGCGCTGACTGTGGGGGTGAGGCTGGAAGAACGTCCATGGTGCAGAGATGAAGGACGTGGAGGGCGCGAAGAAGCGAGAAGTTTCTCTTTCGTTCCAAGGGAAGCAGCGCGTGCGCAATCCACACCTCCGCCAGGAGGGGGGGTGGAACCTATGGAGGTGGGAGGCGCCAGGGCTCAGTCAGCTACCAGAGCCTCTGCACCGACGGCAGTCAAGACTAAACCTCCTAGAGGGACCCGGAAGTGTTACATATGCGACAGCTCTCAACACTTGGCGAAAGAGTGTCCCCAGAGGAGCTCCAAGCACACTGCAGCCTCCGCAACGGTGAAAGCGGCCACGCAATACAGCGAAACTCAGCAGGGAAACGACGATGTCTGGCTGGAGACAGAGGCACTGGGGCCCAGCCAGACGCATCAGTGAAGCCGTCCCCAGCGATATTGCAACCCACGGACCCCCTCCCACCCAAACCAGTGGTGCAGCTCACAGCGTCTCTCCAGCTACCAAATGGCGTCACTATCGAAGTGCCGCTTTCTGTGGATTCTGGAAGCAACGCAGACTTTATAGCACAGGATTTTGTGGAGCAGCACGCTATACCGCTACTGCCTGCCACTCTGCCCCTGCAAGTCGTCACAGTGGATGGCAGAGAGTTGCTAGGGGGGCAGGTGGTGAAGCAGACGCCACCAATGGTGATGCAACTTGGTAACCACAGGGAAGTCATCAGTTTTAATGTCACCCGACTGTCGGACACGCCCATTGTGTTGGGCATGAGTTGGCTGGACAGGCACAGTCCAACGCTGGCTTGGTACCAGAGACAGCTGATCTTCGGCTCCTCTTACTGCGCAGAACACTGCATCCTGCCCAGGCAGGAGGGAGAGGAGGAGGACTCACAACTGCAGTTGGGAACGTTGCAAGCAGTCCCCCACAAATACGCGGACTTTCTGGAGGTCTTCTGCGAAAAAGAGGCAGACAAGCTACCACCGCACAGGCAATATGACTGCAAGATTGACCTCCTGCCAGGGGCGACGCTGCCGAAGGGGAAGCTATATTCCATGTCTGAGGACGAACTACAGGAACTCAAACAGTTCATAGATCACAATTTGCAGCGCGGTTTCATCCGGGAGTCCAGAGCAGTAGGGGGCAGTCCTGTTTTCTTCGTGAAGAAGAAGGACACGCCCCAAAAAAGATTGGTGGTGGATTACCGCCTCTTAAACAGGATGACCAAGCCCTCCGATTTCCCCATGCCCAGGATTGACGACCTACTGGCGACGGTGCGCAAGGGACGCGTGTTCACCAAGTTGGATCTGCGAGGAGCGTACAATCTCATCCGCATGAGGGAGGGCGATGAGTGGAAGACAGCCATGTTCACGCCTCTAGGCACCTACGAATACAGAGTGATGCCGTTTGGTTTGCAAAACGGTTCTCACTGTTTTCAAGCTTTCATGCATCACGTGTTGGCGGGACTCCTCTACAAGAAGTGCGTCTGCTTTCTGGATGACATCCTGATATTCTCTGACTCGCAGCAGGCACACGACCAGGACGTTCGGGAGGTGCTGAAGAGGCTGCAGCAGCATAGACTGTACGCCAAACTGGAGAAGTGCCAGTTCGACACGACGGAGGTGGATTTCTTGGGTTACAAGCTGTCGGACAAGGGGCTAGCCATGGACAGCGCCAAGGTTCGTGCGGTGTTGGATTGGAAGAGCCCGCGCAACCGGAAGGAGGTCCAGAGGTTTGTCGGATTCGCCAACTTCTATCGCAAGTTTATCAAGGGGTTCGCGATGCAGACGGCGGCTATTACGGACACGCTAAGCTCCAAGAAAAAGAAATTCGTCTGGACGGAGCAGGCGGAGCGGTCCTTTCAGACACTCAAGCGTCTCTTCGCGTCGGAAGAGCAACTGCTGCATATCGACCCCAGCAGACCGCTGCGGGTAGAGACAGACGCGTCCGATAGAGCAGTGGGAGCGGTCCTGCTGCAGAGGGACCCACAGGGGGTCTGGCGGCCGGGGGCGTTCTACTCCAGAAAGCTCAGCAAGTCGGAGCAGAACTACACCATCTGGGATAGGGAGTTGCTTGCCATTCATGCAGCTTTCAAGGCGTGGAGGCACTTCCTGATCGGCGCCAAGCACACGGTGCAGGTCTGCACGGACCACAAGAATCTGGAGCACTGGCGCACGGCTCGGTTCCTGAACCAGAGGCAGATACGTTGGGCGGAGTTCTTTGCTGATTTCAATTTCCGAATTGAGTACGTCCCGGGCGACACCAACATCATGGCGGATGCACTGTCCCGAAAACCGCAATACCTCGAAGAGGCGACGCCAGCGGCAGCCATGCACATCTTCGCGCCAACAGCGTGGGCATGCGCTTCAGCCACAGTAGACCTGGATGCGGTGCGACGGGCGTTGCAGGACGACTCCTTCGCGCAGGCGAAGATGGCAGAGGTGCACAAGGGCACGGCGAAGGGCGACGAGTTCCAGATACGAGACGGCTTGCTCTTACGTAAAGGGGCCATCTACGTGCCGGGAGACGAACTTCGCGCCAGGGTACTGCAGCAGCTGCACGATGCACCCACGGCCGGGCACTTTGGCACTGAAAAAACGGTGGAATTGGTCGCAAGAGACTTTTGGTGGCCCAAACTGAGGGGGGAAGTCGCGGACTACGTCGCGAGGTGCGACACCTGCCAGAGGGCCAAGCCGGTGCACAAACCACCGGCGGGACTGCTGGAACCGCTGCAAACGCCGTTTGAACCGTGGGAGAGAGTGGCCCTGGACTTTGTCACGGATCTACCCAGCTCGAGAGGCAAGACAGCTGTACTAGTGGTGGTGGACTTGTTCACCAAGATGGCACACTTCATACCGTGTGCGAAGGTGGCCACGGCGGAACAAACGGCCAAACTGTTCATAGATCACGTGTTCAAAGTGCACGGGCTGCCGCGGTCTATACTGTCCGACCGCGGACGCCAGTTCATCTCGAATTTCTGGCAAAAGCTGATGGGCTTCCTGAACGTCAAGATCAACCTGACATCAGCAAGACACCCGCAGACCAACGGGCAAGCGGAGAGGGTCAATGCCATCATGCAGCAGTACCTGAGATGCTATGCCAATCAACAGCCTGCGACGTGGGTGGATTACCTGCCGCTCGCCGAATTCGCCTACAACAACACGAAGCACGTGTCCACAGGGGTGACGCCGTTCTTCGCCAACAATGGGAGGAATCCCAGAACCTTCCCGGGACTGGACAGGGTGGGGGAAGGGGAACCGCAGACGGCGGACGCTTTCGCATCTGAGTTGCAAGAGGTCCACGATCAACTCAGACGGCAGCTGGAGCTAGCGAAGCACGCATACAAAGTACAAGCTGACAAGCACAGGCGAGTGGGCGAAGAGATCCGAGTGGGAGACTGGGTCTGGTTGGCAGCCCACGCGGTGCCGACCCGATCGTTAGCCAAGAGAAAGCTGGGGCACAAGCAACTCGGTCCATACCGAGTCGAAGCGCAGATCAACCCGGTGGCTTTCCGGCTGGTGCTACCGGAGGGTTCCAGGATGCATCCGGTGTTCCACAGGTCGGTGCTCACTCCCTACAGGGCACCGCACAGGTTCCAGGAACCAGGAACGGCACCGAGTCAGTCTCCGGAACGGACGGAGGCGGGAAGGTTGCCACAGCAGGACCCCATCAACGAAGTCACGGAGATTCTGGACTCCAGATGGGGGGAAGACGGAGTAGAATATCTCCTAGCAAGGGAAGGCACCCGGGCCAGTGCTAATAGCTGGGTGCCGGACTACGCCTTGGAGGAACCCCTGCTAAAGGATGAGTTTCATGCCCTTTTCCCACACAGACCTATGCCAGCGGGCTTCTTCGACGACTGGTTGTTCACGCCCACGCTTTCCTCCAGCACGTTCCATGGTTTCGACTCGGACGGGGAACCCGCACCGCGCACACGTTCCCCAGAGGGGTCACCGGAGGGTTCGGCGTCCGATAACTCGTATTGGTGGGATGATCGGCCAGAGGAGCAGTGGCGCCGGAAGTGGCAGGAGATACCAGGTCCGGCGACAGACGCAGAGACTGACATGGACATTTGCGGGGAGGATCTTGGTTTCGAGCACGGCGGCACCGAAATGGAGGCGGAGGAGATCACAGTTGACGAACGCGGGGAGGAAGACTCGGAGGTCTTCAGTTGGCGGCCAGCAACGGGGAGCGAACTGTATCCGACATTCACTCCCGTGATGACGGAGCACCCACCAACCACCCTTGAAAGCGGGGAGGGGGGAAGGGGGGGCTTCGAGGGGGGGGATGGATGTCAGGGGTTCAGGAGCAGAGACGCAGAGAAGGGAGGAGACAGAGAGCGAGGGGGAGGAATACGAAGGAAGGATGAGTGGGGATGACGACCCGAGATCACCGAGCCTGTCTAGCGAGTCCGAGGATTCCCAGAAGGGAGCGCCAGCAGCCAGGGCAAGGGGGGAGAGCAGGGGGACACCCCAGGAAGAAGGGTCCAGAGAGGGATCAGAGAGCAGCAGTTGGAGATCGGGACCCACGTGCCCAGCCGGGAGCAGCGGGGAGAAAGGGGACCAGATATCGGGTTCCGGAGACTTTCAGAAGGAGGGAGGGCATGAGTCAGGAGTAGTCACGCCCACCTCGGGGAGCGATGAAACTATCAAGAGGAAAGTGGAGAGTTGGGCGCGTGCGCCAAGTTCAAATGTAGCGGAAGCTGGCGCAGTCAGCAGCCCAGAGAGTGAGCCGGGTCCCAAAGCCCGCCGCAAGGAGGCGGAAGGGTCAGGGGGGTCCGCGTCAGAAGAGAGTAGGAAGGGAGAGACCCAGGGGGGCAGAAGGACCCAGAGACGGAAGGAAAGGCGCAGGAGGTGGAGCAAGGCTAGGGTATTAAGCTGGTGCGCTAGAGGCGGAGACTCAGACGGGTCTTCGTCGTTCTGACCTAGAAGAAGTAGGGCTGCACATTGCAGTTTGGAAATGGAACCTGTAATCCAATAAAGACTCTTTGAAACTGAACGCTGGCTGACTTGGTCCTATGTGAGCTGGGACTGGGTGGCAGCCCTGACAATATGCTTCCTGCTGCATTATCCAAAACATGCCTGCATGAGCAAAAGATGAGCAGAATCACCATAGCAGAGAACATACTACCATTTTTCTATAGTCAAACCGAGCATCTGCAGATCTAGAAGCTTACAAGGCACACATAAGCAAATGAAAGATGCATCAACATGCAAAAATGACACAGAAATCGGAGGCTTAAAGATCCACAATAGAATCAGGGACTTCCGGGTCAGCACCATCGGCTAATGGCGGATTCCCTCCGAGCTCCGGCGGGAATCGGCTCCGTAGAAGACGGGTCTTGCCGCGGCGGCGACGTGGGGACCCTCAGAAACCACAGGTGCTGCAGCCTGTGGACTTGGTGACTCGGCGGGCACCATTTGCACCCCCGACCCGCGAAGGAGCCTTTTTAAAGGCTGCGGAGCGGGGGACGGGGAGAGGCGTGGTGCTGAGAGTAGACCGCTTCTCCTATGGAGCAAAGCCGCATGCCATGGCCGGAGAGCGCTGACTTCTTTCTTTGAACATTTGGACTTTAAAAGTAACAACCCGTGAGTAGTACGGAAATTGGAACTAAATTTTTTCCCCCTGAATTAGGCACGATCGGGGTGTCAGCATCGCCCTAGAGCCAGTGCACCAACTGGACTCTTGCACCTCAACCCCGACTGGGCTAGGCGAGCTGGGAAGCACCGCCAGAGACCTCCTTTCTCACAGGAAAAGGTCACAGTGCTGTGGACTCACAGCTCAGAGCTGAGAGCACCGGATTCACTGTCTCAATAATACAGTCGTTGCGCAGCAGAGTTTTGCAGAGTCTTGCAGAGTATAAACCACTCGGAGAGCAGCTCTGTAGAATATATTCCTTTTATTCTATAACTACAACTATGGTACAAAACTATATACAGAGCTGAATATTCTAAGCATAAATCAATGCTACACTGAGAGTCTGCAGCTGCTCTTAGCAGCAATCTTATCTCTAGGCTCTCTAACACTCTCACTCTCTCCAATACACTGACTGACTGACTCTCACTCACACACACAGATATGTTGCTGGGCAGAATAAGTAGATAGGCAGGACACGCCTCCTTCTCTGTGGAGAGTCAGCAGAGACCATCAGGAGATGATCAGGAGATTCTTGGGTGTGGGAGAGGCGTGGTGCTGAGAGTAGACCGCTTCTCCTATGGAGCAAAGCCGCATGCCATGGCCGGAGAGCGCTGACTTCTTTCTTTGAACATTTGGACTTTAAAAGTAACAACCCGTGAGTAGTACGGAAATTGGAACTAATTTTTTTTTTCTGAATTAGGCACGATTGGGGGAGGTGCTAAAAGGAAGTCCGTCTCCCCGTCCTGTAGATAAATTAAAGCAAGAAGTAGATAACTAAGGTCGAGAGAACATTCTTCTCTTTATTGGATAAAAGCTACTAATTTCACGACTTGGCAGTATAAGTAATTTTGCTGGAAGATAAGAGTCGATTTTAAGAGCTGAAGTGCAACCCCCTGGGACCCGGGAGCGATCCGCGAGAGAGCCTGTTGAGGAGACATAAAGAGTTTGACAGCTGTCAAATTAGCTGTCAAAGTTGGGGGGGGGGGAAAGAAAATTTGGCTTCTGTTATCTTTGCTGGTTATTTTTGTTACAATTTGATTTTAAACTGTTGAAAACAAAGAAGAATAGAAACAAATTAACTTGACTGTTGGATTGGAGTTGGAAGGAATATTAAGTAACCAGAATCCCTCTAGAGGGGGTTCTGAGTCATTACAATGGCTGCAGGTGGAAAAATACAGGCTGAGCTGGACAGAATGTTTTTTCTCTTGGGAAAGTTACAAGGTCAGAGTGAAGCTTTGGCTACAAATGCTACAACTTTGAATTTAAAAGTAAACAAACTTGCTGAATTTGTCAAGGACTTGACTCAAGAAACCTATGCAGCTGAACAAGAAGAGATATGTGCTGTTTCAGAGGAGTGGGAAGGAGGAGCTGAAATGCCGCAGACGACAAAGGAGAGCCAGAGGCCTCCTAAGATGGATACTAAGAAAAACAAGACCTGGATGATGAGAATTTGGTTTGAATCGGAGAATGAAGAATGGAGGGATCCCCCTATGGGGAGATCTGAAGACCTATGGATTACAAATCTGATCAAGGCGAAAGTTGGAGCTTTTGGGACATTTGGGACATTTGGACTTAAAAGGAACAAGAAACAAGATTTGGGCTCCACTTTTGAACATGGAGGTCTGGTTGGAAGAAACATAGACCCTATTGGGACAGAGCTTCTCCGAGACTTGATGTCTAATATAAAGGACTACCAAAAAAACCGGCAGAGAGGGACTGAGAGAGATTTGAGGGCCTCGGACGTGAGATCTCCAGGCTGATAGTTGATAGACGGATGGACATTTTTTGGGGATCGAAACCGGGAAAGGGGGGGTGAGAGTTTTGGGAATCCAAAGGGTGTATGATTATATGTTGTCTCTCTGTTATTTTGTTTTGTAATTAATATAAAAATTGGGAAATTTGTGGAAGGGAATTTGGGTCGACCTTAGAAAAGGCTGTAAAGAATGAGTATTGTTGTTTAAACTGAGGTCTATAAGTTAAAATTGGTTAATTAAGATGAATTAAGTATAATAATAATAAGGTAAAGTTGGGGACAAGAACTTGCTGAGCTAACTATTGGAATTGGAATACAAGAAGGGGAGGTGTGGGGAAGTCAGGGAAAGATGTTAAGAAAATAAGGACCCGAAACTATACTTAGAATCATAGAGTTGGAAGAGACCACAAGGGCCATCGAGTCCAACCCCCTGCCAAGCAGGAAACACCATCAGAGCACTCCTGACATATGGTTGTCAAGCCTCTGCTTAAAGACCTCCAAAAAGGAGACTCCACCACACTCCTTGGCAGCAAATTCCACTGTCGAACAGCTCTTACTGTCAGGAAGTTCTTCCTAATGTTTAGGTGGAATCTTCTTTCTTGTAGTTTGGATCCATTGCTCCGTGTCCGCTTCTCTGGAGCAGCAGAAAACAACCTTTCTCCCTCCTCTATGTGACATCCTTTTATATATTTGAACATGGCTATCATATCACCCCTTAACCTTCTCTTCTCCAGGCTAAACATGCCCAGCTCCCTTAGCCGTTCCTCATAAGGCATCGTTTCCAGGCCTTTGACCATTTTGGTTGCCCTCCTCTGGACACGTTCCAGTTTGTCAGGGTCCTTCTTGAATTGTGGTGCCCAGAACTGGACACAGTACTCCAGGTGAGGTCTGACCAGAGCAGAATACAGTGGCACTATTACTTCCCTTGATCTAGATGCTATGCTCCTATTGATGCAGCCCAGAATTGCATTGGCTTTTTTAGCTGCCGCGTCACACTGTTGGCTCATGTCAAGTTTGTGGTCAACCAAGACTCCTAGATCCTTTTCATATGTACTGCTCTCAAGCCAGGTGTCCCCCATCTTGTATTTGTGCCTCTCATTTTTTTTGCCCAAGTGCAATACTTTACATTTCTCCCTGTTAAAATTCATCTTGTTTGCTTTTGCCCAGTTCTCTAATCTGTCAAGGTCGTTTTGAAGTGTGATTCTGTCCTCTGGGGTGTTAGCCACCCCTCCCAGTTTGGTGTCATCTGCAAATTTGATCAGGATGCCCTTGAGTCCATCATCCAAGTCGTTGATAAAGATGTTGAATAAGACCGGGCCCAAGACAGAACCCTGTGGCACCCCACTAGTCACTCTTCTCCAGGATGAAGAGGAACCATTGATGAGCACCCTTTGGGTTCGGTCAGTCAGCCAGTTACAAATCCACTGAGTGGTAGCATAGTCAAGACCGCATTTTACCAGCTTCTTTACAAGAATATCATGGGGCACCTTGTCAAATGCCTTGCTGAAATCAAGGTAGGCTACATCCACTGCGTTCCCTTCATCTACCAGGCTTGTAATTCTGTCAAAAAACGAGATCAGGTTAGTCTGACATGACTTATTTCTCAGAAATCCATGCTGACTGTTGGTGATCACAGCATTCCTTTCTAGGTGCTCACAGACTGTTTGCTTAATGATCTGCTCCAGAATCTTCCCTGGTATTGATGTCAGACTGACTGGGCGGTAATTATTTGGGTCCTCTCTTTTCCCCTTTTTGAAAATAGGGACAACATCTGCCCTCCTCCAGTCTGCCGGGACTTCGCCTGTTCTCCAGGAATTCTCAAAGATGACTGCCAGTGGTTCTGAGATCACATCTGCCAGTTCTTTTAATATTCTTGGATGCAGTTCATCTGGCCCTGGAGACTTGAATACATCTAAACTAGCCAAGTATTCTTGTACTATCTCCTTAGTTATTCTGGGCTGTGTTTCCTCTGCTGAATCATTTGCTCCAAATTCTTCAGGTCGGGCATTGTTTTCTTTATCGGAGAAGACTGAGGCAAAGAAGGCATTGAGGAGTTCAGCCCTTTCTGTGTCCCCTGTTTGCATTTCACCATCTTCTCCTCTGAGTGACCCCACTGTTTCTTTGTTCTTCCTTTTGCTACGAACATACCCATAAAAGCCTTTTTTGTTGCTTTTAACCCCTCTAGCAAGCCTGAGTTCATTCTGTGCTTTAGCTTTTCTGACTTTGTGTCTACACGTGCTGGCTATTTGTTTGAATTCCTCTTTGGTGGTTTCCCCCCTTTTCCATTTTTTGTACACACCCTTTTTTAATCTTAACTCAGTGAAAAGTTCTTTAGATAGCCACCCTGGCTTCTTTAAGCACCTTCCATGTTTCCGTCTCATTGGTATTGCCTGACGTTGTGCTTTTACTATCTCCCTCTTAACAAACTCCCAGCCATCATGAACTCCCTTTCCTTTTAGTATTACTGTCCATGGGCTCTCACCCAGCACTTCCCTAAGTTTTATGAAGTCGGCTTTCTTAAAGTCAAGAAATTGAGTCCTAGTATGCTTGGCTGCTCCTTTCCGCTGTATAGTAAACTTCAGAAGAGCATGATCACTCGCGCCTAATGATCCTTCCACTTCTACCCCACTAACCAGGTCATCAACATTGGTTAGGACCAGATCTAAAATGGCTGTTCCTCTTGTTGCTTCTCTCACTTTCTGGACAATGAAGTTGTCTGCAAGGCCAGTGAGGAATCTGTTTGACCTTATGCTCTTGGCTGAGTTTGACATCCAACAAATATCCGGGTAATTGAAGTCCCCCAATACTACTATCTCCCTTCCTTTTGCATGCTTGGCCATCTGTTCCAGGAAGGCATCATCTATGTCCTCCGTTTGGCTTGGGGATCTATAGTAAACTCCCACAATGAGGTCTCTGTTATTCTTCTCTCCCTTAATTTTGACCCAAATGCTCTCACTTTGGCTTTGAGGTTCTAAATCTTGGATTTCTTCACAGGTATACACATCCCTGACATATAACGCCACTCCTCCTCCTTTCTTGTCTGGTCTGTTTCTCTGAAATAGATTGTATCCCCCCATTATTACATTCCAATCATGGGACTTATCCCACCAGGTTTCAGTGATGCCTATTATGTCATATTTAGTTTGCTGTACCAAGAGCTCAAGTTCATCTTGTTTATTTCCCATGCTTTGCGCATTAGTGTATAGACATTGAAGTCCATTAATCATTCCCCCGTGTCTCTTATTTAAGGATTTTTTCCTCCCACCACTAGGTCTGCGTGCTGCTTGCTCCATTTGGTCTATGACATTTGGATGATCATCTTCATCAATTGATAGACTCTTACCTTCAGGAGCACTGTCTCCCTCCCCCACATTAGTCAGTTTAAAGCCCTTCTGATGAGGTTTCTGAGATTTTTGGCAAAAACATTTCTCCCAACCGTTGTGAGGTGCAGCCCATCGCTTGCCAGAAGTCCATCTTCAAGAAACTGCAGTCCGTGATCTAAGAATCCAAACCGTTCCTGTTTACACCATTTGCGAAGCCAGCTGTTCACTTCCACTATTTTCCCCTCTCTCCCTGGGCCACGTCGTTTAACTGGGAGGACAGATGAGATGACAATTTGTGCATTTAGTTGCTTCAATTTCCTGCCAAGAGCCTCGTAGTCTCTTTTGATCTTCTGGAGGCTATTGCTTGCAGTGTCATTGGTTCCCACATGAACCAAGAGGAAGGGGTATTTGTCAGTGGGTTTTATGATTCCTTGCAGTCGTTCAGTTACATCTTGGATCTTAGCCCCGGGGAGACAGCACACTTCCCGAGACATCTTGTCAGGCCCACAGATCACTGCTTCTGTTCCCCTCAGTAGGGAATCCCCTATCACCACTACACGCCTCCTCTTAGGTTTGGTCGGGGTTCTTCCGTGAGCTGTCCGTTCCAAGATCGCCTGCACATTCCCTGAAGACTGACTTTGCTGCTCGTCTTCATATACCTGATCGACTGTAATGAGGGAGAGATCCTCAAATGGAGTCTGCTCTTCGACTTCCATGTTAGGGGAGAGGACCTCAAAGCGATTGTGTATTTCTAAACAATCAGAGCGAACCCTGGGCCTCCTACTTCTTTGAGTCACGTTTCTCCATATATCTGGCTCCTGTGTTGGTGAACTAGCCTCCTTCTCAGGGGAGTCCCCTGTCTCCTCCTTGGTGGAGACGGTGTGCTCTGTTGCTTCCAAGAAGAGCTCCAGCTCTCTAATTCTTTGGAGCGTAGCTACACGTTCCTCCAGTTGCTGGACTTTGTCTTTTAAGAGGGCAATCAACATGCAATTGCTGCAGGTAAAGCTGCCTGCAACCTTTGGCAAGATGGCAAACATTGCGCAGGAACCGCAGGCGACTGCAGCTGTTCCCTCCCCCTCCATCTTGAGAACTTTAGCTCCCCTAAAACTAAAAGATGGATGAAACTGCGCGCGCCGCTGCCCTGCTAGGTCTGATAAGCTCCTCCCACAGCTAATCCCCTGCCTCAACAGAAACCCTGCCCCCTCTGACCTTTGCACAGGGAAAACAGCTAATCAGCCACAAAGAAACACACAAGAAAACCCTTTTTGCTCCTTCTTCAACTGCTGCCCTGCTAGGTCTGATAAGCTCCTCCCACAGCTAATCCCCTGCCTCAACAGAAACCCTGCCCCCTCTGACCTTTGCACAGGGAAAACAGCTAATCAGCCACAAAGAAACACACAAGAAAACCCTTTTTGCTCCTTCTTCAACTGCTGCCCTGCTAGGTCTGATAAGCTCCTCCCACAGCTAATCCCCTGCCTCAACAGAAACCCTGCCCCCTCTGACCTTTGCACAGGGAAAACAGCTAATCAGCCACAAAGAAACACACAAGAAAACCCTTTTTGCTCCTTCTTCAACTGCTGCCCTTCTAGGTCTGATAAGCTCCTCCCACAGCTAATCCCCTGCCTCAACAGAAACCCTGCCCCCTCTGACCTTTGCACAGGGAAAACAGCTAATCAGCCACAAAGAAACACACAAGAAAACCCTTTTTGCTCCTTCTTCAACTGCTGCCCTTCTAGGTCTGATAAGCTCCTCCCACAGCTAATCCCCTGCCTCAACAGAAACCCTGCCCCCTCTGACCTTTGCACAGGGAAAACAGCTAATCAGCCACAAAGAAACACACAAGAAAACCCTTTTTGCTCCTTCTTCAACTGCTGCCCTTCTACTTGTTATTTGTGTTGTGTTTGTTTGTGTTTTTGTGTTTGTTTAAAAATTTGTGAAACTTTAATAAAAATGTATATATATATATATATATATATATATATAAGATCCACAATAGAATCAGTAATCAGGCCTTAGTGGTATTTAAAATTCAAAAGCCAACAGTTAAGAAAAATATAGAATCTGACATCAACAACAACAACAAATCCGTTTATTGTGAGGACCATGCCTGTACACAAACATCAACACAACAATAGTTAAAAATATTAAAATTCATTAGATACTATGCCAACAAATGCCTTCATCCCACAAAATAGAAAGAGAGGGAAAACAAGCAACGAGTTAAACAGACGATGAAGGGGTCTTTACATTGTCATCCATAAATCTTTCCCTGGCTTTCATGGCCTTCATCACAAAAACCGCTACCACATGGGTAATACGTGGGTTTGCATCAACTAACAAGAATTTTACTCTATCTTCAGGATTGGTTATAGAGTTAGGTATAATTTGCAGCAATGCGTCTCTAAAGCCCGAGTAGATCCTCTTTAGTTTTCATAAGGCAAGGACATAAACGATGTTCTACTGGGGTTTTTGTGAATCTACCGGTCAGATATGCAGTTGGCAATGTTTGAAACCGTGCCATAGTGAAAGCTCTCCGAAGGGTGGGATCAGTGATCTCCACCAAGTAGTTGGCACAGATTTTGACTGCGTTTACTCGGGGAAACCAGTAGGAAAACCCCGAGTTTTTTATCTTTGTGGAGTCCAAAAAGGCGTCTTTTTCAAAGATCCATTCCCAAACTTTATCAGGGCTCCACAATTTGAGAGTATTAAACTCAGGTAGATTGTATCTGGATAGGATATCTAGTAGGTTTTTACGCCAAGTAGTATTATTTTGTAATGATACAAAGGCTTGTTTAGCCAATAAGGTGTTCAGGGCATCTATGAGGTTGGTGAAAAAACGCAGGAATCTTAAATGGGCCCTGGCAGACACAGAAGGTAATCCTACTTCCACTCTTAGGAGAGCTGCCGGAGTACTCTGAGGGAAGCCTAGAATTCTTCTGAGATAAAAATTTTGGAAGATTTCAAGCCGTTCTAACAGCTTCTGATTCCATCCCCAGAGTTCTACTCCATATAACATCTGGGGAATCACTTTTCCAACAAAAGCTTTTAGTGCCGGGATCACCAGTTGCCCTCCCCTCGAATAAAAAAAGCTGAGCAGAGCACCGATTGTCCTACGTGTTAGAAGGGCTACAGTCTTGAAGTGGGCAAGCCAGCTAGATGTAGCTTGGAAAGTGATACCAAGATATTTTAAAAAAAGACACTGTTCAATTTTGTGTTCATCTAAAGACCATCTAAATGTGTGGCGAGCTCTAGTAAATACCACAATTTTTGTTTTGTCATAATTTATCTTTAGAGAGTTTTGGGAACAATAAGCTGCGAGCCCCTCCAGCATGCTGTGTAGGCCCCTTCGAGTGAGTGCCATGACAGCCATGTCATCCGCATATAGCAATATATTCAGGTGTTTGCCTTCCAGGGCAGGAGCTGATGACTTATACTTTGCCATCTGTTGAACAGTGTCGTTTATATAGAAATTAAAGAGGAACGGCACTAACAAACAGCCCTGTTTAACCCCTTTCTCCAGTGGCAGTGGGTCAGTATAGTTGCCTGACATCCCAGTTCTGATTTTAACTGTGGTGTCTGAATGTAACTCTCTAAGTATTTTGAGAAGTCGTCTATCAATATCTGTTTCATATAGTTTTTGCCAAAATTTTGTCCCTACAGATTGAATCAAAAGCGGATGTGAGATCTACAAAAGCCACAAAAAGTTTGCTCTTATGTACCTTTGTATACTTATCTATCATTGTCTGTAGTACCAAACAATGGCCTGTTGTACTATGGCCCTTTCTAAACCCTGCCTGTTCCGGATTAAACAAGTTAGAGTGGTCAGCCCAGTCAATCAGTTTATTTAGCAGGTAACGAGTATAAAGTTTATACACAATGTCCAGGAGACTTATGGGGCGATAGTTTGAGGGGTCTTGGGGGTCTCCCTTCTTATAGATGGGGGCTACCAGGCTCAGTTTCCAGTTTTCTGGGATTTTGCATGTATCATTTATTACCATAAAAAGTTGGGCCAAAATAGCAGCCCACCACTGGGCATTTAGTTTAAGCACCTCAGGAGGAATCATATCCTCACCGGGAGCTTTGCCATTCTTGAGTGCTTTAATTAGCTGTAAGCATTCTGATTCGGTAACAGGATCCCAGCCCATTAATAGATCGTTTTTAAGAGGAGGAAACTGGCTCGGTTTAGCAATGTTTGGAGCTGTATATAGCCGGGAAAAATGTTGGTACCATAAGTTAGATGAAATATTGTTGGTTACAATTTTCCCTTTGGGTGAGGCTCCCTGAGCAATTATTTCCCAGAACTTTTTGTCGTCCCGCAATTTGATCGCTTTGTCAAGTGCCTCCCATTGTTCCTTTCTGTAGAGGGATTTCTTAAATTTTAGAGTATTTTTATAATGAGAACGCCACCTGTGCAGGTTTTCCACTGAGGACAGGGTCCCTTCCTGTTTTACCTTATTTTGTAGTTTCCTAAGCAAAGATCTTAGATTCCTACAGTCTTTGTCGAACCAGGCCCTCGAGTTGTTTTGTTGTTTGGGAGGGTTGGAATTCGTGAGTAGTGGGAAGAGCGACTCTGAGACCTGCTGAAATGTTGAAAAGGGGTCAGAATTAGATGAGATACACTGGTGTCTCAAGGCCAGTAAGTCTGATGAATGCAGGTGAAGTTTGATTTTAGATTCCAGGTCGCTGTTCCATTTACGCCTACGAAGGGCCAGAGTTGGAGGTGGGTCTGCACAGTGATTGCGGTATTGCGGATCCTCCAAACCACGGGGAATTAGTGAAATTGATATAGGAAGATGATCACTCTCAATTCTATTGAAAGTCCTGAAGCCCTGTGACCTCTCCAAGAGTTTTGGGGAGACCAGGATATAATCAATAACGCTCGCACCTCTAGGTCCAAGAAAAGAAAAGAAACCCCCTTACCTGTCCATATGGGTACCATGTAAATTATACAAATTATGTTTGAAGGCAGTCTCCATTAATGTGATGCCTGCCTTATTCAAGACCTTATCTTCAGAGGACCAGGGAATAAACCAATCTGCCTCTGGCAGGAACTGAGATTTAGAGCAGTACGTATTAATGTCATTTCCTATCCTGGCGTTGAAATCACCTGCCAGCAGGATATCCATGCCAGGGAGTTCTAATTCAGCCTTCTCCAAACATAGCTCTAAATCTTCCCAGATTTGTAACGACTGGGGAGGGGTGCCTATGGGAGGTATATATATATTAAAGCAAAGGAAATCTCCTCCTTCACTACTAGAAATAAGTAAGATTTGTAAATTGTTGCTCTTCACCCACTGCTGTTGCCGGGCCTTGCACTTTAGCTTGGTAGAAACAAAAGTGACTAGACCACCACTAGGTCGGCCTCGGGAATTTGGTTTTATCGCAGGGGTAGCAAAGGCTTCGTATCCCTGTAAAGAAGGGACATGGAGATCTAGACACCATGTCTCCTGTAAACATATAATCTGAAATTTTGTAATGAAATCCAGAAGGTCAGCATCACCCTGCTTAGATAGCCATCCCGCCACATTCCAAGATAGAATGTGGAAATAGGGTGATGGTGGAAATAGTGGCAGTCAATCTCTTTTCCGGTGGTTTGAGGCTCCTGAGCTGGGCTCCTCCTCTTTCTGCCCTGCTTGGTGGTTCCAGGTTTGAGGTCCCTAGGTAGGTGTGATAGCTTTAACTGAGGGGCCATTAGGTTGATTTGGCCCAGAGGATCTTCGATGACACCATTACAAATATCATGTTGTTCAGCTGATGTATCATGATGTTCAGCTGGTTTTTGCAGAGCAAGAGCTTTGCCGACCCGTGTAGGCTGTATAGGTAGCAGGTCAACAGCTGTATCTTGCGTCGGTACTGCTAGCGGGTCAAAGTTTGACAATTGCTGTGGATCTTGATTGCGTGTTGGGCTTAGAATAATAGAAGCCTCCAATTCCGGCATCGAGGCATATGAGGACGAGAGCATTTCAGACTGGTCTTGCTTGGGTAGACCAATGCCAGGCTCGTAGCACGTAGAGACCAGGGTACCAAGTGGGGGGTGTAGGAAATCAATTAAGTCATTTGCGGGCAGGCTTGCCACTCCCTGTGGGGTAATAGATCCCGGCTCCATTCCCCCGTCTATTTGTTCTTTATGGCGCACAAGCCCAGCATCACCACAGACAGCACCTATCCTGGTGCATAGCGGTGTACGGGTCAGATTGGTGAATCTGACATCTAATTTCAATGCATTGTTCAAGGAATCATAGCTTGTAGCATCATTACAAGATGTCCAACTTTTGCTTGCTCATCACTGTCAGCTCAGCCAGAAAAAACTGAAATAGTAAGCAGTTCCTAGCCTAAAACCAGCCTGCTGATTACAGATGCATTTACCTAAAAGGCACACTTCCTCCTAAGTAATCTTTCCGTTTTTCCAGAGAAATGCAAAAATGTGCTCTATTCTTAGAGGAAGCAGTAGAATGATTATTGTTTTTAATTATCGCCTTATCCCCTTACTCATCTTCATTTGGCTGCGCAACAGGACAAAATGGTGGAGGAAGGAGAGTTGGTTGCTGTGCTTTAGGCTATGGCATAGTCGGGGGGGGGGACTTCTTGTGGCCCTCCAGATCTTGTTGGGCTCAAACTCCCATCAGCCACAGGCAGCATAGCCAATGGCCAGCAGTGATGGAAGATGGGAGTCTGGCAATATGTGAAGGAACACAGCTTAGCTGATCCTGGCCTAGATATGAACAATTCTATCTAAGGAAGGTTAGTCCATTTTCTGCTTCAGCTGCCCAGCTTAAGCATGGCTTTAACAACAATGATAAAAGGGCTAAAGAAGCCTGTACTTTGAATGCTGGGAGCTTCTCACTTGGCAGCAGATGCATATTTTCTACTTAGTGTATATCTCACATTTACTTCTTGCATATGCTCTACTGTTTCATTGGAATTTGCTTCCAAGGAAGCATAGACTGCAACTTTAGGCTTGGCTAAATACAAAGTAGATTCTAAATGAGAAACCACTCAGATTCCAGAACAAACTTTGTTTCTGAAACTTCAGAATGAAGTGCTGGCTAGGTTACCCTTGTAAGAAAACAAAGAAGACCCACTTTAAATGCAAGAACTAGTCTAACAAATTGTTGGTTTCTGCTTTCTTCACTGTGCAGCAAAATGACTTATTTTACATCATCAAGAGATGGTTTGGGCAGCTCATTAAAAGGTAAAGGGACCCCTGTGAAATGAAGGCCCAAGACAGGTGTTGATCATCATGTGAGCTGCGCACAGGTGGTCTGAAGCGAGCGAGCTACCACCATTCCTGTGGAGCCTCCTTTTATTGAGACAAACATGCAAGCCAGGCAAATACATTTTTGGGCTGTGACCTTTACACATCTTCCGTCCCGAAATCGTGGGGTGGTACGAAGTTATTTTGGCACCTGTTCCACAGCGTCATTTTCCCCTTGCACAATGTATGACGAATGGAGACAAAAGGTCTCAAAGGAAAACGGTTACAGACAGGACACCGCAAACTGCTGAGATCGCGAAAGGTCAGGCAGAGGTGGAACGATGTACAGACAGCTGTGGCTTGTCTGGGGGGGGGTTGCCCTGCACCCCAAGGTCACGCGTGCAGGCAGACTGTGGCTGCCTGCTGGCGGGGAAGTGTGCTCCCTCCGGACCCCACTCCCTGCTCTGCGATATCCCTACACCCCTGACCGTTAGGTCCAGTCGAGGACGACTCTGGGGTTGCGACGCTCATCTCACTTTATTGGACGAGGGAGCCGGCGTACAGCTTCCGGGTCATGTGGCCAGCATGACTAAGCTCCTTCTGGCGAACCAGAGCAGTGCACGGAAACACCGTTTACCTTCCCGCTGGAGCGGTACCTATTTATCTACTTGCACTTTGACATGCTTTCGAACTGCTAGGTTGGCAGGAGCAGGGACCAAGCAACGGGAGCTCACCCCACCACGGGATTCGAACTGCCGGCCTTCCAATCGGCAAGCCCTAGGCTCTGTAGTTTAGACTACAGTGCCACCCACATGGGCAGCTCTTTAGGGGCCCTTTAAGGGATTTCATCCCCTTCATGGATCACTGCCTTGCCGTGGAGAAGGGGCTTGAATAACCCAGAGAAGCTATGAACTATGCCGAGCAGGGCACCCAAGATAAACAGGTCATAGTGGAGAGTTTTGACCAAACGTGATCCACCTGGAGGAGGAACCGGCAAGCCACTCCAGTATCCCTGCCAAGAAAACTCCATGGACAAAGACAACAGGCATATAAAAGTTATGACGCTGGAAGATGAGCCCCTCAGGTTGGAAGGCGTCCAACATGCTACTGAGGAAGAGTGGAGGACAAGTACAAGTCGATTCAGAGCTGATGAAGCGGCTGGGCCAAAGCCGAAAGGTCGCTCAGTTGCGGAAATGCCTGGAAGCGAAAGGGAAGTCCAATGCTGTAAAGAAAAATATTGCATAGGAACCTGGAATGAAAGAAGCATGAACCAGGGTAAGTTGGATGTGGTCAAAAATGAGATGGCAAGAATATTGACATCCTGGGCATCAGTGAACTAAAATGGACAGGAATGGGCGAATTCAGTTCGGATGACCATCACATCTACTACTGTGGGCAAGAAACCCGTAAAAGAAATGGAGTGGCCCTCATAGTCAACAAAAGAGTGGCGAAAGCTGTACTGGGATGCAATCTCAAAAATGATAGAATGATCTCGATATGAATCCAAGGCAGACCTTTTAACATCACAGTAATCCAAGTTTATGCACCAACTACTGGTGCTGAAGAAACTGAAATTGACCAATTCTATGAAGACTTACAACACCTTATAGAAGTGACACCAAAGATGGGTGTTCTTCTCATTATAGGGGTTTGGAATGCTAAAGTAGGGAGTCAAGAGATAAAAGGAACAACTGGCAAGTTTGGCCTTGGAGTTCAAAACAAAGCAGGGCAAAGGCTAATAGAGTTCTGCCAAGAGAACAAGCTGGTCATCACAAACACTCTTTTCCAACAACACAAGAGACGACTCTACACATGGACATCACCAGATGGGCACCATTGAAATCAGATTGATTATACAGTGGTACCCCGCAAGACGAACGCCTCGCAAGACGGAAAACCCGCTAGACGAAAGGGTTTTCCGTTTTGGAGGCGCTTCGCAAAACGAATTTCCCTATGGGCTTGCTTCGCAAGACGACAGCCCATAGGGAAATCTCAGGGACAGCGGGGAAGCGCAGCGCGTCTTCCCCACTGTCCTCGGACCTCCTCCCGCCGCCGGCTTCGGAACGAAGCTCCGATGCCGGGCGGCGGAGGGGGAAAGCCTCCTCCCGCCGCGCGGCATCGGGACGAAGCCCCGATGCCGGGCGGCGGAGGGGGAACGTCTCCTCCCGCCGCGCGGCATCGGGACGAAGCCCAGATGCCGGGCGGCGGAGGGGGAAAGCCTCCCGCCGCCGCGCGGCATCGGAACGAAGCCCCGGTGCCGGGCGGCGGAGGGGGAAAGCCTCCCGCCGCCGCGCGGCATCGGGACGAAGCCCCGGTGCCGGGCGGCGGAGGGGGAAAGCCTCCCGCCGCCGCGCGGCATCGGGACGAAGCCCCGGTGCCGGGCGGCGGAGGGGGAACGTCTCCCCCCGCCGCGCGGCATCGGGACGAAGCCCAGATGCCGGGCGGCGGAGGGGGAAAGCCTCCCGCCGCCGCGCGGCATCGGGACGAAGCCCCGGTGCCGGGCGGCGGAGGGGGAAAGCCTCCCGCCGCCGCGCGGCATCGGGACGAAGCCCCGGTGCCAGGCGGCGGAGGGGGAACGTCTCCCCCCGCCGCGCGGCATCGGGACGAAGCCCAGATGCCGGGCGGCGGAGGGGGAAAGCCTCCCGCCGCCGCGCGGCATCGGGACGAAGCCCCGGTGCCGGGCGGCGGAGGGGGAAAGCCTCCCGCCGCCGCGCGGCATCGGGACGAAGCCCCGGTGCCGGGCGGCGGAGGGGGAAAGCCTCCCGCCGCCGCGCGGCATCGGGACGAAGCCCCGGTGCCGGGCGGCGGAGGGGGAACGTCTCCCCCCGCCGCGCGGCATCGGGACGAAGCCCAGATGCCGGGCGGCGGAGGGGGAAAGCCTCCCGCCGCCGCGCGGCATCGGGACGAAGCCCCGGTGCCGGGCGGCGGAGGGGGAAAGCCTCCCGCCGCGCGGCATCGGGACGAAGCCCCGGTGCCGGGCGGCGGAGGGGGAATGTCTCCCCCCGCCGCGCGGCATCGGGACGAAGCCCCGGTGCCGGGCGGCGGAGGGGGAAAGCCTCCCGCCGCCGCGCGGCATCGGGACGAAGCCCCGGTGCCGGGCGGCGGAGGGGGAAAGCCTCCCGCCGCCGCGCGGCATCGGGACGAAGCCCCGGTGCCGGGCGGCGGAGGGGGAAAGCCTCCCGCCGCCGCGCGGCATCGGGACGAAGCCCCGGTGCCGGGCGGCGGAGGGGGAAAGCCTCCCGCCGCCGCGCGGCATCGGGACGAAGCCCCGATGCCGGGCGGCGGAGGGGGAACTTCTCCTCCCGCCGCGCGGCATCGGGACGAAGCCCCGATGCCCGGCGGCGGAGGGGGAACGTCTCCCCCCGCCGCGCGGCATCGGGACGAAGCTCCGATGCCGGGAGGGGGAGGGGGAAAGCCTTCTCCCGCCGCCCGGCATCGGATGGCTTTCCTGAAGACTTGGGGTGGGAGGAGGGTTTTCCTTCCCACCGCCAACATTCAGAATGCTGTTCTGAATGTTGGCGGTGGGGAGGAAAAACCCTCCTCCCACGCAAGCCCCGGGAACAGAGGGAAAGCGCTGCGCCCCTTCCCCTCTGTTCCCGTACCTGTGCTGAAGGCTTGCGGTGCGGAGAAAAGCCCTTCTCCGCACCGCCAGCCTGGCAAGCGGTTTCCCTAGGAACGCATTAATTGATTTTCAATGCATTCCTATGGGAAACCGTGCTTCGCAAGACGAAAAACCCGCAAGAAGAAAAAACTTGCGGAACGAATTAATTTCGTCTTGCGAGGCACCACTGTATTCTTTGCAGCCAAAGATGGAGAAGCTCTATACAGTCAGCAAAAACAAGACCTGGAGCTGACTGTGGCTCAGATCATCAGCTTCTTATAGCAAAATTCAAGCTTAAACTGAAGAAAGTAGGAAAAACCACTGGGCCGGTAAGATACAATCTAAGTCAAATCCCTTATGAATACACAGTGGAAGTGAGGAACAGGTTTAAGGATTTAGATTTGCTGGACAGAGTGCCTGAAGAACTATGGATGGAGGCTCGCAACATTATACAGGAGGCAGCAACAAAAACCATCCCAATGAAAAGCAAATGCAAGAAAGCAAAGTGGCTGTCCAACGAGGCCTTACAAATAGCGGGGGAGAGAAGGCAAGCAAAATGCGAGGGAGATAGAGAAAGATACAGGAAATTGAATGCAGATTTCCAAAAAATAGCAAGCAGAGACAAGAAGGCCTTCTAAAACGAGCAATGCAAAGAAATAGAGGAAAACAAGAGAATGGGGAAAACCAGAGATCTGTTCAAGAAAACTGGAGATATGAAAGGAACATTTCGTACAAAGATAATAATAATAATAATAATAATAATAATAATAATAATAATAATAATAATAATAATAATAATAATAATTTATTATTTGTACCCCGCCCATCTGGCTGGGTTTCCCCAGCCACTCTGGGCAGCTTCCACAGAAACCAAAAATACAGTAAAATCATACATTAAAAACTTCCCTGAACAGGGCTGCCTTCAGGTGTCTTCTGAATGTCAGGTAGTTGTTTATCGCTTTGACATCTGATGGGAGGGCGTTCCACAGGGCGGGCGCCACTACCGAGAAGGCCCTCTGCCTGGTTCCCTGTAGCTTTGCTTCTCGCAATGAGGGAACTGCCAGAAGGCCCTCGGCGCTGGATCTCAGCGTCCGGGCAGAACGATGGGGGTGGAGATGCTCCTTCAGGTATACTGGGCCGAGGCCGTTTAGGGCTTTAAAGGTCAGCACCAGCACTTTGAATTGTGCTTGGAAACATACTGGGAGCCAATGTAGGTCTTTCAAGACCGGTGTTATGTGGTCTCGGTGGCTGCCCCCAGTCACCACTCTAGCTGCCGCATTCTGGATTAGTTGTAGTTTCTGGGTCACCTTCAAAGAGCACATTGCAGTGGTCCAAGCAGGAGATAACTAGAGCATGCACCACTCTGGCGAGACAGTCTGCGGGCAGGTAGGGTCTCAGCCGTACCAGATGGAGCTGGTAAACAGCTGCCCTGGATACAGAATTGACCTGCGCCTCCATGGACAGCTGTGAGTCCAAAATGACTCCCAGGCTGCGCACCTGGTCCTTCAGGGGCACAGTTACCCTATTCAGGACCAGGGAGTCCTCCACACCAGCCCACCCCGTCCCCCCAAAACAGTACTTCTGTCTTGTCAGGATTCAACTTCAATCCATTAGCCGCCATCCATCCTCCAACCGCCTCCAGGCACTCACACAGGACCTTCACCGCCTTCACTGGTTCTGATTTGAAAGAGAGGTAGAGCTGGGTATCATCTGCATATTGATGGACACCCAGTCCAAACCCCCTGATGATCTCTCCCAGCGGCTTCATATAGATGTTAAAAAGAATGGGGGAGAGGACGGAACCCTGAGGCACCCCACAAGTGAGGGTCCAGGGGTCTGAACACTCATCCCCCCACCACTTTCTGAACACGGCCCAGGAGGAAGGAGCAAAACCACTGTATAACAGTGCCCCCAGCTCCCAGCCCCTCTAGACGGTCCAGAAGGATGTTATGGTCGATTGTATCAAAGGCCGCTGAGAGATCCAGCAGAACTAGGAAACAGCTCTCACCTTTGTTCGGAGATCATCAACCAGCGCGACCAAGGCAGTTTCAGTCCCATGGTGAGGCCTGAATCCCGATTGGAAGGGATCCAAATGGTCCAGTGAGAGCCAGTGTGGTGTAGTGGTTAAGAGCGGTAGTCACGTAATCTGGGAAACCGGGTTCGTGTCTCCGCTCCTCCACATGCAGCTGCTGGGTGACCTTGGGCCAGTTACACTTCTGTGAAGTCTCTCAGCCCCACTCACCTCACAGAGTGTTTGTTGTGGGGGAGGAAGGGAAAGGAGAATGTTAGCCGCTTTGAGACTCCTGAAGGGGAGTGAAAGGCGGGATATCAAATCCAAACTCTTCTTCTTCTTCTTCTTCCACATCCTCCAGGCATGCCTGGAGTTGTTCAGCAACCACTCGCTCAATCACCTTGCCCAAGAATGGAAGATTTGAGACTGGGCGATAGTTGGCCATACTGACCGGGTCTAAAGATGGTTTTTTAAGAAGCGGTTTAATGACCGCCTCTTTCAGCGGATCTGGGAATGTTCCCTCACAGAGGGAAGCATTCATCACCCCGCAGAGCCCATCACCCATCCCTTCCCGGCTTGCTTTTATTAGCCAGGATGGACAAGGATCAAGGAGACAGGTGGTTGGTTTCACACGTCCAAGCAGCCTGTCCACATCCTCGGGGGTAACGGATTGAAATTGAGTATAAAAGATTACCATAATAAAAGACAAAAGTGGAAAGGACCTAACAGAAGCAGAAGACATCAAGAAGAGGTGGCAAGAATACACAGAGGAATTATACCAGAAAGATATGGATGTCTCGTACACCCCAGGTAGTGTGGTTGCTGACCTTGAGCCAGACATCTTGGAGAGTGAAGTCAAATGGGCCTTAGAAAGCACTGCTAATAACAAGGCCAGTGGAAGTGATGATATTCCAGCTGAACTATTTAAAATTTTAAACGATGATGCTGTTAAGGTGCTACACTCAATATGCCAGCAAGTTTGGAAAACTCAGCAGTGGCCAGAGGATTGGAGAAGATCAGTCTACATCCCAATCCCAAAGAAGAGAAGTGCCAAAGAATGCTCCAACTACCGCACAATTGCACTCATTTCACACGCTAGCAAGGTTATGCTTAAAATTCTACAAGGAAGGCTTTTTATTATTATTATTTTGTAATATAATATTTATTCAAAATTTAAGATTTCAAAAAGAAAAAAGAACAATACAAAATATAAAAAAGAATACAACAGTAACAGAAAAAAGAAAAAGAAGGTATAAAAATACATTCAATTAAGAAAAAAGAAAATTAAATAAAAAAGAACAGAGTAAACCTTTACATAGCTTTCTTCCTTTACTTATTTCCTTGACCTCCTCACACCTCCCAATTTTGTATTCTAATTCAAATCGTTTTTTCAGCAAATCCTTCCAACCTTATTTTCATTTAAGTAATTTAATTTAAAACAATATAGTTTAACGTCCTCTCTTTCATCACTTTCATCAACTCATTTTTACTTAATCCTTTATCTCATATCTACCAAAACTACCTAATTTTCTTTTTCCAACACCTTTGTAACAGTCCTTAATTTTACAATAATTTTGAAGATATACTTTAAATTTTTTCCAATCTTCTTCCACCGACTCTTCTCCTTGGTCCCGGATTCTGCCAGTCAGCTCAGCTAATTCCATATAGTCCATCACTTTCTTCTGCCATTCTTCTCGGGTGGGTAATTCTTGTGTCTTCCAGTACTTTCCGATGAGTATTCTTGCTGCTGTTGTGGCGTACATGAAAAAAGTTCTATCCTCCTTTCGCACCAATTGGCCGACCATGCCCAGGAGGAAGGCCTCTGGTTTCTTCTGGAAGGTATATTTAAATACCTTTTTCATTTCATTATAAATCATCTCCCAGAAGGCCTTAATCCTTGGGCATGTACACCAAAGGTGAAAGAATGTGCCCTCCGTCTCTTTACATTTCCAACATTTGTTATCGGGCAGATGGTAAATTTTTGCCAGCTTGACTGAGGTTAAGTGCCACCTGTAAATCATTTTCATTATATTTTCTCTTAAGGCATTACAAGCCGTAAACTTAATACCTGTGGTCCATAACTGCTCCCAATCAGCAAACATAATATTATGTCCAACATCTTGTGCCCATTTGATCATAACAGATTTAACCGTTTCATCTTGTGTATTCCATTTCAACAGCAAGTTATACATTCTTGATAAATTCTTGGTTTTAGGATCTAACAATTCTGTTTCCAATTTTGACTTTTCCACCTGAAAACCAATTTTCTTATCTAAATTATAAACCTCCCTTATTTGATAGTAATGAAGCCAGTCTCGTACTTTAGTTTTTAAATTGTCAAAGCTCTGCAGCTTTAATCTATCTCCGTCTTGTTCTAAAATTTCCCAATATTTTGGCCAGTTTGTCTCCATATTAATTTTTTTCAGAGCCTTGGCCTCCATTGGTGACAGCCACCTTGGTGTTTTACTTTCCAGCAAATTCTTATATCTCACCCAGACATTAAACAATGCTTTCCTAACAATATGGTTTTTAATAGCTTTGTGTGCTTTGACCTTGTCATACCACAGATATGCATGCCATCCAAAAACATTATTAAAACCTTCTAAATCCAAGATGTCCGTGTTTTCAAGAAGCAGCCAGTCTTTCAGCCAACAAAATGCGGCTGATTCATAATAAAGTTTAAGGTCTGGCAGGGCAAATCCACCTCTTTCTTTAGCATCAGTTAGAATCTTAAATTTTATTCGAGGTTTCTTGCCCTGCCAGACAAATCTCGAGATATCTCTCTGCCATTTCTTGAAACAGTCCATCTTGTCCAAAATTTGCAATGTTTGAAACAGAAACAACATCTTAGGCAATACATTCATCTTTATCGCAGCAATTCGGCCCAGCAGTGATAACTTCAATTTTGACCATATTTCTAAATCCTTTTTCACTTCCAACCAACATTTTTCATAGTTGTCTTTAAATAAATTCACATTTTTAGCAGTCATATGGACCCCTAGATACTTAACTTTTTTGACCAATGTTAATCCTGTCTCCTTCTGAAACCTCTCCTTCTCAATCTCTGTTAAATTTTTCTCTAGCACCTTAGTTTTCAACTTATTCAGCTTAAATCCCGCAACTTGACCAAATTCTTGAATTAATTGCAATACTCTTTTGGTACTGGATTCTGGCTCCTGTAATGTCAAAACCAAATCATCAGCAAAAGCTTTCAATTTATACTGTTTAGCTCCGAGTTGTATACCTTTAACCAATTGGTCCTTTCTGATCATATTGAGCAAAACCTCCAGGACCGAGATAAAAAGCAGTGGGGAGATTGGGCAGCCCTGTCGCGTTCCTTTCTCAATCTTAAACTTTTCTGTAACTACGTTATTCACAATTAATTTTGCCGTTTGTTCTGAATATATTGCACCTATACTGTTTTCAAAGCCTTGGCCTACCCCCATTCCCTGTAAATTTTTCTTCATAAAACTCCAAGAAATATTATCAAAGGCTTTCTCCGCATCCACAAATATCAAAACTACTTTAGTATTAATATTCACTTGTAATTTTTCCAAAATATTAATTATGTTCCTTGTGTTGTCTGACAAATGTCTCCCCGGGAGAAAGCCCGCTTGGTCTTTATGAATTTCTTCTACCAGCACCTTTTAAAATCTTTTAGCCATAATTTCTGCAAAAATTTTATAATCCACATTAAGTAAAGATATGGGACGGTAGTTCTTAAGCTGTGTCTTTTCCGCTTCTGTTTTCGGTATCAGTGTAATGTAAGCTTCTTTCCACAACTCGGGTGCCTTTCCCCCCCCCCTAATATTTCATTGCAAACTTCCTTCAAAGGCTGTATTAACAATTCTTTCAAAGATTTATAATATTTTGCAGTCAAACCATCCGGCCCTGGAGATTTGCCCAATTTCATATTCTACCGCACAATTGCACTCATTTCACATGCTAGCAAGGTTATGCTTAAAATTCTACAAGGAAGGCTTAAGCAGTATGTGGACTGAGAACTCCCAGAAGTGCAAGCTGGATTTCGAAGGGGCAGAGGAACCAGAGACCAAATTGCAAACATGCGCTGGATTATGGAGAAAGCTAGAGAGTTCCAGAAATACATCTACTTCTGCTTCATTGACTATGCAAAAGCCTTTGACTGTGTCGACCACAGCAAACTATGGCAAGTTCTTAAAGAAATGGCAGTGCCTGATCACCTCATCTGTCTCCTGAGAAATCTCTATGTGGGACAAGAAGCTACAGTTAAAACTGGATATGGAAAAACTGATTGGTTCAAAATTGGGAAAGGAGTATGGCAAGGCTGTATATTGTCTCCCTGCTTATTTAACTTATATGCAGAATTCATCATGCGAAAGGCTGGGCTGGATGAATCCCTAGCCGGAATTAAGATCACCGGAAGAAATATCAACAACCTCAGATATGCAGATGACACAACCTTGATGGCAGAAAGTGAGGAGGAATTAAAGAACCTTTTAATGAGGGTGAAAGAGGAGAGGGTAAAATATGGTCTGAAGCTCAACATCAAAAAAACGAAGATCATGGCCACTGGGCCCATCACATCCTGGCAAATAGAAGGGGAAGAAATGGAGGCAGTGAAAGATTTTACTTTCTTGGGCTCCATGATCACTGCAGATGGTGACAGCAGTCACAAAATTAAAAGACGCTTGCTTCTTGGGAGAAAAGCAATGACAAACCTAGACAGCATCTTAAAAAGTAGAGACATCACCTTGCCAACAAAGGTCCGTATAGTTAAAGCTATGGTTTTCCCAGTAGTGATGTATGGAAGTGAGAGCTGGACCATAAAGAAGGCTGATCGCCGAAGAATTGATGCTTTTGAATTATGGTGCTGGAGGAGACTCTTGAGAGTCCCATGGACTGCAAGAAGATCAAACCTCTCCATTCTGAAGGAAATCAGCCCTGAGTGCTCACTGGAAGGACAGATCCTGAAGCTGAGGCTCCAATACTTTGGCCACCTCATGAGAAGAGAAGACTCCCTGGAAAAGACCCTGATGTTGGGAAAGATGGAGGGCACAAGGAGAAGGGGACGACAGAGGATGAGATGGTTGGATAGTGTTCTCGAAGCTACCAGCATGTGTTTGATCAAACTGCGGGAGGCAGAGGAAGACAGGAGTGCCTGGCATGCTCTGGTCCATGGGGGTCACGAAAGTCGGACACCACTAAACAACAACAACAACAAGGGATTTCATTTCTCTCACAATTGGCAGAAGCAACAAAACAAACAAAAATGGTCCCTCCCCCCCCCCCCCCGATTTCCTAGAATTCCCTCTGCAACTGAGTTCTGAAAGAGACAGTAACTCTTTTACCAGTCCCAATAAATTCCTCCAAAAGAAAAGAAAAGGAACCTGACAGAAGCAGGGCAGGATTGGAGGGTGAGATGGTCTTTCCCTCTGGAAGAGGAGGCAAAAGACCCGAAAGACTTGAAATGCCTTGGAGCTATCCTATTAACTGAATGCCCTCCACTCCTCTCTGGACTATTGTTGGGATTTTGAATACGTGCAGCTTCACACAGAGTCAATTAGGAGTTGGCCGACAGCCAAGGCAATGTAAAGAAGTAAAATCTGCCTGGTGATACAGAGGCATGAAGACAGCTCCATGATTGGTCAATCTCTCCCACGGGAATAATGATTTATGGCCTACTGACTGGAATGTGTTAGTTGTTGGAGGAGTTGGAGGTTGAGAGTTGTGAGTCGTGTAAGAGAGAGCTAGTTAAAGATCCGTGTTCTGTTCTGTTCCTGTAAATAGTCCACTGTATATAATAAACACCTACAAGTACAAGTTACTGGTTCCTGCTTCGTCCATCCTGTCTGTAGCCGACTGTTTTCGTGAACTCTGCGTATACTCTGCTAGGTCTGGCTAAGGTCCTGCAACAAGTCAGAAAGTTGTGAAACACCAATAACTATGGCACTGTGTCCTCTTTTCCATGTAAAAAACCTACATTTAACCTTCTATTCCCCCCCCCCCCCACTCCTGGTGCTTGATTTGTTTGTGCGGTCTGAGTGCGAATTACCTTTCTTAAGCTGCATCTTGTTCCCTTGCCCAGCACGTGCCCCCAGCAAGGTCTGAGTGTGAGTGTGGCTCCGTCTTTCTTTCTTCCTCGTATCCTCGTTTTCCTTACCCTGCCTCTGCCTTGGTGGCTGTGCGTTTTTATTTAATTTTTGGCCAGGGTGCTTGTACGTTTCCCCCTCTATTGCCCTTGCCTGTCCAATTGCATGGCTGGTCTGGGTGACTGAGTGGGTTTGCCTTACATTTTAATTTGTTGGCCAGGGTGCTGGTGCGTTTTCCCCCTCCATTGTCCTTGAGAGCCTGGATAGCTCAGTTGGTTAGAGCATGGCACTGATAATGCCTAGGTTGCAAGTTTGATCCCTGTATGGGACAGCTGAATATTTCTGCATTGCTTGGGTTGGACTAGATGATCCTCAGGGTTCCCTTTCCTGTTCCTCTCTAGTTTTAAGTTGTGTGTGTGTGTGTGCGTGTGTGCGTGTGCTTGCAGCGTGTGTTTGTGCCTGCTGTTTATTGTGCCTGCCGTTTATTTATTTCTCTTCTAGTGTGGGTTTAATTTACCCTGCCATCCCTTCCATTGGTACCACTTAAATCGGGAGCCCCCTGTAAAATTTTAAAGGCTGCCGGGGCTTGGAATAGACTGTGCGCTTAAACCTCACCCCTCTTAGTTTCTCTAAGCCACCCCCCCCCTCGCTTGATGTTTGGGGGAAGAAATAAGGCAGGGCTTGGGGTGGACAATTCAGGGTTTCTGATCAGGGAACCATTCCTCAGCACTCCACGTTTATACGTTTAAAACCTTTGAAGGTGTGCCTTTGCCTGGTTCTTGTCATTGGCTTCACTTGCCAGTACAGGCTCCCTAAAGAAAAACACTTTTACACAACAACAACAACAACAACAACAACAAAAGATTTCGGCTTATAGTACCTTACTGAAAAGTCCAGGTTAACCCACGGTTTATATTTCCATTTCTTTTTGGCTCACTGTAAAGGACAGCTGTGTTTTCCTTTTCTTCAAAAACTTCCTTGCCTGGCATGTTCATTTTACTCCCCCCACCCCTCCTCCCTCCCAACTCCCCCCCCACGCTTTCCTTCTCCTCCCCCCACCCGTCCTCCCTCCCTCCCCCCACCCTTTCAGGAGATACATCTGTCTTTGGAGTTCCCTTTGCTTCTTGCCAGAGTCATCACAGTTGCCAGACAGGTTTTTCAACTCTCTGAGTGGCCGGCAGTTTGTGAGGCATTGTCTTTAAGCACCTGCCAGTTCAGCAGCTCTAGTTGCATTGTCAGTTTAACTAACCAGCAGTTTGACCAATTGCAATCTTTTGTCTGTTTAAGCACCCTTATTTCAATCAACTGGTATTGAGCCGACCTTGTGGGCAAAGATTTATTTTTCTTTGTTTGGCAAAGTTTCCTTTGTTTCGAAGAAGTTTCCCCAGCAGTGAGATATTAAGAGCAACCCCACCCCTCCTTTTCTGAGGGCCGCTGGTGTGAGCCTGGAATCTTATTGATTTCCTTTTCTCTTAATTTGGCTGCAGCTTCTGAGCATCTCCTTGTAAGCAGTTATTTTCAATTCTGCTTGATTACTTGGCAATGCTTTGTGCCTAGATTTGCCTATCATTTAAAAGGGGCAACTCTTATTATAGGCAATTATCTTCTAATTCTGTCTGACTGCAGTTGGGGTTGCTCTGTGTATGGTATTGTTCCTTGGAGCCAGGTGCTAATATGTAGTTGAGCGCTGCTGCTTGAACTCTTGCTGGGTTGTGATTTAATAAATATAAATAAATACAAGCGGTGCAGTTAAGTGACGTATAGCTTGTTCATTTTGTCAGCAGTTACGCAGAGCAATTGATAATAGTAATTCCTACTCATAGCTATAAATCCATTGGCTATTAATTGAGATACTATTGATTAATAATTAATCCCTCAACAGTGCTCTGAACTTTATTGATGCACAATAATTGTATACTAGCATTTAATTACAGTCAAGTTATTAATTGAGTGGTGATATTAATACTAATTAAAAAATAACAACAATAATAAAATAAAGTAATAAAATAAAATAAATTTGAAATATAAATAAATAATAATTAATAATAACAATAAATAAATAATTATAAATATAAATAATAAAAATATAATAATAATTAATATTAAAAATATAAATAAATAAATAAAAATTAAATATAATAAATAAAATAATAATAATAATAATAAGTGACGAAATAAATAGTAGGCGCATTTTACTAGTGCACAGAGCAGCTCATGGCACCCAAGTGGAAGCGCACGGGTGCAGTACCAGCACACACTGCAGCTGTCAACCGTCATAATAATAAACCCAAACCCATTTCGCAGTTCCTTAATGCCTTCAGATCATTCATTGTTGACTATGAACAGCGCTTTCTCTTAGCTATTCTTTAGTTCTATTTGCCTTGCGTTTCTTACTTCCTTGTTTCGCAAACCAGTGGCCAGCCTTTAAACTACCCAGGTGCAGGCCCAAGCCCTCAGACAGGAACGGCGGCTGTGCAAACTAGGTCTCAGGCTTGCTCGCCGACTTTGAGAACTGCACCAGGGCACCTGCATGGAGGCTGCTGGCCCGTATCAATAACCCGGTTGCTTCCAGTTCTTCTAGTTCTTTGCAGAATAAGCAGCCCAGGGTCCAGCTTCCAGAATCAGGCACCTCATCAGCCAGTGATGATGAGTCAGAATGGCTTACGCCCTTTCTGGGGAGGCCGCCGCTATTAGCATCTGGCAGTTAGCCCGTATGTCAAGAAGAAGCCATCAGAGGTGTATCGCACTGGAAAGCTGGACCTTAGAAAGGATTTAAAACGTAAGGTGTGCTGGTAATTCAATAAAGGGCAATGCCAAAGGCAGTCTTGTAAGTACCCGCATGAGTGTGAGAGATGTGCAGGGGCTCACCCAGCCGCAGCGTGTTACAAAGGGAAGCGGCCCTTTTGGGGAGGTCGGGGCTTCCACCACTCTAGTTCCAGAGGAGCCCCCGCAGCAGGGAACCATCGATAAAGTCCTTCTGGGTCTAGCATTTTCTCCAATTCAGCTTTCTCCTCTCCGCAACCTCTCGTCTATCCATCCGGACGGAAGCGCAGCATCCTATCTTTGGAAGGGTTTCTCAGAGGGTTTCAGAATCCCAATAGTCGGCTCCTTAACCGCAAAGGACTCTCCTAATCAGAAGTCAGTAAGGGAAAGGACGCTCGCCTCGCCCCACGGGTAGCTAGCCCCACCCCTGGGTGCACACCATGTGTGCCACTCCGGGTGCCAGAGCAGCTAGCTCCGCCTCTGGAGTCACACTATGGCATATTGCTAATTGGGATGAACCCAACAGGGCCACCACTTAGCCCCTGCTTGGTCTCCAGGACAGAGGCACCCTGTCCCAGACCCACCCCCCTTTTCAGAATATTAGGCAACCAAATGTATCATTCCATAACACCTCATACAGGAATTATTTATTTATTCATTTTTTCCTGGGGAACCTGCCTTTTTCTACCAGATCAACTACAAGAGCAAGACCACAGCTTTAACAAAATGACAGCCCAAACAGGAAGACACATGGGAGCAATGGTATTGCTTTGAAGTGTTCCAGATCCATTTCCTGTTCTCCCAATTAGCAGGGCAGCTGTGGGCAAAATTGCAAAGAAGTACAATAATGATTTAGTCCTTAGTCCTATAATCTAGTAAGCCTTTAAGCCCAACAGTCGAAATCGCATAATTTCAATGCTTTAACTATATTAGGGAACATGTATAGTTAGTAAACAAATTGCTAGTTTGGTGAGAAATAACACTTCACTGAAGTGGATAACGCTTTGGCCAAGAGCTCACCTTTGGCAATCTTCTAGAACATGTTGCATATGTAGCAGTTCTTTCTAGCTTGAGTGAAACTCAAACCTGACATTTACAGTACCAGATAGAAGTGTGCTGGAATGTCCTGGCTGTGTCTGGAATGTCCTGGCTGTGTCTGTAGTACAACAGTTTTGGAAATCTGTAGGAGAGCATCCCACCAATCTCTTGTCATACTAACAATCGTGTTATCAGCTAACAATCAAAAGTGCTAAACTTTTAGCTACATTGGCAACAGGATGTTGGCTAGAAGCAACTGGTTTTCTGAAGCTAAAACTTACAATTTTGTTCTAGAAGTTACTTGATCACAATATAGAACTATTTGTTTATTCATTATGAGTTTTACACATGATGAAAATGTATACTCAAGCAGATATTTTTATAATCACTGTACTATACTATGATACAGTGCATAATGAACATCCACATTCAGCTAGTCTGTGTGCCAGCCCCCTTCAGATTCAGCACAGAGAGCACCAAGTGACTCAGAAACAAATCAGAAGTTTAAAAGTCATGATACAAAATGAGGCTTGGGGCCTATGTGCATATCTAACCTTAAAAATAAAATAAAATAACAAAAACAAACAAACCGCACCACAGGGTAAGACTCCCAAAATCAGTTAAGTCAGACCTTGAGATTTGGATCACGTTTCTGGAACGCTACAATGGAGTCTTCTTATGGCAGGAAATCCTCAACCTGTCCTCAAATTTCCAGGTTCACTGATGCCGCTGGGTCCTTGAGCTTCAGTTTATTCTTTAGGGGACGCTGGTGTGCTCAACAATGGCCAGCAGAGGAGCAAGGCGAAGCTATCACGTGGGATCTCACTTTTCTGGATTTTTTCCCCCCTTAGTTGTGGCTGTTCACATTTGGACTGAGGAGTTCCAGAATCGCCGGGTGTGCTTCAGAACTGATAACCAGGCAGTGGTCAACATACTGGCTAAACAGTCATCGCGTTCCGAGAGGGTGTCGTGCCTACTCCAATCATTCGTCCTCCAGTGCCTCGCTTCTGAGCATTAGCTCCCAGGGCTCAGCCACTGCCAGAACCCGTTCCGGAGCACCTGTGGAACCTTGGAGACGTGAAGTGATTAAGGGAGTATTAGCATCTGTCGCACCCTCTACGCTTAGATCATATAAGAAGGTCTGGTGTGATTTCATGGGGTTCAGGTCCAAAGTATCCTCCCTTTCCACCAATGTTACACCCTCCACAGAAAACGTTCTGCAACAGTATTAGCATCTGTCGCACCCTCTACGCTTAGATCATATAAGAAGGTCTGGTGTGATTTCATGGGGTTCAGGTACCTGGAGCACAGCTGTTGCCCGAACGCCTTTCCGGAGCACCTGTGGAACGTTGGAGACGCAAAGTGATTAAGGGAGTATTAGCGTCTGTCGCACCCTCCACCCTCAGGTCTTACAAGAAGGCCTGGTGCGATTTCTTGGGCTTCAGGTTTGGGTCTTCGGGGCTTTCTGCTAGCGCGCCTCCCACCACCGATGACGTTTTGCAATACCTTTCACACCTTGATGACCTAGGGCACGCGCCTAAAACATTAAAAATACATGTAGCCGCCATTAGCTTCTTCGCTAAGGCCACGTTCTCCTCCAATCCATGCAGTGACTTCCTGGTCCGTAGAGCTATCGAAGGCTGGGGCAGGTTACAACCCCCTAGGGTTCAGGGCCGTAAGCCAATTTCTTACGGGTTGCTCTCTCAAATACGCAAAAAACTCCGGTCAATTTGTTGGTCCCGGTTTGAGGCCCGCCTCTTTTCTGCGGCATATGCCATCGCCCTAAGAGTGGGCGAGGTCGTAGTCGAAGGTAGTGCGAATGGTGTGATGCGGGGCCTCCTTATGGAAGATGTACAGCTGTCTGAGGCGAGCATGTTGGTACGGATACGACAATCAAAAACTGATCAGGCCGGTAGGGGTGTCCTTCTAAAACTCACAGCGTCCGGGGGGCAGGGCCCTTGTCCGGTAAAGGACACCAGGCAGTATCTTTGCCTCAGACCATCTGGTCAGGGTCCGCTTCTGATACACGAAGACGGGTCCCCCTTACTGAGACACCAATTCACCAGGGTACTCCGCAAAGCTATTGATGCTTGCGGTTTAGCTTCCCGGGCTTATGCCGCCCACTCCTTTAGGATCAGTGCTGCCTCAACTGCCGTGCGCCTGGGCTTGCCTGCGGACAAGATTAAAGAAATGGGCCGATGGAAATCCAATGCTTATAAGGGTTATATACGTTAGTTTGCGCTCCGCTACACTGAATCTACTTGCCCGCTTTCTCCTTTCTTTCGTTCTCAACTGTTTCCAGGGGCACCGTGTGGATTTGCGGCCACAGTATTGTTCATTGGGCCCGCGTTCGGGCGGTCAGCAGCGGCCTTACCCATCATCTTGGTTTGCCTCCTGGGATACGAGTTGCCTGGTTGTCACGACGCGGCATGCGGTGGGAAGAGCTTATGCCATTGCTGATTGACAGAGATGCCATGTTTGGCCCTCCTGACATCCTTATCATTCACTTGGGAGAGAATGACCTGGCCAATAGGAGAAGCGGGGATTTGTTGTGGTGCATAAAAAGAGACTGGGAGTCCTCCTGGGCAGCAGGCAGCAAGCCGCACGCAGTCCTTATGAGGCTTCAGGCCCCGCCCCAGGCCAGATGGTAAGTGGCAAGAGCAGGGCCCTCAAGCACTCACTCAGGGGAGTCCTCCTAGGCAGTCTCGGCCTTGGTGTCATTCTTTGGGGCCTGGGGCTCTGAAATGGCTGCGGAAGCCTCCTCTGCCTCCTTCTTCTCCATTTCTTCTTTCATCCTCAACTCTTTTCTCCGGCGTTTCTTTCTCTCCTCATATTTCCTTTGTTGCCTCTTCTCCAACACTGCTGGGGTCAACTCTTTGCTGTTTCCCTGTTAAGAAACAGCAAGTTGAAAAGAAAGAGGAATTGTTCAAAAGAGCAAAGTGAACTTTTTAAGCTAAAAAGACAGTACCTAGAATAGACCACTAACATATATATTATTGTAAATCTGGTCACTGTATTATCTTCACCATTACATTTAAAAGCAGGAAAGCCGGCAAGGATTATTTCCTTCAAGAGAATTTCAGCTGGAAGACTAACAATGTAATTATACATTACTGGATGCCACAATCAGAATATTAGGGGGGGGGGACAAAAGACTTTTATGCATGATTTAGAAATCACTATTGACCCCCCAAATGGAAACTGCTTCAACCTGTCCAACTTATTCCTACAGAACAACCATAAAATCCATCTTAATAGCAGGAGGATACACAACCTCAAGACCCTGGTACCCTGTGGACTTAATCTGGAAAACAAAATTTAGGCTGCAATTCTGAACCTACTTACCCAAGAGTAGGCCTCATTGAACTCAGTGGGACATACTCTGAAGACAGTATTATAGAACCGCTCTGCTAATTTCTATGTAGCTAATAATAATAATAGTAGTAGTAATCTTTAAAGGAATAATTTGTATATGTCACATCTCTTAAAATTTTTCCATCCCGAGTACTCTTAGAATTGTCACTATTTATTAACTAAACAGTGTTGGGATCTATCTCAGTTTCAAAACACGCACACACGCACACACACACACAGAGAGAGAGAGAGAGAGAGAGAGAGAGAGAGAATCTATATATTACACGTTTACAGAAAAACCCTAAATACTGCAAAAGTTATTGGAACTGTGGGATAACTAGCCTCATATAATCAATGTGCTTAGCTCACTTTGGGAGAGACTGGATAATCAAGGCTTTGTTCTCTCCCAGTTTACCTGAGCAGCTCAGGTGTAAGAGGATGTGGTGGTTGCTCAGCTTTCACAAGTCACTCTTCAGTTCCTATACCAATGATTTAGGAACTTGCACCACTGTAATTAAGCCACATTTTACTGCCTGTGCAGCTTTTTCTGAATGCTGTATGGAAAAGCACATGAATCTGACATTTGGGGAGCTTGTAAGTAAACTTTTTAATTTGCCAAATGTGTTCTTTTCCTAAGCTACTGAAAGAGGGAAACTTTGGAACTCACTTTAAGTGGCATATTTTAAAAGTCTAAATACCTTTATTTCCATACTTTACTTTGTTGTGTATTTTGCTATTTCAAACCTCTGCTGGTGTTCTCTTGCCAAAGAGTACTTGCCCCAAACTTGGATCATGGTACCCAGGAATTCTCATTTTTGTATACCTTTTTCTCTCTCTCCTTGAACCAACAGAAAGGTTCTTCATTTGCATACTTAGGCTCATGCTTATCCTTAGGATCACTGCCTATCTTTCTCGTAGGGAGGGGTTAGATGCATAGGACACTGAGAGCTTAGAATGCATTGCTTAGTATTATAAGCTTAGATTTTCAGCCATGTGATCTAGAAACTTGCTTTTTAGAGTGAAAACAGTAAAGCTAAGGTTATTAAAAAGCTGATGTTTTTCATCCAAATATTTCTCACCCATGCTATGTTTGAACAGAATCTCAAAGTACAAACAGGCCTGACCGAAGACTGTGTTATATTTATGAACTTAGGATGGGGAACCTGTAGCCCTTCAGATGTTTCTAACCATCCATAACCACTGGAAACGCTGGTTGGGGCTGATGGGAGCTGGCTGTTCAACATCCAGAGAGCCATAGGTTTCCCACCCCTATTATACATCAACCACCCTCCATCACATCCTCCAAAATCTGGCCTCCAAAAATGGGTGAACTGTTTTAGTTCAAATCAAGGTAGAGCAGAAGCCAGTATGATATCAACTGGAACCAGAATACTAGAGGCATAGGAATATTTCCACCACACATCTAACAGTGCAAGTCTGTGGGTGTTTAATCAGGAGCAAGTTCCATTGCCCTAAACAAGGCTTGCTCCCAAATTAAATTGGCATATGCCTACAACCAAAAATTGGCTTTGGATTCTCCAGGCTTTCTCCACATCTTGACAACTGTTTTTTAAAGGAGGGTGCTGCTCTTACCTGGCCAGAGATTTCTTGGATCTTCTCGTGCAGTCTCTGCTGCAAGAGATTCATGGCTGAAAATGAGCTGGCTGTGCTCTTGTCACCACCTGTAAAGGAAAACAGGAGAAAGCATGTGACCTGTGTCCCATCCCAAATTGCTGCTAAACTCAACTCAGCTAAACTCAGTGGCCTGGTTCACACATAATGCTAAAATATGGGTTACTAAACCATTGCTTAGAGTTATGTGAGAACCCAGCCCAGTAGCTTAACTGACTGGCTGTAGAAACACTCTCACCTGCAACATCGTTTTGGCTTCTGTCCCATTTCCCCCCAGTAGTCTGAGATCCACTGGAACTGGGTGCAGGATGGATAACTAGGCTAGATTTCTGAATACTGGCATTTGTTGGCTTGGCTGGTGGTGCTTGGTTGCCCCCAGGTGCTGTCTGCTTGCCCAGAGGGGTGCCCACGATCTTGCCTTGCATCTTCAGCTTCTTCTGTTTCTTCTTCTGTTTCTTCTTCTTCTTCTGTTTCTTCTTCTTCTTCTTCTTCTTCTTCTTCTTCTTCTTCTTCTTCTGCTGCTGCTGCTGCTGCTGCTGCTGCTGCTGCTGCTGTCTCCCAGTCCAGTTCCTGGGAATGTTTGAAGGCAGAGACACAAGACTTCATTAAACAAAGAGAGGAAAATATTTTGCAATCTGGTTGACAAGATGCTGTGCAAACATTTCTGCAAGGAATAAATGCCTAAGAACATACATGTTAGAAGGCCCTCCAGATGTTGCTGGACTCCAACTCCCATCAACCTTAGCCAGTATGGCTGATCAGGTATGATGGGAGTTGTAGTCCAGCAACTTCTGGAGGTCTGCAGGAAGCACCAAGACAAGACAACTGAATTTTTCCAAGTTGCATTTTCAAAACACACTACTGCCATTCCATTGTGGCATCAGGACCCTTTCCTGAGCAGATTATAATCTAAAATGAGCTGTGGTTAAAATAAGGGAAAACATTAAGTACCACCACTTTGAGGTTTCATTGCAAGCAGTATATAAATCCTGTGAAATAAAGAAATGAAAATAATTACAATAACCAAGGAGGCTGCACTACTACAAAAAACCCTGGTCTAAAGAAGTACGGTAAATGACAGCATCAGATAATTGTACCAAATTTCCTTATTTGTGGCTCGGGGGCTTCCTGGGTGCAAATTTTCTTGGCCAAGTTTTGCAGGTAAGAGTCTTTGTTGACTAAAGTGGCCATTGTGGGATCAAGGTCTCGTGAAGGTAAAAAATAAAAGTAAATAAACCAAAAATTAAAATAAAATCGTAGGATGGTCTCGCAGGGGGAATGTTGCCTCTAAGTCAAAGACGTCTTGTTCATTCTGACCATCCTCCATTTAAAACTTCTACCCAGAATGCTGTGTGAGGCTGCTTCTGCTAAGTCAACCCAAAGTGGACAATACTCATGGGGCCATGTTTGCATACTCGCTTTTCATTCTGCTTAAAGAGAGAGAAAAATTAATCAATGACATGGATAAACTGAAGGAGACTGATGGCTTGATATTTACAAGTCAAGAAAATAAAACTCCACAGAAAGCCATCTCAATACATGTACAGGCATTTGAGGGGGGAAATGGACATCTGCTGGCTTGTAAAGCTATTGTGTACACAGGTACAGATTGTACATTCCTTAATATCACATGTGAATGGTTGTTCAAGAGCAGAACTAACTAATTTGTACACATGGGTACCCCAAATTGTACATCTGTTTAACATAACAGGTGAACAGCCCCCACACATCACATCAGCCAGCTAAATTTTACTTTCCAGCCAACACGTGTGCAGGGTTACACATTAAAGAGAGCTGCTTCTACGCACGCACAAGGGTTTGCGTGAAAGGTTGTGCTGATCAACTAATGTGTAAACAGTTTCACAAACTGAAAATATGAATAGCTGTAGGAGCGTGCAGCTAAACAACTTATGTACAGAGGTTGTACGCTCGTCGAACGCCATGTGCGAACCAACACATGCTGGCCGCTCACGGGAAGATCATCTCATGTGTAGGCGCAAGGCAAACGACTCCATTTGAGATCTCCCATCCTGTGTTGGGCAGGCCAGTGAGCAGTTAGCGGAGATCCACCCCCTTAAGGCTTTTTAGGGGTTGGCACGCGTGCAAAGAAGGCGCTGCAACCCGTGTGGCTCATCTCACCGCGTACGCTTCTCTTGCAGCAATCGCAAAAGCGCACTATGTGTGGCTCTCTCGCACCGTGAGCTGGTCACTTACCTGGGCTGGAGAGGAAGGCGGAACTAGCCCATGGCCCTTTGTCACCAGCTCGGCGCTCTATTGGTAGACCCTATGAGGAGGCAGCGAAGGATTATGGGATGTTGGAGGAGCTTCGGTAGAAGGAGGAGGAAATGTTTTTCCCGCCCCATGGGTTGGACGTAGCCAATGAAGGAGGAACCATTCGCAAGAGAAAAAGGAAAAATGTCCGCCTGTCTGCAAGAGGATTACATGTATTGAGAAAGATATTGAGATAAAACATTTATTTGTTAGATAATCGATCTATTTATTTAGACTTCTTTTGTGACTGCAGAGCAGGAGAGCGATGCGCCTGGCTTCTCTCAGTTTTCAAATGCATGCTTGTGCTTTCAGTGACTGGTGTGTTTACTACGGCGGGAGAAAGGCTGAAACTTTTCTGAATTGGCGCGCGGAGTAATGCAGCACGAATGCGGGTGGAAGGCTTCTAAACAGGGGGTAATGCACCCCTTAGTCCCGTATGTTGAGTTCTGGGCGAGTTCAGATCAGCCTTTCTCAATCTTGTTGGCTTCTAAGGTTTTGGGCTTTATGATTCCCATCATAGCAAGTCAGAAAGCTGGTCCACTGGTCCATCTAGCTTAGTGTGACCCGCACTGACTGGCAGTGGCTCTCCAGGGTTTCACTCTCCCAGCTCTCCATGAAATGATGAGGACCATCTTCAGAAATAAGGTTCCAGATCTAAAAGGGATGGTTTGAGTAAGATACTGTCATGTATTGAGTCGGACCATTACTCCATCTAGCTCAGTACAGTGGTACCTTGGGTTACAAACGCTTCAGGTTACAGACGCTTCAGGTTACAGACTAAGCTAACCCAGAAATAGTACCTCGGGTTGAGATCTTTGCTTCAGGATGAGAACAGAAATCGTGCGGTGGCAGCGGGAGGCCCCATTAGCTAAAGTGGTGCTTCAGGTTAAGAACAGTTTCAGGTTAAGAACGGACCTCCAGAACAAATTAAGTTCTTAACCCGAGGTACCACTGTACTGTCTGCGCTGACTAACAACAGCTCTCCCAGGTTGGGTGAGCTATAGTCCTTTCTTCTACAAAATAATGTAGCAGTCCAGTATTTGTGGCTCTACATAAATAGGAAGCTGCCTTATGCTGAGGAAGTCTATCACAGAGTTGGGACTGATGTGAGTTGTAGTCCTAAACTTCTGGAGGGCACCAAGTTGGTTAAGGCTAATGAAGCAAAATAGGCTGGAATGTGACCTGTGGGTATGTATTTTGTAATGCATGCATTTTCAGGTGGGTCATGGAGATGTGCAGTTGATGGAGAAACTGTTGGGATCTGTTGCAAATTGAGGTTTTTTTCCAGAAGCAATGACATCCTTCTGGGCCATCTAGAGCAGGGGGCACTGTTATACAGTGGTCCCGCTCCTTCCTCCTGGGCTGTGTCCAGAAAATGGTGTGGGTGTTAAGTTGTGGGCGAACATATCAGACGACACAGTGATTCTTCAAGCAGCTCTTGTTTATTCAGAGGCAGAACAGAACTAGCCTGAAGAGCTCAGTCAGCCTGCTTATATAGAGCTCCAGAACAATGTAACTGTTGCAACTTTCTAAAACTATCCAATCACTGAACGTCACTTTCGATCCTTCATTTGCATACAAACTATCCAATCACTGAATTGTTAGGGTGTGAAACCTAAGACGCTGGCAAGTTAGCAATGTCATGTGACTTTAAGTAGTCAAGCTCGTTAAGTTGTTAAGTTGCTCAGTATATAAAGAGTGTTTGTTTTCTCTGCCTGTGGGGCATGAAGCAAAAATGTCCGAAAGCTCCGGAGGTGTTTCTGTTATCTTTCTGCAATAAACCTGTCTTTGGAAAGACAGGCTTCCCTGTGTCATTATTTCTTTGCTGCTGAGACTCTGAAGCTTGTACTGCAACAAGAATCTCTGCACTGGACTTAATTAATACTCTGCAAAGAGAGCTGTTGCTGGTGGCGCAGCGGAAGCGTTTACTGGACCAGTACACAAAAACTCTCTTAGGTTATGGATCCGTCTATGTTTCTACAGCTGTATTGTGTGCAGAGAAAGTGAAAGCAGCTTTCGGATGAGAGAAGACCGGCTTGGTCGTAGATCCAGCTCTTAAAGGCTTCAGAGGAGGCTGAAGGCATCTGAAAAGTGAGTAAAACAAATCCCAAGGGGAAAGAGAAGCAAGGGCACACAGAGGGAGTAGCAGCAGACCCCAAGAATGGCAAAGGAAAATTTCCAGGTTCCCTTTACAAAGTTGAACTCTGCTAATTACGTGCAGTGGTCTAAGAGGGCTCAAGTCTGATTGGAAGCCAAAGAAGTGTGGGCTGACTATGTCCAGAGGCGAAAGCCGTTTGTGGCTGTTGCAGCAGATGCCACAGCAGAGCAACAGGCTGCTGCACATGCTCAGAACAGGGAACATGATAAAATGGACACTAAAGCTAGGTGCATGTTGATGGTATCGATAGACGATTCCCAATTACCTCATGTGGAAAATTTAAGGTCTGCATTTGAAATTTGGGAAGCTCTTAGACGAATTCACCATAGAGCCACGCCCGGAGAGAAGGTGAACATTATACGTGCTTTGTATGAGTTGAAACTGAAGCCAGGGGATAGTGTGGTTGAACACACGTCACAGATGACTGAGTATTTCAACCGACTGTCATCTTTAGGTGTGAATTTTCCTGAAAATATTAAAGTTTATACTCTGCTTAGCAGCCTGCATGCAGGGTTTGAAAACTTAGTACTAACTTTACAAGTTTTGCCAGAGGACCAGCTGAATATGAATTATGTGACTGGTAGATTGTGTGAACAAGAATATCAACATCATCGAAAACGTATTGACAATTCAAATACCCCAAGGGTTGGATGTTCAGATAATTCCCAGCGTGGGGAAACTAGCAGGCAGAGCTGTAAGGAAGCCTCACAAGTGTCTGCTATGGCCAGCAAGTCATGTTTTCGATGAGGCAGCAGGTTTCATTTGATAGCAAAGTGTCCAGAAAAGCAACAGGAATTTCAACAGTCCAAGGCCAGTTTCCGGAGTTACAGGGGAAGACGACTTGAGAACTACAAGAATCAACGATCCAGAGGGGGAGCAGGTGCTGATAAGGGACTATCTGCAATGGCAGCACAAAAGAGTCCTAAAAGGAGCCAACAAACCTTGAAGTGGATAATTGACAGTGGAGCAAGTCACAGTTTAGTTCCAGCGACATCTATTGGCCGCTTGATGAACTGCAAGACATTGCCAGTTGCAAAAACCGTGACTATAGCAGACAATAGTAAACGAGAAATGAACCTTAAAGGCACAATTTATGTTAACTGTTTGCAAACTAACCTTCCTGTTTTTGTTCTTCCAGGAATGAAGAATGGACTTTTGAGTGTGTCATGCCTGGTAAAAAGTGGTTTTAAGGTTGAGTTTGAAAATGATGTGTGCACCATTTCGAAACAGGGGAAGGAGCTAGTTAAAATTCCCTGTGAGGATGGGCTTTTTGTTTTGTATGAAGAGCAGTTAGCAGCAGGTAGATGTTCAACAGGTGAAGCGCAAGCTAAGTGTGTAAATAAGGCTCCTCATACAGGTTGTGCACATCTACTACACAGAAGGTTAGCTCATATATGCTTTAAGTATGTAAGCAAGATGCCAGATTTAGCTGAGGAGTGTAACATTAAACCCTGTCCAAATTTTCTGGATTGTTGTGCTTGTAAACATGCTAAGGTTAAGACATGTAACTATCCTAGATCTGATAGAGTAAGCAAGAAACCCTTTGAACTTGTGCACACAGACGTGTGTGGCCCTATGCCAGTCAAATCGCTTGGAGGTGCGAGATTTATGCAAATTTTGGTGGATGACTTTTCAAGGGCTAGTTGGGTTTTCTTTCTGAAAGAAAAATCACAAGCAGCTTCCATCCTGATGGATTGGATTGAAGAAGTCGAATGTAAATTTGACACCAGGGTACGTAAAATACAATCAGATCGTGGTGGGGAATATGTGAACCACACGCTGGAGACGTGGTTAAAAAGGAAAGGTATAGTTCATAGACTTACCAATCCCTATTCACCACAGGAGAATGCAGTTGCCGAAAGAAAATTTCGAACATTACAGGAAGCCATTTCTGCTTTGCTGTTTGATTCTGGACTTCCACAGCGTTTTTGGGCTGAGGCTGCACTGTATGCGAATTATACTTTTAACAGAGTGTACAATAGCACAGTAGGCAACACTCCTTACTTCATGCTATTTGGGAAAAAAACCAAAAATTGATCATCTAAGAGTTTTTGGATGTCGTGCTTATGTGCTGGTGCCTAGGGCACAACGTAGGAAAGGCGATCCTAGGTCTAAAGAAATGTTTTTCTGTGGTTATCAAGCAAACACAAAAGGTTGGAGATTTGTGAATATAGAAGGCAATCAAACGAAAGTCACAATCAGCAGAAGTGCGGAATTTTGTGAACAGGATGGTTGGAATAAAATTCATGGAAATCCTGACATACTATTTGATGTGGTGAACAGTAACAATGAAACTCAGGCCCCAGGGCAGGTATTAGTTCCAGAACAGACTGAGGAATTTGAGTCTGAGGACAAGGGTGAGAAATCGCCTAGTTCACCCAAGTCTGTAAAGTCAGAATCTTCTAGCTCTAAAAGTTCACCTGTACAGCAAGAGAGACGTGTAAAGTCAGAATCAGAAAGTTCTTCAACTACTAGTGACAAACAGGTGACGACTAGTGATTCTGGGTCAGAGGGGGAAACTGAAGGAACAGCGCAGGAACTGTTAAGGCGTTCTAAGCGTACCAACAAAGGTAAACCTCCTGAAAGGTACCAAGCTATTAGTGTTTGGGCTGGTTTGGCAAATTGCGAACCTGAAAGTTTTGAGGAGGTTGAGCAATTACCCCAGGAGGAGGCCAGTAGATGGCGTGAGGCCATGCAAAAGGAGTTGAATTCTATGAAAGAACTGGGTGTGTTTTCCATCACCAAACTGCCAGAAGGTACCAAGGCAGTAAGTTGTAGGTGGGTGTACAGGATAAAGACAACAGCGATGGGGAAACCAGAGTACAAAGCAAGGCTTGTAGCTCGAGGTTTTACGCAAAGAAAGGGGTTACATTATTCTGAAGTCTATGCACCCACTTCAAGGAGTGAGACCCTACGGGCACTATTAGCAGTTGCTGCTCAGAAAAGGTTCAAAGTGAATCAATTTGATGTCTCTACAGCTTATCTTCATTCAGACTTGGCTGAAGAGCTCTATATGGAGCTACCGCCAGGATTGAAAGTTGGTAAATCAAATCAGGTATGGAAACTACATAAATCTATTTATGGACTCAAGCAATCTGCTCATAATTGGAATGAGTGTTTGAATGACGTTTTGGTAGGCATTGGTTTTAGCAGGAGCAAGGCTGACAATTGCTTATATTTCAGAGGTTCAGGAGATGCTCAAGAATCTTTGCTTGTTTATGTAGATGACCTGATTTATACTTCAAAGACACAAGAACAAGTAAAAAAACTAGCCAAAGAGTTAAATAAACACTTCAAAGTTAAGAATCTTGGTGATGTGAAGGTCTATCTTGGTGTTCAGATAGATAGGACCAAAAATGGCAGTTTTCTACTGAATCAAAAAGGCAAAATATTACAAATGTTGAAAAAGTTTAACATGACGGAGTGTGCAGGTGTTAGAACACCAATGGAAATGGGTTTTGTAAAAGACAATGAGTTCAAGGATAGTGCTGAATTCAAGCGTGCTGAAATCTTTCAGTCAGCACTGGGAAGCTTACTTCATCTTTCGCAATGGAGTAGACCAGATATTGCTTACGCTGTTAACTTACTCAGCAGAGAAGCTTCGAAACCTAGTGTAAATGCATGGAAAGGAATTCAAAGAGTGTTAAGATATTTACAATACACCAAAGATTTTTGCCTTGAATTATCTTCAGAAGGACAAGCACAGATTACTTGTTGGGCAGATAGTGATTGGGCAAATTTAAAGGATAGAAAATCAGTGTCTGGCTGTGTAATAAAATTTGGTAACTCTCTGATTGGGTGGAGATCCAAGAAACAGAACCTAATTGCTTTGTCGTCAACAGAAGCTGAGTTCTGTGCCTTATCTGAGTTATGTAGAGATCTAGAATTTTACAAATGCTTGGCACAAGAGATGTATGAAAAGGCCATCACTCCAATCACTGTATGGGGTGATAATCAACCGTGTCTTAAGTTAGCACAAAATGGGCAGTTTAAAGGTCGTACAAAACATTTGGATATCCGCTTTCAAAATGTTTGTCAAACGGTAAAAGCAGGAATTGTTAAATTAAATTACTGTCCCAGTCATGAAAATCAAGCTGATGGTTTTACAAAACCGCTTGGGTTTCAGCGGCATGAAAACTTTTGTGAAGAAATGGGTCTGAAGTAATTTTGTTTTTTGTATTGCCAGCGAGAGGGGGTGTTAGGGTGTGAAACCTAAGACGCTGGCAAGTTAGCAATGTCATGTGACTTTAAGTAGTCAAGCTCGTTAAGTTGTTAAGTTGCTCAGTATATAAAGAGTGTTTGTTTTCTCTGCCTGTGGGGCGTGAAGCAAAAATGTCCGAAAGCTCCGGAGGTGTTTCTGTTATCTTTCTGCAATAAACCTGTCTTTGGAAAGACAGGCTTCCCTGTGTCATTATTTCTTTGCTGCTGAGACTCTGAAGCTTGTACTGCAACAAGAATCTCTGCACTGGACTTAATTAATACTCTGCAAAGAGAGCTGTTGCTGGTGGCGCAGCGGAAGCGTTTACTGGACCAGTACACAAAAACTCTCTTATGAATGTCACTTTTGATCCTTCATTTGCATAACTATCTACAGTATCCCCCTGATGCCCCAGGGTGAGAACTTCAGTACATAACAGTGGGGATATGAATGTTCAGACCCCTGGGCTCTCACTTGTGGTGTACCTGAGGGCTCTGTCCTCTCCCCCATGCTTTTCTACATCTATATGAAATAGCTGGGAGAGATCATCAGGAAGTTTTGGCTGGGTGTTCACCAGTATGCCCATGATACCCAGCTCTACCTCTCCTTTAAATTAGAACCAGTGAAGGCAGTGACACTGTGTGAGTGTCTGGAGGTGGTTGGAGGGTGGATGGTGGTTAATGGATTGCGGTTGAATCCTGACAAGACAGAAGTACTGTTCTTGGGGGGACAGGGGACAGGTGGGTGTAGGGGGACCCCTTAAATGGGGTAACTCTGCCCCTGAAGGACCAGGTGCGCAGCCTGGGAGTCATTTTGGACTCACAGCTGTCTATGGAGGCACAGGTCAATTCTGTGTCCAGGGCAGCTGTATACCAGCTCCATCTGGTATGCCTACACAAAACAAATGAAATACCGTGAAAATCCCTGAAACGAGAAGTAATCGACTAGAAATATTATCTTATAGAATTTAACTACATAACAAAAATCAAAAAGTTTAAGGAAAAATTTAGAAAAACCTAGAAGTGAACAAAGCTTCAACGGGATGCCGGCTACAAACCTTGTTTCACTGAACTATTCAGTTTCCTCAGAAGGAAATAGAGAAATCATAAACCTTAAATGATTTTAAACAAACTCAAGAACAGGGCTGAAATGCTCCCCTGAGTTTACAAAAAAGGTTTGAAAACCTAAATGGCAAGTTTTAGACGCCGCCCTATTTAAAGAAAGCCAAGCAGTAGTAATAAGGAGTTGAGGACTCGGCTGTGAAAACTCTAGTATTGCCTTTACAAAAAGGTTTAAAAAACCTACATAACACAAATTCAAAGAAAGGAATACAAGATAAGCTGTTTTAGATTTTAAACAAACTCAAGAATAGGGCTGAAACACCCCCATGGTCTAGATGTTACTGCTGATGTTAAAGACTGATACAGGGTGTTTCAAATCTCAGGTTTATATACTATAGGGTGAAAAAAAATTTTAAGGGGCAGGCCATCTAGTTCAAACAATGGGCGGGATTGTTAAGGTTTGTAAAAAATAACAAGAATAATATTGAATAGAGTTGTAAAAAAATATTATAAGAATGAACTAAAATCAATATAAGAATTGAGACCTGACGGAATTAAGGAACCAAATCTCTCCTCAGGAATTACAGTTGGTAAATGCTTCCAGTTTAATAATGTTGTTGGTTCCAGGTGGCAGCTAAACATAAGGCAACGGATTTCAGATGGTTATCATTTATAAACATCAAACTCCTGAGATAAATACGGATATCTTAAGAAAGAAATTACTACAGAAAGAAATGTATTGGATTTTTAGATTAGGTTTGAACTAGATGGCCTGTTTATCAATTTTAATATCCAGATATTCTAACACATTAATCACACATCTAATATTGGATTGCATAAATCGTCCGGGAAGAAATCCAGTTTTATCTTTATGAATTATCTCTTTCAGCACCATTTTTAATCTATTTGCAAGAATGTCTGCAAATATCTTGTAATCGTTATTTAGCAGTGCAATGGGTCTGTAATTGGCCATGTTTGAGGCATCTGTTGTTAGGATATTTCCGTTCCACCTTAAAAAGGGGACAGGCTGTTGTGAGTCACAGCCTACGTATTTCCTGCACACAGGAAGTTTCTGTTTTGTCTATTGCTTTCGTTTCTCTCTCTGTGCCTGAGACATCAAAGCAGGCAGCCATGTCTTTTCTTTGTTCTGACCAACGCTGAATAAAGTTATAAATAATGCTCTCCTGAGTGCGTCTTTCGCTGTACGAACTCTGCGATAGAGCGTGCACGAGCTCTGGAATGTGGAAAGCTATTTCCGAGGCCTCGTGTCGCTAATTGACTGATACTGTATCTACGGGAGATCGATGCACGTCCGGAGTCGACGTGGAGGCAGTGATGGCCTTTGTCTCCCTGGCAGTATCCCAACATCTGTTCCCTGTTTGTGGATAAGAGTACCGTAATAAAGCTGTCCTTCCAGGTTTTCGGTAGCTTTCCATTTGTCAGAATATTATTCTTTAGGTCTTTCATGGGAAGAAATAATGATTGTTTTATAGTAATTAGCTGGGAGACCATCTGGGCTCGGTGTCTTTCTTAATTTTGATCTTTGTATAGCTTGTTGCACCTCCATAGCTGTTATTGGTGAGTTCAAAATTTCAGTTTTTTCCTTAGGTATTATTGGTAATTTATTTTTGCCCAAATAATCAATTATTTTTTCTAGATTCTCTGGACCTTCTTTATATAGATTTCTGAAAAAACTAGTAAAGTTTTTACTAATTTCCTTTGGTTCCTGAATCCATTTGTCTTCAATTTTAATTTTAGTGATAATTCTATCTTCCTTTTTCTTCTTTAATTGCCAGGCCAGATGTTTGCCTGGCTTATTTGCAAACTCAAAATTTCTATGTCTCAGCCATTTGATCTTCCATTCTATCTCTTAGTTTATTATCATGGAGAATTGCATCTGTAAAATTTTAATACTTTGCTTAATTAGTTCAACATCTGGTTTTTGGAAAAGGATCCTTTCCTTTTTTCTAATTTCCTCCCAGATCTCCATTTTCTTCTTCTCCTTTATTTTCCTTTGGAATGCGTTTTGTTGGATAAAGAAACCTTTTATAATGGCTTTACTCTAGATCTACTCCTTGATTTAAATTAAACTTAAAATATTCTTCTAAGATTTGCTTGGACTTCTGTACAATTTTTTCATCATTTAGCATACTCTCATCGGCTGTGGTGAGGACTGCAGGGCCTGCTCCCTCCCAGGGCCCTTTCCAACTGGCCCAGGGGGCGTGGCCCAGGCACTCATTTGGAACAAACTTGTGGGGAAGTGCGGGAAGTTGTTCTGCTATTGCTTCCCTGTTCCAAGTGGTTAATGTGTTTTAAAATGTCCTCAAGCTGTCGGTGGCATTTTAATTTTTTCTTTCCTTTTTTTTCTTTCTTTTTTTTGCTTTGTTGGGGTGGGTGGGATGGATATTTGGTTGGGATTAATTTTAGTATAATTGTTCTGTTTTTGTTTTTTGTTGTTTTATTGGTTGTATTGTTTGCTTTTTGTTTTTAAGAGACGGGATCAGGGCTGCCTGGAAGTGGGGCCCCAGCCAACACAATGGCTGGGCAAGTTCCACAGGGGGGGAAGCACTGGGACATCCAATCTCGGTGATCATGGGCAGGAGGAGGAGTTACGCTAAGACCAGACCATGTCATTACCGAGGAGGCAGGTTTAGTCATTGTTTGAAGACTATCCCTGCCTCCGGGTCTGGTCTTGACCGGATGGATACTGGAATCAACAAGGGAAACCCACATGACCTGAAGGTGTTGCTGTGCAATGCCAGGTCAATGATGAATAAAACCACTGCCATCCATGACTTGATCGTGGATGCAGGACTTGACCTGGCATGTGTAACAGAGACTTGGTGGGGTGAAGCAGATGGGCCTGTCTTAGCTGCTGCTTGTCCACCAGGTTTCTCTTACGCACAGCAACCCAGGCCTTGTGGGTGGGGAGGGGGGGTTGCAGTGATTTTTAGGAAATCATTAGTTTGCACCAGGCGTCCTATTGGGAAGACCCAGTTCTCTGAGTGCATGTTCTGGAAGTTGGGCAATAGGGGCAATACAGGATGTGCATGTTCTGGAAGTTGGGCAATAGGGGCAATACACTAAGTAAAAGTGAAACAAAAGAAGTGCCATGGTCAGATCACTTCCTGGTGCAACTGGACTTCTCTGCGACCCTTCCCCTCTGCAGGGAGGTGGGACCAACTCAGATGGTCCGCCCCCGCCACTTAATGGATCCAAATGGTTTCCAGAGAGTGGTACGGGATGCTTTATCCCATGTTGACGGCCTTTCAGCTGATTCCCTGGTGGCCCGCTGGAATGCGGAGTTAACCAGGGCTATCGACTGTCTGGCTCCGAAGCACCCTCTCCGATTGTATGGAGCCCAGACAGCCCCATGGTTTTCTTCGGAGCTGAGGGCAATGAAACAATCGCTGAGATAGCTAGAGCATTGGTGGCAGAAAATTCATTCTGAATCTGACCGGACACGGGTTAGAGCTCAACGTCGAGCCTACCAAGTGGCGATAGTGATGGTGAAGAAGACTTTCTTCACCATCTCTATTGCATCTGCAGAAAATAGTAGCAGGAGACTCTTTCAGGTGGTTTGCAATTCAACGGAACCACCTTTACCACCGGGGCCTTGTAAAGACCCCAAGATCTCCCGCAATGATTTTGCAAAGTTTTTTGTAGATAAAGTCACTCATATTCAGAAGGAGGTAGACACCACCGTGGAAGCAGGGCTCGGGCGGGAGAGTGCTAGAGCCCTGTCTGGTCAAGTTGCATGGAATCAATTTCAATCCGTTACCCCCCAAGGATGTGGACAGGCTGCTTGGACGCGTGAAACCAACCACCTGTCTGCTTGATCCTTGCCCATCCTGGCTAATAAAAGCAAGCCGGGAAGGGCTCGGTGATGGGCTCTGCGGGGTGGTGAATGCTTCCCTCTGTGAGGGAACATTCCCAGATCCGCTGAAAGAGGCGGTTATTAAACCGCTTCTTAAAAAACATCTTTAGACCCGGCCAGTATGGCCAACTATGGCCCAGTCTCAAATCTTCCATTCTTGGGCAAGGTGATTGAGTGGGTGGTTGCTGAACAACTCCAGGCACGCCTGGAGGATGCGGACCATTTGGATCCCTTCCAATCGGGATTCAGGCCTTATCATGGGACTGAAACTGCCTTGGTCGCGCTGGTTGATGATCTCCAGTGGGCTAGGGACAAAGGTGAGAGCTGCTTCCTAGTTCTGCTGGATCTCTCAGCGGCCTTTGATACAATCAACCATAACATCTTTCTGGACCGTCTAGAGGGGCTGGGAGCTGGGGGCACTGTTATACAGTGGTTCCACTCCTTCCTCCTGGGCCGTGTTCAGAAAGTGGTGGTGGGGGATGAGTGTTCAGACCCCTGGGCCCTCACTTGTGGGGTGCCTCATGGTTCCGTCCTCTTCCCCATTCTTTTTAACATCTATATGAAGCCGCTGGGAGAGATCATCAGGGGGTTTGGACTGGGTGTCCATCAATATGCAGATGATACTCAGCTCTACCTCTCTTTCAAATCAGAACCAGTGAAGGCGGTGAAGGTCCTGTGTGAGTGCCTGGAGGCGGTTGGAGGATGGATGGCGGCTAATGGATTGAGGTTGAATCTTGACAAGACAGAAGTACTGTTTCGGGGGGGCTGGTGTGGAGGACTCCCTGGTCCTGAATGGGGTAACTGTGCCCCTGAAGGACCAGGAGCGCAGCCTGGGATTCATTTTAGACTCACAGCTGTCCATGGAGGCGCAGGTCAATTCTGTGTCCGGGCAGCTGTCTACCAGCTCCATCTGGTATGCAGGCTGAGACCCTACCTGCCCGCGGACTGTCTCGCCAGAGTGGTGCATGCTCTAGTTATCTCCCGCTTGGACTACTGCAATGCGCTCTACATGGGGCTACCTTTGAAGGTGACCCGGAAACTACAACTAATCCAGAATGCGGCAGCTAGACTGGTGACTCAGGGCGGCTGCCGAGACCACATAACACCGGTCTTGAAATACCTACATTGGCTCCCAGCACAATTCAAAGTGTTGGTGTTGACCTTTAAAGCCCTAAACGGCCTCGGTCCAGTATACCTGAAGGAGCGTCTCCACCCCCATCATTCTGCCCGGACGCTGAGGTCCAGCGCCGAGGGCCTTCTTGCGGTTCCCTCATTGCGAGAAGCAAAGCTACAGGGAACCAGGCAGAGGGCCTTTTTGGTAGTGGCGCCCGCCCTGTGGAACGCCCTCCCATCAGATGTCAAAGAGATAAACAACTACCTGACATTCAGAAGACATCTTAAGGCAGCCCTGTTCAGGGAAGTTTTTAATGTATGACATATTAGTGTATTTTTGGTCTTTGTGGAAGCTGCCCAGAGTGGCTGGGGAAACCCAGCCAGATGGGCGGGGTACAAATAATAATTTTTATTATTATTAATTAAATTAAAATTAAGTACCATCCATCTTCATAAACATAGTATTTGACTTCCTCGAATCTCTTCCATCCTAATTTCTTAGTAATTATATGTAGCGGTTTCCAATATCAGTGTTTCAAAAGACCACCTAATCATATTACATAACTTTCCTTATTGTACATTTTCTTATTTTTAAATTTAATTCCAGTTTAATCCTAGGCCTAATTGTTTCTTTCAAGTGGTTACATATCTTTAATATTACAATGTTTATTCAAATAGTCTTTCAATTTCTTCCAGTCTTCTTGATGTTCCTCCTCTTTCTGGTCGCGGATTCTCCCGGTGAGATCAGCCAGCTCCATAAACTCCATCATCTTCATCTGCTATTCTTCTACCGTTGGTAGTTCTTGTGTTTTCCATTTTTTGGCTAATAAAATCCGTGCAGTAGTTGTGGCATACAAAAATACTTTTACATCTTTTTGGGGCGGTTCAGAACCTGTTATTCCAAGGAGAAAGGCTTCTGGTTTCTTCATAAATGTATATTTCATCATTTTTAAAAATTCATTATAATTTTTTCCCCAGAAGTATTTTACCTTGGAGCAAGTCCACCACATATGATAGAAAGTACCTTCCTTTTCTTTACATTTCCAGAATAAATTATCACAATTGTGGTAGATCTTCGCCAGTTTAACAGGGGTTAAGTACCATCTATACATCATTTTCATAATATTTTCCTTTAACATTGTACATGCAGTAAACTTAACCCCTTTCTTCCAAAGTCTCTCGCAATCCTCCATCATTATATTATGTCCCACATCTTGTGCCCAATCATAACCGATTTTACTTGCTCATCTTTTGTATGCCACTCCAATAACAAACTATACATTTTATTTTATTTTTTTAAAAAATATTTATTAAAAGTTTTTAAGATATAACAAGAAAAAGAAAAAATAAACATACAAAATAAAAAACAGTTAAAAACACACATTAATTTTCAATAACATATCTTCCATACACTTATTTCCTCGGACCTCTTCATACCTCCCTTCTTTGTATTCCAGTTCGATTTGTTAGTTCAGCAAATCCTTACCATTAAACTTTTACCCATTTGTAAAAAAAATTCATATCTCTTAAAGCATTACAGCTGGAAACCGCTTAGTTTCTATCCAACATCCTTCTAACATTCATTAATTTTACAATGTTTCTGTAAGTAGTCTTTGAATTTCTTCCAGTCTTCTTTCACCGACTCTTCTCCCTGGTCTCAGATTCTGCCAGTCATTTCTGCCAATTCCATGTAGTCAATCACCTTCATCTGCCATTCTTCCAGGGTGGGTAGATCTTGTGTCTTCCAATACTTTGCAATAAGTATTCTTGCTGCTGTTGTTGCATACATAAAAAGTTCTGTCCTTTTTTGGCACCAATTGGCCGACAATGCCCAGGAGAAAGGCCTCTGGTTTCTTCAAGAAGGTATATTTAAATACCTTTTTCAGTTCATTATATATCATCTCCCAGAAAGCCTTAATCTTTGGGCACGTCCACCAAACGTGAAAGAATGTACCTTCCGTTTCTTTACATTTCCAACATTTATTATCGGGCAAATGATAAATTTTTGCAAGCTTGACTGGGGTCATGTACCACCTGTATATCATTTTCATAATATTCTCTCTTAAGGCATTACATGCCGTAAACTTCATACCTGTGGTCCATAACTGTTCCCAGTCAGCAAACATAATATTATGTCCAACATCCTGTGCCCATTTAATCATAACAGATTTCACCGTTTCATCCTGAGTATTCCATTTCAACAGCAAATTATACATTCTTGACAAATTCTTAGTTTTGGGTTCTAACAGTTCTGTTTCTAATTTTGACTTTTCCACCTGGAAGCCAATTTTCTTATCCAAATTATATGTCTCCATTATCTGATAATAATGAAACCAGTCTCTCACTTGGTTTTTTAATTTCTCAAAACTCTGCAATTTCAATCTATCTCCGTCTTGTTCCAAAATTTCCCAGTATGTCGGCCATTTGGCCTCCATATTGAGCTTTTTCAAAGCTTTTGCTTCCATTGGTGACAGCCACCTTGGGGTTTTATTTTCCAACAAATCCTTATATCTTATCCAAACATTAAACAAAGCTTTCCTGACAATATGATTTTTAAATGCTTTATGAGCTTTGACCTTATCATACCATAAATATGCATGCCAACCAAATACATTGTTAAAACCTTCTAAATCCAAAATGTCTGTGTTTTCAAGAAGTAGCCATTCTTTCAACCAGCAAAATGCTGCTGATTCATAATAAAGTTTAAGGTCTGGCAGGGCAAATCCACCCCTTTCCTTTGCATCTGTCAGTATCTTAAATTTTATTCTGGGCTTCTTGCCCTGCCAGACAAATCTAGAGATATCTCTCTGCCACCTCTTAAAACAATCCATCTTGTCCACAATTTGCAATGTCTGAAATAAAAACAACATTCTCGGCAATACATTCATTTTTATCACAGCAATTCGGCCCAACAGTGAAAGCTTCAAATTTGACCAAGTTTCTAAATCTTTTTTCACTTCTTGTTGTTTGTTTGCAAGTCCTTTAGCTGTGTTGACCAATCCAACACTGTGAGTGGCAAAGGCATAGCTACATCTAGGATACTCTCATTCTGAGTTCTCTTACTCGAGTCTTTTTGAGGAAAGTAGCTGGTAATTTTACTTTGTCTCCTTCGTCGTTCCATCGGCCTCTGTGGTGAATTAGGCAGAATTCCTTGGTCCTTGTAATTTTTCCTGGTGAGGACCATAGTGGGTATATGGGTATATATGGATGTATAGTAGGGGGTGCTTGCTTACCGGCGGCTTATCTTTTGTTCTAAGCTGGAGTAAACAGTAGCAGAGGTGCCGATTTATGGAAGTTTATGGAAGTTGCCTCCTGAACCTCTCCAACCTCTCCAACCTGTTTGGTTTCTCCAGCAATTTACATCGGGGCTTGTGAGGTATCAGTCATTTAAAATGTTAGAAAATATTACTGGTCTTAAGCTTCCATACTGTGCCTTGTTTCGTTTAAAATTCAACTAGGTCTTTCTCCCTCATTCAACAGTCTCACGACGTAACCAGTAAAGTAGCTAGGCAGTATAACGAAGCAGAAAAAGAAAACAAAAATCCCTTGTAATAATTATCGGGTTGAACTTGCCTTGTGTTTCTTGGGGTTATAGCAGCTTCAATTCCTTCCCTTTTCTTTTTATAGATAAAAAGCTCGGCGTCCTTCCAAAGGAGTAGTTGGCCTCCCCCGTCTGCTAATTACCAGCTACCATTATGGGGAACCATTGCTCCAGTCTTGAAACTGTCCAGTCCAAATTTCTAAGGCAGATACTCGGTGTCCCCTCCTGTGTTCCAAACGCAGCATTACGACTCGAGGCCTGCCTTCCATCTGTGGAAACGCGGACCTGGCAGAGAACATTTAATTATTGGCTTCGTCTTAATCTGAATCCTCCTGGTCTACTGCCGTTAGTAATGCAAGACCCTCACAAAAGCAAGTGGTTTAAAACTGTGCATCAAAAACTCCTTACATGCGGTCTGCACTCACAGTCCCTACTATCAATGGGCCTCATTAAAGCAAAGAGTCTAATAGGCCAGCGCCTGAAAGACATTGAACGACAAAACAACCTGACTACCTTAAAGAAACTGTGCCCATGGTATACCTACTTTCCTCCTTCTCATTTTGACTCTCCAGCCTCATATTTGTCTAAACTAACCATCCCAAAATACAGACGTGCCTTTACATTGGCTAGATGGGATGTTCTTCCCTCTGCTGTACTCGAAGGGCGTTACCAAAAGACTCCATTTGAAAAACGACTCTGCCCATGTGGAGATGGTAACACGGAAACAGTGTCCCACGTCCTTCTTTCTTGCCCCCTTTACAAAGACCTAAGGAATGAGATTATTACTCCACTCATTCTCTCCAACCCCGGCCGTTCACCAGACATTACACTGTATTTTCTATTATCTGATACGGATAGTCAGATAACAGAGAAGGTCGTGAGGTACATCGAGAGAGCTGCGAAATTGAGGGCCACCATCTGAGTGACAGACCTGTTTACCCGACGGACCTCCTTTTGCCTGTTCTTTTCTTCCTTTTATCCCCATTCTCACTTTTAACTCTTGTACAGCTGTGGCCTGTTGGCTTTGCTAATAAAGTTTTGATTTGATTTGATTTGATTTTTCACTTCAGTCCAACATTTTTCATAATTATCTTTAAATAAGTTCCCATTTTTGGCTGTCATGTTAATCCCCAAATATTTCACTTTCTTTACCACAGTCAATCCTGTCTCCTTCTGAAACCTATCTCTTTCAATCGGTGTTAAATTTTTCTCTAAAACCTTGGTTTTTAACTTATTCAGTTTAAAACCAGCCACTTGACCAAATTCCTGAATTAATTCTAAAACCCTTTTAGTACTAGATTCTGGCTCCTGTAACGTCTTTTTACTGCACTGGTCTCTGGATCCTGTAAAGTTAGAACCAAATCATCAGCAAAGGCTTTTAGTTTATATTGTTTCGAACCCACTACAATGCCCTTGACTTTCTCTTCTTTTCTCAAACTGTTCAGCAAGACCTCCAGGACCACAATAAATAATAGAGGGAAGACTGGACAAATGTTAGAACATTAGCAGTGGTAAAGTTTTAATCGGTGGTTGCAAGATCAAATGAGCCCTATATTCTAAACAAAATGCTTGTTTAACCTGGAGGTAGGCTGTATGAATTGTGTATTGTTTTGTAATGATTTGTTGGGTCTCTGGACTGTAATAAAGATTGATGATGATAATAGAGGGGAAAGTGGGCACCCTTGCCTGGTTCATTTCTCAATTTTAATTTCTTCCGATACCACATTATTAATAATAATTTTAGCTTTTTGTTCAGAATAGATCGCTTTGATACTATTTAGAAATTGTTGACCAACCTCAATACTTTCCCATTTTTTTCCCATAAAAAACCAAGAGATATTGTCAAAGGCTTTCTCCGCATCAATAAATATTAATAATGCTTTGGTGTTTCTTTTAGCCTCTAATCTTTCCAGAATATCCACTATATTTCTAATATTATCTTTCATATGTCTTCCAGGCAGAAAACCTGCTTGGTCTTTATGTATATATTCTGATAAAACTTTTTTCAGTCTATTAGCCAGGATATTTGCAAATATTTTATAGTCTACGTTCAGTAGTGAGATTGGTCTGTAATTCTTTACATCTGACCTATCTTGTTCAGATTTCGGTATCACAGTTATAAATGCCTCTTTCCAGGTTGCAGGTGCCCTCCCTCCTTTCAGTATCTCATTACAAACCTCTGCCAAAGGTTGAATTAACCAATCTTTAAAAGTTTTATAGTATTTGGCAGACAATCCATCCGGTCCTGGGGCCTTGCCCAGTTGCATCTGGTTTATTGCCATTTCAACCTCCTGTCTAGTAATCTTGTCATTGAGTAGTGGTTTTTTATCTGCGGGAATTTTCTGCAATTCATTTGTCCTAAGAAATTGCTCAATTTTATCTGTATCCTCTTTACCTTTTTTATACAGATGTTTACAATATTTCTGAAAGCATTTTCTAATATCTGTTTTCTACAGATTTTCCCTCCGATACAATATTTGTAATTGTGTTTTGTTTCTGTCTCTTTTTTAATTGCCAAGCCAACAGTTTTCCACATTTGTTTGGAGATTCAAAATTCCTCTGTTTTATTAGTTTTATTTTCCATTCTATTTCTTGGTTTATAATTTGAGAAAATTGAGTCTGCAACACTTTAATTTCTTTTTGTATCTGTTGGCTTTTCGGCTTTGATCTTAAACTCTTTTCTTTCTCTTTAATTTGAGATAGAATTGTTTCCTTTTTTATTTTGTATCTTTTTCTTTATAGCATTGTGTTGTATGAGGAATCCTCTCATCACCGCTTTACTAGCGTCCCAAATGACTCTTGTTTCTAACTCTGTGTTTATATTTAGCTCAAAATAGTCTTTCAGAGTCTTTTGGGCCTTTCCCACCACCTGATCATTCCTCAACAACCCATCATTCATCCTCCATCTGAAGGAACCCTGCAGATACAATTTCATTTCCAATAACACTGCATTGTGGTCAGAGCAAGTTCTAGGACATATTTGAATTTTTGTTACCCTTGGAGTTAAATCCCTGGTAATCTATTGGTAATCGATTCGTGAAAATGTCTGGGACGAATTTGAGAAAAAAGTATAGTCTTTCTCTGTAGGATTTTGTAGCCTCCATATATCTGACAGATCATATTTGTCTACCATGTCAAAGAACAATTTTGGAAGTCTGCCTGCATTTTGCACTTTTTGCTCTTGTGATTTATCCATAAATGTGGAGACTACTCCATTCAAATCTCCCATTAATATTATTTTATATTCCAGGTAGTCATTGAGTTTAGAATCCAAATTTCTGAAAAATTCTACTTTTCCATCATTTGGTGCATAGATTCCCAATAAAAGATATTTATCGCCTTGTGCTTTAATTTCCATGACAATGTATCTTCCTTCCTCATTCTTAAACAACAACTTGGGGTTCCATTTTTCTTTGACATTAAAAACCACTCCCCTTTTTTAACTTTGTCTGATGAAATAAAGTCCTTGTTAGGATATTTCCGTTCCACCTTAAAAGGGAGCAGGATGTTTGTGTCACAGCCTGCGTATTTCCTGTTCACAGGATGTTTATGTTTGCTGTTCCTTTCGATTTCTCAGTCTGTCGGAGACACTGACTCAGAATGGTCATGTTTTTCCTTTGTTCTGATCAACGCTGAATAAAGTCTGTAAATATGCTCTCCTGCTGTGCATCTTCTGCTGTGTGCATTATCTGCTGATAAAGAGTGTGCATGAGTCCTGGAATGTGGCAAGGTATTTCCAGGAAACTTGTGTCGCTAGAAGCTGCGTGACTACAGGGATCGATGGATCGTACGGCAGCCGGCTTGGAGCCATGATGGACTATATCTCCCTGGCAGTATCCCAACAACAGGTTTCGGGCCCAGATTCACAGCACTTACAGGAGAGTAAGACTGCAACAGACTGCGTTTGAGAGGTATGTGTGGGAAAAGCGAAAGAGAGGCTTTTCTGTTTGCCGCGGAAGGAGCCTTTGAACTCCGGCAGATTAATGGACCTGGAAGCTGCGCCAAAGGCTTCGTGATTAATGAGCTGCTAAGATAAGAAGTCTTTGAAGGCAAAGAGACTCATGGCTCAAAGGAAAAGCTGGAAATGGAGTTTTTCCAAGTTTCTCAAGCTGCTGAGTGCCCAAAGTTAAATGGGCATAACTATCAAACCTGGGCAGAATGGTGTGAGAGTTTGCTGCGTCAGTTTGGAGTGTGGCATACTGTGTTTGAGGCCCCTCCGGTTCCTCTGACAGAGAAATGGAAAGGCCAGAATTTGAGGGCCATTGACATAATAGTCCTGTCCGTCTCTCTTGAGGAAATTAAAATGTTGGCTGGCCACGTGACTGCACGTAATATGTGGAATGCTTTGAAGATAGCCCACCAGCCAGTCATCCCAGCCCAGAGTTTGACTGCATCGGAGGTCCTGGCTGTTTCCCAGAATGCGAGTGAATGCAGGGATGCTGAGGGCACCGGTTGCAGGCTGCAGGGGGAGCTGACCGTCACGTCATCCCAGGCAGCATTCCAGCCTCCAGGGGGAGCCAAGGAGTCGGCCGCTGAGAGCTCTGTTTCTCATGGGAACCAAGGTCATCGCCTTTGCAGAGGCCGGAAAGGCAAAGGTAAACAGAGGCAGACGCCTGCAGATGGCCAGAAGCAGAGGGAGGGTGAAGAGCCCACGCCAGTGGAAAACAAGGTTTTGTTTGCTGGCACAGCTTCACCAAAGGCTAAAAGCAAGTCTGCTGGCCAGGAGCAGGGGGGCAAGCTGCAAGAGCCCACGCCAGTGGAAAACAAAGGTTTGCTTGCTGTAAAGACTGCTCCAACAACCAAAGGCAGCTTTGTTGTTGATTCAGGCTGTACGCGCCACGTCGTGAAGGACCGCCACCTATTTATCTCCTTCAAACCTCAAGATGGAGAGATCCACCTGGCTGACGGAAAGACTTTACAAATCGCAGGAGAAGGGACTGTGAAACTGGCAAGTCTGCACACTACCATCAAAGGTGTACTTTATGTTCCGGGAGCTGCAAGCAACTTGCTCAGTGTCCCACAGCTTACTGGGTGTGGTTTTGAGATTTCCTTCAAGAGGAGCGTCTGTGTCATCAGAAAAGGCAAAGAGGACTATTTGCATGCAAAGTTTATGGATGGTTTGTTCCATATAACTTATGACGACACTAGTGCTGTTGTGTCTAATGCTGATTCTTGTTGTGTTGCACAAACTAACAAAGTTCTTTATGCAGGTTGCATTCACGATGCACATCGAAGATTTTGTCACCTCTCTTGGAAGGCACTGGCCAAGATGCCAGAGGTGGTTGAAGGTTTGACCATCAAACCCTGTAAATTTCACATGAAATGTGTATCTTGTGCAGAGAACAAGGTGAAGGTTGCTCCAAAAGGCAAGGAGTCTAGCAGGCAGGCTTCCAAACCCTACCAGCTAGTGCATGCAGACCTGGTTGGTCCACTTGCGCCCTCTTTGGGTGGAGCAAGGTACTTCATGGTTCTGATTGATTCTTTTTCCAGGTACATTCATGTGTTTATGCTCGAGCAGAAATCGCAAGTGTTTCCGAAGTTCAAAGCATTCTGTGTTTGGTTGGAGAATGTTCATGGTAAACGTATTGGCTGTCTGTTTACTGATCGGGGCGGGGAGTTCACTTCTCAGCAGTTTGAAGCTTTCCTGACTGAGAAGGGAATCCAGCATGACATGTCAACGCCCAGATCGCCATGGATGAATGGGCTTGCGGAGCGAGCAAATCAAACGTTGCTGCAAGGAATGAAAACCTTGTTGCATGATGCCAATCTCCCTGATACGTTTTGGGGGGAGGCTCTGTGGAATTTTGTTTACACTTTTAATCGCAGGTTGTCACCACCTATTGGTTGTACCCCCTATGAGAAGATGTTTGGTAAGAAACCCAACATCAAGCACATGAGAATCTTTGGTTCTGACATGTGGGTACACACCCCACAAAGCAACAAGCTTGGGAAGCGTGGGGCACATGGTTTGTTCATGGGGTACAAAAAAGGTGCATACAGGGTATGGATGACTAACTCTAAGTCCATTAAGTTCACAAGGAGTGTTGAGTACAATCCTAAGTGGGGGGGAAATGTGGGAATTTTCCAGAGTTACCCAGAGGAGGATGAAGGTGATGTCAAGCAAGCAGCTAAAGCTGAGGAAGCTGCTGAGGATGATGAGGATGAGGATGAGGATGATGATGATCAGAGTTCGGATTCCAGTTCAGTGGGCGGCGCTGCTGCTGGTGTCAGTGACAGTGACGACACAGCAGACTACAAGAGTGCAAAAGCCTCAGTCAGACCATCTGATGCATCTGACAATGAACTGGAAGAACCACTGTTCACCATTGGTCATTTTTCTCCTAAGAAAGAGGAGATGAGTCAAGAAGACTTGCGTCTAGTATGCAGATCTGAGAGAGCCACGAAGGGCAGACCTCCAAAGAGATATGCTGATGAGTTTGCTAAGACAGCAACTGCTGTTCTTAGTAGCTCAGAGAAGGTGTGGGAACCTTCAAGCTTCAAAGAAGTTCAGGAGTTAACCTCTAAAGATGCTGAGCCTTGGCTTAATGCCATGAAGGCTGAAGTTGATTCCTTGAACAGGAACCAAACTTGGGAACTGGTACCGGTAGTCCCAGGGATGAGACTGGTTGGCAGCAAATGGGTCTTCAAGGCCAAGACAGACCAGAATGGCAAGGTTGTCAGACACAAAGCCAGATTGGTTGCCAGAGGTTTTTCACAGGTACCAGGACAGGATTAACACGAGACCTACTCACCCACCATCAAATATGAGAGCATTTGGCTGATGCTCAAGATCGCTGCGGAGGAGAAACTGCATGTTTCCCATCGTGACATTAATACAGCTTTTTTGTACGGGATTTTGGGGGAGGAGCTGTTTATGCTTCCACCAGATGGGATGCAGATACAGAAGGGAATGGTCTGTAAACTGTGGAAATCCTTATATGGTCTCAAGCAGAGTGCCAGGTGTTGGAACACGAAACTCACTGAGACATTGCTTTCTCTTGGTTTTCACCAGGGCAAAGCTGATCCATGTGTGTTTGTCAAGGAGGAGGGGCAAAACAAACTGTATTGTTTATGTTTTGTTGATGATCTTCTGATGTTTTGGAAGAATCAGGCTTTCTACCAAAGCACCCTAGCTCAGCTGAAGGAGCACTTTGACATGAAGGATCTTGGTGAGGTATCCAACTATCTTTCTCTGCAGGTGGAGAGGGACCAAGCAGGTAATTTTCTGGTACACCAAATACAGAAAATTGCTGATGTATTAACCAGGTTGAATTTGGTTGATGCAAATCCAGCAGACACACCGATGGTGACAGGTTACCAGGTAGACAGTACTGCTGAAGCGTTTTCTGACACAACGCTGTACAGATGCATTCTAGGCAAGTTGAGTTTCATTGCTAGATGCTCAAGACCTGACATAGCTGTAAGCTGTAACCTTCTTAGCAGACATGCCAACAATCCTACGGTTCAGGATTGGAAAGCTCTGAAGCGCATAGCCCGCTATTTGAAAGGGACTATGCACTACAGGCTGAGGTTCACCAGTCAGAAGACTGGAGGTCTTGAAATCTTTGCAGATGCAAGTTTTGGAAGTGACACCACGGATGGTACAAGCACTTCTAGAGTATGCTACATGTACAACCACTGCCTGTTTGACTGGTTGTGCAAGAAGCAGACGACAGTGAGCCTAAGTTCCTGTGAAGCAGAACTCAATGCTGTCATTTTCACTCATGGATTGTGAATGGTTGTTGCAACTGTTTAAGGACATCAGAGTGTCTGTGAAATGTCCTGTACAAGTGTATCAAGACAATAGATCGTGTTTAGCTTTGCTGTGTGGGATGTAAACACAGGAGCAGTCAATGACAACATTCCTAGAGTGTACATGTTAGAAAATGGGGAGGGATGTCTGTATAGCAAGCAGGTAAACTTCCTGGGGACGGACTTCCTCCGCATGTGACCAGAGGTGGGTGTGGCCTCACCTGTGCAGGTAATGACAAAAGCACAGGGCAGGCAGCCATCTCTCTCTCTCTGCCATTTTCCTTCGATCAGGAAGCATGTAAAGATGCCCTCTTGGCTCTCAGCCAAGAGAGGAGATAAGGTCTATCTTGCAACAAGATAGATTCTAAATATATGTAACTTTTTAAGCCTGTCTGCCGTCTGGGATCATATTGTGAACAGATCGTGAGTAAACTCTTTATACTTTTATAAAGACTGTGTTGTGTCTTGTATTTTAAGAGGGAACAAAGGGGAAATTACCAGAGTAATTATTATAGAGGTTCTAGCGAACCTGTGCACACGTTACCGTTGCGAACTTAAAGGGGAATGTCTATAAACTCTGCTGATATTTTGGTAACTTGTTAGCACAAGTTGGATAAGGATATAATTAGTCAATATATCCTCTCCTGCACCCCAGAACATTCCCACAAAGGGTTAGTGGCCCCAGTATTGCATATTTCTGCGTATTTTTGAAGGATTGCATTGGATTGTGATTTTGAGTTGAGTAGTATTTTTCTGAGTTAACTTCCTGGTAAGCACATGGTCCTTTGTTCCATTGTGCAGTGGGGATTAAGTAACCCCCCCCTCCCTCAGAGTTCACAGTGACCCAAGGCAGTGAAGAATTGTTTTGTATTTTAAGATTTTTGAGATTTTGATTTTAAGATTTTGAGAAATTTTGAAATTTTGAATAATTTTAAAATTTTGGATTTTAAGATGGCTAGAGCAGCTTTTGATAGTGATGCAAAGCTAGGAATGCCTGTGCTGAATGAGTACAATTTCATGCACTGGAAGCAGCGCTTGATAGCATGTTTAGATTATAAGCACATTTTGGAAGCTTTAAAGCCTCAGCCCACAGGATCGACTGAGGGAGATTTAGCCAAGATAAGTGCTTGGAAATGCATGAACAGCGAAGCTAGACACATAATTTTGAGTGGACTTCGTGATGAGCAGCTATCATTAATAAATAGTACAGATGATGCATCTCAAATCTTAAGAGATATTGAGCGCGTGTATGGAGAATCTAGCATAAACAGCTTCAGAAACTTGGTGTGTAAATTAACCAGATTGAGGATGAATTCAAAAGAGGAATTCACAGAGCACATCAACAAGTTTACTGAGATTATTCAAAGAATTGATCTGACTCCCAAAGCTTTTGATGAGGATACAAAGATAGCATTTTTGTTATCATCACTTGGACCACGCTTTACCGCATTTGTAAGTTTGATGGCTCATAGACAAGGTCTGACTTTTAAAGACTTGATTGGTTATTTAAAAGAAGAATGCAGAGATAGAGCTGAATCTCCAGTGAGAAATGCTAGAAGCAAGAACAGCAGTTATGCATCTAGGCAATGTACAAAGTCCAAAGTGATGCCTAAGAAAGTGATTTGCTTCAATTGTAACAAAGAAGGACACATTGCAAAGAACTGCAGAGCTCCTAAAGCGAAGAAACCCCACCCCTTTCAGCCAAAAGGGGAAAAGAAGGGGAAATGTGAATGCACATGGTTACTGCAAGAAAGGAATTTAGCTGTCCAGAATCGTGAAAATAAACGTAATAAATGGATTTTAGATTCAGGTGCCAGTTCGCATTTTTCATATAAAAAGGACTATTTTAATGAGATTAATGAAATAAATGATGAAGAAGGATCTGAAATTGAGATTGCAGATGGCAACATTGTTAAAGCAAAAGGTGCAGGTTCCATGAGCCTGTAATGCAATATAAACAATGAATGCATTGAGAACACAATCTCTAGAGTTTTGTACGTTCCAGAGCTGAGCTGCAATTTAATCAGCGTGTCCACTTTGGACAAGAAAGGTTTCCAGATCACATTTGGAAATGGAGAATGTAAAGTGACTAGAAATGGCAAAGTGTTTGCTCAAGCAAAGCTAATAAATGGTGTATATGAGCTTGATCTTTCAGAGAACCAGTCTGCAAAAGTGGCACATTCCAGCCAGAAGGATGAAGCAGATCTGGACCTGTGGCACAGAAGGCTTGGACACAGGGCCACCAATGTCATTCTGGATCTACAGAAAAGAAATCTTGTAAGAGGTTTGCAGGTAAAGCAGAGCAACAAAGCTCCAGCAAAATGCATAAGCTGCATTACTGAGAAGGCTGTAAAACCTTCATTTCCACGTTGTGCAGAACAAAGAAGCAACAAAGTGCTTGACATAGTGCACACTGACTTATGTGGACCCATGAATGTTCCCTCACTGGGAAAGAATAGATATATTTTAATATTTCTGGATGACTTTTCAAGATTTTGTGTTGTATATTTCCTCAAAGAGAAGAGTGAGACAGTGGAGAAGCTCCAGGAATACATTGCCATGGTCAAGAATAAATTCCAGAGAGCTCCAGCTGTGTTAATGAGCGACAATGGAGGTGAGTACTGCTCAAATGAAATGCAGGCTCTCCTGGCAAAGGAAGGAATTACACACGTAACCACAATTCCTTACACACCACAGCAGAATGCCATAGCTGAGAGAAAGTTTAGGTCCATTATGGACATGACAAGGTGCATGCTAAAGGATGCATGTTTGCCACAGAAGCTGTGGGCCGAAGGAGTATACACGTCGGTCTATTTGCAGAATAGACTGCCAACTAAAGGTGCAGAGCGCACACCATTTGAACTTTGGCATGGGAAAGCTCCCAATCTGTCGCACATACGTGTGTTTGGAAGTCCGTGTTACTTCCACGTGCCCAAGGAACACAGACACAAGCTTGACTCCAGGGCAAAAGCAGGTATCCTGGTGGGATATGCTTCTGGAGGCAAAGGATACAGAATTATGGACTTACAAACTGGTAAGACAAATGCATACCATGCGGTTTATTTTGATGAATATGGAAAAAGTAGACACTAAGAACACTGTTGTGGATTCTTCAGATGAGTCGGAAAGGACTCAAGAGTTTGTATATTTCCCTTTTGAGACTCCACAAAGTAATTATCTACCTTCGAGTGTTACAGCGCCCCCTACAGGCGACGCACCAGAAGATGCAGAGAACCAGAACCCTGGCGGCACCAGAGACGAAGATGAGGACTCAGATGGGGACATGCCTGCATTGGAGGAGGATGAGGAAGCTGATGCGGTCGCAGAACCAGAGGTCAGGCGCTCATCTAGAACCAACAGAGGTGTCCCACCATTACGATTGTCCTACCTTGCAGGGTCGGCGTTTCCACAGGAACCTTCCACTTGGGAAGAGATACAGGAGATGCCAGCTGCAGAAGCCAGTCTCTGGAGGAAGGCCGCGCAGGAGGAGATGGATGCACTGCATCAGAACAAGACCTGGACACTCACTGAGCTGCCTCCCGGTAAGAAGGCCATTGGCAGTAAATGGGTTTTCAAGGTTAAGAAGGGGTCAGAAGGAGAAGTGCAGCGCTACAAAGCTAGACTTGTGGCATTGGGATTTTCACAGCGTTTTGGTGAAGACTATGATGAAGTTTTTGCACCAACTGTGAGGTACAGCAGCGTAAGAATGCTTTTAAGCATTGCAGCCTCCAAGAAAATGAGGGTAAAACACATAGACATTGCTACCGCTTTTCTACATGGGCAGATTTCAGAGGAAATTTATATGAAACAGCCTAAGGGTTTTGTAAAACCACATGAAGCACATTTAGTGTGCAAACTGCAGAAAGGACTTTATGGACTTAAACAGGCTGCCAGAGCCTGGAACCAGAAGTTGCATAAAATGTTGACGCAACTTGGGTACAAGCAAGGCAACGCTGACAAGTGCTTGTACAGTAAGTCAAATAATGGACAATTCTCATATATCCTAGCATTTGTTGATGACCTGATTATTGCCACAGCAAGTGAGAAAGACTATACACAGATAGTAAAACACCTTTGCAAGGAGGTGGAGGTCAAGGAGCTAGGAGACGTCCAGTACTACCTTGGGATCCAGGTGGAAAGAGAAGAGGACGGATCATTTCTTCTCAGCCAAAGACAGAAGATCCACGAGCTAGTTGAGCACATGCAGATGCAAGACGCACATCCAGTTGCTACACCGATGGCTACTGACTTCCTGAAGAATCAGCAGGATTCGAAGCAGTTGCCAGACAACAATGACTACAGGTCGGCGATTGGTAAACTTTTGTATTTAGTTACCACATGTAGACCTGACTTAGCTAATGCTGTGGGGATTCTTAGCAGAAAAGTGAATTCTCCCACTGAGCATGATTGGGCAGGTGTAAAGAGGGTGGTGCGGTATTTGAAGGGTACCATGAATTGTAAATTAAGGTTACCAGCCGTCAGAGACCCTAAGTTGGTTGGGTATACTGATGCGGATTGGGCTGGGGATAATGCTGACTATAAATCAACAAGTGGTCATGTTTTCATGTTTGGGGATGGACCTGTTTCATGGGGCAGTTATAAACAGAGCTGTGTAGCATTATCTTCCACAGAATCAGAATACGTTGCAGCAACAGAAGCCTGCAGAGAGATCGCCTGGCTTGATCAACTCATAAAGGACTTTGGGTTGGTGAGGAAAGGGCCTGTCAGCTTGCTAGAGGACAATCAAAGTTGCCTGAAGCTGACGCAGAGTGAGAAGTTCCTGGCCAGAACAAAACACATTGGGGTTAAATACCACTACATACGCCAGATGATCCAGGATGGACTAGTGGAACTATCTTACTGCAGCACCCAAGAGATGACTGCTGACATCCTGACGAAACCCCTACCAAGAGAGAGTTTCCAGAATCTACGTGTCAAGCTGGGACTCTGGGTGGTTGAATAAAGTTGTTTATGTTTTGTATATGTTGTATTGCCTGAGAAGGGGTATGTGGGATGTAAACACAGGAGCAGTCAATGACAACATTCCTAGAGTGTACATGTTAGAACATGGGGAGGGATGTCTGTATAGCAAGCAGGTAAACTTCCTGGGGACGGACTTCCTCCGCATGTGACCAGAGGTGGGTGTGGCCTCACCTGTGCAGGTAATGACAAAAGCACAGGGCAGGCAGCCATCTCTCTCTCTCTGCCATTTTCCTTCGATCAGGAAGCATGTAAAGATGCCCTCTTGGCTCTCAGCCAAGAGAGGAGATAAGGTCTATCTTGCAACAAGATAGATTCTAAATATATGTAACTTTTTAAGCCTGTCTGCCGTCTGGGATCATATTGTGAACAGATCGTGAGTAAACTCTTTATACTTTTATAAAGACTGTGTTGTGTCTTGTATTTTAAGAGGGAACAAAGGGGAAATTACCAGAGTAATTATTATAGAGGTTCTAGCGAACCTGTGCACACGTTACCGTTGCGAACTTAAAGGGGAATGTCTATAAACTCTGCTGATATTTTGGTAACTTGTTAGCACAAGTTGGATAAGGATATAATTAGTCAATATATCCTCTCCTGCACCCCAGAACATTCCCACAAAGGGTTAGTGGCCCCAGTATTGCATATTTCTGCGTATTTTTGAAGGATTGCATTGGATTGTGATTTTGAGTTGAGTAGTATTTTTCTGAGTTAACTTCCTGGTAAGCACATGGTCCTTTGTTCCATTGTGCAGTGGGGATTAAGTAACCCCCCCCTCCCTCAGAGTTCACAGTGACCCAAGGCAGTGAAGAATTGTTTTGTATTTTAAGATTTTTGAGATTTTGATTTTAAGATTTTGAGAAATTTTGAAATTTTGAATAATTTTAAAATTTTGGATTTTAAGATGGCTAGAGCAGCTTTTGATAGTGATGCAAAGCTAGGAATGCCTGTGCTGAATGAGTACAATTTCATGCACTGGAAGCAGCGCTTGATAGCATGTTTAGATTATAAGCACATTTTGGAAGCTTTAAAGCCTCAGCCCACAGGATCGACTGAGGGAGATTTAGCCAAGATAAGTGCTTGGAAATGCATGAACAGCGAAGCTAGACACATAATTTTGAGTGGACTTCGTGATGAGCAGCTATCATTAATAAATAGTACAGATGATGCATCTCAAATCTTAAGAGATATTGAGCGCGTGTATGGAGAATCTAGCATAAACAGCTTCAGAAACTTGGTGTGTAAATTAACCAGATTGAGGATGAATTCAAAAGAGGAATTCACAGAGCACATCAACAAGTTTACTGAGATTATTCAAAGAATTGATCTGACTCCCAAAGCTTTTGATGAGGATACAAAGATAGCATTTTTGTTATCATCACTTGGACCACGCTTTACCGCATTTGTAAGTTTGATGGCTCATAGACAAGGTCTGACTTTTAAAGACTTGATTGGTTATTTAAAAGAAGAATGCAGAGATAGAGCTGAATCTCCAGTGAGAAATGCTAGAAGCAAGAACAGCAGTTATGCATCTAGGCAATGTACAAAGTCCAAAGTGATGCCTAAGAAAGTGATTTGCTTCAATTGTAACAAAGAAGGACACATTGCAAAGAACTGCAGAGCTCCTAAAGCGAAGAAACCCCACCCCTTTCAGCCAAAAGGGGAAAAGAAGGGGAAATGTGAATGCACATGGTTACTGCAAGAAAGGAATTTAGCTGTCCAGAATCGTGAAAATAAACGTAATAAATGGATTTTAGATTCAGGTGCCAGTTCGCATTTTTCATATAAAAAGGACTATTTTAATGAGATTAATGAAATAAATGATGAAGAAGGATCTGAAATTGAGATTGCAGATGGCAACATTGTTAAAGCAAAAGGTGCAGGTTCCATGAGCCTGTAATGCAATATAAACAATGAATGCATTGAGAACACAATCTCTAGAGTTTTGTACGTTCCAGAGCTGAGCTGCAATTTAATCAGCGTGTCCACTTTGGACAAGAAAGGTTTCCAGATCACATTTGGAAATGGAGAATGTAAAGTGACTAGAAATGGCAAAGTGTTTGCTCAAGCAAAGCTAATAAATGGTGTATATGAGCTTGATCTTTCAGAGAACCAGTCTGCAAAAGTGGCACATTCCAGCCAGAAGGATGAAGCAGATCTGGACCTGTGGCACAGAAGGCTTGGACACAGGGCCACCAATGTCATTCTGGATCTACAGAAAAGAAATCTTGTAAGAGGTTTGCAGGTAAAGCAGAGCAACAAAGCTCCAGCAAAATGCATAAGCTGCATTACTGAGAAGGCTGTAAAACCTTCATTTCCACGTTGTGCAGAACAAAGAAGCAACAAAGTGCTTGACATAGTGCACACTGACTTATGTGGACCCATGAATGTTCCCTCACTGGGAAAGAATAGATATATTTTAATATTTCTGGATGACTTTTCAAGATTTTGTGTTGTATATTTCCTCAAAGAGAAGAGTGAGACAGTGGAGAAGCTCCAGGAATACATTGCCATGGTCAAGAATAAATTCCAGAGAGCTCCAGCTGTGTTAATGAGCGACAATGGAGGTGAGTACTGCTCAAATGAAATGCAGGCTCTCCTGGCAAAGGAAGGAATTACACACGTAACCACAATTCCTTACACACCACAGCAGAATGCCATAGCTGAGAGAAAGTTTAGGTCCATTATGGACATGACAAGGTGCATGCTAAAGGATGCATGTTTGCCACAGAAGCTGTGGGCCGAAGGAGTATACACGTCGGTCTATTTGCAGAATAGACTGCCAACTAAAGGTGCAGAGCGCACACCATTTGAACTTTGGCATGGGAAAGCTCCCAATCTGTCGCACATACGTGTGTTTGGAAGTCCGTGTTACTTCCACGTGCCCAAGGAACACAGACACAAGCTTGACTCCAGGGCAAAAGCAGGTATCCTGGTGGGATATGCTTCTGGAGGCAAAGGATACAGAATTATGGACTTACAAACTGGTAAGACAAATGCATACCATGCGGTTTATTTTGATGAATATGGAAAAAGTAGACACTAAGAACACTGTTGTGGATTCTTCAGATGAGTCGGAAAGGACTCAAGAGTTTGTATATTTCCCTTTTGAGACTCCACAAAGTAATTATCTACCTTCGAGTGTTACAGCGCCCCCTACAGGCGACGCACCAGAAGATGCAGAGAACCAGAACCCTGGCGGCACCAGAGACGAAGATGAGGACTCAGATGGGGACATGCCTGCATTGGAGGAGGATGAGGAAGCTGATGCGGTCGCAGAACCAGAGGTCAGGCGCTCATCTAGAACCAACAGAGGTGTCCCACCATTACGATTGTCCTACCTTGCAGGGTCGGCGTTTCCACAGGAACCTTCCACTTGGGAAGAGATACAGGAGATGCCAGCTGCAGAAGCCAGTCTCTGGAGGAAGGCCGCGCAGGAGGAGATGGATGCACTGCATCAGAACAAGACCTGGACACTCACTGAGCTGCCTCCCGGTAAGAAGGCCATTGGCAGTAAATGGGTTTTCAAGGTTAAGAAGGGGTCAGAAGGAGAAGTGCAGCGCTACAAAGCTAGACTTGTGGCATTGGGATTTTCACAGCGTTTTGGTGAAGACTATGATGAAGTTTTTGCACCAACTGTGAGGTACAGCAGCGTAAGAATGCTTTTAAGCATTGCAGCCTCCAAGAAAATGAGGGTAAAACACATAGACATTGCTACCGCTTTTCTACATGGGCAGATTTCAGAGGAAATTTATATGAAACAGCCTAAGGGTTTTGTAAAACCACATGAAGCACATTTAGTGTGCAAACTGCAGAAAGGACTTTATGGACTTAAACAGGCTGCCAGAGCCTGGAACCAGAAGTTGCATAAAATGTTGACGCAACTTGGGTACAAGCAAGGCAACGCTGACAAGTGCTTGTACAGTAAGTCAAATAATGGACAATTCTCATATATCCTAGCATTTGTTGATGACCTGATTATTGCCACAGCAAGTGAGAAAGACTATACACAGATAGTAAAACACCTTTGCAAGGAGGTGGAGGTCAAGGAGCTAGGAGACGTCCAGTACTACCTTGGGATCCAGGTGGAAAGAGAAGAGGACGGATCATTTCTTCTCAGCCAAAGACAGAAGATCCACGAGCTAGTTGAGCACATGCAGATGCAAGACGCACATCCAGTTGCTACACCGATGGCTACTGACTTCCTGAAGAATCAGCAGGATTCGAAGCAGTTGCCAGACAACAATGACTACAGGTCGGTGATTGGTAAACTTTTGTATTTAGTTACCACATGTAGACCTGACTTAGCTAATGCTGTGGGGATTCTTAGCAGAAAAGTGAATTCTCCCACTGAGCATGATTGGGCAGGTGTAAAGAGGGTGGTGCGGTATTTGAAGGGTACCATGAATTGTAAATTAAGGTTACCAGCCGTCAGAGACCCTAAGTTGGTTGGGTATACTGATGCGGATTGGGCTGGGGATAATGCTGACTATAAATCAACAAGTGGTCATGTTTTCATGTTTGGGGATGGACCTGTTTCATGGGGCAGTTATAAACAGAGCTGTGTAGCATTATCTTCCACAGAATCAGAATACGTTGCAGCAACAGAAGCCTGCAGAGAGATCGCCTGGCTTGATCAACTCATAAAGGACTTTGGGTTGGTGAGGAAAGGGCCTGTCAGCTTGCTAGAGGACAATCAAAGTTGCCTGAAGCTGACGCAGAGTGAGAAGTTCCTGGCCAGAACAAAACACATTGGGGTTAAATACCACTACATACGCCAGATGATCCAGGATGGACTAGTGGAACTATCTTACTGCAGCACCCAAGAGATGACTGCTGACATCCTGACGAAACCCCTACCAAGAGAGAGTTTCCAGAATCTACGTGTCAAGCTGGGACTCTGGGTGGTTGAATAAAGTTGTTTATGTTTTGTATATGTTGTATTGCCTGAGAAGGGGTATGTGGGATGTAAACACAGGAGCAGTCAATGACAACATTCCTAGAGTGTACATGTTAGAACATGGGGAGGGATGTCTGTATAGCAAGCAGGTAAACTTCCTGGGGACGGACTTCCTCCGCATGTGACCAGAGGTGGGTGTGGCCTCACCTGTGCAGGTAATGACAAAAGCACAGGGCAGGCAGCCATCTCTCTCTCTCTGCCATTTTCCTTCGATCAGGAAGCATGTAAAGATGCCCTCTTGGCTCTCAGCCAAGAGAGGAGATAAGGTCTATCTTGCAACAAGATAGATTCTAAATATATGTAACTTTTTAAGCCTGTCTGCCGTCTGGGATCATATTGTGAACAGATCGTGAGTAAACTCTTTATACTTTTATAAAGACTGTGTTGTGTCTTGTATTTTAAGAGGGAACAAAGGGGAAATTACCAGAGTAATTATTATAGAGGTTCTAGCGAACCTGTGCACACGTTACCGTTGCGAACTTAAAGGGGAATGTCTATAAACTCTGCTGATATTTTGGTAACTTGTTAGCACAAGTTGGATAAGGATATAATTAGTCAATATATCCTCTCCTGCACCCCAGAACATTCCCACATGCTGAACTCAGAAAGTTGCAAGCAAAGAACCAAGTACTTGCAGATTAAGCTACATTGTGCAAGGGAGTGTATTCAGAAAGGACTTATTCAGGTGTCCTACATGGCAGGAAATGAAATTCCTGCTGATCTGTTGTCTAAGGTTGTTAACAGGGAACAACTTAAAGTTTATGTACAAAGGTTGCAATTGGGTGAACCACAGGTACTACGGGTTACACAGAAAGGGGGAGGATGTTAGGACATTTCCGTTCCACCTTAAAAGGGAGCAGGATGTTTGTGTCACAGCCTGCGTATTTCCTGTTCACAGGATGTTTATGTTTGCTGTTCCTTTCGATTTCTCAGTCTGTCGGAGACACTGACTCAGAACGGTCATGTTTTTCCTTTGTTCTGATCAACGCTGAATAAAGTCTGTAAATATGCTCTCCTGCTTTGCATCTTCTGCTGTGTGCATTATCTGCTGATAAAGAGTGTGCACGAGTCCTGGAATGTGGCAAAGTATTTCCAGGAAACTCATGTCGCTAGAAGCTGCGTGACTACAGGGATCGATGGATCGTCCGGCAGCTGGCTTGGGGCCATGATGGACTATATCTCCCTGGCAGTATCCCAACAGTCCTGACCCAGTTTTTTATTCTGTAAAATTTTTCTATGCAATCTTGTAACATGTGTTTCTTGCAAACAAATTATATCCAAATTATATCTCGCCAAAGTATGAAAGACTTGGCCTCTTTTTTCCTGAGAGTTTAAACCATTCACATCCCAGGAGTAAATTCTTAAAGACATCTTAATTTTTTAGGGCCCTTTGGCCCCAACACTCAAAGGAGGGGAACTTTCCAAACCAAATTCTCTTGCGTTTTTCTCCAGAAATCTCTCCTTCACTCCAACAGTTCTGATTTTTTGTTTCCTCCCTTGGAATTTGAAGGAGAGACCCTCTGGGAATTCCCACCTAAAGAAGATATTTTTCTTCCTTAGAGCAGTTGCCAGTTCTATATAATTATTTCTCAAAGATAAAAAATGTTATGGGACCTCCTCGAACAGAATCACAGCTTTCCCATCTATCTTTAGAATTTTTTTATAGTGGTGTCCCCATATCGTGTCTCTTTGTTCTTTTGTTTTAAAAATCACCATACAATCGTGTGATTTTAGGATCCTTTTTAGGGCCAAATCTATATGCTTTATCAATCCACGAATTTAATTCTTCTTTTGAGATCTCCCAATAAGTTGAAAATTCTTCATGAGCCAACCCTTCAAGTTGTCCTGTTCCTTCTGGACTACCCCTCTCAATCTCAAATGGCCCTCCTTCTCCTTCAATTGAAGAAACGCAATTAAATTTAACGCCTCCTGCTGGACAGTCTCTAAGTCCCGGACCTTTACCATTTCCAGTTGCGAAATTCTTTCCTCATGTGAAGTAATGTCAGACTTCACTGTCTTCAGGTTCTCTTTCAATTCAACAAAGTCATTCCTCAAGTCTTGAATAATTTTTTGGTTCCCTCTTGTTGTTGTTGTTTAGTTGTTTAGTCGTGTCCGACTCTTCGTGACCCCATGGACCAGAGCACGCCAGGCACTCCTGTCTTCCACTGCCTCCCGCAGTTTGGTCAAACTCATGCTGGTAGCTTCAACACTGTCCAACCATCTCGTCCTCTGTCATCCCCTTCTCCTTGTGCCCGCCATCTTTCCCAACATCAGGGTCTTTTCCAGGGAGTCTTCTCTTCTCATGGTGTGGCCAAAGTATTGGAGCCTCAGCTTCACTATCTGTCCTTCCAGTGAGCACTCAGGGCTGATTTCCTTCAGAATGGATACGTTTGATCTTCTTGCAGTCCATGGGACTCTCAAGAGTCTCCTCCAGCACCATAATTCAAAAGCGTCATTTCTTCGGTGATCAGCCTTCTTTATGGTCCAGCTCTCACTTCCATACATCACTACTGGGAAAACCATAGCTTTAACTATATGGACCTTTGTTGGCAAGGTGATGTCTCTTCTTTTTAAGATGCTGTCTAGGTTTGCCATCACCTTTCTCTCAAGGAGCAGGAGTCTTTTAATTTCGTGACTGCTGTCACCATCTGCAGTGATCATGGAGCCCAAGAAAGTAAAATCTCTCACTGCCTCCATTTCTTCCCCTTCTATTTGCCAGGAGGTGATGGGCCCAGTGGCCATGATCTTCGTTTTTTTGATGTTGAGCTTCAGGCCATATTTTGCGTTCCCTCTTACTTCTGTTTTAATTTCCTGAAGAAGTTGCATTACTGATTCTTCAAATGTTGGTGTTCTAGAGTCTCTTCTTGGTTTAATTTTTACTCTCTCTGATCTCTCTGACTTTTCTGTCTTGTCTCCTTTGTCACCCCCATCCATAGTCCCCCCCCCCCCAGGTCAGCTACAGTCACAAGGGGGAGATAGTGAGATAAACAGACTGTTTCCCAGCTGCAGTAGTCCCAACTCCAAAGTAAAAGTCTTTCCTCCCCACAGTCTTTCAATCTGACAAGTACAAGTCTTTAGAAATCATTATATTTACTCCTTTAATCAAATCCCCAAAAGTTTGTTTCAAGCCTTTAACTTAGTAGCAGAAGGTAAAGATACAGTTCCAGATATTTTTTGAGCTCTGGCAGCTGTAGTTATTTTGTATTTTTCCAAAGCGGGAAACGAAAGTTGAAAGTATCCAATCCCTTTGTTACGTCACAATGGAGTCTAGCCTTCCCTCACCCGGGAGGTCTGCTTCCACAGAGAAGATATGACAGTTCAAACAAATCCCCAATTCTTCTGCAGGGAAATTTACTTTTTGTCTCCTCCCCCCTTCCCCCTGCTAGAAAGGGGGTACAGGAAACACTTGAAAGTTTCTAAAAAGATGAAGTTAAAGTTGCGGCTTTTGGTAACGTTAGCTGCTTTCACTTTTGCTTCAGTGAAAGGGATCGACCTTCGTTTTTAAATCCCTTCCCTTCCCAATTTGTAGTTCCAAATTAGATCGCTTTACTCACAATTTTCAGAAGAGTTAAGTCCACATTTCTTATTTTTTTTCCTTGGAGGAATTGGCTGCTCACGATCACCAGACTCAGAGCTTCGCGCTTTGAAGGAAGTGATTTGATTCCCTTGTGCCACCGTCTCCAACCCCGCTCGCACTCAGCGCTCTTTTTCAGAGCTTAATGGGGAGCAGGGGAGTCGTTCCCGGCACTTGCAGGAACTCCAGGTCCTCAGAACGCTTGATCTGAGGGCTTTTCGGGGCGCCGCTGCGCTCTAGCGGCTCTCCCCTGTCTTCAAAGCACCGGTGCCCTTTCTGTGAAAGAACTCCTGTCCGCCATAATCGGGTGAGCCAATCGGAAGTCTCTCTGTTGGATTCTTAAACCTCCATGCATCAAACAAATTCAGGAGTTCTATTAATTGGAAAAATGTAGTTGGGAGTTTGTTCTGCCTCTTTTCTTTCTTCTTTATTGTTCTGTCAATGTTTGGATTGACTACTCCATTAAAATCTCCTAATAATATATTTCCCCCCCCCCCAAAATATTCTATGACTTTTTCTTCCAAGAATTGATAGAATTCAGATTTTCTTTCATTTGGTGCAAAAACTCCAATAACTATCACTTTTTCAATATTGATCTTGACTTCTATAATCTTCCATTCCTGGGTAAGGTGATTGAGAGAGCGGTTGCTGAACAGCTTGGCAGGTTTCTGGATGAAACATCGGCTCTGGATCCATTCCAGTCCGGCTTCCGCGCTGGTCATGGGACCGAGACGGCTCTGGTCGCCCTAACAGATGATCTTCGTAGACAGCTGGATCGAGGCGGGTCGGGGCTGCTGATTCTTCTAGATCTGTCAGCAGCTTTCGACATGGTTGATCACGAACTTCTGGACCACCGCCTCGCCGACGTGGGGATCCAGGGCACAGTCCTTCAATGGCTGCGCTCGTTTCTCTCTGGTCGGGGACAGAGGGTGGCGCTTGGGGGGGAACTGTCATCCCGCCACTCCTTGGTGTGTGGAGTGCCTCAGGGTGCGATTCTCTCCCCGATGCTTTTTAACATCTTTATGCGCCCCCTCGCCCAGCTTGTCCGGAGTTTTGGGCTGGGCTGCCATCAGTATGCTGATGACACCCAACTCTATCTGTTGATGGATGGCCATCCTGACTCGGCCCCAGACACACTGATCAGATGCTTGGAAGCTGTGGCTGGATGGTTACGTGGGAGCCGGTTGAAGTTAAATCCTTCGAAGACAGAGGTCCTCTGGCTGGGACGGGACGATATGGGATTGAGGGGGCAACTCCCATCTCTTGCGGGGGTGCAACTAGTGCCAGCACCGTCCGTTAAGAGTTTGGGTGTAATCTTCGATACCTCCCTCTCCATGGAGGCGCAGATTGCAGCTATAACAAAGGCGGCATTTTTTCATCTCCGCCAAGCTAAGCAGTTGGCTCCTTACCTCTCTCGCCCTGACCTAGCCACTGTGATCCACGCGACGGTCACCTCCAGACTGGATTATTGTAACTCACTCTACGTGGGGCTGCCCTTGAGACTGACCCAGAAACTCCAGCGGGTGCAGAATGCCGCAGCGAGACTCCTTACGGGGTCTTCACTGCGGGATCACATTCATCCGGTGCTATACCAGCTGCACTGGCTCCCGGTGGAGTACAGGATCAGGTTTAAGGTGCTGGTTTTAACCTTCAAAGCCCTACACGGCCTAGGACCCTCGTATCTACGGGACCGCCTCTCCTGGTATGCCCCACAGAGGAACTTGCGGTCCTCAAATAAAAACATTTTGAAGGTCCCAGGCCACAGAGAGGTTAGGCTGGCCTCAACTAGAGCCAGGGCTTTTTCGGCTGCGGCTCCAACCTGGTGGAACGCTCTGTCACAAGAGACAAGGGCCCTGCAGGACTTGACATCTTTCCGCAGGGCATGCAAGACAGAGCTGTTCCACCAGGCCTTTGGTTAGGGCACAGCCTGACTCCCTCCTTTGGCAATCTTTACAATACTTTAGTTTATGGTTGCCATCAATTTTGATTTTAATTAATTCTTATGATGTTTTATAATGTTGCACTATTTTAGTGTTGTTAGCCGCCCTGAGCCCGGCTTCGGCTGGGGAGGGCGGGATATAAATAAAATTTATTATTATTATTATTATTAATCACCATTCGACCTTCTTCGTCATTGTAAAGCAGTGTTGGCTCCATCTGAGGTTTTACATAGATTACCACCCCTCTCTTTTTTCTTTACTTGATGTAATAAACGCAAGCCCCAATCTTTTATTTATTAATACTCCTTTATGTTTTTCCACTACATGAGTTTCTTGCAGACAGGTTAGATCATATTTTTGCTTAACCAGAATATGTTCCACCTTGTTCCTTTTTGATTTTTCATTTAAACCATTTACGTTCCAAGTAATAAATTTATAATCCATACTTTATTTCTTCTGATAACTCAACAGGTTAAAAAAATAAAAAAATAAATTACACATTCAAGGTCTCAATATACTTTTAATAAATTCTCTTCTTAGATCTGTCTCCTAACTCTCAACTGTTTGTTCAATTTGCTCTGATTCTCCCAACAATTGTCTTTTTCCTCCAAGCTCTTTCCGGTACTTTCTCCAGAACTTGTCCGCATCTAATGCCGACAAGCACTTTCTACGTTTCCCTTTAAAGAAAAAGGAGATGCCTTCAGGGTACTCCCATCTATAGTCCACTGCCTTTGCCTTTAGTGCCTCGGCCAGAGGTTTGTAAGCGTCTCTCTTTTTTATCAATCGATTTGGGATAATCTTGTGGACGATAATATCATTTCCTTCCGATTGGAATTTCTTCTTGTTACTACCTTGTAAAATTCTGTTTCTCAAATCCATAGAGTTAAAAGAGACTAAACAGACAGCTGGCCAGTTATTTGCTTTTGCTACATTAGATTTGACTCTGAATGTTTTTTCTATTTTTTGTGCTACTTCTCCTTCTTCTAGGTCTAACCAAGCTGCTAGCTCTTTTGAGATCCCTCCCCCAGTTATTTCCTCTGCTAGTCCTCTGAATCTTAGGGTATTCTCCCTTCTCTGCATTTGCAACATCGCAATAGAATCCAGAGTTGAATCCTGCTGCGCTTTCAGATCTGCTGTTTCTCTATTTTCATTTTGTAATTTTTTCTGAGCTTCCTCTAGATTCTGTGTTTTACCTTTAAGGTCTAGCACTATTTTCGTCAGTTCTGAATTTTTTGTACTAAATTGTTGGCCTGAGTTGGTAACTCAGCTGTTATTTTCACATTTTCATCTATTTTAACTCCCATTGAAATAAGTTTTTCTTCTGTTGTTTTTTTAAAATGATATTTATTACTTTTCGAACAGTTTCAACACAACACTACAAACGAAAAAAAAAGAAAAAGGAAAAGGAAAAAAAGAACAATACAAATACAATAAAAAACACTGCATACAAAACAAAACAAAAACAAACAAAAACAATTTAAAAACACCTCAAACATTTTCAATATCTTATCTTTCATTCGCTTATTTCCAACGACCTCCTCTCACCTCCCTTTTTGTATTCCACTTCTATTAATTGTTTTAGCAATTCCTTTCCATCTTCCTCTGTTTTCTATCCTATAATTATCTTAACACATTCTTGCCTTATTTTTTCCTTTAATTTTCTGTTAATCTATTTATACTTAATTCCTTATAACATTTCTACTAAAGCCATATAACTTCATTCCAACATTCTTCTAACATTCAATAATTTTACAATATTTCTATAAATAGCCTTTAAACTTTTTCCAGTCTTCTTCCCCCGACTCTTCTCCCTGGTCTCGGATCTTGCCAGTCATTTCTGCCAATTCCATATAGTCCATCACCTTCATCTGCCATTATCCAACACTTCAGTGCTTTCAAGAAGCAACCATTCTCTCAGCCAGCAATAAGCAGATGGTTCACAACAAAGTTTAGGGGTCTGGCAGGGCAAGTCCACCTCCTTCTTTGGCATCCGTCAATATCTTAAATTTTACTCAAGGCTTCCTGCCCTGCCAAACAAATCTAGAGACGTCCCTCTGCCACCTCCTGAAACAATCCATCCCATCCAAAGCTTGCAATGTTTGAAACAAAAGCAACATCCCCGACAACACAGCAACCCTCATCCCCACCACAGCAACTCAGCCCAACAATAACAACTTCAGATTTGTCCATATTTCCAAATCCCCCTTCTCTTCAATCCAACGTCCTTCACAGTTATCCTTGAATAAATTCACATTTCTGGCGGTCATACTAACCCCCAAATACCTCTCTTTCTCAACCGATGTTAGTCCTATCTCCTCCTGAAACTCTGTCAAGCTTTCATTTTCCTCAGGTAGGGCTCTGATCCTCAAATTCATCTGTTTCTCTTTAAGTTCAATCGTAACCAATGTCAGCTTATGTTCATCAAGTTGTCCTTGTATGGATGGGACTCTCTCTCTCTCCAGTTGTGTTGCTTTACATTCAGCAGCAAGGGTTTTCTCCTTGACTTCATCCGCAGTTTGCCGTGTCAAAGTAGATTCCTGTATCAATTTCTGGATGGTTTCTGTATTGGTATTCACCTTTTGTCCCAGATTATTTAAACTTTCTGCCATTAAGTCTATTTTAATATTTGCAGCATCCACTTTCACATTTATCACGTCTGTTTTCTTGTGAAGCTGTTCCAGCGAATCGTTTTTCACTAATACGACCGCTAAGGCCTCTTCTGTTGACATTCCGTCTGTTTTTTCCTTTCCATTTGCCATAACACTTAAGAGATTCAAGGTCAATCCCAGAGTCTCACAATTCTTTATCTTGCAGCTGGAAATTCCCCTAGCCCAGCTCCTGTAGAGCAACCAATTTCAAAAGCTTCCACTAGGGGAAAACAGTTTCTATTTGTATTAGTCAGTACTGTCCTCTTTTAAACAATGTTCCAATAATCCAAAGTTAGTTTCACTTTTCAGTTACTTTTAAAAAACAGCCGGAGACAGTAGAAACAATGTATTCTCTTGTTTAGCTACCTGTCAATGAACGTTCTAAACGCTGTCAATGAACATTCCAAAAGACATCGATCCTGCTAGCAACCCGTTTCCAGGGTCTGAGCGGCGGTATTCTAACTCTCTTGATTCTCTCCTACAGGCATATTCTGTTAGGATATTTCCGTTCCAGCTTAAAAGGGAGAAGGATGTTTGTGTCACAGCCTGCGTGTTTCCTGTTCACAGGATGTTTATGTTTTGCTATTGCTTTCGTTTCTCAGTCTGTCGGAGACTCTGACTCAGAACGGTCATGTTTCTCTTTCTTCTGATCAACGCTGAATAAAGTCTGTAAATATGCTCTCCTGCTGTGCATCTTCTGCTGTGTGCATTATCTGCTGATAAAGAGTGTGCATGAGTCCTGGAATGTGGCAAGGTATTTCCAGGAAACTTGTGTCGCTAGAAGCTGCGTGACTACAGGGATCGATGGATCGTACGGCAGCCAGCTTGGAGCCATGATGGACTATATCTCCCTGGCAGTATCCCAACAACAGGTTTCGGGCCCAGATTCACAGCACTTACAGGAGAGTAAGACTGCAACAGACTGCGTTTGAGAGGTATGTGTGGGAAAAGCGAAATAGAGGCTTTTCTGTTTGCCGCGGAAGGAGCCTTTGAACTCCGGCAGATTAATGGACCTGGAAGCTGCGCCAAAGGCTTCGTGATTAATGAGCTGCTAAGATAAGAAGTCTTTGAAGGCAAAGAGACTCACGGCTCAAAGGAAAAGCTGGAAATGGAGTTTTTCCAAGCTTCTCAAGCTGCTGAGTGCCCAAAGTTAAATGGGCATAACTATCAAACCTGGGCAGAATGGTGTGAGAGTTTGTTGCGTCAGTTTGGAGTGTGGCATACTGTGTTTGAGGCCCCTCCGGTTCCTCTGACAGAGAAATGGAAACGCCAGAATTTGAGGGCCGTTGACGTAATAGTCCTGTCCGTCTCTCTTGAGGAAATTAAGACGTTGGCTGGCCACGTGACTGCACGTAATATGTGGAATGCTTTGAAGATAGCCCACCAGCCAGTCATCCCAGCCCAGATTTTGACTGCATCGGAGGTCCTGGCTGTTTCCCAGAATGCGAGTGAATGCAGGGATGCTGAGGGCACCGGTTGCAGGCTGCAGGGGGAGCTGACCGTCACGTCATCCCAGGCAGCATTCCAGCCTCCAGGGGGAGCCAAGGAGTCGGCAGCTGAGAGCTCTGTTTCTCGTGGGAACCAAGGTCATCACCTTTGCAGAGGCCGGAAAGGCAAAGGTAAACAGAGGCAGACGCCTGCAGATGGCCAGAAGCAGAGGGAGGGTGAAGAGCCCATGCCAGTGGAAAACAAGGTTTTGTTTGCTGGCACAGCCTCACCAAAGGCTAAAGGCAAGTCTGATGGCCAGGAGCAGCAGGGCAAGCTGCAAAAGCCCACACCGGTGGAAAACAAAGGTTTGCTTGCTGTAAAGACTGCTCCAACAGCCAAAGGCAGCCTTGTTGTTGATTCAGGCTGTACGCGCCATGTCGTGAAGGACCGCCACCTATTTATCTCCTTCAAACCTCAAGATGGAGAGATCCACCTGGCTGACGGAAAGACGTTGCAAATCGCAGGAGAAGGGACTGTGAAACTGGCAAGTCTGCACACTACCATCAAAGGTGTACTTTATGTTCCGGGAGCTGCAAGCAACTTGCTCAGTGTCCCACAGCTTACTGGGCGTGGTTTTCAGATTTCCTTCGAGAGGAGCGTCTGTGTCATCAGAAAAGGCAAAGAGGACTATTTGCATGCAAAGTTTATGGATGGTTTGTTCCATATAACTTATGACGACACTAATGCTGTTGTATCTAATGCTGATTCTTGTTGTATTGCACAAACTAACAAAGTTCTTCATGCAGGCTGCATTCACGATGCACATCGAAGGTTTTGTCACCTCTCTTGGAAGGCACTGGCCAAGATGCGGGAGGTGGTTGAGGGTTTGAACATCAAACCCTGTAAATTTCACATGAAATGTGTATCTTGTGCAGAGAACAAGGTGAAGTTTGCTCCAAAAGGCAAGGAGTCTAGCAGGCAGGCTTCCAAACCCTACTAGCTAGTGCACACAGACCTGGTTGGTCCACTTGCACCCTCTTTGGGGGGAGCAAGGTACTTCATGGTTCTAATTGATTCTTTTTCCAGGTACATTCATGTGTTTATGCTCGAGCAGAAATCGCAAGCGTTTCCGAAGTTTAAGGCATTCTGTGTTTGGTTGGAGAATGTTCACGGTAAACGTATTGGTTGTCTGTTTACTGATCGGAGTTCACTTCTCAGCAGTTTGAAGCTTTCCTGACTGAGAAGGGAATCCAACATGACATGTCAACGCCCAGATCGCCATGGATGAATGGGCTTGCGGAGCGAGCAAATCAAACGTTGCTGCAAGGAATGAAAACCTTGTTGCATGATGCCAATCTCCCTGGTACGTTTTGGGGGGAGGCTCTGTGGAATTTTGTTTACACTTTTAATCGCAGGTTGTCACCACCTATTGGTTGTACCCCCTATGAGAAGATGTTTGGTAAGAAACCCAACATCAAGCACATGAGAATCTTTGGTTCTGACATGTGGGTACACACCCCACAAAGCAACAAGCTTGGGAAGCGTGGGGCACATGGTTTGTTCATGGGGTACGAAAAAGGTGCATACAGGGTATGGATGACTAACTCTAAGTCCATTAAGTTCACAAGGAGTGTTGAGTACAATCCTAAGTGGGGGGGAAATGTGGGAATTTTCCAGAGTTACCCAGAGGAGGATGAAGGTGATGTCAAGCAAGCAGCTAAAGCTGAGGAAGCTGCTGCTGAGGATGATGATGATGAGGATGATCAGAGTTCGGATTCCAGTTCAGTGGGCGGCGCTGCTGCTGGTGTCAGTGACAGTGATGACACAGCAGACTACAAGAGCGCAAAAGCCTCAGTCAGACCATCTGATGCATCTGACAATGAACTGGAAGAACCACTGTTCACCATTGGTCATTTTTCTCCTAAGAAAGAGGAGATGAGTCAAAAAGACTTGCGTCTGGTACGCAGATCTGAGAGGGCCACGAAGGGCAGACCTCCAAAGAGATATGCTGATGAGTTTGCTAAGGCAGCAACTGCTGTTCTTAGTAGCTCAGAGAAGGTGTGGGAACCTTCAAGCTTCAAAGAAGTTCAGGAGTTAACCTCTAAAGATGCTGAGCCTTGGCTTAATGCCATGAAGGCTGAAGTTGATTCCTTGAACAGGAACCAAACTTGGGAACTGGTACCGGTAGTCCCAGGAATGAGATTGGTTGGCAGCAAATGGGTCTTCAAGGCCAAGACAGACCAGAATGGCAAGGTAGTCAGACACAAAGCCAGATTGGTTGCCAGAGGTTTTTCACAGGTACCAGGACAGGATTACCACGAGACCTACTCACCCACAGTCCAATATGAGAGCATTCGGCTGATGCTCAAGATCGCTGCGGAGGAGAAACTGCATGTTTCCCATCATGACATTAATACAGCTTTTTTATACGGGATTTTGGGGGAGGAGCTGTTTATGCTTCCACCAGATGGGATGCAGATACAGAAGGGAATGGTCTGTAAACTGCGGAAATCCTCATATGGTCTGAAACAGAGTGCCAGGTGTTGGAACACAAAACTCACTGAAACGTTGTTTTCTCTAGGTTTTCACCAGGGCAAAGCTGATCCATGTGTGTTTGTCAAGGAGGAGGGGCAAAACAAACTGTATTGTTTATGTTTTGTTGATGATCTTCTGATGTTTTGGAAGAATCAGGCTTTCTACCAAAGCACCCTAGCTCAGCTGAAGGAGCACTTTGACATGAAGGATCTTGGTGAGGTATCCAACTATCTTTCTCTGCAGGTGGAGAGGGACCAAGCAGGTAATTTTCTGGTACACCAAACACAGAAAATTGCTGATGTATTAACCAGGTTGAATTTGGTTGATGCAAATCCAGCAGACACACCGATGGTGACAGGTTACCAGGTAGACAGTACTGCTGAAGCGTTTTCTGACACAACGCTGTACAGATGCATTCTAGGCAAGTTGAGTTTCATTGCTAGATGCTCAAGACCTGACATAGCTGTAAGCTGTAACCTTCTTAGCAGACATGCCAACAATCCTACGGTTCAGGATTGGAAAGCTCTGAAGCGCATAGCCCGCTATTTGAAAGGGACTTTGCACTACAGGCTGAGGTTCACCAATCAGAAGACTGGAGGTCTTGAAATCTTTGCTGATGCAAGTTTTGGAAGTGACACCATGGATGGTACAAGCACTTCTGGAGTATGCTACATGTACAACCACTGCCTGTTTGACTGGTTGTGCAAGAAGCAAACAACAGTGAGCCTAAGTTCCTGTGAAGCAGAACTCAATGCTCTGTCATTTTCACTCATGGATTGTGAATGGTTGTTGCAACTGTTTAAGGACATCAGAGTGTCTGTAAAATGTCCTGTACAAGTGTATCAAGACAATAGATCGTGTTTGGCTTTGCTGAACTCAGAGAGTACTTGCAGATTAAACTACATTGTGCAAGGGAGTGTATTCAGAAAGGACTTATTCAGTTGTCCTACATGCCAGGAAATGAAATTCCTGCTGATCTGTTGTCTAAGGTTGTTAACAGAGAACAACTTAAGGTTTATGTACAAAGGTTGCAATTGGGTTGAACCACAGGTACTACAGGTTACACGGAAAGGGGGAGGATGTTAGGATATTTCCGTTCCACCTTAAAAGGGAGCAGGATGTTTGTGTCACAGCCTGCGTATTTCCTGTTCACAGGATGTTTATGTTTTGCTATTGCTTTCGTTTCTCAGTCTGTCGGAGACTCTGACTCAGAACGGTCATGTTTCTCTTTGTTCTGATCAACGCTGAATAAAGTCTGTAAATATGCTCTCCTGCTGTGCATCTTCTGCTGTGTGCATTATCTGCTGATAAAGAGTGTGCACGAGCCCTGGAATGTGGCAAGGTATTTCCAGGAAACTCGTGTCGCTAATTGCTGAATCTGCGTGACTACAGGGATAGATGGATCGTCCGGCAGCCGGCTTGGGGCCATGATGGACTATATCTCCCTGGCAGTATCCCAACATATTCAGTCCACCACTTCCCCCCATCTTCTCCTGTCTCCAAAGGGGGGGTTTAGTTCTTTGCCGATGGAGATTTAGTCTTTTTACAAAAGGCTTTCCAAGACTTCAGCTTGCAGGCTCATTGCTTTAGTTTATTTACAAAAGGGGAGGCGGACTTCCTGTATTGAACCTCCCCGTTTCGATGCCAAATTAAACGTTTAAAAATCCAATTCCCCCACTTCAGCTCTACTCACGGGTAATTACTTTAGAGTCAAATTGTCCACAGGAAAAGGTCAGTGCTCTCCGGCAACAGCTATGCGGCTTCGCTCCGTGGAAGAAGCAGACGATTCGAAGCACCGCGCTGCTCACCCCACGTCGCTCCGGATCCCTGAAACCGGGTTTCCCCGCGAGTAGGGGAGGCACAAAAGGTGCCCGCCGAATCCACGTTCACAGGCTTCTCCCGCCTGTGATTTTTACGGGTCTCCGCCTTCGCTGTGGCGGTACAGACCCAAATTCCCACGGGGCAAATTCCTCCCGATCAGAGGAATTCAGCCATTACCGGAGGCACCTCCCCGGAAGTCCCGAAATAAGTTTTTCTTCTGTTGCTTTTGCCTTTTCGTTTACATTATTTTTTAAATCTTGGATATCTTTCTTCTAACTTAAAATTAATTCTCTCATATCTAGTGGTTGATCCATGTCAATTACAGAAGTTCTCCTGATTTGTGAGGCTGAAACTGCCACAGAACCTGACACAGTTGTTTTTTTTACCAGACATCAGTATGAAATTCAATTAGCTCACAATGTAATTTTTTCTCTTTCTTTCTGTCTTACAGACTGTATAACAATTAAATTCAATCTTTCTTAATACAATCACGACAATATTTCCAATGTGATAATTAATGAATGTCAATTAAATTCAATCTTCCTTAATACAATCATGACAATTTTACCAATCTGATAATAATCTCTGGCCTATGGATTCACTAATACTTTATATTCACCAGTTTCACTAAATATATTAAAAATTGATTATGAACAATTATCTAATTAGTTACACCCTATCATCAATACAGCAATATCACAAATTCATCAGATCAAATAAATATAATAAATGATTGCAATCCTTGCGTTCGCTTGCTCATTCAGGGTGATACATCATATATATAAATCTTTTTTTTAAAAAAGATATTTCTTGAAAGTTTTCTAAATATAGCAAAAAATGAAAAAATAAACATACAAAATAACATACAAAATAAAAAAACAATTAAAAACACACATTAATTTTCAATAACATAACTTCCATACACTTATTTCCTCAGACCTCCTCACACCTCCCCTCCCTGTATTCCAATTCAATTTGTTAGTTCAGCAAATCCTTACCATTAAACTTTTACCCATTTGTGAATCTTTTTTTCATGTCTCCTAAAGCATTACAGCTGGAAACCGCTTAGTTTCTATCCAACATCCTTCTAACATTCATTAATTTTACAATATTTCTTTAAATAGTCTTTAAATTTCTTCCAGTCTTCTTTCACCGACTCTTCTCCCTGGTCTTGGATTCTGCCAGTCATTTCAGCCAATGTAGTCGATCACCTTCATCTGCTATTCTTCCAGAGTGGGTAGATCTTGTGTCTTCCAATACTTAGCGATGAGTATTCTTGCTGCTGTAGTAGCATACATAAAGTTCTGTCCCTCTTTGGCACCAATTGGCCGACAATGCCCAGGAGAAAGGCCTCTGGTTTCTTCAGGAAGGTATACTTAAATACCTTTTTCAGTTCATTATATATCATTTCCCAGAAAGCCTTAATCTTTGGGCATGTCCACCAAAGGTGAAAGAATGTACCTTCAATTTCTTTACATTTCCAACATTTATTATCGGGCAAATGATAGATTTTTGCAAGCTTGACTGGGTTCATGTACCACCTGTATATCATTTTCATAATATTCTCTCTTAGGGCATTACATGCCATAAACTTCATACCTGTGGTCCATAACTGTTCCCAGTCAGCAAACATAATATTATGTCCAACATCCTGTGCCCATTTAATCATGACAGATTTCACCGTTTCATCCTGAGTATTCCATTTCAACAGCAAGTTATACATTCTTGACAAGTTCTTAGTTCTAGGTTCTAGCAGTTCTGTTTCTAATTTTGACTTTTCCACCTGGAAGCCAATTTTCTTATCTAAGTTATATGTCTCCATTATCTGATAATAATGAAGCCAATCTCTCACTTTGTTTTTTAATTTTTCAAAACTCTGCAATTTCAGTTTGTCTCCTTCTTGTTCCAAAATTTCACCATATATATAAATCTTCAAACAGGTTAGTGGCTCAATTAATCAGCACCTTGCAACAAAACTAATGACATCTGATGCTAATATCTGTGATTGGAAACACCCTGTATCAGTCTTTAACATCAGCAGTAACATCTAGACCATGGGAGTGTTTCAGCCCTATTCTTGAGTTTGTTTAAAATCTAAAACAGCTTATCTTGTATTCCTTTCTTTGAATTTGTGCTATTACTCTAGGCAATACTAGAGTTTTCACAGCCGAGTCCTCAACTCCTTATTACTACTGCTTGGCTTTCTTTAAATAGGGTGGCGTCTAAAACTTGCCATTTAGGTTTTCAAACTTTTTTTTGTAAACTCAGGGGAGCATTTCAGCCCTGTTCTTGAGTTTGTTTAAAATCATTTAAGGTTTATGATTTCTCTATTTCCTTCTGAGGAAACTGAATAGTTCAGTGAAACGAGGTTTGTAGCCGGCATCCCGTTGAGGCTTTGTTCACTTCTAGGTTTTTCTAATTTTTTCCTTAAACTTTTTGATTTTTGTTATGTAGTTAAATTTTATAAGATAATATTTCTAGTCAATTACTTGTTTCAGGGATTTTCACGGTATTTCATTTGTTTTGTGTAAGTTCTCGGTTCTGTGACTGTCTTTTTTCTACTGCCATCTGGTATGCTGGCTGAGAGCCTACCTGTTTGCAGATTGTTTCACTAGAGCATAGCTGTCAACTTTTACCTTTGCTTGTGAGGAATCCTATTCGGAATAAGGGAATTTCCCTTAAAAAAAGGGAAATGTTGACAGCTATGCACTAGAGTGGTGCATGCCCTGGTTATCTCCCGCATGGACTACTGCAATGCTCTCTACGTAGGACTACCTTTGACGATGACTCGGAAACTATAACTAATCCAGAATGTGGCTGCTAGACAGGTGACTGGGAGCAGCCATCGGGACCATATAACACCAGTCTTAAAGAATCTACATTGGCTCCCAGTACATTTCAAAGCACAATTTAAATTGTTGATGATGACCTTTAAAGCCCTAACAGCTTTGGCCCTGTATACCTGAAGGAGTGTCTGCACTACCATCTTTCAGTCCAGACACTGAGATCAAGCACTGAGGGCCTTTTGGTGGTTCCCTCACTGTGAGAAGTGAAGTTACAGGGAACCAGGCAGAGAGCCTTCTCAACAGTGGTGCCCACCTTGTGGAATGCCCTCCTGTCAGATGTTGAGGAAATAAACAACTATCAGACTTTTAGAAGACATCTAAAGGCAGTCCTGCTTAGGGAAGTTTTTACTATTCTGTTGGGAGGCTCCTAGAGTGGCTGGGGCAACCCAGTCAGACGAGCGGCATCCAAATAAAAAAATAGATTATTATTACGTCAAACGTAGTTTATTTATTACTCTGTCAAGGAGGGCTGATTCCCAAAGTGTTTTGTACCAATTGTCTACTATGCTAGAAAGCTCTTTCCAGTGTCTGGTTATGTTGCAACTCACTGCTTGTAATGAATGGCTTATTCATTCAAGACTGTTATCTTGAAATATATGTAATAAAGCTTTGACTCTCAGTTGTTTAGTTGTAACTCTTTCTGAGCTTTCTTGGTGAGCAGCTAAGATTCTCTTCTTGCCACCACAATGCCACAGCAGCGCGTGCTCCCCCAGAGCAAGGAAACCCTCCTTCAGTCTTACAACAAGAGGCTGAAAGATGACATCAAGTCTATCATGGATAACTTCACAGAAATAGTCAAAACTGCAAAGGTATGAGATTATTTGTGGGTGGGTGGTGGGACCTCATGTCATGGGTATTCTTTCTTCCATCCAAACTCCAAGTTTTTGCTCACCTAATTGGAACATAAAAATATTACCTCATTCTTGCTTTAAGTCAAAGCTGGGGGGAATCTGCAGCCACATTCTCACATTCAATTTAAAGCACTATGATATGACTTTAAACAGTCATAGCTTCCCCCAAAGAATTCTGGGAGCTTTAGTTTGTTAAGGGTGTCAAAAGTTGTTAGGAGATATTTAGTCCCTTCCCAGAGCTCCCTGTAAAGAGGGGTTGATTGTTGAACCACTCTGAGAATTGTTGCTCAGTGAGGTGAATAGGGGGTCTCTTAAAAGCTGTCAGTGCCCTTAAGAAACTACAGTTCCCAAAATCCTTTGGGGGAAGCCATGACTGTGTAAAGTGGTATAATACTGCTTCAAATTTATAGAATAGAAGGGAGGCCTAAATGAATAAATGTTCCTATAACAGTGATTGAATGAGAAACCTCCATTTTACTAGTTGGGGGTGTTCTATTGCTTCTTATTTGGCGGAGTTGGGGAACCAGTGGCTCCTCCTGATGATTTTGGACTTCATCTCCCATCAGCCCCAGCCAGCATGGTCAGCAGTCAGGGATGATGGGAGTTGTAGTCCAACATCATCTAAAGGGTCACATGTCCCCCATGCCTGCTTTTGCCTGAAGTGTTTGGAACCTCTGGCAGAGGGAATGCAATAAAATCTCATGGATGATAGTGAGAGGGCTGTTCTTCTCTGCAGAACAGTGGAAGAAAAATGTTGAACCCAGTGTAAAATCTTTGTTTCTAACATTTGCTGTAGATTGAGGAAGAAACCCAAGTTTCTTGGGCAACCCAAGGCAAGCAGGACAACTACAAGATGCAAGTCAGAGCTGCAAATATTGTGAGTAAAAACCATCCAATTGGAGCATATGTTGGGTGGGTTCTAGGGTATGTTCAGATACCCGAGAGGCTGCCTTCTTCCCTACAGACCCTCTCAGGTGTTGAGATCAACAGAGGGGCTTTTTTGGTTGATCTGCCACCCTCAGACGTTCTGGGTGCTGATAGCTTAAGACAGCTCATTCCCTGGGGCAGCTCTTCGATTATGGAATTCCCCCTCACAGAAGAGTGTCTTCTCGTTTTTGTTGAGATGTGTGTGTTTTAGGATCCACCCAATTCCTTTGAATGTGATTTGTTTTAACTGTTCAGTATATAAAAAATGTTTTAATATCATCATCATCAAACCTTTTATTGGCATCACATACAAACATCCATAGCAAATCAATACAGAATTCCTGCCTTCCCAGTGACACAAAACATTTGTCAAATGAAAGAGGCAAAGCAGTCTAACATTACATCTCTAGGTCTCCAGGGAGATCAGACATCTGCACTGTGTTTCAACGACAAAAAAACAGATAAAGATATTTAGCCACTAACTTGGTGAGCTCCTGATTATTCCCCAATAATAGAAAACGTATGACCTCTAACTCTGGTTTCCATTTGGGGATACAGAGTTGATCTAGGAACTGCTGGCGGAGATCAACATATAGTTTACATTTAAGAATCATATATGTAAGAGTTTCCACCTGATGGTCTTCACATGGGCAAATTCTTTCTCCTTCCACCATTCCCGAGAACCTTCCCCATAGGAGGTTTGAAGGATTTGAATTAAACCTGGCCAGCAAAAATGCCCTTCTTTCTTGAGGATTAAGCAAAAATTCAAGATAATTGTGGTTAATTTCATATGCCCAAGAAAGTTGAAAGTTAAGAGGAGAACATATTTTCTCTGCTGCTGCTGTTAGTTCCTGGCGTTCAATGTCCCGCAGTCTAGTTTTTTATTATAGCCTTGGCAGATGGTGGGGACATCAATAGCAAAAATTCCACTGACAGCCCAAGTTGCTGTACCTTTATGTTAAACCGTTGTAGCCCTGAGGAAAGAAAGGGATCTAGCAAAACTTCACTAAGGAGAGGATCTTTCTGTTGTGAGGCAGATGTTCAACCAGCATGTAAGAAATCTCACCCAGGCTATGGTCTCTACCTTGTGTTGACCTCCCTCTAGACACAAGGCTGCATAGGGTACACAACGTGGGACAGCAAAAATCTTGAAGAGAAAAGCTGCCTGCACTCGTTCTACCAGCTGGGTAAACCCTGGCAGCCAGACTGGAATTCTGTAGAGCAATTGAACTATAACTTTGGCTTTGAAGACCTTGAGGGCAAAGGGGATATGCAAATTACCTCTTGTTATAAAGAAACACATTATGGCCTGCATAGACATCTTACTGGCATTCACCACTGTTGCACGGTGCGAGGACCGTAGAAGCCTATGATGGAATGTGATTCCCAGATAGTTGAATTTGAATACCTGCTGGATGGGTTTTCCACCAAATACCCAGCTATAGCTTTTGTGTGAATTCCTAAAAACCATTATTTTGCTTTTATTAAAGTTCATGCACAATTTCATTCTGGACAGATAGTCAATACAGGAATTTAACAAACGTTTTACGCCAATTCTTGTCCATGAAAGCAAAATCATATAATCTGTGTATAGAAGGATGGGAATGCTTGATGCGTTGAGTTTTGGGCTGTGGACATCCACCTGTTTTAGTAAAGAAACAAGGTCATTAAGAAAAAGATTAAAAAGAGAGGGAGCGAGTACACAGCCCTGCTTTACTCCTCTGTTTATAATGACAGGATCTGTCATTACATTCCCTGGTGTTGTTCTTATGCGACAGGTGTTCTTTCTGTAAAGCTTTTTGATCAAGTAATCTAGGTTCTAGGCCCATTGTCTTCAATTTGGACCATAACAGCCCCCTGTCGACAGTGTCAAAAGCAGCCTTGATATCAAGTAAGGCCACATAAAGACATTCTTTATGAAGCCGTGTGTACTTAGTGGCTAAATGAGATAACACCAAAGTTGCGTAAAGTAGATTTCCCTGGCCTGAACCCTGCCTGCTCTGGACCTATGATGTTATTCTCATCAAGTCAAGTAGTTAGTTTATTTAACAGATGTTTAGCATACAATTTCCCAATGTTTGACAGTAGACTTATTGGCCGATAATTGGATGGCAGCTTTTTGTCACCCTTTTTAAAGATTGGGATAATAATAATAATAATAATAATAATAATAATAATAATAATAATAATAATAATTTATTATTTATACCCCGCCCATCTGGCTGGGTTTCCCCAGCCACTCTGGGCGGCTTCCAAAAGAATATTAAAATACTATGATACATCAAACATTAAAAGCTTCCCTAAACAGGGCTGCCTTCAGATGTCTTCTAAAAGTCTGGTAGTTGTTGTTCTCTTTGACATCTGGTGGGAGGGTGTTCCACAGGGAGGGCGCCACTACCGAGAAGGCCCTCTGCCTGGTTCCCTGTAACTTGGCTTCTCGCAGTGAGGGAACCGCCAGAAGGCCCTCGGTGCTGGACCTCAGTGTCCGGGTAGAACGATGGGGGTGGAGACGCTCCTTCAGATATACTGGACCGAGGCCGTGTAGGGCTTTAAAGGTCAGCACCAACACTTTGAATTGTGCTCGGAAACGTACTGGGAGCCAATGTAGGTCTTTCAAGACCGGTGTTATATGGTCTCGGTGGCCGCTCCCAGTCACCAGTCTGGCTGCTGCATTCTGGATTAGTTGTAGTTTCCGGGTCACCTTCAAAGGTAGCCGCACGTAGAGCGCATTGCAGTAGTCCAAGCGGGAGATAACCAGAGCATGCACCACTCTGGCGAGGCAGTCCGCGGGCAGATAGGGTCTCAACCTACGTACCAGATGGAGCTGGTACACAGCTGCCCTGGACACGGATTTAACCTGTGCCTCCATGGACAGCTGTGAGTCCAAAATGACTCCCAGGCTGCGCACCTGGTCCTTCAGGGGCACAGTTACCCCATTCAGGACCAGGGAATCCTCCACACCTACCCGCCTCCTGTCCCCCAGAAACAGTACTTCTGTCTTGTCAGGATTCAGTCTCAATCTGTTTGCCGCCATCCATCCTCCAACTGCCTCCAGACACTCACACAGGACCTTCACCGCCTTCACTGGTTCTGATTTGAAAGAGAGGTAGAGCTGGGTATCATCCGCATACTGATGAACACCCAGCCCAAACCCCCTGATGATCTCTCCCAGCGGCTGCATGTAGATGTTGAAAAGCATGGGGGAGAGGGCAGAACCCTGAGGCACCCCACAAGTGAGAGCCCAGGGGTCTGAACACTCATCCCCCACCACCACTTTCTGAACACGGCCCAGGAGGAAGGAGCGGAACCACTGTATGACAGTGCCCCCAGCTCCCAGCCCCTCAAGACGGTCCAGAAGGATGTTATGGTTGATGGTATCAAACGCCGCTGAGATATCCAGCAGAACTAGGAAACAGCTCTCACCTTTGTCCCTAGCCTGCCGGAGATCATCAACCAGTGCGCCCAAGGCAGTTTCAGTCCCATGATGAGGTCTGAATCCCGACTGGAAGGGATCCAAATGGTCCGCTTCTTCCAGGCGTGCCTGGAGTTGTTCAGCAACCACTCGCTCAATCACTTTGCCCAAGAATGGAAGATTTGAGACTGGGCGATAGTTGGCCATCATGGCCGCATCTAAATATGGTTTTTTAAGAAGCGGTTTAATAACCGCCTCTTTCAGCGGGTCTGGGAAGGCTCCCTCACGGAGGGAAGCATTCACCACCCCACGAAGCCCATCGCCCAGCCCTTCCCGGCTAGCTTTTATAAGCCAGGATGGGCAAGGATCAAGGAGACAGGTGGTTGGTTTCACTCGTCCAAGCAGCCTGTCCACATCCTCGGAGGTAACAGATTGGAATTGATCCCATGCAATTTGACTAGACAGGACTCTAGCACTCTCCCACCCCGGCCCTGCTGCCATGAGTTAGATATGATACCAGATCTATCTATCATAGTGAATAGTTCCTCTAGTATCGGAGCCCACCACTCTGGCTTGGCTTTGAACATTTCAGATGGAACAGCATCAGGGCCGGCAGCCTTTCCTGCTTTCATCTGGTCAATTAAAGTTATCATAGAATCATAGAGTTGGAAGAGACCACAAGGGCCATCGAGTCCAACCCCCTGCCAAGCAGGAAACACCATCAGAGCACCCCTGACATATGGTTGTCAAGCCTCTGCTTAAAGACCTCCAAAGAAGGAGACTCCACCACACTCCTTGGCAGCAAATTCCACTGTCGAACAGCTCTTACTGTCAGGAAGTTCTTCCTAATGTTTAGGTGGAATCTTCTTTCTTGTAGTTTGGATCCATTGCTCCGTGTCCGCTTCTCTGGAGCAGCAGAAAACAACCTTTCTCCCTCCTCTATGTGATATCCTTTTATATATTTGAACATGGCTATCATATCACCCCTTAGCCTCCTCTTCTCCAGGCTAAACATGCCCAGCTCCCTTAGCCGTTCCTCATAAGGCATCATTTCCAGGCCTTTGACCATTTTGGTTGCCCTCCTCTGGACACGTTCCAGTTTGTCAGTGTCCTTCTTGAATTGTGGTGCCCAGTGTCAGGAAAAAGCAGCAATGCAAAAGCCAGCTGCAGGTGGCTGGAATGCAAAACAGGATGTTGATGTGTGGAACTGTACTGTTGGGAAAAAGGGGGAGTCTATTCTCTGTACTGAGCACCGGATGTTAGCTCAGAGTATCATCTGACCTGTGCTGGAAGTACAGGGGCGGAGTTGTGTCTCTTCTGCTGGAGTCTGGAGGGTACAGACACGTTTTCTCTGTACTGCTGAATGACAGGAATAAAACATGTAAATAGGACTCCTGTCTGTCTCATTTCCCCTCCCTGGGGGAATGCAGGGAGGGAGAGAAGCAGAGGGTGTGTTCTTCTCACGTCTGACGAGGAGAATCGCCGATTTATGACCTTGCCTGCCGGGAGACGCAGACGGAAAGGTCAACAAGTATCTCACTCGGTTTGCCCGGGGGAGGCCAGTTACCTCTGACTGTGAGCTGAGATACTGACACCCAGAACTGGACACAGTACTCCAGGTGAGGTCTGACCAGAGCAGAATACAGTGGCACTATTACTTCCCTTGATCTAGATGCTATACTCCTATTGATGCAGCCCAGAATTGCATTGGCTTTTTTAGCTGCCGCGTCACACTGTTGGCTCATGTCAAGTTTGTGGTCAACCAAGACTCCTAGATCCTTTTCACATGTACTGCTCTCAAGCCAGGTGTCACCCATCTTGTATTTGTGCCTCTCATTTTTTTTGCCCAAGTGCAATACTTTACATTTCTCCCTGTTAAAATTCATCTTGTTTGTTTTGGCCCAGTTCTCTAATCTGTCAAGGTCGTTTTGAAGTGTGATCCTGTCCTCTGGGGTGTTAGCCACCCCTCCCAGTTTGGTGTCATCTGCAAATTTGATCAGGATGCCCTTGAGTCCATCATCCAAGTCGTTGATAAAGATGTTGAATAAGACCGGGCCCAAGACAGAACCCTGTGGCACCCCACTAGTCACTCTTCTCCAGGATGAAGAGGAACCATTGATGAGCACCCTTTGGGTTCGGTCAGTCAGCCAGTTACAAATCCACTGAGTGGTAGCATAGTCAAGACCGCATTTTACCAGCTTCTTTACAAGAATATCATGGGGCACCTTGTCAAATGCCTTGCTGAAATCAAGGTAGGCTACATCCACTGCGTTCCCTTCATCTACCAGGCTTGTAATTCTGTCAAAAAACGAGATCAGGTTAGTCTGACATGACTTATTTTTCAGAAATCCATGCTGACTATTGGTGATCACAGCATTCCTTTCTAGGTGCTCACAGACTGTTTTCTTAATGATCTGCTCCAGAATCTTCCCTGGTATTGATGTCAGACTGACTGGGCGGTAATTATTTGGGGTCCTCTCTTTCCCCCTTTTTGAAAATAGGGACAACATTTGCCCTCCTCCAGTCTGCCGGGACTTCGCCTGTTCTCCAGGAATTTTCAAAGATGACTGCCAGTGGTTCTGAGAGCACATCTGCCAATTCTTTTAATACTCTTGGATGCAGTTCATCTGGCCCTGGAGACTTGAATACATCTAAACTAGCCATGTATTCTTGTACTATCTCCTTAGTTATTCTGGGCTGTGTTTCCTTTGCTGAATCATTTGCTCCAAATTCTTCAGGTTGGGCATTGTTTTCTTTATCGGAGAAGACTGAGGCAAAGAAGGCATTGAGGAGTTCAGCCCTTTCTGTGTCCCCTGTTTCCATTTCACCATCTTCTCCTCTGAGTGACCCCACTGTTTCTTTGTTCTTCCTTTTGCTACGAACATACCCATAAAAGCCTTTTTTGTTGCTTTTAACCTCTCTAGCAAGCCTGAGTTCATTCTGTGCTTTAGCTTTTCTGGCTTTGTGTCTACATGTGCTGGCTATTTGTTTGAATTCCTCTTTGGTGGTTTCCAACCTTTTCCATTTTTTGTACACATCCTTTTTAAATCTTAACTCAGTTAAAAGTTCTTTAGATAGCCACCCTGGCTTCTTTAGGCACCTTCCATGTTTCCGTCTCATTGGTATTGCCTGACGTTGTGCTTTTACTATCTCCCTCTTAACAAACTCCCAGCCATCATGAACTCCCTTTCCTTTTAGTATTACTGTCCATGGGATCTCACCCAGCACTTTCCTAAGTTTTATGAAGTCGGCTTTCTTAAAGTCAAGAAATTGAGTCCTAGTATGCTTGGCTGCTCCTTTCCGCTGTATAGTAAACTTCAGAAGAGCATGATCACTCGCGCCTAATGATCCTTCCACTTCTACCCCACTAACCAGCTCATCAACATTGGTTAGGACCAGATCTAAAATGGCTGTTCCTCTTGTTGCTTCTCCCACTTTCTGGACAATGAAGTTGTCTGCAAGGCCAGTGAGGAATCTGTTTGACCTTATGCTCTTGGCTGAGTTTGACATCCAACAAATATCCGGGTAATTGAAGTCCCCCATTACTACTATCTCCCTTCCTTTTGCATGCTTGGCCATCTGTTCCAGGAAGGCATCATCTATGTCCTCCGTTTGGCTTGGGGATCTATAGTAAACTCCCACAATGAGGTCTCTGTTATTCTTCTCTCCCTTAATTTTGACCCAAATGCTCTCACTTTGGCTTTGAGGTTCTAAATCTTTAAAAACCATATTGTCAGGAAAGCACTGTTTAATGTCTGGACAAGGTACAAAGATTTTCTGGAGAGTAAAACCCCAAGGTGGCTATCACCTATGGAAGCAAAAGCTCTGAAAAAACTCAATATGGAGGCTAAATGGCCAAAATATTGGGAAATTTTAGAACAGGAAGGTGATAAATTGAAATTGCAGAGTTATGACAAACTTAAAGAGAAGGTGCGAGACTGGTTACATTACTTTCAAATAAGAGAGGTTTATAACTTGGATAAAAAAATTGGTTTCCAGGTGGAAAAATCAAAGTTAGAAACAGAATTGTTAGAACCCAATGCTAAGATACTTTCAAGAATGTATAATCTGCTGTTGAAATGGAACACTGAGGAAGAAACGGTAAAATCTGCAATGATAAAATGGGCACAAGATATAGGACATAATATTATGTTTGCTGACTGGGAGAAGTTGTGGACCACCGGGATTAAATTTACGGCATGTAATGCCCTAAGAGAGAATATTATGAAAATGATGTACAGGTGGTACATGACTCCAGTCAAGCTTGCAAAAATATATCACTTGCCCGATAACAAATGTTGGAAATGTAAAGAAATTGAAGGTACATTCACCTTTGGTGGACGCGCCCAAGGATCAAGGCTTTCTGGGAAATGATATATAATGAACTGAAAAAGGTATTTAAATATACTTTCCCGAAGAAACCAGAGGCCTTCCTCCTGGGCATAGTTGGCCAATCGGTGTTAAAGAAGGATAGAACTTTTTTTATGTATGCTACAGCAGCAGCAAGAATTCTCATCGCAAAGCATTGGAAGACACAAGACCTACCCACCTTGGAAGAATGGCAGATGCAACTAATAGACTATATGGAGATGGCGGAAATGACTGGCAGAATCTGAGACCAGGGAGAAGAGCTGGTGGAAGAAGATTGGAGGAAGTTTAAAACTTATTTGCAGAAATATTGTAAAATTTTTGAATGCTGATGACATTGAAATGAATTGAAGGGGTTCTAGCAACAAGGTAAAATGTAAGATGGGATCAATAATAGATAATTAATAGGACATGAATTTGCTGAACCAAATTGTAAAAGGGATACAAAAATGGGAGACGCGAGGAAGTCAGGAAAATAAGTTAACTAAAGATGAGAAACTAAGAAAGAGGGAATTTTTGTTTTTTATATGTTTTTTTTCCTTTTCTATTTTTGTGTTTAATGTTTGTATTTTTGTATTCTGTAATTTTGTATCTTTTTCATTTTTTGTATTTTTCTAAACTTTTCTATTGATAAAACCTAATAAAATATTATATATATATAAAAAATACACGTTGATCAGTAACAGTTCCTGGCACACTAGCTCTATCTTTGTTACTAGTAATTTACAGCTAGCATTTGTCGACAGGATGTGTTTACTTTTTATATGGGGAGCCACCAGGGTTAACAATCCACCCGAAGGCCTACCTTTCTTGTGGCTTTTGGTTGCCGGAATTGAAAAGGCATTAAAACCTGCAAGTTCAATGTGATGTAATGACCTGGTTTCTTGTAAACAAACTATATCATGTGCCCTTATTAACTTTGCAAAGTCAAGGAGACACAGCTTAGAAAACCACCCTGCCACATTCCACGATAACAGCTTCAAAGAGGAATGTTGCACCAGGTTCCCAGCCATGGCATAAAGTCAATCTAGGTGCATGTCGGAAGGTTGGCTATCACTTGGGGCCCCAGACTGTTCCTGGTGTTTTTCCTTCACTACCTCTGGAGCGTCAGTTGTTAGTCTGTTGACCCTGGTGTCATTACTTCTTGAACTTGCAACTGTCATCTCCTTGATCGTACTCGAGTTGGCGATTTGAGGGGTGAGTTCACTAGAACTTGGAGCAATGTTAGAATTCTACTCCCCTGTAGTTTTTCCTGGAGACAGTGTTATCTGATTTGCTGAGATCATTGGGGGGGGGGGGGGCTTCGTCGAAGACAATTAGATCTATCTCTGACTTTGTCACGTTACCCTTGGGAGGAGCGTCATTTGTCGTTGGCTGAATAGATTCCAGCCGGGGTAAAGAATGGTGAAATTCAGGATCTGCCAGAGGTCTGATGGATTGTTCTATCTTTGACTTCTCTAGATTGGGCTGGCGTTCTTTATGTGTTTGGCCTATTTGCTCTGAGGTTTTCCTCTCCAAGGGAGTATTACGGTTGGGTTCACCGCATGTATCCATCTTTGACGGCCCTTCCGAATGAATTGCAGACCTATGACAAAAGCCCTTTGGCAGAGAGGGTGTTGGTTTCTTGGGGTTGGTCCAGCTATACGGCAAATTTGGCAGTAGTTGTTTTCGTACTGTGTCTTTAAAAACGTGCCTCAAATCAATATTATAGTCCTGTAAGAGGGCCCTATATTTCAGGAGCTTTTTAGGAGTAGCCGAGTCGGAAAATGTCAGCATGAGTCTAGTGTGCTGGGGGTCTGTGCAAAGCAAGTTTATCATGATCAAATTGTCGCACTGGATGTTTAGTAAAAGCTTAAAGTTTCTCTTCACACTGTCAATTGATTTCCAGTAAGGCAGCTTACCGCTGAAATGATATATATCGAGATCTACTTCAGTGCATTGTAGGATTAGGTCCCTACTTTCACTATTGTTATTTTTACTATTTGTAGTCACTCAGTTATCAAGTCCAGACCAGTTACACCCTTGTACATGATGGTCATGGGGGAGGGCAACGCTGTGGCCAGCCTCTTTAGAATTGAGGGAGCTATTTCTGGTCGCCAGAAGCACCAACTTAGTCAAAAGAGACGTTACCTTTTCTAATTTGCTGTTAATTTCCTCCACTGTTCTTGCAGTCAGCAGACAGTGGTCCGTGAGTATTTCTGCATAGAGCGGTGCCCCCTCTGATAGTAGTTCATGGGATAGTTCTGTTGGGATACTGCCAGGGAGACTAAGGCCATCATGACTCCATGTCGCCTCCGGACGATTCATCGATCTCCCGTAGATACAATATCAGTCAATTAGCGACACGAGCCTCAGAAATAACTTGCCACATTCCAGGGCTTGTGCACGCTCTTTCAGCAGAGTTCGCACAACGAAAGATGCACTCAGGAGAGCATTATTTACAACTTTATTCAGCGTTGGTCAGAACAAAGAAAACATGACTGCCTGCTTCGATGTCCAGGCGTGGAGAGAGAAAAAAACAACAGCTATAGACAAAACAGAAACTTCCTGTGAACAGGAAATACGCAGGCTGTGACACAACAACCTGCTCCCTTCTTAAGGTTGGAACGGAAATATCCTAACAAATTCATGGGCGCTCGTCTCAGCATTCTCCCCTAGGTGATCTCCACCCATTAAAACGTCCCCACCTACCTGGGAATGTGCTCTGTTGGATGTGGTAGGTTCTGAATTCTGTGCTCTTATGAAATCATCCAGTTTACTCCGCTTGCACTTCTGCTGTGGGCTCACTTGTGGAGATGAGACCGGTCACTTCTTTTTCCTACCTAGTCATTTTCCTGGAGATGCAGCCGCTACTACATTTTTCGCTCTATAAGATGCACCAGACCATAAGACGCACCTAGTTTTTGGAGGAGGAAAACGGGGGGAAAAAATTCTGAATCTCAGAAGCCAGAACAGCAAGAGGGATCGCTGCACAGTGAAAGCAGCAATCCCTCTTGCTGTTCTGGCTTCTGGGATAGCTGTGCAGCCTGCATTCACTCCATAAGACGCACACACATTTCCCCCTACTTTTTAGGAGGGGAAAAGTGAGTCTTATAGAGCAAAAAATGCGGTAATTTCTGCTGTAAATCAAAAAGCTTGGCGTCCTCCCAAAATAGAGCAATTAATCTCCACTTCTGCTGATAAGTAATTGGTAGACTGAGTCGAGCTGTAGCTAATTAAGGCTTTCTCCAAGACTTTCTCTAAGACTTTTAACTTGAGCTTTTAGCTCAAGCTTTGTGAATATATTAGTTAAGGAAAAGCTGCCAAATGTTGTAGATAAAATACTGAGGCTGATAAAAGCTGAATAAAAACTGATAAAACTAATAAAAACTTAACAAAAACCACACAACTGAATGTTTTAATATGCCCCAGGACCTGCTAGTGAAGGGTGGGCAATAAATTGTTGTTGTTATACATTCAGGGTAATTTGGGGCTGTATGTCAAGATTGGATTACTGAAATGTGCTGTATATGGGCTTCCCTTGTGCTCATTCCAGAAGCTGCAGTTAGTGCAGAATGCTGCAGCATGATTGCTGACAGGAGCAAGACCTTGTCAGCATATAACACCCAAGCTAAGAAACCTGCAAGGGTTGCTCATTTGCTACTGGGCCATGTTCGTGGTGTTAGTATATATAGCCTTTAACAGCTTGGGACCAGTTTACCTGCAAGATAGTCTTACCAAATATATGCCCAGTGGACTGTTCTGATCTGTCGAACAGGCACTGTTACAAATGCCCTGTAATACTTGTTCTGCACTTGTAAGAAGTTAATATTTTAGGGTGGCAGCACTGATGCTTTGAAACTCCCTGTCCATTGACATCAGGCAGGTGCCCTCACTGTACTCCAAGGTAACTGCCAAAAACATTTTTGTTTAGGTAAGCCTGTCCAGACATGTAGAAGGCAGACACATCTTAATTTGGTTTTCAGCTTGTCATTGACTTTAATTATTCATTGAATGTTTTAAATCAGGGGTCAGCAACCTTTTTCAGCCATGAACTGGTCCACCGTCCCTCAGGCCATGTGGTGGGCCGGACTATATTTTTTTTGGGGGGGGGGGAGGGGAATGAACAAATTCCTATGCTCCACAAATAACCCAGAGATACATTTTAAATAAAAGCACACATTCTACTCATGTAAAAACATGCTGATTCCCGGACCGTCCGCGGACCGGATTTAGAAGGCGATTGGGCCGCATCCAGCCCACAGGCCTTAGGTTGCCTACCCCTGTTTTAAATAGTAGTGTAGTATTTTTCTTTTTACTTAGGATTTCATTGTTTTATTCTTTTTGTAAACCACTTTGACACTTTTTCTTTTTATGATCTAGTGGTGTATAAATAGTATACAATAAATAATTTGAATATGGATGTCTCTGCTAGGTTCGGGCTGGTGAGTCTCTTATGAAGCTTGTCTCTGACCTAAAACAGTTCCTGATCCTCAGTGACTTCCCTTCCATCAACGAAGCCATCAACCAGCAGAATCAGCAGTTGCGCAGCCTTCAGGAGGAATGCGACAAGAAGCTTATTACCCTGCATGATGAGATCTCGATAAACCTCTATGAGCTGGAGAAAGAATATTACTCTTCCAGGTACAAGTGAAGCCATGGACAGTTGCCCTATAGTAACCACAACAATTGCCTGCTTCTGACATGGGGTGGGGGCGGGGTGTGTGTGAAAATAACAACTGTCCTTGTTTTAAAAAGCATCCCTAAATTCCCAGCACCCAAAGAATCTGGGCCCCAAAGCCGTTTTACTGAGTACTTCATGTTTGACGTGAGATGTGGCCATTTTGGAGGGCAAGCACACCATGTAACTAGGACTTTCTCCACAGAGATGTGGAGGTGAGCTTTTCTCCTGCCCCCTCATCAGCATTGTGATCTTGTCACCTAAATGACTTGCAAACAGGAACAGGTACAGTGGTGCCTCGCAAGACGAAATTAATTCGTTCCGCGAGTTTTTTCGTCTAGCGAATTTTTCGTCTTGTGAAGCATGAAATCCCATAGGAATGCATTGAAATTCAATTAATGCGTTCCTATGGTCAAAAAAAGTCCAAACAAAGCCAAATTTGGTACAACAAGAGTTTATTAAGTGCTCTTTAAAGTCACACATACTGTAAAGAGCATTTCAAAAATTGAAGGAACAATAAATTAAGTTTCTAAACATGACAGAAAAACATTTAAAAATCAACAGAGTGTACAGGTACAGTACATTTTCTAAGACTCTGGGGGACAACTCGAAGAAGGTTCCTCTTCCACTCTTTGCTTCTTGCTGAAGAACCCCCTCCTCAACTGTTCCCCCAGCCACCCACCACACAGAAATTCAAATCCAGAACTTTTTTAAAAAAACAGCAGAGTGGCCCAATGGTCACAGAAAATCATAAAAATGCAGAAAAAACCCACACAAGCTTCCAGATTCTTGCAAACCCCTCCCCAACACCAAGTCCTTGAATTCCAAACACCCCAACCCAAAATTCAAAAACCCCCAAAAAGTTTTAAAAGTTTAACTTACCAAATGGCTGCAAAAGAAGTTTTGGAAAAGCTTCAAAAATCACCAAAGTCTTCAAAAACCTCAAAAAAGGCTACCACTCTATGAGTTGCTCCTCGAAGTCAAGTCACAACTGTATTAACGGTGTTAAGAAAAAGGAAACAAACTTGCAAGACGTTTTCGTTTTTCGTCTTGCGAAGCAAGCCCATAGGGAAATTCATCTTGTGAAGCAGCTCAAAAAACGCAAAACCCTTTCGTCTAGCGAGCTTTTCGTCTTGCGAGGCATTCATCTTGTGGGGCACCACTGTATTGGATCTTGAACTGCCCAGAGTACCCTAATCACTAGTCAGTGTAAACTGCAATCCTAACCATGTCTACTCAGAAGTCCTCTTGAATTCAGTGGGGTTTGTTCCTAGCTAAGTGGGATTAAACTGCTTTGAAGCTTTTTTTACAATCAAGTGGTGTATAAATTTTATGAAACAAATAATAAATGAAGATGGCAGCTTTAGGCCACATTCATACAATACATTTAAAGCACTATGATGCCATGCTAAACAGTTATGGATTCCACCAAATAATTAGGGGAGCTGTAGTTTTCGAATGGTGCAGAGATTACAGGGTTACAATTAATTCCCAGAGCTCCCTGTGAAGAGGGATTGATTGTTAAGCCACTCTGGGAATTGTAGGTCTGTGAAGGGAACAAGGGCCTCCTAATAGTACTTAGCACCCTTAACTACAGCTCCCAGAATTCTTCAGGAGAAGCCATAATTGTTTAAAGTGGTATCGGATGCATGGTACAAGCGTGTGGTAGTCAAACAAAGCCATTTCCGCCTCGGAGGAGATGGGGTTGCGGGCCAACTCCACCCACACCCGCGCGGGGGCTGGCCATCCCTGGGCATGTCACCGAGCCGGCCAGCCAATCAGCTGGCCGGGGAGGAGGGGCCTGGCCTATTTAAGGCCAGGCACGCCCGGGGACCGCCCTCTTTTCACCTGGGCACCAGAGAGGTTTTACCTTTATCTTCCACTCGAGGTTTCGGAGGGATTTTTCCATCTCTTCTGTTTTACTGCGTCAGCCGCCGCAAGCTTCACCTTCAGCCGCGTGCGCATTGCCCCACTGGAGCTGAAATCGCTACTTTACCGAGCTGAAATCACTTGGGGGCGGGGGTGCGCCGCAAAGGAGGGCTGAGGGAAGCGAGCAGCTGAGCAGTCGGTGGTGTTGCTTTGCGCTGGGAGGGAGATCGACGCGGCGGAGAGGCCTTTCCATTGCTCGGAGCGGAGTCAAGGAGCCACGGACCGCTTTGCAAGCCTCGTGCTCCAAGGAGAGGGGTAAAGTACACAGGCGTTTGCCTTTCGGCGCCCCATCCGGAAACCCGCTCGGTGATTCCCTCCCGCCCATGCGCGGACTGCCCCTGTGGGGTTTTTTTCCTCTTTCATTTCTGCTTCCCTTCGGCTGTAGCTGTAGCCCCCTCCCAGGTTCCCTTATCCGGAAAAAAGCCACACCGGGGTTCCCCCTCGCATCTCGTCCTCTTCCCTCGGTGTTCCCCTTCCCCCCTGGCATTTGTTCTTCCCTTCTCCGTTTCGTTGCTTCTTGCCTAGCTTTGTTGCACTGACCAACCCCCCCCCCCCCGTGCTGGTCCTTGCCTTGCGTGTCTTTCCATTTCCCTGGTGACTTTTGTTGGGGCTGAAGCTGCTTTCGCTGTGTTTTGCTGTGTTTTGCCGTGTTCCGGGTCTCAGCTGCCGCCGCCTTCCTGGACGTGAACATCGAAGCCGCGGCTGCCATTACCACTGAGGGCTGAAGTAAGGGCAGCGTGAGAACGCTATCTTAGGGGGTGGTGAAGCGGCCATTTTTTGGCAGGGCAGAGGGAAGAGGTTAGTAGCGGCCGCCATCTTGGTGAGGCCCACGTGGTCAACACCCGGCAGCCATTTTAGGTGTGTCCATTGTTGTCTTTCGGCTCCAGTGTTTTTCTGCTACTTTTAATTCAGCTTGTCATTTTCACGTATCCTTTGCTGCAAGTCAGTAGGGGGAAGCCTTGCATTGCCTTTAATTTTCCCATTTGCATTTATCGGCTGGCTAACGTGCGGTGGTTTCCTGCCTACCTGCTACTGGGTGTCCAGTTTATAAAAGATAAATTTGGTTTACTTGTTGTTAGCCAGTAGGATTATTATTGCTCCTAATTTCTCGTTCCTTCAAACAGTTCTTTAGGGTTCCAGCGGCATCTATATTAATACCCCACTTGGTTGCAGCAATAGCATTTGCATTAAAGTAAATAAGTAGTATATAGTTAGATAGATAGTGAATGAATAAATAAATAAAAAAAACCTAAAATAAACAAATACTTTAATTTAAAAAATAAAATAAAATAAAATAAATAAATAAACAAATAAATAAACAAACAAAAATTATATATATATATATATATATATATATATATATATATATATATATATATAGAGTTAGAATTTTTAAAAAAGGGGAGGGTTAGGCCCTTGCATACATCTGAAGGTTTTAGGGTGACTGCCCTGTTTACCCGCCAGCCTTGCTACAGCAGCTGGAATCAATACTTAGGAACCAACTGGGTCACAGCGTCCACTTTTTGTGATTAGTGGGACCAGGGGCTTTTGGCTGAGTCGGTGTGGATATTACTGAACTAGTTTAATAGGTAAACAGTTAAGCCAGTGTTGAGAATACTGAACTGTTAATAAGCGACAAGGTAATACAGCCTTACAGTACCATGCAGGGCGCAAGTTACACCAATAGCGGCGCAGGTCTAAATCTCTAGGCATACATTTAGCGTTTGGTTACCCATCCATTATATAATGGCTTCCGGAGGAGACCAGCAGGCATCTATCTCTGCCAATCTGCCGGCGCACGGGGGCGCCCAAGTGCCTTCCTTGCCTTGTGACCCTCAAGATTTTGCCCAATTTTTTATGGCCTTCGAAACGTTTTATAAACGGTGCAGGTCAAAAGGAGGTTTGGTACCTTCAGCACCGGAACCCTCACAAGATGTTATACCAGAAACTCCTCCCGGCCAGGTCCAGCAGGACATCCCCACTATCGCAGGCTGCAGCAGCCAGGCTGAAGCGGTGAATATGGGTCGCCCCAATACCCGTTCCCGGGCAGCCACCGCCAAGAATACAAGCCAAAGCGTAGGCAAAGGAAAGGCGCCAGCTAAGGGTTCTGGCAGGGGGAGGGCCATGGCCAAGGGCACCGGTGGTAACCATGGCTCACAAACTCCAGACATTCCTAGTGTATTTCAGGAACTGCAGGCCCACGGCAGCTCAACTGAGGACAGCGCTGGTTCCGCTGACTCAGGTATGTCATCATCCGATTCAGATAGCGAGGCCCCCATGGATGGCTACTGGGTTTTAGGGGAAGAGAATCACGGGATCCCGCTTTGGGCACACGAAAGGAGGGCCAATTCCCATCGTAAGTCTTTTAATGGCGTATTGGCTTGGAAGGATGGGGCATTGGTGGAGGATGTTAAAGTTGCCACTCATCAATCCACCGATTTCATCTTGGGGTACCATTTGTCCCAGAAGAAGAGGAATAAGATCCTCAATGGGGACTACGTGGACATGTTCACCCTTCTCCCTCCGACTAAGCTAACAGGAAAAGGGGAGAAGAGGCGCTCTTATGGTAAGCGGAGGTACAGGACGCCCAGGGCGGAGCGCACCTTTGAGAACTGGCTGGACGGGTACCAGGTGTTTATGGGAGTTGTGTGCGCCGCTTATCCTAGGCGCTCTATGGATTTGGTTGCCTATTTGGCCCACGTCAGGAGGGCATACGCCCTCACGGGAGAAAACGCTACTTTAACGTACGATGAGAATTTCCGTAGAAACGCGTCTCTCCTGCCTTCTACCCGCTGGGATCTAACGGATCCTAATTTCTGGGGCGAAGACGTCAACCCCTACATCGAGAAGAAAAACCAGGAGGCCTCCAAGGCGGGTAAGACAGAGCCGAAGCGCCGCCGACAATGCTGGGAATACAACAGGGGCGTATGCTCGTGGCCCTCCTGTAAGTATTTGCACGAATGCGAGCGGTGCTGGGGTAGCCACCCCGCCTCGGCCTGCTTCAAGAACAAACAGCAGCCCTTTCGGGGGGGCCGGGGGTTCTTCCACAGTAATAATAGGGGCGCCCCCGGATCCACCCATCAGGGGCCCGCTAACCGTCAGTAACCAGTACCTTGGTTTAGCCTCCTCTCCCATCAAACTTCAGCCCCTCAAGACCTTGCTGGACCAGTATCCCGATCGAAAGGCGGCACAGTACCTTTGGGAGGGGTTCTCCATGGGGTTCAGAATCCCAGTGTCCACCCCCCCTAACACCGGGGACCCACAAAACCAAAAATCAGTTAGGGAGAGGCCAGAGATAGTAAAAAAAAAGATAGAGAAGGAAATCAGTGCAGGCAGGGTGGCAGGTCCTTTCACAGAGCCCCCAGTAGAGGGTCTTCACTTATCCCCGTTGGGTATCGTGCCGAAAAAGGCCCCAGGGGAGTTCCGTATGATCCACAATCTTTCCTACCCAAGGGGAGGCTCTGTCAACGATTCGATCCCTCAAGAGCTTTGCACGGTGAAATATGCCTCCTTTGATCAGGCTGTAAAAATGATCCGCAGATTTGGGCCTGGGGCACTCCTTGCCAAATGCGACATTGAGTCCGCGTTCCGCTTGCTTCCGGTTCATCCGGCAGACTTCCGTTGGTTGGGTTTCCGATTCGAGGGGGCGTATTTCATCGACAAAGCTATGCCCATGGGATGTTCTGTGGCTTGCTCTGCCTTTGAGGCCTTCAGCACCTTTCTTGATTGGGCCCTTCGCGCCAGGACAGGGTCATCGGGCGTGACCCATTACCTCGATGATTTTATTCTGGTGGTTGAGGACAGGCTGCAATGCACAGCGCTCTTGGACGCCTTCACGGCATTGGCAGACGAGCTGGGGGTGCCCCTGGCCGCCGAAAAAACTGAGGGTCCCGCTACTGCCTTTGTTTACTTAGGCATTGAATTGGATACTGTGGCCCAAACCTCCAAATTACCCAAAGAAAAGTTGTTAGCTCTCAAGGAGGTGATTCAGCAGCTTCTGCCCCTAAAGAAGGTTACACTAAGGCAGATCCAATCCCTATTGGGCCACCTGAATTTCGCTTGCAGGGTGGTGGCACCGGGCAGGCCTTTTTGCGGACGGCTGGCCAGATTGTCTGCAGGCCTAAGAGCACCCCAGCATAGGGTCCGCCTTTCCAAAGATGTAAAAAATGATCTGGAAGTCTGGTTACAATTCCTCGAGAATTACAACGGCGTATCCTTATGGCAGGATTCTATGGCTCTCAACGCTGAATTCCAGGTGCAGTCTGACGCCGCTGGGTCCTTAGGTTTCGGGGTCTATTTCAGTGGGCAATGGTGCGCAAGAAGGTGGCCAGAAGAGTGGCGGGGTCAATCCATTTCTCGGGACCTGACGTTCTTAGAATTCTTCCCTATCCTGGTGGCAGTTCATCTTTGGACTGAGCAGTTCCGCAATCATAGGGTCTGTTTCAACACAGATAACCAGGCAGTGGTGGCAGTTCTTTCCAGGCAGTCTGCACGCTCCCCTAGGGTCGGAAACCTATTACGGTCCTTCGTTCTCCTATGTCTCGAGCACAATATATATTTCTCAGCCAAATTTGTACCTGGCATTAATAATGATATTGCGGATGCTCTATCTCGCTTTCAGATGGAGCGCTTCCGCTCGTTAGCGCCGGAGGCGGAGCAGTCATCGATGCCTTTCCCGGAGCATCTCTGGAGTCTTGGGAGCAGGAAGTGTTGAAGGGAGTATTCGGTGCAGTTGCCCCCTCCACAATGAGATCCTACAAGAAAGCGTGGGCCGACTTTCTGAAGTTTCGCAGTAGATTACCCAAAGCCATACCAAATGCCGTCCCTTCCACGAGGGAGGTCTTACATTATTTGGCATACTTGAAGGAATTGGGCCGGGCACCCAAGACTCTCAATATTCAGTCTGCCGGGATTTCATATTTCTGTAAAACCTTTTTCAACACTGACCCGTGCGCTAAGTTTATAGTACGCAAGACCCTAGAAGGCTGGCGCCGGATCCAGCCTCCCAGCTCCGACAAGAGGAGGCCCATAACTTATGATGTTTTATCCCAGATACACGTAAAATTACGCGAAATTTGCTGGTCAAAATATGAAGCGCGCCTATTTTCCGCAGCTTATTCCATAGCCTTCTTTGGGGCCCTCCGCGTAGGGGAAGTGGTCTGCGAGGGAGGGGCCGCCCACGGCCTGAGGGGCATCCTCATAAGTGATATAACCCTATCGACAAGCGAGTTGTTAGTTCAGGTGCGCAGCTCCAAGACGGATCAACAGGGTAGGGGAGCCCTCCTGCGTTTACCAGCTGCCCAAGGTACTGGGCCCTGCCCGGTTAGGGATGCACGGTGTTTCCTCTACTTAAGACCCAGTAGTCCGGGCCCCTTCCTTATCCATGCTGATGGCTCCCCTTTGGCTCGACACCAGTTTACTCAAGTAATGCGCAAAGCGTTGTCCGCCTGTGGCCTGCCCGCAGATGAATTTGTCGCTCATTCCTTCAGGATTGGTGCTGCAACCACGGCAGTGCACCTTGGTCTCTCCTTGGAGAGGATAAAAGATTTGGGCCGGTGGAAGTCTAACCCATACAGGGCTTACTTAAGAAGGTAATTGAGAATGGCGACAAAACCTGACCTCGATCTTTCTATTTATTTCCTTTCAGAATTACAAAAGATACACATCTGGTTGGTGGGCCACAGCATTGTCCATTGGGCCAATGTTCGAGCCAAGACTACCGGGCTAGGGCCTAACTTAAACTTGCCTGCTAATGTGGAGCTGACGTGGTTGTCGAGAAGAGGGATGTGCTGGAGTGAATTAAAGCCTGTGGTGATGGTGAGAGCTGCCGTTGACGGCCCCCCGGATGCCTTGGTTATTCAGTTGGGGGAAAACGACTTGGCATATCGCAAAGCGATTGACTTGAGATGGAATATATTTGACGATCTAGCTGAATTGATGGCGGCTTACCCGAGCATTACAATTTTGTGGTCCTCGCTGCTTGAAAGGAGGACATGGAGGGATTGTGTGAGCCTGGTTGGGGTCAATAAAGCTCGAAAGGTTTTGGAGCGGGCTGTGCAGCGTAGAGTGGCGGCTCTGGGTGGGTGCGTCATTGGCCACCCAGGCATCCAGTACAGCAACGAGGCCCTCTACAGACGGGATGGCGTGCATCTTTCAAATGCGGGAAATGACATTTGGTTGGGAGACATCATTGCAGGGATTAGGGATTGGTTACAGGTTTAAAGGTATTGGCGGCGAGCTTCGCTCGAGTGGCGGTTAGGCATTGGCAGGGGGAATTGTTATGCAAATAAGAGGGGGGGAAGGAAGCGCCATCACCTTCCCCCAAATAAAGGGGTAGTCCGGTAGAGGACTCCGGGGGGCGTTGCCTTGTCTGAAACCTAGGGAGGTAAGGGCCTCCGGCACGCCCCCGAGCGGTGACACCCGTGGGATCCTAGTTGGCGTATTTCAACAGGACCCCCCACGGTTTGTGGACAACCCTCCCGGTCACCATGCCAGGTAGTCGATAGGAGCCAATGCCTAAAGCCAATACCTTTCAATTCTGTAATTGTCAGGGCTGCCACCCAGTCCCAGCTCACATAGGACCAAGTCAGCCAGCGTTCAGTTTCAAAGAGTCTTTATTGGATTACAGGTTCCATTTCCAAACTGCAATGTGCAGCCCTACTTCTTCTAGGTCAGAACGACGAAGACCCGTCTGAGTCTCCGCCTCTAGCGCACCAGCTTAATACCCTAGCCTTGCTCCACCTCCTGCGCCTTTCCTTCCGTCTCTGGGTCCTTCTGCCCCCCTGGGTCTCTCCCTTCCTACTCTCTTCTGACGCGGACCCCCCTGACCCTTCCACCTCCTTGCGGCGGGCTTTGGGACCCGGCTCACTCTCTGGGCTGCTGACTGCGCCAGCTTCCGCTACATTTGAACTTGGCGCGCGCGCCCAACTCTCCACTTTCCTCTTGATAGTTTCATCGCTCCCCGAGGTGGGCGTGACTACTCCTGACTCATGCCCTCCCTCCTTCTGAAAGTCTCCGGAACCCGATATCTGGTCCCCTTTCTCCCCGCTGCTCCCGGCTGGGCACGTGGGTCCCGATCTCCAACTGCTGCTCTCTGATCCCTCTCTGGACCCTTCTTCCTGGGGTGTCCCCCTGCTCTTCCCCCTTGCCCTGGCTGCTGGCGCTCCCCTCTGGGAATCCTCGGACTCGCTAGACAGGCTCGGTGATCTCGGGTCGTCATCCCCACTCATCCTTCCTTCGTATTCCTCCCCCTCGCTCTCTGTCTCCTCCCTTCTCTGCGTCTCTGCTCCTGAACCCCTGACATCCATCCCCCCCTCGAAGCCCCCCCTTCCCCCCTCCCCGCTTTCAAGGGTGGTTGGTGGGTGCTCCGTCATCACGGGAGTGAATGTCGGATACAGTTCGCTCCCCGTTGCTGGCCGCCAACTGAAGACCTCCGAGTCTTCCTCCCCGCTTTCGGCAACTGTGATCTCCTCCGCCTCCATTTCGGTGCCGCCGTGCTCGAAACCAAGATCCTCCCCGCAAATGTCCATGTCAGTCTCTGCGTCTGTCGCCGGACCTGGTATCTCCTGCCACTTCCGGCGCCACTGCTCCTCTGGCCGATCATCCCACCAATACGAGTTCTCGGACGCCGAACCCTCCGGTGACCCCTCTGGGGAACGTGTGCGCGGTGCTGGTTCCCCGTCCGAGTCGAAACCATGGAAAGTGCTGGAGGAAAGCGTGGGCGTGAACAACCAGTCGTCGAAGAAGCCCGCTGGCATAGGTCTGTGTGGGAAAAGGGCATGAAACTCATCCTTTAGCAGGGGTTCCTCCAAGGCGTAGTCCGGCACCCAGCTATTAGCACTGGCCCGGGTGCCTTCCCTTGCTAGTAGATATTCTACTCCGTCTTCCCCCCATCTGGAGTCCAGAATCTCCGTGACTTCGTTGATGGGGTCCTGCTGTGGCAACCTTCCCGCCTCCGTCCGTTCCGGAGACTGACTCGGTGCCGTTCCTGGTTCCTGGAACCTGTGCGGTGCCCTGTAGGGAGTGAGCACCGACCTGTGGAACACCGGATGCATCCTGGAACCCTCCGGTAGCACCAGCCGGAAAGCCACCGGGTTGATCTGCGCTTCGACTCGGTATGGACCGAGTTGCTTGTGCCCCAGCTTTCTCTTGGCTAACGATCGGGTCGGCACCGCGTGGGCTGCCAACCAGACCCAGTCTCCCACTCGGATCTCTTCGCCCACTCGCCTGTGCTTGTCAGCTTGTACTTTGTATGCGTGCTTCGCTAGCTCCAGCTGCCGTCTGAGTTGATCGTGGACCTCTTGCAACTCAGATGCGAAAGCGTCCGCCGTCTGCGGTTCCCCTTCCCCCACCCTGTCCAGTCCCGGGAAGGTTCTGGGATTCCTCCCATTGTTGGCGAAGAACGGCGTCACCCCTGTGGACACGTGCTTCGTGTTGTTGTAGGCGAATTCGGCGAGCGGCAGGTAATCCACCCACGTCGCAGGCTGTTGATTGGCATAGCATCTCAGGTACTGCTGCATGATGGCATTGACCCTCTCCGCTTGCCCGTTGGTCTGCGGGTGTCTTGCTGATGTCAGGTTGATCTTGACGTTCAGGAAGCCCATCAGCTTTTGCCAGAAATTCGAGATGAACTGGCGTCCGCGGTCGGACAGTATAGACCGCGGCAGCCCGTGCACTTTGAACACGTGATCTATGAACAGCTTGGCCGTTTGTTCCGCCGTGGCCACCTTCGCACACGGTATGAAGTGTGCCATCTTGGTGAACAAGTCCACCACCACTAGTACAGCTGTCTTGCCTCTCGAGCTGGGTAGATCCGTGACAAAGTCCAGGGCCACTCTCTCCCACAGTTCAAACGGCGTTTGCAGCGGTTCCAGAAGTCCCGCCGGTGGTTTGTGCACCGGCTTGGCCCTCTGGCAGGTGTCGCACCTCGCGACGTAGTCCGCGACTTCCCCCCTCAGTTTGGGCCACCAAAAGTCTCTTGCGACCAATTCCACCGTTTTTTCAGTGCCAAAGTGCCCGGCCGTGGGTGCATCGTGCAGCTGCTGCAGTACCCTGGCGCGAAGTTCGTCTCCCGGCACGTAGATGGCCCCTTTACGTAAGAGCAAGCCGTCTCGTATCTGGAACTCGTCGCCCTTCGCCGTGCCCTTGTGCACCTCTGCCATCTTCGCCTGCGCGAAGGAGTCGTCCTGCAACGCCCGTCGCACCGCATCCAGGTCTACTGTGGCTGAAGCGCATGCCCACGCTGTTGGCGCGAAGATGTGCATGGCTGCCGCTGGCGTCGCCTCTTCGAGGTATTGCGGTTTTCGGGACAGTGCATCCGCCATGATGTTGGTGTCGCCCGGGACGTACTCAATTCGGAAATTGAAATCAGCAAAGAACTCCGCCCAACGTATCTGCCTCTGGTTCAGGAACCGAGCCGTGCGCCAGTGCTCCAGATTCTTGTGGTCCGTGCAGACCTGCACCGTGTGCTTGGCGCCGATCAGGAAGTGCCTCCACGCCTTGAAAGCTGCATGAATGGCAAGCAACTCCCTATCCCAGATGGTGTAGTTCTGCTCCGACTTGCTGAGCTTTCTGGAGTAGAACGCCCCCGGCCGCCAGACCCCCTGTGGGTCCCTCTGCAGCAGGACCGCTCCCACTGCTCTATCGGACGCGTCTGTCTCTACCCGCAGCGGTCTGCTGGGGTCGATATGCAGCAGTTGCTCTTCCGACGCGAAGAGACGCTTGAGTGTCTGAAAGGACCGCTCCGCCTGCTCCGTCCAGACGAATTTCTTTTTCTTGGAGCTTAGCGTGTCCGTAATAGCCGCCGTCTGCATCGCGAACCCCTTGATAAACTTGCGATAGAAGTTGGCGAATCCGACAAACCTCTGGACCTCCTTCCGGTTGCGCGGGCTCTTCCAATCCAACACCGCACGAACCTTGGCGCTGTCCATGGCTAGCCCCTTGTCCGACAGCTTGTAACCCAAGAAATCCACCTCCGTCGTGTCGAACTGGCACTTCTCCAGTTTGGCGTACAGTCTATGCTGCTGCAGCCTCTTCAGCACCTCCCGAACGTCCTGGTCGTGTGCCTGCTGCGAGTCAGAGAATATCAGGATGTCATCCAGAAAGCAGACGCACTTCTTGTAGAGGAGTCCCGCCAACACGTGATGCATGAAAGCTTGAAAACAGTGAGAACCGTTTTGCAAACCAAACGGCATCACTCTGTATTCGTAGGTGCCTAGAGGCGTGAACATGGCTGTCTTCCACTCATCGCCCTCCCTCATGCGGATGAGATTGTACGCTCCTCGCAGATCCAACTTGGTGAACACGCGTCCCTTGCGCACCGTCGCCAGCAGGTCGTCAATCCTGGGCATGGGGAAATCGGAGGGCTTGGTCATCCTGTTTAAGAGGCGGTAATCCACCACCAATCTTTTTTGGGGCGTGTCCTTCTTCTTCACGAAGAAAACAGGACTGCCCCCTACTGCTCTGGACTCCCGGATGAAACCGCGCTGCAAATTGTGATCTATGAACTGTTTGAGTTCCTGTAGTTCGTCCTCAGACATGGAATATAGCTTCCCCTTCGGCAGCGTCGCCCCTGGCAGGAGGTCAATCTTGCAGTCATATTGCCTGTGCGGTGGTAGCTTGTCTGCCTCTTTTTCGCAGAAGACCTCCAGAAAGTCCGCGTATTTGTGGGGGACTGCTTGCAACGTTCCCAACTGCAGTTGTGAGTCCTCCTCCTCTCCCTCCTGCCTGGGCAGGATGCAGTGTTCTGCGCAGTAAGAGGAGCCGAAGATCAGCTGTCTCTGGTACCAAGCCAGCGTTGGACTGTGCCTGTCCAGCCAACTCATGCCCAACACAATGGGCGTGTCCGACAGTCGGGTGACATTAAAACTGATGACTTCCCTGTGGTTACCAAGTTGCATCACCATTGGTGGCGTCTGCTTCACCACCTGCCCCCCTAGCAACTCTCTGCCATCCACTGTGACGACTTGCAGGGGCAGAGTGGCAGGCAGTAGCGGTATAGCGTGCTGCTCCACAAAATCCTGTGCTATAAAGTCTGCGTTGCTTCCAGAATCCACAGAAAGCGGCACTTCGATAGTGACGCCATTTGGTAGCTGGAGAGACGCTGTGAGCTGCACCACTGGTTTGGGTGGGAGGGGGTCCGTGGGTTGCAATATCGCTGGGGACGGCTTCACTGATGCGTCTGGCTGGGCCCCAGTGCCTCTGTCTCCAGCCAGACATCGTCGTTTCCCTGCTGAGTTTCGCTGTATTGCGTGGCCGCTTTCACCGTTGCGGAGGCTGCAGTGTGCTTGGAGCTCCTCTGGGGACACTCTTTCGCCAAGTGTTGAGAGCTGTCGCATATGTAACACTTCCGGGTCCCTCTAGGAGGTTTAGTCTTGACTGCCGTCGGTGCAGAGGCTCTGGTAGCTGACTGAGCCCTGGCGCCTCCCACCTCCATAGGTTCCACCCCCCCTCCTGGCGGAGGTGTGGATTGCGCACGCGCTGCTTCCCTTGGAACGAAAGAGAAACTTCTCGCTTCTTCGCGCCCTCCACGTCCTTCATCTCTGCACCATGGACGTTCTTCCAGCCTCACCCCCACAGTCAGCGCCCTTTGGACCACTTCTTGCGTGCTTCGGGGCCTCTCCCCCCTCGCAATTTCATCCTTCACAGCAGGGCTTAGACCCTCCCAGAACAGGTCCCTGACTGGGGGCGAATCCCGGTCCCATTCCAAGGCACTGACAAGCGCAAAAAAGCGGGCGTGGTACTGCCGTACGCTCGCCCTCCCTTGTTTCAGTCCATGAATCTCCCGTCGGGCAAGATCCACATCAATGGTAGACAAAAAACACGCATCCATCGCTTTGATAAAGGCATCTGCACTCTGAAGCGCCGGATCTTTATCCCTCCACAAATTGCGTAGCCACGCTTTAGCATCCCCATGCAAATGGGATAGTATAAACCCCACTTTCTCTTCCTCCTCTCTAAAGTCTTTTGCCAGCAGTTGCAGTGCGCACATTACATCTGCTCGAAAATTGGGGTACTGTTGTAAATTCCCATCGAAGTGAGCCACAAGCCCTCCTGCTCTCCGTGCCAACCCGACCCCCTCCGGTCTGGGTCCTGGCTGCCCGTGCTTAACCCATGCTTCAAACCTGGCGTGGAGATCCCGGTAGGCGGCTGCCGCATCCTCCTCCCTTTTCTTGGATGCCAGTACCTCCGCATTCAATTGGGTAACTGCCTGTTGCAGCGCTGAAACTTTCTCTGCTTCCGTCATCTTTGCCAACTGTCGTGAGCTTGCTCCCAAACACCGATCCCCTCCTCCAGCTGCTGCTGTCTCCGCTGCGAGGTATCAGGTGTCAGAAGCTTTTAGAGACGGGTCTTACTGTCAGGGCTGCCACCCAGTCCCAGCTCACATAGGACCAAGTCAGCCAGCGTTCAGTTTCAAAGAGTCTTTATTGGATTACAGGTTCCATTTCCAAACTGCAATGTGCAGCCCTACTTCTTCTAGGTCAGAACGACGAAGACCCGTCTGAGTCTCCGCCTCTAGCGCACCAGCTTAATACCCTAGCCTTGCTCCACCTCCTGCGCCTTTCCTTCCGTCTCTGGGTCCTTCTGCCCCCCTGGGTCTCTCCCTTCCTACTCTCTTCTGACGCGGACCCCCCTGACCCTTCCGCCTCCTTGCGGCGGGCTTTGGGACCCGGCTCACTCTCTGGGCTGCTGACTGCGCCAGCTTCCGCTACATTTGAACTTGGCGCGCGCGCCCAACTCTCCACTTTCCTCTTGATAGTTTCATCGCTCCCCGAGGTGGGCGTGACTACTCCTGACTCATGCCCTCCCTCCTTCTGAAAGTCTCCGGAACCCGATATCTGGTCCCCTTTCTCCCCGCTGCTCCCGGCTGGGCACGTGGGTCCCGATCTCCAACTGCTGCTCTCTGATCCCTCTCTGGACCCTTCTTCCTGGGGTGTCCCCCTGCTCTCCCCCCTTGCCCTGGCTGCTGGCGCTCCCCTCTGGGAATCCTCGGACTCGCTAGACAGGCTCGGTGATCTCGGGTCATCATCCCCACTCATCCTTCCTTCGTATTCCTCCCCCTCGCTCTCTGTCTCCTCCCTTCTCTGCGTCTCTGCTCCTGAACCCCTGACAGTAATCAATAAAGTTGTGGCCTTTTTATGCCCATTAACCTAAAACATTGTGTCCAGTGTCTTCATTTCACAATGGGGGGGGGGGAGAATTGCCAAGCAACAACATCTGAAGGGCTGCAGTTGAGAAGATATGGAACTTTGGGGTTTAGGATGCAATCATACGCACCCTTAGCTGAAAGGGATCACAATTGATTTTTTTTAAAATAAAATTTTTATTAAAGTTTTCACATATTTTTAAGACAAACACAAAAACACAAACCACAAACACAACACAAATAACAAATATAATTTTAAATCCTTAATTTCTTAACCACTTTCCCTGACTTCCCCACACCTCCCCTTCTTGCATCCCAATTCCAATAGTTAACTCAGCAAGTTCTTATCCCCAACTTTTATCTTATTAATATTTTACTTAATTCATCTTAATTAACCAAATTTAACTTATAGACTTCAGTTAAACAACAGTACTCATCATTTACGCCCTTTTCTAAGGTCAACCCAAATTCCCTTCCACAAATTCCCAATTTTTATATTAATTACAAAACAAAATAACAGAAAGACAACATATAATTATACACCCTTTGGATTCCAAAACTCTCACCCCCCCTTTCCCGGTTTCGATCCCCAAAAAATATCCATCAGTCTATCAGTTATCAGCCTGGAGCTCTCACGTCCGAGGCCATCAAATCTCTCTCAGTCCCTCTCTGCTGGTTTTGTTGGTAGTCCTTTATATTAGACATCGAGTCTCGGAGAAGCTCTGTCCCAATAGGGTCTATGTTTCTTCCAACCAGACCTCCATATTCAAAAGTGGAGCCCAAATCATGTTTCTTATTCCTTTTAAGTCCAAATGTCCCAAATGTCCCAAAAGCTCCAACTTTCGCCTTAATCAAATTTGTAATCCATAGGTCTTCCGATCTCCCCATAGGGAGATCCCTCCAATCTTCATTCTCCAATTCAAACCAAATTCTCATCATCCAGGTCTTGTCTTTCTTGTAATCCATCTTTACTAAAGGGATCACAATTGAACAGAGTGGGGCTTGCGTCACGGTCCGGTTCACGGGCGATCAAAGACCCGGCTGGGGACGTCGGGACCGGGGGCAAGATAGTGGGGTGGGAGCAGGAATGGGAGTCCAGAAGCCAGGGGTCAGCAAGCCAAGAGTTCAAGGGTCAGAGAGCCGGGAGTCAAGAAGCCAAGGGTCCGAGGGTCAGGAAGCAAGGAGTCATGAAGTCAGGGGTCCAAGGATCAAGAAGCAAGGAGTCAAACGCAGTAAGGCAGGGAACGTGTTGCTGTGGCAAAGAGCCGAAGGGAATTGCTGACCTTATATCCCTTCCTGGCTCTTGCCACCAGGTGCTGTGAGTTACCAATTGGCCTCACCTTGCCTCTTCAGAACAAACTTAGGAAGGCCCCAGTCCTGCAGAGACCTATTGGTCACAGGGCCTGGCTCCTGCACGCACACCTGACAGCTTGCTTCTGAGTAAAGATACATAGGATTGGACATAATAAGCATTTTTTCTTCTGTCTGTAATGACTGGACCATGAGTTTCCAGTTTCGGAACGTTAAGATGCATCAAAACAAAGCAGTATTTTAAGGAGTCTTTTGTTATGCCATTATATTATATTATATTATATTATATTATATTATATTATATTATATTATATTATATTATATTATATTATATTATATTATATTATATTATATTATATTATATTATATTATATTATATTATTATTATTTATTATTATTATTTATTATTATTATTTATTATTTATTATACACACATATATCCCATTAAAAATATTTGCTGCAAGCTTTATTGTAAATAAAACAGCAGTGTGTATGGGGAAATATAATTGTCATTTCAGTTGATAACTACATTATTTTTTAAAGCAAACCCACAGCTTGTTTTTGAAAACCTTCCCACCGCTTATCTTATGCAAAGCTTGTTCCTCTCCTTCCAAAAAGCAGTCTTCCACTGCTTTATTTTCTTTTTCACCTCTTGCTTGCTTCAGAGCAGGATTCTCACAAGCAAGAAGGACCAAGATAAATGGTTACACACTTGCAGCATCTTTTTTTTTTTTAAGGGGGGGAGTATGGCTCAGTGGCGGAGCATCTTCTTTGCATGCAGAAGGCCCCAGGTTCAGTCCCCGACATCTCTAGGCAGGGCTATCAGAGACTCCCTATCTAAAATGCTGGAAGAGTACACAATACTGGGATCAATGAACCAGTGTTGTGACTTGGGATGAGGTAGCTTCCTATGTTGCCTTTCAGTATCATGAGGACTGAAGTGTTGCTTTACTTTTAGGTGAAGAACAATAGCTCAGTGGCAGAGCACATCCTTTGTATGAGGATGGTTCTGGGTTCAATCCCTGGTATTTCCAGTGTGGGCTGGGAAAGACTCCCTTTCCCCAAAACCTTGGAGGGGATGCGGTATAACCTGATTACTAGCTGTTGTTACAAGTAAGGTGAGTGCTGTTGCACTTGCTTCCTGCTTTGGGGCTTCCCATAACTAGCATCTGGTTGGCCACTGTGAGAACTGGATGCTGGACTAAACGAGCCTTTGGCCTGATCTTGGAGGGCTCTTGCGTTCTTAACCTTAGTTGTTGCTTTTTATCACTTTTTTGCTGTTTTCTTAACACTGTTGCCTCTGTCTTGCTTTTCTTCTTTTCTCTCCCTCCTGTATCTCTCTATCTCTATCTTTCCCTCTTGTGGCTTTTCACTGTCCTTTTCTCCTTAATGGGCATCTCATTCAGGGAAAGCTACAGTCTGTGTGACACCAACGACCTCCCGCTGTGTGAAGCATATTGGAGACAGGAGCTGACCATGTCCTCCCCAGAAGGTCTAGCCATGCCTCTGGCGGCTGCCATGATAGAGAACATTCCAGCCCCTCAGGGGTCCATTACTTCTCACCCTCACATCAACAGGCATGGAGCAGGCCCGGCGGAGCATGCCTGAAAAGGGAGCCTGCAATTCTCCCCAGCTTTGTTGCATTTTGACAGTTGAACATTCCGGTGCTTACATCAAGACAACATTTTCCTGCCCCCCCCCCCGGCCCTCTTTGTAGTGATCAGGTGGGATTGATATGAGGAATCAGTGGCGTAGCGTGGGTTGTCAGCACCCTAACCCTAACCCCCAGATGTTGCGCCCGGTGCGGCCGCCCCCCCTGCACCCCCCACGCTACGCCACTGTGAGGAATTATAACAAATATAGAGTAAACCATCTGTATCAGCAATGAAAGCATTGCGTTGACTGGGTTTAAACTATTTTGATATGATTCTTGATCAATCCACACCTCTGCATCCCTGTTTCATTTCTCTTTCTTGACCAGTCACGTACACTGCCAGTTGCTTCGACAGGCAGGCGTCCTGGGCCATAAAGATAGTGGGCAAGCTTCTTTGAAGTAGCCTTTCCAATATGTTAATCTCAGGATGTTGATCTTAGGGCCAGGAAATAGTTTCACAGGAAGGTGATAAAGATGCCTATCTCCTTGCCATCCTCCCATCCTCTCTTGTTTACTCCTGTTTGTGATCTCCGGAGTTTCTCTAGTCCTCTTTTATTTACTCTCAGATTATGTATGCATGCTCAGAGTAGTAGTCTTTGTAGTTAAAAGAATTTCTTTTGATTTAACTTTGCTCCCACATGGGTTTGTTGAAATGCTCAGAAGAAATCTGATTGGTTCTTTTGAACACTCTGTAAAAGTTCTTTTGTGAATAAAACGACCTGGGCCAAGGGGTGGAGGCACACAGAGAGAGATTATTATACGCACCCTTCCCAGAGTCTTGCTGGTTCAAGCCTCTGTGTGTATTCTTATTAATCAGAGTTCAATCCCTCCTTTACTTTGGGAACGCCTCACCTCTTCTCTCGCAGCAGGCCTCAGCTGTATTTTCAAGAAGCCACATTTCTCTAGGCACCACCTCACAGGGTAGCCAACCCAGTGCCCAGTGCAGTCAAGATGGGAAGTTTGCTTCTCTTGTGGCTGTGTCTTTGGCGTGCAGGCATTCTTTTAGTGTTCCCTACCTACGAGTGAAATGTAGAACTGTGCTCTCTTAGATGGAATTTATTGTGGGGAAAAGTTAGGCTGTTGCTTATAGTCTGACATTTTAGTATCTGAATGGGAATTTTAGAGCAGGAGCTGCCTTCAAGGCAGCCCAAGATGGCAGAAATTTAAGCCATTGAAATTATTGCCACTGGATACAAAATTATAAGAAGAGTGTCTTTGTCCACATGGTCGGTTTCTCTTGAAGGTGCAGAAGCTGTAAACAAAATGACAAAACTTGGTGGCCCTAGTACTAAATTAAGAACAACTATTAAAAAGTAATAATATTACATTTTCAGTACTGTATTTTCTCCGTATCAGTTGTGTAAGCTAAGACTCACATCCCTATCCTGCAAATACCTACTCTATTGAGTAGCTTCAGGGAGCAGTGTTCAAAGGTTGTTTTCGACTAAAGGAACAGGCCTTAGTCCTTTTCCCATACTCCAGTTGCTAGAGTATTTGGCTTTTTCCCTTCCGATCAGCTGTATAAGGAATTAAAGCCCTATCATGTAACTACTTACTGTATAAGCTGATGCCTCTTTCTACCACACCCTTCTCTGCAAACCATCTGCTCACACTCTGGTAAAAGTCTGGATGTGGACCTTAGCGTACATGTACAGTCATACCTCAGGTTGAAGTTGCTTCAGGTTGAGCGTTTTCGGGTTGCGCTCTGCTGCGACCCGGAAGTAACAGAACGGGTTACTTCCGGGCTTCATCACATGCGCAGATGCTCAAAATGACGTCACGCGCATGTTCAGACGCGGCAAATCGCAACCTGCAGAACAGATCCCGTTCACATCCAGAGGTACCACTGTATTTGAAAACAGGACTGGGCCATCTAAAACATTGCAAAACTACTGACAAAACTACTGCCAACATTTCTTTTCTTTTTTAAAATTTATTTAATCATTTTTTCAATACAAACAACAACCGCAAAAGACACTGACAGGGAACTGCCATCAGCTCAGAGACGAGAGGTGGAGCCTCTGAAGATCGTGCGAAGCAGCTCTTCCTCCGGCGAGGAGGGAAGCCCCGCTCCCAGTGGGGAAGGGATGCAGGGCTCGGAAGATGCAAGAGAGAGCCGCAACACGGAGCCTGAGCAAAGCGGGGGAGAGGCAGGTCCCCCTTTGCCCACACCCTCTCTGCGCAGTCAGTTTACGCACAGAGAGGGGAGGCATAGGATGGGGGTCAAAAGACTGCTATGCTGGGGAAAGTTTAAGGACCGCCCACTCCCAGATTCTGCTAGCGACTGAGCAGACATGGACTTGAGATGCTCTGCACTGTAAATGAGTTTGTACAGATAATAAAGCCTGGAAAAGACAGATGGGAGTCTTGCCTGTTTGCTCTCGAGCAACCATGCCAGCACATAACAGACACATACAACGAAAACCATAGTAACACTAATAACACAATTTGACAATTCAGATTTGAATACTGATATGACTACACCTTTTTAACAATATTTCCCCACCCCTCTCTCCTCCCCCTACTTCCCACCACTGTCCGCCTTATCGCTTAAATACTCCTTCCAGATTTCTTCATATTTATCCATTCTTAATTTGCGTCGACATGCAATTTGTTCATATGTAGCTAGTCTGTTCATATTATCAATCCATGTGCTCAATGGAATCTTTTTCCGGCTCTTCCAATTCATCAAAAGTTTTTTTTGCTTCTAATATGGCACGGTACATCCATTTTTTCGACCCCTTGTAATCTCCTACGTTTCTGGAATATAATTTAGAATTAAATTCAATTCCCCTAAATAACAATTTCTTTTTATTACTCTTGCTATAGATATTCTCACCTCGCACCAAAATGATCTTATCATCGGGCAGTTAATCATCATATGTACTAAGTTCGCATTTTTACTCCCACATCTCCAGCAGTTGTCTGCACTTGTCATTTTCTTCTGGTATAGTTTTGCTGGAGACTAGTGGACTCTGAATATCTTTTTCTGTTGAATAAGACTTAGTCTTAGATCCATAGAGGCTATTTCTGATGATTTTATACTTGACTCCCATATATCATATCATTTGTTATCTGTACCCCTAACTCTTCACTCCATTTTTGTCTATCATATTCTAAATCATAATTCTTCCTGTTGAGTAGGGTTTTATATAGTGCAAGTGTAGAGTTTTTTGTTTTTGTTGCAGAAATTAAATCTTGTAGCAGCATGGGTGTTTCCGATGCTGCTATAGCATCAGGGCCAAACTGCCTTTCCAACATATGTTTCAATTGGATGTATTGCCATTGTGTTTCACTGGTTAATCCATACTTTACTTGCAAAGTCTTATATTCCACAAATTTGTAATTTTCATTAATTAATTGATTCAATGTCAAAATACCATTTTTCATCCAATTTTGCCAAATTATTACTTGATTTCCAATTTTTAATTTTGGGTTGGCCCATATTGTTAATTTCTCATGTTGATAGGGGTCATCCTTATTATTTTTATTTATATTCATCCAAATTTTTATAGGTGCTTTAATAGTCTCCAGGATAATAGGGTATTTCATAAAATTGGAGCCAAGTTTAGTCCACCCTACAAGAGGTTCAAAGAAACTATATTCGAGAGTAGCCCAATTGGGATTACTGCTAGCTCTCCAATCATTAGTCTTACTCAGTTTACACATTTTTGTCTACTTGAAGAAGCCATGGTCCGATCTGAAAAATACAAATATTTAGGTTACAAAACCGTAAAAATAAAGAAAAATTAAGTTTGCAAAATAATAATTACCATGTGGTTAGGGTAGATCAACATGTCAGTGTCCACTTATCCCCAGTGTAAATATGACATATCGGCAAAAGTCGGAAATTGAAAGATAACTATAGCATGTATAAGAAAATCGATTTCAGATTTGAAATCAGCATTGGAAGAACATATAAGAACAGTTGGAAAATCTCATGCAAAAGAAAATGAAAACATTTTTGTTCCCCAGTATACTGTGTATCCCAAGGGAATACATTTTTTTGCATACCTCCAACTGTACATAGATATACATGTCATTTTCAATGCTATACATGTCACGTTCAATGCTATATAAGTCACTTACATTTATACTCATATTGTACTACTTTGGCTATGTGTTTAATAAAATATTGAATTTTTGCATTGTGAAAAACAAAGATTATGGTGAAAAGTGAAAAACATGAATTAAAAAAAACTAGAGCTTACAGAACAAAACTAACTTCAGATATGAAATCAGCATGTCAAAATTAGGTTAGAACAACTGCAGGTGTCAATGCAACAAAATTTTTGTTCCCCAGTGTTATCAGTTAAATGAATGGTTCAAGATAGATTTTTTAAAAAAATTACTTTTTTTTTTTGGACCAAAGCTCAGAATTTGAGAGAATCCTATTAGAAAATAATGAAAAATTATTATCCAAAATGTATAAGTTGTTACTGGAGCAGGAAACAAAAGATGAGCTGGTAAAATAATGATTCACTGGGCAAGAGATATAGGGCATAATATTGAATTTGACCGCTGAGAGAAACTGTGGAAGAAAGATTTGAAATTTACTGCGTGCTACACACTAAAAGAAAACCATGTGAAAAAGATACAAAGATGGTATATAACTCCAAGCAGGTTAGCTAAAATGTATAAATCTAAATCTGATATGTATTGGAAATGCAGAGAAGTGGGAGGAACATTTCTACATATGTGGTGGGCATGCAGATTATATAATTTCCCAATATTCCTTAACTACTGTCGTATCTCGTTTTGCAGCCGGGATCTGTTCCGGAGCCCTGGACGCTAGCCGAAATGGACGCAGGGCGAAGCGTCGCATCTGCGCATGCGTGCAGAGCGGTTTGCGCTTCTGCGCATGTGCGAACGGCAAACCCAGAAGTAACCTGTTCCAGTACTTCCGGGTTTGCTGCGGACGTTCGCCGGAATGGACGCTAGACAAGGCGGACGTTCGCAGAGGTATTACTGCATAATGAGATGGAAAAAATATTTTAGTTAGAAAAACATTCACCCCCAAACCTGAAGAGTTTCTTTTGGGAATGGTGCAGACAGAGGTGCCAGGGAGCCAGAAAAAGGTATTTATGTATGCAATTACAACAGCTTGGATTTTGTTAGCCCAAAACTAGGTGAGAGAAGTTCCTTAGAAAGAGAAATGGCAGCTCAAAATGATAGAATATGCAGAGTTAACAGGCCTAAGAGAGCAAGAAGGTCAAGTATATAAAGAAGAGTGGAAAAATTTAATGGAATATTTGGAAAATAACTCTAAACAAGTGAAAACACTAGCGGGATTAAGGTAAATTCAACAGTAGTTAGATATAATCCCTGGGGGATATCATCAATTTGTCCCTTGGCACTGGGACATTCCCAGGGGAACTGAAGGAGGCAGTGGTGCGTCCGCTCTTAAAGAAAACATCATTAGATCCCTTAGATCTATCCAATTACCGCCCAGTTTCGAATCTTCCATTCCTGGGTAAGGTGATTGAGAGAGCGGTTGCTGAACAGCTTGGTAGGTTTCTGGATGAAACATCGGCTCTGGATCCATTCCAGTCCGGCTTCCGCGCTGGTCATGGGACCGAGACGGCTCTGGTCGCCCTAACAGATGATCTTCGTAGACAGCTGGATCGAGGCGGGTCGGGGCTGCTGATTCTTCTAGATCTGTCAGCAGCTTTCGACATGGTTGATCACGAACTTCTGGACCACCGCCTCGCCGACGTGGGGATCCAGGGCACAGTCCTTCAATGGCTGCGCTCGTTTCTCTCTGGTCGGGGACAGAGGGTGGCGCTTGGGGGGGGGAACTGTCATCCCGCCACTCCTTGGTGTGTGGAGTGCCTCAGGGTGCGATTCTCTCCCCGATGCTTTTTAACATCTTTATGCGCCCCCTCGCCCAGCTTGTCCGGAGTTTTGGGCTGGGCTGCCATCAGTATGCTGATGACACCCAACTCTATCTGTTGATGGATGGCCATCCTGACTCGGCCCCAGACACACTGATCAGATGCTTGGAAGCTGTGGCTGGATGGTTACGTGGGAGCCGGTTGAAGTTAAATCCTTCGAAGACAGAGGTCCTCTGGCTGGGACGGGACGATATGGGATTGAGGGGGCAACTCCCATCTCTTGCGGGGGTGCAATTAGTGCCAGCACCGTCCGTTAAGAGTTTGGGTGTAATCTTCGATACCTCCCTCTCCATGGAGGCGCAGATTGCAGCTATAACAAAGGCGGCATTTTTTCATCTCCGCCAAGCTAAGCAGTTGGCTCCTTACCTCTCTCGCCCTGACCTAGCCACTGTGATCCACGCGACGGTCACCTCCAGACTGGATTATTGTAACTCGCTCTACGTGGGGCTGCCCTTGAGACTGACCCAGAAACTCCAGCGGGTGCAGAATGCCGCAGCGAGACTCCTTACGGGGTCTTCGCTGCGGGATCACATTCATCCGGTGCTATACCAGCTGCACTGGCTCCCGGTGGAGTACAGGATCAGGTTTAAGGTGCTGGTTTTAACCTTCAAAGCCCTACACGGCCTAGGACCCTCGTATCTACGGGACCGCCTCTCCTGGTATGCCCCACAGAGGAACTTACGGTCCTCAAATAAAAACATCTTGAAGGTCCCAGGCCACAGAGAGGTTAGGCTGGCCTCAACTAGAGCCAGGGCTTTTTCGGCTGTGGCTCCAACCTGGTGGAACGCTCTGTCACAAGAGACAAGGGCCCTGCAGGACTTGACATCTTTCCGCAGGGCCTGCAAGACAGAGCTGTTCCACCAGGCCTTTGGTTAGGGCACAGCCTGACTCCCTCCTTTGGCAATCTTTACAATACTTTAGTTCATGGTTGCCATCAATTTTGATTTTAATTAATTCTTATGATGTTTTTATAATGTTGCACTATTTTAATGTTGTTAGCCGCCCTGAGCCCGGCTTCGGCTGGGGAGGGCGGGATATAAATAAAATTTATTATTATTATTATAATGGGGGCGGAACTAAATTAAATGGATTTTTTTTACCTTTTAGAGTATGCAGATATTGGAAAATTTAAAGAACCATGGAAGGGGAAGGAGGGAAGTCGATGAATGCAAGATTGTATATTTGAAAATTTTCAATAAAAATCATTTTTTTTAAATGAATAAAGTCAATTTTGTGTTATTGCTGAAAATATGAGTGTGCCTTTCCCATTTTGTAGACAATAAAAATGAAACGGTTGTTGATGGAATGCAACACAGATACTAGAGGCATGTGAAAGAGCAGAGGAGTGATTCAATTTCTGATATACAAGCAGGAACCATATTAGGTGTGTGATTCAATTGACGTGTGATGCATGGGCCCTTTTGAACCGGAAGAAGGCAGAACGGGCAGGTGCATATATAGAATAAATATTCATAAATGTTCATAAATGCACAAGGTAAACACACATACATAAGCATATAAACCACATGTCTAAAATAGTACAAGAGAGTAATCCTGAAGCCATTTTGACTCTCCCCAAAGGACCTCAAATATTTCTCGGCAGCATGAGAATGGGAGAAACTTTCCAATTGTCTTTTCATTTGCAAATCCTCCCTGCAAATACAGTTTGGAAAGTTTCTGCTAAGCTGAGCAGACTATCAATAAAGTGTAAATTTGTAAAAATGAGATTCAGGAACTTACGTATTTACCATTTCAAAGGAATGGCCAGGCCACCCAGAAAATGCAATCAGTAAGGCATTATCAGGTATTCTAGCAGACAGAAGAGAAGCAACACACTCAAATTTCTGCTGGAGACCACCTTCTGTGATGTATGTATGATGTTTCTGGGGTGGTCTTAGGCTACAGGGTGGGCAGTTTTCAAAGTTGTTCTAGGTCTCTCTTGCCTCCTTGCAAGGAGGGGAGGGAACTCTGTTGCAACAGAAAAATAAAGGTCTGTCTTGCTTTCAGTGCATCCTACCGCCATTCCTTTCTGACCAATCATGGACTTAGTGGACTCCGTCCCTTGGGGAGTTGGGCAGCAAAAGCCAACCTCCTTATTTTCTATAACATTTACCGTATTTTTCGCCCTATAGGACGCACTTTTCCCCCTCCAAAAATGAAGGGGAAATGTGTGTGCGTCCTATGGGGCGAATGCAGGCTTTCGCTGAAGCCCGGAGAGCGAGAGGGGTCGGTGCGCACCGACCCCTCTCGCTCTGCAGGCTTCAGGAAGCTATCCGCAAGTCTTGCAAGCCCGGTGGGATGTGCCGCGGGCTCGCAAGGCTTGCGGGCAGCAGCCTGCAGCCCAAAAGCTGGGGGACAGCGGGGAGGCGCAGCGCCGCCACCCCGCTATTCCCCGACCTGATCTGGAGGCTGGCGGGGGGGGGGGAGAAGCAAGCTTGCTTCTCCCCCCGCCAGCCCCACAAGCTCGCGGGATAGCGGGGAGGCGGAGCGCCGCCATCCCGCTATTCCCCGACCTGATCTGGAGGCTGACGGGGGGGAGAAGCAAGCCTGCTTGTCCCCCCGCCAGCCCCACAAGCTCGCGGGATAGTGGGGCAAGCTGTCCCTGAAGGCAGAAGAGGGAGACGGAGCGCTCCGTCTCCCTCTTCTAGCTTGGGGATGGCTGCGCAAACCTGGGGGGGGGGGAAATAAAAATTTTCCCCTTGATTTCCCCCCCAAAAAACTAGGTGCGTCCTATGGGCCAGTGCGTCCTATAGGGCGAAAAATACGGTAATTCCTCTAACTCAGTACAGACCCTCCAAGTGTCCCTATTTTCCAGGGTTGTCCTTGATTTAGAAAAGCCTTCCCAGTTTTTGATTTGATCCCAGAATGTCCCACTTTTCATTAAAGGTAAAGGGACCCCTGACCATTAGGTCCAGTCGTGACCGACTCTGGGGTTGCGACGCTCATCTCACTTTATTGGCCGAGGGAGCCGGTGTACAGCGTCCGGGTCATGTGGCCAGCATGACTAAGCCGCTTCTGGCGAACCAGAGCAGCGCACGGAAACACCGTTTACCTTCCCACTGGAGCGGTACCTATTTATCTACTTGCACTTTGACGTGCTTTCGAACTGCTAGGTTGGCAGGAGCAGGGACCGAGCAATGGGAGCTCAAGTCCTAGGCTCTGTGGTTTAACCCACAGCGCCACCCGCGTCCCTCCACTTTCATTAGGTTGTCCCTATTTTCATTGGAGAAAAGTTGGAGGGTGTGGAGTTATCCCACCCCGAGTCATCTGAAGGCAGTTTTTCAATGTTTACTGTTTTATTATGTTTTTATAAATGTTGGCAGCTGCCCATAGTGGCTGGGGCAACCCAGTAAGATGTATCAGGTATAAATAATAAAATTATAATTATGGAATGGGATGTCCCTATTTTCATCAGAGAAATGTTGGAGGGTATGTTGTCTGTATTGTATATACTGTCTGACATCAGCTCTCCATGAATGGAGACAAGGAATCTCCCAACCCTACTTGGAAATGTCAGGGGTTTAATCTGGGACCTTAAAGCCCTCCCTTAGAAAGAGCGTTCCATAAATGTGGGAAGCGAACCCTACGCTGACTGGGGAATTCCTCATGCCTGCTTTCGTGCGCAGGTGTGGTTTGCAGCCGCATGCTCGCTTTGATACTGTCGTCGGCCATAAACCGATTACGCTCTAGTCACGGACCAGGATTCTCTATGGATGAGGAGCGGCCTTCTGTGGCTTTGCATCTCTACGGTGAAAAGCCACAACGACCATAGACGAATAACTATAGAGTTTACTTCCGCTCCACGGATTTCTAAAGCCCGCTCAGCGTCTCTTAAATATATTACCCCGAGCTTCCTTCCCTTTCCTTTTCGAAGCTGAAGCCAAAATGGTGAGTTGTTTTGGCTGTTGTTGTAGTGGCGGACTCTCAATCCGCCGCCATCGGTCCTCTAAACGGGCTAATGGTTGGGCTTCTTCTGGCAGGGGAGGCACGGGACACCCGGGCGAATCCTTGGCGCCTTGTATTGGGGACAGCGGATGAAATGGGGAACCGGCTTGGGGGCCCGGGCCTGGTGCAGGCCTCTGATGTGTGTGCGGCTCGCCCGCTTTTGGTAGGGAATTCACTGAATCCTTCTTTGAACTTACGCAGCCCAAGGGGAAGAAGGCCAAGGGGAAGAAGGTGGCTCCGGCCCCTGCTGTGGTCAAGAAACAGGAGGCCAAGAAGGTTGCAAATCCTCTCTTTGAGAAAAGGCCCAAGAACTTCGGCATCGGTGAGTTGGAAAAAGGAATTGGGGATTGGAATGATGGGTCTCTGCAGCCCTGTTCAAGGAGCCTATACTGAATAGGCGTTTCACAGGAAGTGGGAAATACACGCCTGTCTCTAAAATACATGTGCATGGGGAATACTGCTGGTTTTGTTGCATTTTGACCAGTGACTATTTATTTGTCTATTTATAACAAATATTTATATGCTTCTGTATCCTAGAAATATATCGCTGAGGTTTTGCAACAGTATAAAACCATACAGTAAAATAATTTTTGAAAAGCAAGTTAAAAGCAAAATAATTTAAAGCAAGCATCAGTTGATCATTGAGGAGGGATCTACTCTTAAATGCCTGCATAGGCCTTAAGGAGTAGCAATTTTTAATTGATATTTCATTGGAAGAATTTCATTTTTTAAAAAAAGTGATTAGAAAAGGAAAATATGAACGAGAATTAAAATAAAAAATACTCAATTAGGTTTCCGTACATATTAAGACTAATGTATAGCCTTAATATTCTGTTACAAATATGTTTATCAATAACCTAGTATTTTCTGTATAAACTCGTCCCAAATATATTTATCCAAAGAAAGTGCATCTATAAGTGGTTGTTCATATTTTGCTAATATTGCCATGTTATCAAGCTATTGATTATGGAGAATTATAACTATTCTTCTAGTTCATTGGTCCCTTAGCCACCATTAGGGCATGTAGAATCTATTTTTGCTATCCCATTGTCACTTTCCATACAATAGATACAGGGGTACTGTATATCGTTCAAAAGAATATGCCCGTCTGAAAATCTTAAATTCCTCAGTGACATATTTATATAATCAATCGCAAAACTTAAAGTGTGAGACATTGTAAAAGTATGTGTATCAAAAAAGCATTATCCATATTACAACTCTAGCAAAAGGCTACATTAGATAGCACTTTCTTATACAAGCGTAAGGGAGTCCAATAGATTGTGAATAATATTTTCTACTCCTTAAGTCTTAATTTAAGATTCATCGATGCGTTTGATATCAAAGCTTAAACATTTCCCCAAGGTCTGCATAATGGTGGACATACCAATTCCTTATTCCAATCATTTTTTAAACTCTGCATATCAAATTTATTTATTGATACTAAATATCTAAAAAGTAATCACTGGCTTCTTAGTTTCAAATGAATTATCCAATTGCCCCAGTATTTTAGGTGTCTCAAGCTGAGAAGACCACTGGACCGAACAGAATTATTAAAAGATGCTGTAACTACAGGTATTGTCATTGGGCCGCAACTGGTAGATGGTATTTCTCTCTTAATGCATTATATGTATAAAATTAATCTTCCTCATCTATCAGTTGGTTTGTCCAAGGTCAATACCCTTCTCCCATGCAGCTTTTCTATATTACCACGTTTTTTCCAGAGAGTGTTTTGCATGTGAAAATGGGTCAAATTTATTTTTATTGGCTAATACATTCCATATCTTTCTAGCTGACTTAATTGTTTCAAGAGTCATTTGAACTTCCAAATATTTTGATCCTGATACTGCCCAGCCCATTAAGACCATCAACAGGTTTCCAATAATACTTGTCAGTAAATATGCCTGGTGGTATAATTCAGAATTCCAAATCCACTTTCTTTAATTAGTAATTGCATTTTCTGCAAAGGTATTATTTGTATTTTAGAGCCCCAAAGGCATTTCCTAAACAAAGAGTTTATCTTTTGGAAATATGACCCAGATATAAAAAACTGGAAGTCCTCTCAGAATATAGATAAATCTGGAAATAATATTCATTTTTAGGGCATTCATCCTTCTCTAAAGGGTAAGGCTTAATAACCCTAACTATTGATGTCTAGATGTTATTTATATTAATTGTTACTAGTTATGCTATATCTCTTGGTATTAACATGCCCAAATTAAATAGATTCGGTAGAAATTTGATTTTGCTTAATTAGGTGTGTGATTAAATTTTCACCTACTGGCATCTCAGTTCCTATTTGGAACAATTAATAGTGTGTCTTGATACCTTGCCAAAATATCATCTGCAAATAACACTAATTTGTATTTAACTGAGTTGAGAACTATGTAAATCTCAAAATGTTGCCAGGGGTTCTAAACCTATTAAAAAGCAAACATGAAAGTGGACACCCTTCTCTGGTTCCTTGGGCCAATTGAAACAGAGCAGATATAATGCCATTTACTTTAACTCTAAATGTGGTTGAAACGTACAGTATTTTAATCCATTTTATAAAATCCAGCGGAAATCCAAATTTATTAAAGCTGCTTCTGTGTAGTCTATAAATTTTGTTGAAAGCCTTCTCAGTTTCTAATGATATAATTAAAAATGGATTCTTATTTTTATTAAATGTATCAAGTCCACCACTAGTCTAATACTATCTGCGGCTTGTCTTGTTTTTATGAAACCAGTCTGGTCACTCATATTTCCTGAGCTACTATATTATTTAATTCATTTTTTGGTATTTCCTTGTACAATATAGTGGTTGGACTTCCAATCATTTGTGTTCAAAGGTCCTTAAGTTCCTCTTTTAACATTTTCCCCTTTTTATTCTTTAATTTGTTTTTATCAGAGGAATATGCAATAATTCGGCCACACATATACATTTTATATGCTTCCCATTCAAATGGTCTTGCAGAAGCTGTTGCAGAATTAGAATCAAAATATTATATAGTTTCTGTTCACATATGTTGTATAAATCCTTCATCATTAAGAAGGGAAACATTTAAATACCCCATTTTTTTACCTTGGCTGTTTTACTAAATTCACATTTCAAGATTACTGCGCTGTGATCTGATACACATCGTGGATTTGATTATTGAGGATGATGCTAAAAATTGGTCTTATTGAAAGAAATTCTGATGCACTGGTGATAAGAAAGTGAATTCTCCTTTGGTAGGGTGCATTAGTTTCCACAGATCTTTTAAATTTAAATCTATCATATATTTCTTAATTGCTTGTCTCGCTAAATATGTTTTCTTTATCAGTGTATTTCTATCTAAATTAGGATTTAGGTAATAGCAAACTTTTTGGCAGGCATTTAGAAGGGCCTGGTGTTTCCACTATGTTTTGGAAGACCAAGCTTCTCTGGGCTGTGAGCAAATGATGCAAAAGAATATTTGCTATCAGAGTGATGCTGCTGACAATCTTCTCCACCAAGATCGCTGATGCTCCTGCCACCTTTGCTCTGGGCTGAAAACCAAGAATACAAAAGGATAACCAGTAATTGCTAAGGAAGCAATTATTTTGAGTTGTCATTTTGCCTTTCAGGGCAGGACATTCAGCCCAAACGGGACCTGACTCGCTTTGTGAAATGGCCTCGTTATATCCGACTTCAGCGCCAAAGAGCCATCCTTTACAAAAGGTTGAAGGTGCCTCCAGCAGTTAACCAGTTCACTCAAGCATTGGACCGTCAGACAGGTGAAGGCCGACTCCTTTCCTTGGCTCTAAGGTGGAGTTGCAGAAGGAGGTGGGGTAGCTGCTCAGATTCCTTGAATTGAATGTGCACCCCATGTTTTGGGAGTTTGCTGGAAAGAGGCAAGTGTGAGAGAAGTAGTTTTACACAGTGCTATAGTAAGAAAGGTAGGGACGCGGGTGGCACTGTGGGTTAAACCACAGAGCCTTGGGCTTGCCAATCAGAAGGTCGGCGGTTCAAATCCCCACGACGGGGTGAGCTCCCATTGCTCAGTCCCTGCTCCTGCCAACCTAGCAGTTTGAAAGCACGAAATGCAAGTAGATACTGCTCCAGCGGGAAGGTAAACAGCGTTTCCATGTGCTGCTCTGGTTCGCCAGAAGCGGCTTAGTCATGATGGCCACATGACCTGGAAGCTCCCTCGGCCAATAAAGCGAGATGAGCACCGCAACCCTAGAGTCGTCCACGACTGGACCTAATGGTCAGGGGTCCCTTTACCTTTTTGTAGTAAGGAAGGGTTTTCCTTTGTGTGCAGATGATGCTAGCAAAATATTTGCTATCTGAACTTCCTTGATGACTCCCAACCACCAAGATCACTGATGCACAAAAGTCATGTCCTTTAGGGGAGGGGGATAACGGGAACAGGGTGTTTAAGAGAGAGGCTTTCCTCTGAACGGTTCCAATTGTCTTCCACAGCTACTCAGCTTCTGAAATTGGCCCACAAGTACAGGCCTGAGACAAAGCAAGAGAAGGAGCAGAGGCTGCGGGCCCGTGCAGAGCAAAAGGCTGCAGGGAAAGGCGACGTCCCTACCAAGAGGCCTCCTGTGCTCAGAGCAGGTAACCTTCCTACTTTATATTTATACATTTAAACCTGGTTGAACCTGGACAACTAGCTGTATTTATTTATTGTGTTTATATCCAAAAAGTTCAAGATGGCGTAGATGGTTCTCCCCCTCCTCATTTTACCCTCGCAAACAACCCTGTAGGGTAGGCTGGGTTGAAATACAGTGACTGGCCCAAGGTTGCCCAGTGAGCTCCATGGTTGAGTTGCGGTTTGAACCCTGGTTTCGCCCAGGTAACCACTGCATCACACTGGCTACCGTGATGATGTATGAATTTCTTCACCTGAACTGCAGACTGAAGAGCATAACATAGAACAGTGGTACCTCGTAAGACGGAAAACTCGCAAAACCAAAGGGTTTTTGGTTTTTTGAGTTGCTTCGCAAGATGAATTTCCCTATGGGCTTGCTTCGCAAGACGGAAACGTCTTGCAAGTTTGTTTCCTTTTTCTTAAAACCGTTAATACAGTTGCGACTTGACTTCGAGGAGCAACTCATAGCACGCGGTGTGGTAGCCTTTTTTGAGGTTTTTGAAGACTTTGGTGATTTTTGAAGCTTTTCCAAAACTTTTCCGAAACCGTGCTTCGCAAGACGAAAAAACTCGCGGAACGAATTAATTTCGTCTTGCGAGGCACCACTGAACTTTTTAACCCTGAGCAGTAGCAGGCCCTTCCTCTGCTAGTCCTTGACATGGCTAGGAAAAGCTGGCAGCTTGGTGCTTTGTTAACACCACTTGAGCCACTGTGCTTTTCCACAGACAGGGAGCTTTGGATTTCTTTATTTTTGCCTGGGAAAACAAACTTTTGTAGCACACTCAAGTTAACTGGCTTTTTCTGCAGGTGTCAACACCGTTACAACTCTGGTGGAGAACAAGAAGTCGCAGCTGGTGGTGATCGCACACGATGTAGACCCTGTTGAGGTAAGGAGGTGCAAGAGTCGGGGTCTTGTACTCAAAAGCTCAGATTTATGCTGCTAAGTGGTTTTTTAAATGAATAGCAGCCACTGCATTCTTGTACGGGTGTTTTCTGCTCTTTCTTTCCTTAGCTTGAACAAAATGGTCACCCACTCCTGCTCTAGATAATTCTTAATGTTGCTAGGTCACTAAGGTTACTGTTGAAATGTGCTTGGCTGTACAACTTACTTTGGAAAACATCAGAGTCCTGTTAACAAATTTCCAAACTTGGCTCTTTTTTAAAAAAAAATTATTAACAATTTCAACATAACAAATTATCAAAACCTATCATATTCATTATTTCCCCCCTTTTTCCCCACCCCCCGAGACTTCCCTCAGCTCCTCTCTCTGATGTCTCAGCACATATTATTCTCTGCATGTTATGAAATTATACATATCCTTACATTATCTACCCTGTTATCAACCAATAAATTTGTGTATGCTTATTGAAAACCTGCCAAGGAGTCCAGTTCATTTTGTTGTCTTTAGATAATTTGTAAAAAGTTCCCATTCTTCCTTAAAGTCACAGTTGTCTTTGTCCCGCAATTTGTATGTCAATTTAGCCAGCTCTGCGTAACTCATCAATTTTTCTTGCCGCTGTTCTTTCGTTGGGATTTCCTCGTTCTTCCATCCTTGTTCTATCAAGACTCTTGCTGCTGTTGTAGCATACATAAATAGGTTCTTTGTTTTTCTTGGCAGGTCTTGTCCTACAGTCCCTAACAGAAATGCTTCTGGGTTTTTTGTTTTTACAAATGTCGTTTTAAACATTTTTTTCAATTCATTGTTTATCATTTCCCAAAATTTTTAAATTTCTCTACAATATCTGTACTGGTGTAATATACCATCTATACATCATTTTCATATCATTTTCTTTCAAAAGAGAACAATCTGTAAATTTCAAATTTACTTTCCACAATTTTTCCCAGTCCTCAAATTGTATCTTATGTTCTATATCTTGTGCACATTTGATCATGACCAAATTGACCTCATCTTTTGTTTCCCATTCTAGCAAAATACTATAGGTTTTCTTCAACAGCTTCACTTCTTCTATAATGTCCTTTTGAAATCTAGAAGTTGTATACTAAACCCTTTCTTGTTGTCTTCTTTGTACATCTCATGTAATTGTCTGTAGTGTAACCAACTCTGAAAATGATCTTTTATTTCCTCATAATCTTTTAATTTCCATTTTCCTTCTTGATCCTCAACAAATCTCTGTATGTAGGCCACTTCCCCTTTTTGCCAAGCGGTTTGAGCAACGAAGCTTCTATTGGTGATGACCACCAGGGTGTTTTTTGTTCTAATAGGTCTTTTTTATCTCTCCCACCCCCTCATTAATGATCTCCTGATTATATGATTATAAAATCCTTTGTGGACTTTCCGTTTCCCATACCATAAATATGCATGCCATCCAAATCTGTTATCATGGCCTTCCAAATGTAGTGCTTCTTCCTTTTCCAGTTTTATCCAGTCCCTAATCCACACCAAACACGCAGCATCATAGTACAGTTTAAAGTCTGGCAGGGCAAACCCGCCTCTTTCTTTTATATCTGTAAGTGTCTTATGTTTAATCCTTGGCCTTTTGCGCCCTCCCCCCCCCCCCAGACAAACTTGGAAATATCCTTCTGCCATTTGACTCTTTATAGAGCAGGCTATGGCTTTTGCAATGGTGCTTGAATTTCTTCACCTGACTGTTGGCTATTTGCAGATTAGTTGCGCTGCAGAAGGCGTGCTGGGGAGACCACACATTACAAGGAATGCAAAATAACTTTTGCTAGGTTTTAATAACAAAATCAAAAACTCCTTTTACATTAATTATAATATATCAGTAAGCATGAACCAACCAACAACCCATCCACCAGGGTACTGAGAGAGCTAGGTGCTGCTCTTTATATACTATACCCAACAGCTTAATTAACATAACTTAACAGCACCTGCTATACTGCTTCACAGCTGTAAAACTAGGTCACATTATTTTTCTCTGGCCCTTGAAGAAATACACATCTTGTGGAACAATAATGAACCTTCAAATTTAAAGAGACCATTCAACACTGACCCCTATCTGTGAAGAGCAAAATCATACGAGCTTTTTAACCCTGAGCAATTGCCAGAGCCCTTGTTGTAAAGCAGGGATGGGGACAACCCTGTTGTTAGACTCCTGCTCCCATCATCCCTAACCACTGGGGCTGATGGGAGTTAGGAGTCCAGTAAAGTCTGGAGGGCCACAGTTCCTAATTCCTACTGTATTAAAAACTGAACGACCGCCAGCTTTAAAGCATTACTTCTCCCCTCTCTGATCCAGCTGGTAGTTTTCTTGCCTGCCTTGTGCAGAAAAATGGGAGTGCCCTATTGCATCATCAAAGGCAAGGCAAGGCTGGGCTGCCTTGTCCACCGAAAGACCTGTACCTGTGTTGCCTTCACTCAGGTTAATCCGTAAGTAGCCCTGAAAACATTTTTCACCTATTTTCTAATTCAAATGAAGAAACCGAAGAGGCTGGTATGGTTTGGGGCAGTTACACCTTTAACCGCAAGCTAAACAGCTGTTAAAGCTGCAGCCTTTCCTCCTTCCACATCTGGAAATGCTAAGTTCACGTGCCAGCTGCGCAGTTGGTTCCCATATTGGTAACTACTGCATGACCCCAGGCCTGCAGGGCATTGACTACATGTAAAGCTTAAGAGTTGGCATTATTGCTGCTAGCTTAGTGTGGCATCAAACTGTGTTTTTACTTAGAGGTTCACCCTAAAGTGGACCATAATGGGTGTTACGTTCAAACCATTGGATTGAGTCTTACTCAGAGCCGACCCATTGAAAATAATGGACATGCCTAACTTGAAGCCACTAATTTCAGTGTGTCTACTCTAAGTAGGACTAAATTGGATGCAACCCTTAGAAATTAAGGGACTTGTTAGTCATTTGTAGGGGTCTGCTTTGTGTCTAATGTCATTGAATGAACACAACTGCTGAAGCTAAATGAACTTTTAAGAGAACGTTGCCCTGAAAAGTGGCACTTAAAGCAGTATTTCAAATTGTAATCTACTTGGAGAACTCAAACTCAATTGCTGGCTTGTTGAATCTGTCTTCTCTTTTGCAGCGAGGACAAGGGAGCTCTAGCTAAACTCGTGGAAGCTGTCAAGACCAACTACAATGAGAGATACGATGAGGTAAGATTGTGCCTATAGGATCTGTGGGTATATTGACTAATTTGTCAGCTTTTGGAAAGTGCCCCCCCTCCCTTGCAGTGGCATGACCACTGTCCAGCTTGCTGAAATCAGGAATGGCTTGCTAGCAGCCTCCAATATGAAAATTCATTCCAGCCCTGTGTAGAGAATTCCCTCATGTAGCAGAAATAATGTGAGTGAACAGCGGTATCATGTTGACCCACTGAGCTGGTAGCATCTAAAAATATTTTGGACAAGATAACAGGATTGAGAATCTAAAAATGCCCACAGGAGAAAAGAAAAGGACTTGAGCCACCATTGAGTTACACAGCCTGTTAGCAATATTCCAGAGTCTGTGTCTATAGTACTACAATGTTTGGAACTGTTACTACTTGTTAGAGCACAGCTGTAATGTATGAAGTGGAGTTGATTTGAGTCTCTGTTCCAGTAGTAGTTTTTGCATCTAATTTGTACTTAAAAGCCGACACTCAGGTTATTGCTGTGAATGTTAAATCCTCAAAAAAATTATACCATTTAATCTAAATTTTAATTGTAAGTTTTGTAAGTCACTTTGACATGTGAGCAATCTTTTTTCCTTCCAGATTCGTCGTCACTGGGGCGGCAATCTTCTGGGGCCGAAGTCAGTTGCCCGCATTGCTAAGCTTGAAAAAGCCAAGGCTAAAGAACTGGCCACTAAACTTGGATAGATGTATCCGATTTGCCTCAAGAAGTTATTCCCATAAAAATAAAATACTGCAAACAAAATGTGTTCCAGTTGTTTTCTGTAAGTTTTTAGTGATTAGAGTGTGGTGTTCTGTCAGTTATGTCTTATGGTAGCCTTGTCTAGTAAAGGGGGATTCCATAGCACCTAAGAAGAAATTATTCCAGCGTTCCTTTCTCCATTTTCTGTGCCAAGGGGAGAGAATTTAAGATTTGCACCAGTAATGAGCACCCTGGAAGCTTATCTCTGCAGGTGTGAAAGCTCAAACAATACCTCCATGGAGCTTTGGCCAATGTTAGCTGCAAGTATATTGGGTTCTAGAACATTTCATAAGCTGCCTTGACAAGACAACAGAAATCAATCAGCTCACAGGGGAAGAGTGCAATTGAAATACCCCGCAACTATGAACTTCAGAAGTTTACAATACTTCTTTTTGATAGGGACTTGGTGTCATTATTGTTGCCAAGAAGAAACAAAGCTGTATATGCGACATGATTTATTTACTACTTCATTACATGGAACTTTGCATCATATTGTATCAGCAACATTCTGATTTGCACAAACACTTAATACTCTTGAATCCTTATTTCCTTCATGTCATTTCTGATTACATAGCATTAAACAACCCAAGATAAGCACTACAATTTGAAAGACTTTCACCTTCCCTGTTAAGGCCCCCATCATCCCAATTCCTCCCTTAACCATGCCTACCCAGAAGTGAGTCCTACTGAATTCAGTGGGGCTTACTCCCAGGTCAGTCGGGTAACACTGCAGCTCTAATATATTGCAGCCAACTTTCAGCAGAACACTAGAGTCTTCCTTGCTTGGGTCTGCTTGCTCTGGTCACTGAAGTGCTGCAATCAAGTCAGAAGGCCTGTTCCTCTGTATAAAGTAGTGACCTCTGAGACTGGCTGCAGCTCCTGTGAGCATTTTGAGGCCAAGCTTGCACCAAGGAGTTGTAAGTCTTCAAGGTGAACCTTCTGAATGAATTTCTTGTACCACATGTAGGAGGTAGCTGCACACAAACCATACCTGCAAAGAAGGGAGAAAGCTAGTGTTAAGACAAGGTTAACCTGCGAAGGGCACACAATTTTAGGGTCAGTAATATATGCAAAGGGTTGCCATATATTGAGTACAAAAAGGACAGCGACCTGGGGAAAGGGTCGTGCGGGGCCACAGCCACAAAGTTCAGGCTGGCGGCAGCCAGGGAATGCAGAGTGCCTGTACGCTTCTCCCGGCTCAGGCTGTCAGCGGCCACTGTGTGCAGAGCAGCCCAAGTCAGGCAAAATACCGTATTTTTCATTCTATAAGACGCACCTAGTTTTTAGAGGAGGAAAACAAGAAAAAAATATTCTGAATCAAATGTTGAAAGAGGCTTTCCTGTGCAGCAATCCTGCTTGCTGTTCTGGCTTCCGGGATAGCTTCGCAGCCTGCATTCGCTCCATAAGACGCACATTTCCTCTTTTTAGGAGGGATAAAGTGCATCTTATAGAGGGGAAAATACGGTAAATACTGTCCCCCCAACACAGACATTTCCTTTAAAATTTATAAGTACCCCTGGATGGGCCTGTTGGGCCCCAAAAGAACATGTCTGGGACTTATCAGACATGGCAATCCTACCCAAGGGTCATCCAGTGTAACCCCTGCAATGCATCATTGCTTTTATTTGGCACATTGATTTGGCCATTTAATAACCAATCATTTCCCCAAAATTCAAAAGTGAGAACCAGAGTCATGGAAACTGCAAAATATACATCAGTGCATTTAACTTATTTTGATGGTGGCCTTGATGAGAATCAGTTTATTTATTTATTTATTTATTTAGATTTTCCATCATAAATTTAATTTAAAATAGAGAAATAATACATAACAGAAAAGAAACATTAAATCATTACACTGGTCAACAACAAATTTGTTGTCTGCGTTTTTTCAGCTGATTTAGGACGAATCTGATCCGCTGAATCCAAAAATCACATTGGTTTTGCTCAATCAGGTCAAGTTTCTGAGTTATGGCCACATGTCTTTTTTTACATTTTTGTTCACATGTACGCTTGTGTGGAGCATTTTAGAAGAAGTTGGTGCGGGTAAAATGCCATATCGAATAATTGTTTTGATTGGAAATGATTATTTTAATGACAAGAAGTATTCAGGTCCGATAGTTCTGGGTGATTATGTCGAAAAGGGATCAGTTTGAAGTCATAAAACCTCGAAATCTTCCATAAATTGGTGTGGCAAAGCATAAAGTTGGGGGATCAAAACCCATGGCTCACTCAAGTACACTGAAGGAGAACTATGAAGAGGTGAAGTATGTGCTGGAGAAAATTGGTTATGATCAGCATAAGTGGTTTATTTGTGTTGACCTGAAGATGGTGAACTTTTTGTTGGGACAACAGTCTGGCTTCACCAAGTACAGTGGTGCCCCGCAAGACGAATGCCTCGCAAGACGGAAAACTCGCTAGACGAAAGAGTTTTCCGTTTTGGAGGTGCTTCGCAAAACGAATCTCCTATGGGCTTGCTTCGCAAGAGGAAAATGTCTTGCGAGTTCCTGCGGTTTTTCCCCCCTTTCCCCCCCTTTTTCTAAGCCGCTAAGCCGCTTATCAGCTGATCCGATCAGCAGATAAGCCGCTAAAAGCCGCTAATAGCGCTAATCCGCTAATCCTTCAATGGGCTTGATTCGCAAGACGAAAAAACCGCTAGACGAAGAGAATCACAGAACGGATTCTTTTCGTCTTGTGAGGCACCACTGTACCCATGTTTTCTGTGCATGTGGGATAGTAGGGACCGTGCTCAGCATTACACGAAGAAGGACTGGCCTGTGCCGGAGGAATTGGTGCCTTGCAGAAAAAGGAATGTCATCAATGACCCTCTGGTGGACAGAGACAGAATACTCTTCCCACCGCTGCTCATCAAGCTCGGCTTAATCAAGCAGTTCACCAAGGCTCTGGACAAGGATGGTGACTGCTTCACTTACTTGTGCCAGGCTTTTCCAGGATTGACCATGGAGAAGTTGAAAGCTGGCATCTTTGACGGTCCTCAGATCCATCAGCTCATCAGAGATCCAGAGTTCGGAAACTCAATGAAGGAAGTGGAAATGGAAGCATGGAAGGCATTTGTTCTGGTAGTGAAGAACTTTCTGGGCAACAATAAGGCCAGAAACTACGCAGAACTTGTCAACAACATGCTGACTGCTTCACATATGGACCGGTTTCCTGAGAACCTGGGTTCAATGAGTGACGAGCAGGGGGAGAGATTCCATCAGGTCATGAAAGAGATGGAGACCAGGTATCAGGGTCGCTGGGATGCAGTCATGATGGCTGACTACTGTTGGACTCTGAAGAGAGAACTCCCTGCGCTGAGCATTCCAGGAGTTCCAAGAAACGGAAGTTCAAGCCCTGAAGTTTGAAAAATGATGAAGCAACATGCAATTTACGTGTTCTTACCTTTATCAATGCCCACCATTCAGTTTACAGTAATCAATGTTTCTATCAGGTAATCAATATATGTTTTAAAAACATTTTTTTCTCTTAAAAACATATTTAGGATGATATGTGTTGACAAAAATCAGCTGATAATGCCACAAAAATGTAATTGATTTTGTCACAAGATCTGATTTTTTTCAAATCAACATAGCACAAAAACCTGACCTGATGGAGAGAAATGGATGCCATTTCCTGATTCAGCAGTGCAAAAATACCCTGAATCAGTTGTAGAAATCTAGACAACATTCAAAAAGTAAAAAATTGTTGCCCAGTGTTATACATTAAATCATTATACAATACCCAAAAAAGAAAAAGAAAAAACACACAAAATAAAATAAACCCACCCCCGTTTAACTTCCCTCCACCGCTACTCATCTTCTCTACAATCAATTTTACCCTTATCATTGCATTCTGATTGTTTTTATTTTCTCTCTATACATACGGTGGACGCTCGGGTTGCAAACGTGATCCACGCGGGAGGCACGTTCGCAACCCGCAGCGCTGTGTGTGCGCACGCGCAGGTTGCGTTTCGGCACTTATGCGCACGTGCGATTTAGCGCGAGTGCCGAAACCTGGAAGTAACCCATTCTGGTACTTCTGGGTTTCGGCGCATCCGTAACCTGAAAACCCGTAACCTGAAGCGTCTGTAACCCAAGGTACCACTGTACATATGTCATTATAGTTTTGATGCATTTACATTCTTAATCTAAGCATATTAAGCATGTCTTTTTTGGAGCAATATTTTGTCATAGAATCATCAAAGCATTGCCATTCGTTTTTTAGTTTTTGATTTGACTGCTGTCGTATGGATACTGTTAATTTAGCTAATTTTAAATATTTAATTTGAGAATCCATTCCTTCTTGGTAGGTAGTTCTTTAGCTTTCCATTTAGATGCTATTACTATCCTGGCTGTGGTGGTCGCATATAAGAAAAATTCTTTTTTTCGATTTCTGATTTTCTTTTCCTAAAGGCCCAGTAGGTAAGCCTCTGGGGTTGTTTTTTTTTGTTAATGGGATTTTAAGCATTTTTTTCAACTCCTCATGTATTTCTCCCCAGAAGTACTTAATTGGGGTGCAACTCCACCACATATGCATTGTTGTACCAGCTTCCTTGTTGCATTTCCAACAGAGGCTGGATTTCAGTTTATAGATTTTTGCTAATTTGACTGGTGTTAAATACCACCTGTAGAACATTTTGATGAAATTTTCTTTTATTGTACTACAGGCGGTAAACCTTATATCTTCCTGCCAAAGTTTCTCCCATTGCTCTAAATATATTGTGTGGCCGAAGTCTCGCACCCATTTAATCATTGTCTCTTTCACTTTCTTGTCAATCATGTCCAAATCTAGCAAAAGGTTATACATTTTAGATAGAATTTTTTTGTTTTTTTAAAATAACATTTCATGCATTAATTAATTCTCTTTAGCAAAGCCTTTCTTTGAGTCCAAGTTAAAGACACTTCCAAGTTGTATATATTGCCATCTGTCGGAGACATAATGCCTTATTTCCTCATATGGTCTTATTCTAAGTTTACCTTGGTCTTCCATTATCAAATCTCTATAAGTTGCCCATTCCTTATTTATGTTTAGTTTTTTTCATGGTATGGGCTTCTAGAGGTGAGAGCCACCATGGTGTCATTGGCTCCAGTCTCGTTTTGTACTTACTCCAGACTTTAAATAACACGTTTCTAGTTAGGTGGCTATTGAAGTCTTTATGGACTTTGATCTTATCATATGTGAGGTAGGCGTGCTATCCATACCTGTTGTTAAAGCCCTCCAGGTCTAATAAATCTGCTTTTTCCAAAGTGATCCATTCTTTCAGCCATACAAGGCATTCTGGTTCATAGTATAATTTTAAATTTGGCAACACCAGACCTCCCCTCTCTTTTTTGTCTGTCAGGAGTTTGAATTTTATGCGGGCTTTCTTATTTTGCCATATGAATTTTGTCATATCTTTCTTCCACTCCTTGAAACGTATTATGGGAATTGTTTGAAAGAGATGGAGCATTTTGGGAAGGACATTCATTTTAATTATGGAAACCCTTCCTCCTCACCATTAACTTTGTCATATTCATCTTAAATCCTGATACACAGCCGAATGCTAGAATTTTCTCTATTGCTTTTGGGACACTTGTTTCTGGTTCTTCAGTCGTTAAAATGATGTAATCAGTAAACACCTTGATTTTAAATATCTTTTCCCCTAGTGTAATCCCTTTTATTTCATCTTAATTCTGAATTTAAACTTCCGAGAGTTATGAATAATAAGGGCGAAAGCGGACAACCCTGCCTGGTGCCCGTCTCAATTTTTATAATATCGGTCTTGGTGTTCTTTATATATTGCTTTGACACCTCTACAGAATTTTTTCTCCAAGAGCTGATAGTTCTATAGTTTTTTTGCAGAAAGGCCCAAGATAGGTTATCAAAGGCCTTTTCGGCGTCTTTTAGCATAAATGCTACTTTTTTGCTAGGTCTTAATTCCAAATATTCAATTAAATCGATAACCACTCCAGTGTTTGTTTTCATATGTCTGTTTGGTAGAAAGCCCAATTGATCATAATTATTAGTATATTTTAGTATTAATTTGAGTCTGCTTGCCAGGATGCCCGCAAATAATTTATAATCGTTGTTTAATAGCGAGATGAGTCTGTAGTTACTTACTGGCTCTCTAGGTGTTCCTTGCTTATGAATTAATACAATATTTGCTTCTTGCCATGACATTGGAATTTTACCTTCTTCCAATATTTTATTCCTTAGGTTTTTTAAAGGCAGGACTATGTTATCTTCCAATTTTTTATAGTGGATCAACGTTAGTCCATCTGGACCAGGTGTTTTACCAATTTTCAAACTAGAAATTGCTTGGTGTAATTCCATTACCGTAACTTGGGCATTTAACTGTTCCACTTTCTCTTTGCTTATTTTAGGTATTTCCCTTTTTGAGAGGTAATCTGCAATTTCTTCTGTTTCTGACCCTCTTTTATATAGTTTTCTGAAGTATTTTACAAAACATTTATTGATTTCGTCTTCCGTTTCATAAACCTTCCCTTTGTGCTCTACTTTATTTATCTGACTTTCTTTTTGTTTTGTTTTTTATTTGCCATGTCCTGGTCTATTCCCTGCTTTAAAGAACCTTTGTTTCATCCATTTGATGTTGTTTTCAATCTCATTATTTAGCAATGCTGAAAGTTGTATTTGCAATAATTTTATATTTTGACTCAATGTTTTATCTTTAGGGGATTTTGCTAGTAATTTTTCTTGATTTTCTATATCCTGCTTTATTTTATTTAATTTAGATTCCCTAATCCTTTTCTGTATTATATTTTGTTGAATATAGAATCCTCTTATATAGGCCTTACTTGTGTCCCATATTACTCTGGGATCTGTGTCTTGCACCATGTTTATTTCAAAGAAGTCTTTTAATGTTTGTTGAGCTTTTTGTAAAATCTTATCATTTATTAGTCTATCATTCATTTTCCACCTTGTGTTTCTTTTTGTGTTTTGCCTCATTTCCATAATAATTGGATTGTGGTCCAATATCATTTTAGGTGAAATTTCTATTTTTTTAATTGAAGGTATGAGATTATGTGAAATCCATATCGCATCAATTCGACTTGCCGATTTGTTAGCATCAGAATAATATGTATACTGTTTGTCATTTGCGTGCTTATCTCTCCATATATCTTTTAGATTTAAATCATTTACCATCTGGCAGGATGTTGTTGGAAGTTTCCCAGTTTTAACTGGGGAATCTTTCTCAGTCCTATCCAAGTTTGACGAAATAACCCCATTTAGGCCTCCCATGATTATCATATTCTCATTATTGTATTGTATCAGTTTCTCCTGTAGTTTCTTAAAATACTTTGATTGTCTCCTATTTGGTGAATACACTCCTCCTACTATTAATAACTTATCTTTACCTTTAATTAATCAAATTCCTAATGTTCTGCGCTCTTTAGCTTTGAAGACTAATTCTGCTTCATGTTTTGGATTCGTATAAATAACTATGCCTCTTTTTTTGAGGGGTCTGATGCTGTGAATTCATTTCCCATTCTTTTATTGATTAACACTCTTTTGTGTTTCTGGACAATACGTGTTTCTTGGAGACATATAATGTCCCATGCTTTCTTTTTTTAAAATATGTTCAGTTTTATTCCTTTTGATTTTGTTATTTAGACCACTGATGTTCCAAGAGATTATTTTCAAGTTCATCCTATTTTATTAATTTCACAGATAGATTTTTTTATTGTCCAGAATAAAAACAGATTGTGAAAAATAATTGAAATAGTATCAGGTTTATGTTGAGTTTAACACTTAGTAGTGTTACTACGTTCTTAGCAGGTTGGCAGTTTCGCCTCCTGCCGCTGTCTCTGGTACTGACTCTCTGTCTTGGGTTCCCTCACCTCCCAAGTCTGTATTTCAACTTAAATTTCTCTAGTTCACCTGTGGATCTTATGGTTCACCGTATACCTTTAAAGGTGAAAGATAAACCTTATGGAAATTCCCAGTTGAACATGATTCCTTTAGCCTTTAACACATCTGTCAGAATCTTATAACTTTCTTTTTTTCAAATGTCTTTTAGGAATTTATTTATATATTATTATGTCTTTTCCATCAATTGTTAGTTTCCTTTTTTGTAAGATGTTATCTTTAAGTAATCTTGAGTTGAGGAACACCGTACAATCTCCTGGTCCTCTGAAATTCCTTTGGATATCTGGCTTTATCCTATAAATCTTGTCAATGTCCAAAAACAGCTCTTCCTCTTTCACTCCGAGCCATTCTGTCAGTTATTTTATTAATTTGGTTACAATGTCCTCCCATTGGGTCTCTGGGATCCCTCTAAAATGGAGTATGAGCTCTTTCTGATGCATTTCCAAGATTGCAATCTGATTGAGCGTTTTTTCGTGAATCTTTTTAAAATCTGTTAATTTAGCTTGCATTAGATCATGTACTTTTTTCAATTCTTTATTTTCATTCTGTAGTTTTTTCATAGTTTCTTTCATGAGATCCTCTTGTTTGTTTGTTTTGATTTTTAGGTCATTCACTGATTTTTCAATCTCCAGCTTTTTAATTGTTAGGTCCTTTAATTGGCCTGACAAGTCTAAAATAAACTTAGAGTTCTGTTCAATTTTCATTCCCATGATATCCAACTTATCATTGATAGACTTATTCATATTTTTATTAGTGTCTTTATATCATCACCTTTGTCTAGTTCTATGAGTACAGTGGTGCCCCGCAAGACGAATGCCTCGCAAGACGAAAATCTTGCTAGACGAAAGGGTTTTGCGGCTTTTGAGCTGCTTCGCAAGACGAATTTCCCTATGGGCTTGCTTCGCAAGATGAAAACGTCTTGCAAGTTTGTTTCCTTTTTCTTAAAACCGTTAATACCCAGGGTGCATTGCTTGAAGAGGTGCAGTTGCGACTTGACTTCGAGGAGCAACTCATAGCATGCGGTGTGGTAGCCTTTTTTGAGGTTTTTGAAGACTTTGCTGATTTTTGAAGCTTTTCCAAAACTTCTTTTGCAGCCATTTGGTAAGTTAAACTTTTAAAACTTTTTTGGGGGTTTTTGGATTTTGGGTTGGGGTGTTTGGAATTCAAGGACTTGGTGTTGGGGAGGGGTTTGCAAGAATCTGGAAGCTTGTGTGTTTTTTTCTGCATTTTTATGATTTTCTGTGACCATTGGGCCACTCTGCTGTCTTTAAAAAAAAACCCTGGATTTGAATTTCTGTGTGGTGGGTGGCTGGGGGAACAGTTGGGGAGGGGTTTGCAACAGTTGGGGAGGGCCTGGGGGAACAGTTGGGGAGGGGTTTGCAACAGTTGGGGAGGGGCTGGGGGAACAGTTGGGGAGGGGTTTGACAGACCTCGCCAGGGAGTACAGGAGGAATCCATCGACCATCGGGACCATCCTGAAGATGAGGGAGAAGATCCTTGCGACTGATGCAGCCAAGGGAGTCACCAGGATCGTGAAAAACCGCCCAGCTGTTCTGGAGGAGGTGGAGAAGTTGCTGCTCATCTGGTTAGAAGAGAAGCAGCATGCAGGGGACACAGTGACTGAGGCCGTCATTTGTGAGAATGCCAAGGCCTTGCACGCAGACCTTGTCCAGGAACAGCCAGGAACCTCAGGCGAGCCAGAAGTCTTCAAGGCAAGCAGAGGCTGGTTTGACCGGTTCAAGACAAGATCTGGAATCCACAGTGTGGTCAGGCATGGAGAGGCTGCCAGTTCTGATGTTTCTGCGGCTGAAGACTTTGCAGCGGAGTTCCTGGAGGTTGTGAAGACGGAGGGCTATGTTCCACAGCAGGTCTTCAACTGCGACGAGACCGGGCTGTTTTGGAAGAGGATGCCCAAAAGGACTTTCATCACACAGGAGGAGGCCAAGTTGCCTGGCCACAAGCCCATGAAGGACCGTCTGACCCTGCTCTTCTGTGCCAACACAAGCGGCGACCTGAAGATCAAGCCCCTGCTGGTGTACCACTCGGAGAACCCACGGGCCTTCAAGAAACACAAGGTCGACAAGGAGCAGCTGAGTGTCATGTGGCGATCCAACAGTAAGGCTTGGGTCACACGTGTGCTGTTTGTGGACTGGGTCAATCTTGCTTTTGGCCCTGCTGTCAAATAGTACCTGCTGGACAACGACCTGCCGCTGAAGGCTTTGCTTCTGATGGACAATGCTCCTGCTCATCCTAAAGGCCTTGAGGAGGACTTGTTGGAGGAGTTCAGCTTCATCAGCATCATGTTCCTGCCGCCTAACACCACGCCACTGCTCCAGCCGATGGATCAGCAGGTCATCGCCAATTTCAAAAAACTCTACACCAAGGAGCTTTTCAGGTGATGCTTCGAGGTGACTGATTGCACCACCATCACCCTGCGGGAATTCTGAAAGGACCACTTCGACATCGTCACCTGCTTGAAGATGATCACCACGGCCTGGAACGGGATCAGCCAGAGAAATTTGAATTGCGCTTGGCTCAGCCTGTGGCCGGACTGTGTGGCACCAAGTGACTCTGATGCACCAGAGTCAACAGTGGTGCAGGACATTGTTGCCTTGGGGAGGACCATGGGCCTGGAGGTCACAGAGGAGGACATCAGCGAGCTGGTGGAGGAGCACCACCACGAGCTGACCACTCAGGAGCTGGTCGAACTGCAGGCAGAGGCTGCGCAGGAGCAGGCCTCGCTGGAAAAGGAGGAAGCAACTGAGGAACGGCTGTCCTCCAAAGAACTGAGGGACATTTGCCTGAAGTGGAAGGATGTGCAGGCTTTTGCACAGTGGCACCACCCTGACAAGCACGTGGCACATGACCTTGTGAACACTTTTGATACGAGGGTCATGTCGCCTTTCAGGGAGGTGCTGAAAAGGCGGATGAAGCAGCAGACCATGGACAGGTTCTTCAGCAAGAAGCAAAGAGTGGAAGAGGAACCTTCTTCGAGTTGTCCCCCAGAGTCTTAGAAAATGTACTGTACACTTTGTTGATTTTTAAATGTTTTTCTGTCATGTTTAGAAACTTAATTTATTGTTCCTTCAATTTTTGAAATGCTCTTTACAGTATGTGTGACTTTAAAGAGCACTTAATAAACTCTTGTTGTACCAAATTTGGCTTTGTTTGGACTTTTTTGACCATAGGAACGCATTAATTGAATTTCAATGCATTCCTATGGGATTTTGTGCTTTGCAAGACGAAAAATTCGCTAGACGAAAAAACTCGCGGAACGAATTAATTTCGTCTTGCGAGGCACCACTGTATAAAGAAAAGCTGAATCATCTATCATCCTGCCTGTTTAAAATGGAAACATAGAAAAAATAATAGAAGGGCCTGCAGCTCCGACTGCAGCGACACCTAGTGGCGGAGGAGGTAAATGCTTTAAATACCACATCAAAATAACCCAGCCTAGCCACAAAATAACAATGATTGTCTTCTTTTTTTGGTTGAATATATAATAAGAGATTTTGGAACTTTCAATTTAAGGTTTAAGGTAATACATTTGAATCCACTTAATAGGTTGATTGTAATTCTATAGTGTACTACCACCAAGCAGAAGATTTAAGGAAATGCATTTGAAATGATCAACTTAAATTGCTAATGAAATCATATTTGATTATTACTAGATTGTTTAAAGTATTTTAATGAATTGTAGAGAGTCGTTTGATGTCAAGAAGTGTATAAAGTTGTCTGTTATGAAGAATTAAGCTGAAAGAGACAAATCTACAGGTATGCTTTACACTCTGAAATAGAATATTATATAGTATTTGTACATAGTACTTGTTCAAACTCTCAGAATTATTGAACTCTAATGAAATGAACTACTGAATGAAAATGAACTGAACCCCCAGCAAATCCCTCCCCACAAGATTCCAATATTTGTTGACTTATATAGAAGTGTTGGTGTTTTGCAACTTTGACCTGTTACAGGACCTTAGCCAGACCTTAGCAGAGCATACGCAGAGTTCTAGAAAACAATCAGTTGCAGGCAGGATGGACGAAGCAGGAACAAAACATTGCTACTAGTAACTTGGTTACTTAGATGTGTTTATTTTTTACAGCAGTCTCTACAAGTTACTATATACATGAACAGATACATGGATCTTAACTAGCTCTCTCTTAACAAACTCCAAACGACTCTCAGAACACCACACTGACCAACAAACACATTCCAGTCAGTAAGGTCATAAATCATCATGCCTGTGTGAGACTTCAACCAATGGTAAAGCTGTAACCAGGATCCCATATCTCCAAGAAGATGACTCCTCTCTGCTCAGTCATCCTTGGCTGTTGGCCAATTCTTAATTGACTCTGTGTGAAGCTGCACAGAATGGCACGTAGTCAAAAAACACCCCCTCATAGCTCACATAGTGCAATTAACTTCTGAGCACGTACAAAGTATTTCAACCAACTTTATTCTGCAAACCCAAGCATTCACACATTTGCTTGTTTTTTACAAACAACAACGGTTTCGTCAAGATGTCAGCAACATTTTGGGCACTCTGAACATATTCACATGCAATGACATTTCTCTGTACATTACACAAAACATTTTGGTATTTTACGGCTACATGTTTGGATTTAGACTTAAACTGTGTTGGGGTCACAGAATTCTGTGTGAGATAGTAAGTCTGCAGGCTTGAGGTTGCTAGCTGATGCAACTGGCTGATGCAATACTTTCTATGGAAGTGCTGGGTCAGAATGACTCAGCAGTAAGGTGCTGACAGTTGATTGGCTGTCATTGGTTTAAAAGGGAAACCTGTCCAGCAGTAAAGGTGGTGGTGTAGTAGAGTGTGGTCAGAGAGAGTCTTCCTATTTGCCTTAAGGTGCAGCCAGGTACTCTGTTTGACTGTATGAACTGCTCGCGTATTATAGCCTGTAGATATTTTTATATATAGCTCACAATAAATATACTACACTGAAGAACCTGGAACTCTGAGCATTTCTGCTAAAGCGCCGTGAAGAATTCGCGACAGGGTTACAGGCCCAGCACGCTTCTGCTGTGCAAGTGTACAGGTATCAGTTTTTTTTCCAAGTAAATGTTTATTGATTTTTAAGAAAAAGAGAAAAGTAGCAAAAACGGAGAAAAAAGAAAAAGAAAAAACATCATCAACACAAAACACAAAAACACACAGGAAAAAGAATATATACATTACTCAGATTTTCACCGAAAACTATACATTATCATCTCTTTCTAGACTTCCTTCAGCTTGTCCGTAAATCTTTCGTAGTGATAGTTAAGGTTACGCATTTCCTTGCTTGTATTGTCATTGGACATTTTTCCCCCCTTCTATTTACTTTAAACAATAACTCTTAAACATTCACAGTGCTTCTCTGAATCCCATTAGCGTTGTTTGTCCCTCACTAATGTGTTCCAGATAATCCACATATTTTCCCCAATCCTTGATGAACTTTTGGTCTCTTAAGTGTCTGATCTTCCCTGTTAATCTATCCAGTTCCGCGTAGTCTAATAACTTTAATCTCCACTCCTCTATCGTTGGGATTTCCTGCTTTTTCCACTTCTGAGCAAATATAATCCTTGCTGCAGTAACTGCGTAATATACAAATTTACAATCTTTCTTTTTTATTTCATTCCCTAATACCCCTAATAGAAAGATTTCAGATTTTTTTGTAAACGTATACTTCAAGACCTTCTTTAATTCAACGCATATTTTTTCCCAAAATTCTCTCACTTTTCCGCACTCCCACCATATATGGTAAAAGGAGCCCTCCTTTTCTTTACACTTCCAACATCTACTGCATACCTTGTACATTTTCGATAGTTTCACAGGTGTTATGTACCACCTGTAGAACATCTTCATGACATTTTCCTTTACCGTTACGCACGCAGTGAAGTTTAGACCATCCTTCCATAATTTCTCCCAGTCTTCAAATTGTATGTTATGGCCCACATCTTTAGCCCAGCGAGTCATTACTACTTTAACCTCCTCATCCCCTAAATTCCAGTCTAACAGTATCCTGTACATTTTGGATATTATTTTCACGTCATTGTTTAGAATCTCCATCTGGAATTTTGAATCTTTGTCTGCATACCCTCTTTCTTTAATATCTTTTCTAAACATTTCATTAACTTGGAAGTAATGTAACCAATCATACACGTCACCCTTAACCTGCTCATATGGCTTTAGCTTCCATTTCCCGTCTTCTTTAATTGATAGTTGACCATATGTTGCCCAATTACTTCTCATGTTAATTTTCTTCACACTTATCACTTCAAGGGGTGAGAGCCAATGTGGGACCTTGGGTTCTAATAGGTTTTTGTATCTTTCCCATATCTCGATAAGTGGACCTCTAAAGATATGGTTTCCAAACCCCTTATGTACTTTCTTTTTCTCATGCCATAGGTAGGCATGCCAACCGAACCTATTATTGAAGCCCTCTAAGTCAAGCAGCTCCGTATTCACTAAGTTTACCCACTCTTTTATCCAGCAAAGGCCTGATGCCTCATAGTATAACTTAAGATCTGGCAGGGCAAAACCTCCCCTTTCCTTTATATCTGTTAACAGTTTAAACTGGATCCTAGGTTTTTTGCCCTGCCAGATGAATCTTGATAAGACCCTTTGCCATTCTTTGAAGGTTCGGCTCCCCTTAATTATAGGGATGGTCTGAAATAAGAACAATAACCTTGGTAATACATTCATCTTAATAGTATTGATCCTTCCCCAGAACGACAATTTCAGTCTTCCCCACGTTTCCAGGTCCTTTCTTATTTCCCTCCACATCGGCTCATAGTTGTTTTTAAATAGGTCTATGTTTTTAGGTGTTAGCCAAATCCCAAGATATTTCACTTTTTTAACCACCTCTATCTGCGACTGGTGTTGAATTATTTCTATTATGCTTTGGTCCATATTTTTAATTATCATTTTCGTTTTCCTCTTGTTTAGTCTGAAACCTGCCACTTCCCCAAACTGGTCTATTTCTTATTACTAGGTCATCCGCAAGGCCTTCGTCTTATACACGTTTTGTCCAACTTCCACTCCTTTTATTTTTCCATTTTGCCTGATTGAATTTAGAAGGATTTCTAATACCATTATAAAAAGTAGCGGGGAGAGTGGGCATCCCTGTCTTGTTCCTTTCTGTACCTTTATTTCTTCTGTCACGATGTTATTTATAATCAATTTGGCCTTCTGTTCTGTATATATTGCTTTAACTCCATTATAAAAATCTTTGCCTACTTCCATATATTCCAAGTTTTTCAACATGAAGTCCCATATCACGTTGTCGAATGCTTTCTCTGCATCCACAAACATCATTATAACTTGTTTGTCAATCCTGATAGATAGATATTCTAACATATTGACTATGTTTCTTATGTTGTCCTTCATGTGCCTGCCTGGAAGGAAGCCGGCCTGATCTTTGTGGATAATCTCTGATAATAGACACTTCAGTCTTCTCGCAAGAATTCCTGCAAAGATTTTATAGTCCGTATTTAGCAGCGAGATTGGCCTGTAGTTTTTCACCTGAGTTAGATCTGCATCTTGTTTAGGGATGAACGTGATAAATGCCTCTTTCCAGGTTTCCGGGATTTCTCCTTTTCCTAAGATATTGTTCATAGTCTCTTTCAGGGGGTTCACCAAAATTGATTTCATCTCTTTGTAATAACCTGCCGTGAATCCGTCAGGCCCCGGAGCCTTTCCCCTCTTTAAGTCTTTAATTGTTTCCTCTACCTCCTCTATTTCAATTGGCATATTCAATCGTTGTTTCTTGTCTGCTGGGATTTTTTGCACCCTTTTGTCTTTCAGAAATCTATCTATTCTCCTTAAATTATTTCTCTCTTTATTTTTATAGAGGCCTCTATAATAATCCAGAAACTCTTTCCGGATTCCTTTTGGGTCAGTTATTTCTTCTCCCTCTGCTATAATTCTATTTATTGCGCCTTGTTCTTTCCTCTTTTTAATTTGCCATGCAAGCCATTTGCCTTGTTTATTTGAAAATTCAAAATTCTTTTGTCTTAATTTTTTTATATTCCACTCTACCTCTCTATTCATTATTGTGGCAAATTGGGCTTGTAAGATTTTAATGTTTTCTCTTATTTTCTGACAGTTAGGTTTCTGAATTAATTTTTGTTCATTGTCCATTATCTGCTTTAGGATTTCTTCTTTACCCCTCTCTCTGTTCTTATTTTTGATCGCATTTTGTTGAATGAAGAATCCTCTTATCACTGCCTTGCTTGCGTCCCATACCACATTAGTCTTTGTGCCCTTGTCACAGTTGTCCATAAAATAATCTGTTAACTTTTTTTTTGCATTTTCTACAATCTTCTGGTCATCTAAAAGGTAATCCTTTAATCTCTATCTAAAAGTTCTTCTTTCAAAACTCTCCAGTTCCAATTCTATCGGACTATGATCAGATATTACTTTCGGTCTTATTTCTATTTGTTTAACTCTTGGGCACAATTCGCTCGAGATCCAAACCTGGTCTATCCGTGACAGCGACTGGTGTGGCCCAGAGTGGAAGGTGAACTGTTTATCCAAAGGGTGTCTGAGGCGCCAGATATCTATCAAGTTGCAGCTTTTTGTCATTGAGAAGAAGGATTTTGGCAATTTCCCTTCTTTACTTGTTCCTTCCCTACATCTATCCGCCTCTAAGGAGACCACACCATTCATGTCACCCATTAAAATAATTTTTTGATCCATGTAATCTAACAGTTTCTCTTCTAGATTTTTAAAAAAGTCAGTCTTGTTACCATTTGGTGCATAAACCCCGATCACAACTATGTTTTCACCTTGCCAATTAATTCGAATCGCCACCATCCTCCCCTCTTCATCTTTGAAGATTTGTTTTGCTTCAATCTTTTTTTTAACATACACCACCACTCCCCTTTTCTTTTCCTTGTCTGAGGATTCAAATTCATTTCCTAATCTTTTATTAATTAACACTTTTTTATGTCTTTTGGCCACATGCGTTTCTTGAAGACAGATGATATCTAGATTTTTCTTTTTCAGAAATTGTTCAATTTTATTCCTCTTTTTTTTCTCATTCATTCCATTAATATTCCAAGTCCAAATTTTTAACCCCATAGTGCCTGACATCCACCTAAGTTTTCTTTGTCCTTATAAATTAGCTGGTTCTTCTTCCTCCCTTTCTTCCTCTTCTTCTGATCTACTTCCACTCGACTCCTCTCCTTCCTCTAATTTTGAATCTCTTGGTGATCCTCCCTCTGCTCCCTTTACTCCATTCTCCTCTGATCTCAACTCTTTATATTTCCTTAAAAAATTGCCAGTTTCTTCTAAGTTGGATAATCTATGTCTCTTGCCTCTATAAGCGAATGAAATTCCTTCAGGGAACTCCCATCTGAATTCGATTTTATTCTTTTTTAGTGTCTGTGCTAGTGATTTATAACAGTCTCTTCGTTTAAGTAGTCTAACTGGAATATCTTTAAAAATAATTATGTAGTTTCCCTCTATATTCAACCTCTTTTCCCTATTCTTTTGTAGGATCCTATTTCTCATTTCTTTATCTCTAAATGTGATCAAACAATCGCCTATGAATTTCTTTGCTTTTGTTGTTTTAACACGCATTCTGAATGCGTTCTGCACATTTTTAGCCATTTCCTCTACTGGTATGTCTAGCCATTCCGCCAGCTCTGTTATTAGTCTTTCCTTAATGTTTTCCCCTTGTATCTCCGGAACGGCTCTCAATCTGAGGTTCACTTCTCTCTGTCGCAGTTCATTCAATGCTATAATGTCCTTCATCTCCTCCTGTGCTTTATTTAGATCCATCATTTCTACTTTAATCTTATCTTTATCCCGCTTAATATCCTTTAATTCCAATCTTGTCTTTTTTATTCCTTCCTCTACATTTTGCGTTCTCCTAAATACTTCTTTTATTTGACCTTTGAGTTCACTAACTGTTTCATCCATTTTTTGTCCATTTTCCCAATTTTATTATCCACTTGTTCTAATTTATGTTCTAAATTACTTTGACTCTGTTTAATTTCCACTAGCATCCTCACGATATCTGTCTTGGAGTCTGTCTCTTGTTTGGACCCCCTCCTTTCATCAGGGGTCCCCCCATTCATTCCTTTCTTCGCTGTATGAGACATCGTATATTCTTATATTTCCTTAAATTTCCCCGTTCCCATGTAACACTCCTCACACCCTCCACCCCCTTCGCCTCTCCCTTCCCACCAGAGTTCCTTTTTTCCTTTTATTATTGACACTAGTCAAAGCTACTTCTTCCCCATATAAATATATACCATTCATTCAATATATAGTTCTTGTTGTGAAGCCTTCTTGCCTCTATTCAGGCTATTCCAAGTGTCCAGTTGAGCACACAGGAATGTTGTTAGAAGAAAGATTAAGACAAAAAAAAGAAAAACGGGAGGGTGTGTGCAAAAGCAGTTGAAAGTCGGATGTTCTTAGTCCCACCACTAGAGGTCCCCAAGTCTCTTCAAAGTAACGCTGTAGCACTGTTTCCAGAAGTATTGCGATATCTATATCTCCCACAGTTCAGTCACTCACACAGAAAAACCCCCATGAGACAGACAAGTGGAAGGTAATACTTAATATTTATCAGGAGCCCATTATAGATATATTTTTCCTGCTGCAGAAGTAGTTGAAGTTATTCTCTTTTTCATTTATCCAGCTTTTCTCAGTCCACTACGCTCAGAAATTTTTTATGGCGACGGAGCCTTCTCTTCCGGTTTCACTCCCCTTCTGTTTTAATGCCGAAAAATAAAGAGAAGCGCCCCTTCCGCTATTCAAATCCTCCGTTTCTTCAAGGACTTTTAATCCCACCAGTTGTCCCTGGTCTCCTTTTCCTCCCACTTCTCTTAGTTTAAAGTTACTACGTATAAGATACTTTTTAGGGAGAAAATAAATGCGGAGAAAACAAAGTAACCGCTAAGGCAACTCACTTTCACTTTCCCAGCACTGGAGTCGCGTTGCGTCGAAGCTGATTTCGGCTCCCAGCTGAACTCCGTTTATATCTTTTTATTACTTCCAGGCTTCCTTGTTGTTATTATTGATAAAGTTAGGTTAGTTTGAAGCCGGAGTCCTTACTTTTGAGAATGTAGCGCTTTCCTCGACAAGCTCGGGGCTTCGCTATTTGGAGGTCGGCAATGGCTTCCCTCGACCCGCTGCACCACACCGCCGCTCTCTTCACTTCTTTTGTAGCTACCTGACGGCCGGGTTGGTCGCTTCTGGTCAGAACGAGAACCAGACCTTCTGGACACCCTCCAGAAGTTTTTCGGGGGGTCTCCGCGCCCTGAAACACCCCCTAATCCTCCAAAATAGCCCGGGGTTTCCCTCTCGGTCAAACCCCCGCTTGCAACGGGATCGCGCAGCACCGGAAGTCTCTCAGTGTACAGGTATCAGTTATCTAGCCATGGGTGCTGGAGGTCAGCTGCAGGGATGGAGCAGTCCAGAGCTGGCATGTTGCTGGAGAAGTTGACGGCCACGAACTACAGCATCTGGTCGGTCCGCATGGAACACTTCCTCAAGCATGAGGGCCTGTCGAAAGTGGTGGAAGATCCACCACAGCCCCCTGAGGAGGATGAGGATGACGACGAAAAGCTGGCACAAGCAGAGGCCCAGCTAGAAAAGGATAAGAAAGCCTTGGCTATGATCATCCTTGGAGTGGACGACAGCCAGCTAGTCTACGTAGCAGATAAAGTGACGGCAAATGAGGCGAGGAATGCGCTCAGGGCTGTCCATGTGCGAGAGACAGCTGGCTCGCTGATAACACTGACCAGGAGACTGTACCGGTGTCTGATAAAACCGGGTGACTCCCTGGTAAACCACCTAAAGTTCCTAACAGGCTGTTTCCAGGAGCTAGCCTTAAGAGGGAGGCCTGTGGGGGAAGAGGACAAAGTCTTTATAGTCCTGAGTTCGCTTGATGACAGCTATGATATGATGGTCAATTCCCTCGAGTCGGTAGAGACTGATAAGCTGACTCTGGAATACGTTACCGGACGGTTGTATGCAGAGGAGGACAGGAGTTCAGAGTGAAAGATGACCTCAGCCCAGCTGTTGGAGCATCCCAGAGGGAACAACAGCTGGGAAGAGCAGAGGTGTTGGGAGCTGGAGAAACAGCCAGGAGGAGCTGCTGCAGACCAGCCGGTGGTCAACAAAGTAAAAAGGTGTTTTTGCTGCAAGTCCAGTGGACATCTGCTTTGGCACTGCCCAAGAAAACAACAAAAACAGCAGAAGCGCAGGAGGCAGCAGAGAGAGTCTACCGCTTGGGTGTCTGCAGATGGCCAAGAAAATGAAGAGCTGTGGGTTCTGAACAGCGGAGCTTCTCAAGCTTTTTGTAAAAGAAAAGCATTGCTGACTGATGCTAGGGCTTCAAACAAAAAGCATGTAAGTTTTGCTACAGGCCAGAAAGCTAATGTGATCTGTGAGGGGCAGATTGTGTTCCCACAGCTGGGACACACATTCAGGAATGTGTTGTGTGTGCCTAGTTTGCAAAACAATCTCCTGAGTATTCCTGACTTGGCAAAAGCAAGCTTTGAAGTAAACTTCGTGGGAGATCAGTGCCAGATAAAGCAAAATGGGGCAATGTTGGCAAATGCTAACCTTAGAACTAATATGTATGTACTACAGTGCGAGTCTATGGTTGTGAATGTGGAAAATGTCCCAATCCACGATATGTGTATTCATCTCCTGCACAGGCATCTGGTTCATGCTAGCTTTAAGGTGCTGAACAAAACTTTGGAGTTGGGGGGGGGATGAAAAACATTAAAAGTTGTGATAATTACTTAGACTGCAATATTTGCAAGGAGGTTAAAAGTAGGGCTTGCCCAGTAGCAAGAGCAAGCCAGGGAGAAACCAAATAATAATAATAATAATAATAATAATAATAATAATAATAATAATAATAATAATAATAATAATAATAATTTATTTATACCCCGCCCATCTGGCTGAGTTTCCCCAGCCACTCTGGGCGGCTCCCAATCAGTGTTAAAAACAGTACAGCGTTACATATTAAAAACTCCCCTGAACAGGGCTGCCTTAAGATGTCTTCTGAATGTCAGGTAATTATTTATCTCTTTGACATCTAATGGGAGGCCGTTCCACAGGGCGGGTGCCACTACTGAGAAGGCCCTCTGTCTGGTTCCCTGTAGCCTCACTTCTCGCAATGAGGGAACCGCCAGAAGGCCCTCGGCGCTGGATCTCAGTGTCCGGGCTGAATGATGGGGGTGGAGACGCTCCTTCAGGTATACAGGACCGAGGCCGTTTAGGGCTTTAAAGGTCAGCACCAACACTTTGAATCGTGCTCGGAAATGTACTGGGAGCCAATGCAGATCTCTCAGAACCGGTGTTATGTGGTCCCGGCAGCCACTCCCAGTTACCAGTCTAGCTGCCGCATTCTGGATTAATTGCAGTTTCCGGGTCACCTTCAAAGGTAGCCCCACATAGAGCGCGTTGCAGTAGTCCAAGCGTGAGATAACTAGAGCATGCACCACTCTGGCGAGGCAGTTCGCGGGCAGGTAGGGTCTTAGCCTGCGTACCAGGTGGAGCTGGTAGACAGCTGCCCTGGACACAGAGTTAACCTGTGCCTCCATGGACAGCTGTGAGTCCAAAATGACTCCCAGGCTGCGCACCTGGTCCTTCAGGGGCACAGTTACCCCATTCAAGACCAGGGAATCCCCCACACCAACCCGCTCCCTGTCCCCCAAAAACAGTACTTCTGTCAGGATTCAACCTCAATCTGTTAGCCGCCATCCATCCTCCAACTGCCTCCAGGCACTCACACAGGACCTTCACCGCCTTCACTGGTTCTGATTTAAAGGAGAGGTAGAGCTGGGTGTCATCTGCATACTGATGAACACCCAGTCCAAACCCCCTGATGATCTCTCCCAGCGGCTTCATATAGATATTAAAAAGCATGGGGGAGAGGACAGAACCCTGAGGCACCCCACAAGTGAGAGCCCAGGGGTCTGAACACTCATCCCCCACCACCACTTTCTGGACACGGGCCAGGAGGAAGGAGCGGAACCACTATATGACAATGCCCCCAGCTCCCAGCCCCTCTAGACGGTCCAGAAGGATGTTATGGTCGATGGTGTCAAAGGCCGCTGAGAGATCCAGCAGAACTAGGAAACAGCTCTCACCTTTGTCCCTAGCCCGCCGGAGATCATCAACCAGCGTGACCAAGGCAGTTTCAGTCCCATGGTGAGGCGTGAATCCCGATTGGAAGGGATCCAAATGGTCCGTTTCCTCCAGGTGTGCTTGGAGTTGTTCAGCAACCACCCGCTCAATCACCTTGCCCAAGAATGGCAGATTTGAGACTGGGCGATAGTTGGCCAAATTGGCCAGGTCTAAAGATGTTTTTTTAAGAAGCGGTTCAATGACCGCCTCTTTCAGCGGGTCTGGGAAGGCTCCCTCACAGAGGGAAGCATTCACCACCCCGCAGAGCCCATCACCCAGCCCTTCCCGGCTCGCTTTTATCAGCCAGGATGGGCAAGGATCAAGGAGACAGGTGGTCGGTTTCACTTGTCCAAGCAGCCTGTCCACATCCTCAGAGGTAACAGATTGGAATTGATCCCATGTAACAGGATGAGACAGAACTCTAGCACTCTCCCGCCCTGGCCCTGCTCCCACGGTGGAGTCTACCTCCTTCCAAATCTGAGCGATTTTATCTGCAAAAAACTTTGCAAAAGCATTGCAGGAGATCTTGGGGTCCCTACCAGGCCCCGGTGGTACAGGTGGTTCCGATAGAGTGCGAACCACCTGAAAAAGTCTCCTGCTGCTGTTTTCTGCAGATGCAATGGAGGCGGCGAAGAAGGCCCTCTTCGCCGTCGCCATTGCCACTTGGTAAGCTCGACGCTGAGCTTTAACCCGTGTCCGGTCTGATTCAGAATGAGTTTTCCGCCACCGGCGCTCTAGCCGTCTCAACGATTGTTTCATCACCCTCAGCTCCGGGGAAAACCACGGGGCTGTCCGGGCTCCATGCAATTGGAGAAGGCGCTTCAGAGCCAGACAGTCAATAGCTCTGGTTAACTCCGCATTCCAGCGTGCCACCAGGGAATCAGCTGAAAGGCCATCAACTTGGGATAAAGCATCCCCTACCACTCTCTGGAAGCCAATTGGATCCATTAAGTGGCGGGGGTGGACCATCCGAATCGGTCCCACCTCCCTGCAGAGGGGAAGGGTTGCGGAGAAGTCCAGTTGCACCAGGAAGTGATCTGACCATGGCACTTCTTTTGTTTCGCTTTTAGTTAATGTCAGATCACCAACATCCATAGAGGTGAACACCAAGTCTAAGACATGTCCACGGCTATGAGTTGGGCCAAACTTATTCAGGGACAGCCCCATGGAGGCCATGCTTTCCACGAAGTCCCGAGTGGCCCCTTGTAAGGTCGTGTCGGCATGGATGTTAAAATCCCCCAGGACAACCAAACTAGGTGTCTCCAGGAGCATATCCGCCACGACCTGAAGCAGCTCGGGCAGGGAATCCTTGGTGCAGCGGGGAGGTCGGTACACCAGTAGGAATCCTGTACTGCCCCTATTGCCCAACTTCCAGAACATGCACTCAGAAAACTGGGTCTTCCCAATAGGACGCCTGGTGCAGACTAATGACTTCCTAACAATCACTGCAACCCCCCCTCCCCGCCCACATGACCTGGGTTGCTGTGCATAAGAGAAACCTGGTGGGCAAGCAGCGGCAAGGACAGGCCCATCTGCTTCATCCAACCAGGTCTCTGTCACACATGCCAGGTCAAATCCTCCATCCACAATCAGGTCGTGGATGGCAGTGGTTTTATTCATCATTGACCTGGCATTGCACAGCAACACTTTCAGGTCATGTGGGTTTCCCTTGCTGATTACTGTATCCTTCCGGTCAGGACCAGACCTGGAGGCAGGGATAGTCCTCAAACAACGACTAAACCTGCCTCCTCGGTAATGACATGGTCTGGTCTTAGCATAACTCCTCCTCCTGCCCGTGATCACTGAGATCACCTGCCCCACCCAATCTATTGGCTGAGGCCCACTCCCAGGCAGCCATGACCCTTCCCCTTAAAAAGCAAAATACAAACCAAAAAACCACTGGAGTTGATTCATGCTGATGTAACTGGTCCTTTTCCACCAAGCGTCTCCCGTAACAAGTATTGTTTAATCCTAGTGGATGACTATTCTAGATTTGGCTGGGTCTACCCACTAAAGCAAAATCTGAGGTTGCCTAAACTTTGAAGTTCTGGGTAAGAAGGGTAGAAAGACAGCTTGGCCAAAAGGTGTGCTCTATTCAGACAGACAGGGGAGGAGAGTTTATGGCAAGCTCCCTAAGAAACTGGTTGTGATCCCAAGGGTTTAAACATAGGCTTACCAACATGGCAACTCCTCAGGAGAACGGAGTAGCAGAGCGTAGGGGAGGTGTCTTGTAAACACAAATGAAAGCATTGTTAGCAGATGCAAATCTTCCAATTAACTATTGGGCTGAAAGTATTAAGACAGCGAATTATATTGGAAATTGTTTGTGGTCAAGGGTATTAGACGACATACCCTACAAGATTCTCTATAGCAAAAGTCCCAGTTTGCAACATTTGAGAATCTTTGGGACAAAGGCATGGGTTGACATACCTGTAAAGAACCGAAGAAAGGGTGGGAAAAGGGCACAGCAGTTGCTATTTCTTGGGTATGAAAGTGGAACGAAAGCCTACAGGTTTGAAGATGATAAAAATCTTTTGAGTTATAGTCTGTCAGCCAGCTTTAATGAGCAAAGAAATTGGCCCAAGATACATGCAAACCTGCTGCCAGAAAAAGTTTTACTGCCAAGCGTACCTGATAAGGCAGTTGAAACAAAGCTAAGAATTGGCAGCACCCCCAAGGAAATTGAAAGGGAGGGGGTAAAGACTGAGCAATTTTCTCCAGCTGCTCGCATGGAGCAGGGGGGAAAAGAAAGTGCAACCGGGACAGGAGGAGGTAAATCTCCAGAGTCAATCCACCCCAAAAGCAGTCCTGAAGGTAGCCCAGGGGGTGAGATTAATGAACCAAGGAGGTCTGCAAGAAGTAATAAAGGTCAACTTCCAGTCTGTTTTGGGTTCCCAGTCACCATAGACCAGGTTTGTGTAAGTGAGCCAGAAAACTTTGAAGAGGTGCAAGAGTTACCTACTCTAGAGAAAGAGGCGTGGTTAAAGGTAATGCAGGCAGAGTATAACTCTCTGCTAAACAACAATGTTTACAGAATTGCCTGAAGGTAAAAAGCCAATTAGCTGTAAGTGGGTTTTTTAAGGGAAAAAGCTGGCTGATGGTAGTTGTCAAAGGAAAGCCAGGTTGGTTGCAAGGGGCTTTACACAAAGGAAAACGATACATTATGATGAAGTGTTTGCCCCAACAGCAAAGGCTGAAACAGTAAAATACTTAATGTCTCTAGTGGAGGGAGGAGTCCAAGATGGCGACTGCTTAGCAGGCAGGCTTCGGAGTTCCGCAGATAACAGGACTGTAGTTGGCATTGACTGCCACCCAGGGAAGTAGTTTTTCCCGTTTTACTTCTCTACTTTATAACTTACTGAGATTCTGGCAGCCCATTCTTGTCAGTGCTGTGGGAGACATCCTGGGCAGGTTCTGTGAAGCGTCCTGGGCAGGCCGCCAGCTGCTAGCTATTAACCGCCAACTCCCTTCTATACCTTGTTCCTGAAACTCCTGGCAGCCTCCACACAGAGAAGCTCTTAAATTGAACAAACTGAGCACTTTCTATTCTTTTCTCTCTTTTTTGGTTGGGGAAACCTCTCCTTGTTTACTCCCCACGGTGACGCTATGCCTGCTAGTAAATGCCACAGGGACCCAGAGGATGTAGCTCTCTCGCCGGTTCCCAAACAATCTAAAATAGAGGACTTTTTTAACAAATCTGCTTTTGCAGTTCCAACAAAAAAACGGTTTTCTCCTCTTGAAGATGATTGTGAGTGTGGGGAGAGTATTCAAGGTGAGAGCGTGGAACTGGATCCAGCAATGGGGCAAGCTGATCCTGTGCTCCTCAGAGATGAAGGAATAACAAGTAGGGAGAGCACCAATTAACTCTAATTGCAAGAACGGTTGAGCATATCTTCCAGAAAATTAGAGGTATTGCCTCTCAAATAACCCAGTTATCCAAAGAGGTCCACAGTTTATCAGTTAATAACAAGCAGGCATCAACAGAACACCATCGTACCAAAGGAAATTGGCGACAACAAGAGCAGACCCCTAAGCTCAACATAGAACGTGCAGAGGCTCTTAAAACAAACTCTTCTTATTTAATCTTCCAACCAAAAAAGATCTGCATGACAATTTGTGGAAGGCCAGATCAAACCCCTAGCTGGAAAGGTGCCCAGCGTTCCAAACGACATTTATCAGACTTACTTGGCATGGGACTTACAGAGATCGACCTCATTAAGACTGAACTCTTGAAACAGTAAAATCAGTTTTAGCAAAGGCAAGTCTGAGGGGATTAAAAGTTAATCATTTTGATGTTGCCTCAGCGTATTTAAATGCTCCTATTGATGCCAAGGTGTATTTACAGCAAATACCAGGTTATGAGCTGTAAAAAGACAGCATGGTGTTAAAGCTGCAAAGGGCACTATATGGTTTACACCAAAGTGCACGTCTGTGGCATGAATGCATAGACACAACTTTGAAAAAGATGGGATTCAAACAAAGCCTGGCTGATTCCTGTTTATATTCAGCAATGGTGCAAGGAAGCGTTTGTTATTTACTTTTATATGTTAATGACATCTGTCTAATAACAACTGCACAAAAGCAAGTGTCTTGGTTTATAAACAACCTAGGTAACAAATACAAGCTGAGGTATTTGGGAAAGATTCAAAATTACTTAGGAGTAGAGATTCAGAGAAATGAAGAGGGCCTCCACTCTCTAAGTCAGAAGGAAAAGATTGAAAAGTTACTGAAGACATATGGAATGGAGAGGGCAAATGAGGTTGACACTCCCATAACGAAACAGTACAAAAATGAACCAGAAGGACAAAAATGTGTGAAGGTTTTAGAATTCCGATTGCTTTTACACCCAATTCCAGTTGCCCACCTAACCAGAAGTCAGTGTTAGAAAGACCCGACATCGCGCTTAAAAAGATACAGAAGGAAATTACAGCTGGCAGGGTAGCTGGTCCATTCACAACTCCGCCTATTGAGGGGCTTCATATCTCCCCGCTGGGTATTGTCCCAAAGAAGGCCCCCGGTGAATTTAGAATGATACACAACCTGTCCTATCCCAAAGGAACTTCGGTTAATGACGCAATTCCCCAAGAGATGTGCACGGTGAAGTACTCTTCATTCGATCAAGCTGTGCGGTTGGTGCGGAGCTTTGGCAGGGGCGCCTTTTTGGCAAAATGCGACATTGAGTCAGCATTTCGCTTACTCCCGGTTCATCCGGAAGACCACCGCTGGTTGGGTTTCAAATTCCAGGGAGCATACTTCATTGACAAAGCTATGCCCATGGGTTGTTCTATTGCCTGTGCAGCGTTCGAGACCTTCAGCACCTTTTTGGAATGGGCCCTAAAGTTTAGAACTGGCTCTCTAGGGGTGGGTCATTATCTTGATGATTTTATTTTAGTGGCAAGCGACGCAGGGGAGTGTAGGTCCCTCCTCCTGGCCTTCGAATCCTTAGCTGGGGAACTGGGCGTCCCTCTGGCAAGTGAGAAGACCGAGGGTCCGGTCACTACTATGACCTACCTGGGCATTGAACTCGACACCGTAGCCCAAACCTCGCGCTTACCGGCTGAAAAGTTGGCTGCCTTAAGAGAGCTTATCGGCCAAATGCTGCCCCTAAAGAAGGTCACCTTGAGACAAATTCAATCCCTCCTGGGGCACCTCAACTTTGCCTGCCGTGTGATCTCCCCCGGTCGTCCTTTCTGCGGCCGCCTAGCAAAGCTGTCCATGGGCTTACGGTCACCCCATCATAGGGTACGCCTTTCTAAGGCGGTAAAGGCGGACCTCCTCATTTGGTTACAATTCCTGGAAGGGTTCAACGGCATATCGCTGTGGCAGGATAGCTTGGCGCTGCAGTCTGATTTCCAAGTACATTCGGATGCAGCCAGGTCCCTTGGTTTTGGGGTATACTTCAGGGGCCAGTGGTGTGCCCAGCACTGGCCCCCCTCCTGGCAAGGTAAACCTATACTACGCGACTTGACATTCTTAGAATTCTTTCCCATCGTAGTTGCAATTCACTTATGGGAGGACCAGTTCAAAAACCATAGGGTCTGTTTCTGGACGGACAATCTAGCGGTGGTGTCAGTTTTGAATAAACAAACGTCACGCTCACCCAGAGTAGCGTCCCTTTTAAGGTACTTTGTCCTTTCCTGCCTGCGGTTGAACCTTCACGCTTCAGCCAAGTTTGTCCCTGGTATTGATAATAACATCGCGGATGCTCTATCTCGTTTCCAGATGGAACGCTTTCGCTCATTGGCGCCGGATGCGCAGCAGCAGCCGCAACCATTCCCGGAGCACCTCTGGAATATTGGCAACGAGAAGCAATAAAGGGAGTATTGTCTGCGCTAGCACCTTCTACCCTGAGATCGTATAATAAGGCATGGCTAGACTTCACATCCTTCCGCATCAGAAAGGGACGGTCCAAGCCAGGCAGGCCACCGTCCAAGTCCGAAGTCATAGAGTATTTGGTCCACCTTAGAGATCTTGGCCGGGCCCCCAAAACCCTCAATATCCATTCAGCGGCTATATCCTTCTTTTCTAAAACTCTATTTTCCGTGGATCCTTGTTCGCATTTCGTGGTGCGCAAGATGCTTGAGGGCTGGCGCAGGTCCAGGCCTCACGGCAGGGACAGGAGAAGACCAATAACTTTAGATATACTCACCCAAATTCGTAGGAAGTTGAGGGCCCTGTGTTGGTCAAGATATGAGGCAAGACTATTTTCAGCAGCATTTTCTTTCGCATTCTTTGGCGCGCTACGCATAGGTGAAGTGGTATGTGAGAACCGCACAGCCTCTAAGGGGCTACTGCTTGAGGACGTGACGGTGGGCAGTTCGCATGTAATGTTAAAAATCCGGAGTTCAAAGACTGATCAGCTTGGCAGGGGAGCCTTGGTACGCCTCCAGGCGACTCAAAAGGCGGGCCCTTGCCCAGTAAAGGATGCTAGAAAATACCTGTGTGTGAGACCAAAATCCAGTGGCCCCTTTTTCTTGCATTCTGACGGTTCCTCCCTCTCAAAGCAGCAGTTCACGAGGGTTATGCGCAAAGCAATTGCCGCCATAGGGCTTCCCCAGGAGGAGTACGCCGCGCACTCCTTTCGCATCGGGGCGGCGACTACCGCCGCCCATATGGGCTTACCGGCTGAAAGAATCATGGACATGGGGCGCTGGAAATCCAATGCATTCCAGGGTTATATCCGTTAGCCCTTCAAATTTCCCCCAGCTTTCCCCTAGGGCACTCCTCCTGATCCGGTTCTCCAATTCTCTCTTTTCAGGTACTGGTGTGGTTCGACTGTGGATCCTCGGCCACAGCATCGTTTATTGGGCAAAGCGGCGCGCCGAACGAAGGGGCTGGGTTAAAGAGCTACAGCTACCCAGCAGGGTCAAATTATCTTGGATCACTAGGCGGGGTATGCGTTGGGAAGAGTTTTTCCCAGTTGTATCCAAAAGAATCGCTGCCGAGGGCCCTCCCGATGCCTTGGTCATCCAGCTGGGTGAGAACGACTTGGCATATAGGAAAGGGGTAAACTTGATGTGGAACATTATCAATGACTTGGATCTGTTGAGGGCATCCCATGAAAGCATTACAATCATTTGGTCATCTTTGCTGGAAAGGCGATGCTGGCGGGACGCAGAGAAGCCCGTGGCAGTGAATAAGGCTAGAAGGATTGTGGAGCGCACGGTGGCGCGCAGAGTGGTTGCACTGGGAGGTCGGGTCATTCAGCACCCAGGTATACGGTTTGATAAGGAAATGCTTTATCGCTGGGATGGCGTGCATCTATCTGATGCGGGAAATGATATTTGGTTGGCGGATATTTTTCAAGGTGTGAGGGATTGGTTACAGGTCTAAGGGTATTGGCGGCGAGCCGGCTTGCGGCTCGGTGGCGGTAGGCATTGGCCGGGGTATTGTCATGCAGATGAGGTTGGGGGGGAGGAACGCCATCACCTCCCCCAATGCTTGAAGGGTAGTTCGTTAAAGGACTCCGAGGGGCGACGCCTCGTCCGAAACCTACGGAGGCTAGGGCCTAAAGCGCGCCCCCGAGCGGTAACCCCTCGGGGAGCGCCTAGGGATACGCATCTCGGGTGGCTCCCCCTGTTGGTGTTTAACCCTTCCCGGTTAGACCGGATAGTCGGTTAGGGGCCAATGCCTAAAGCCAATACCCTTCTTTCCTGTAATCAATAAAGTTGTGGCCAATTTCGCCCATTAAACCTAAATCGCTGTGTCCGTTGTCTTTATTTATTCCACCTGTGGGGGGGAGGGAATAGCCACGCAATGCCCCTTCCGATCGTCAGGAGGAGGGGGGGTTGCGGGATCACGACACCACCCACACTCGCCCTCGCGAGGCTGGTGCCAGCCTCGCGGGAGGCCGCCGGGATTCCCCCATTTAACATCCCCTTGGCGCCAGCCAATCGGCTGGCGGCAGGGGCGGGCCTTAGAAAGGCCACTTAAGGTCGGGGCAGCCCTCGGCTCGCCCCTTTTCGCCCGGGAGACGACGCGGTTTCCCACCCACCCGCCCTTTAGGTTTTGCCACCGATCTTGCTATGGGCTTCGGCTGGTCGCCGCAAGGGGCCTGGTAGGAGTTTTTCCATTTGGCTAATTGGCTGGTTTTGTGAGCCACTTGGTTTTTTCGCCTACCTCGTAGCAAATCGTCACAACTCCCTTGGTTTTGGTGGTAGGCATTGGCCGGGGTATTGTCATGCAGATGAGGTTGGGGGGGAGGAACGCCATCACCTCCCCCAATGCTTGAAGGGTAGTTCGTTAAAGGACTCCGAGGGGCGACGCCTCGTCCGAAACCTACGGAGGCTAGGGCCTAAAGCGCGCCCCCGAGCGGTAACCCCTCGGGGAGCGCCTAGGGATACGCATCTCGGGTGGCTCCCCCTGTTGGTGTTTAACCCTTCCCGGTTAGACCGGATAGTCGGTTAGGGGCCAATGCCTAAAGCCAATACCCTTCTTTCCTGTAATCAATAAAGTTGTGGCCAATTTCGCCCATTAAACCTAAATCGCTGTGTCCGTTGTCTTTATTTATTCCACCTGTGGGGGGGAGGGAATAGCCACGCAAACAACCTAGGTAACAAATACAAGCTGAGGTATTTGGGAAAGATTCAAAATTACTTAGGAGTAGAGATTCAGAGAAATGAAGAGGGCCTCCACTCTCTAAGTCAGAAGGAAAAGATTGAAAAGTTACTGAAGACATATGGAATGGAGAGGGCAAATGAGGTTGACACTCCCATAACGAAACAGTACAAAAATGAACCAGAAGGACAAAAATGTGAGAATGCAACAGCGTTTCATTCTTTGTTAGGTTCTTTGTTATATTTAAGTTGCTGGACAAGACCCAACATAACATTGGCAGTGCACATGTTAAGCCAAAGAAGTGCAGACCCAGCTTGGAGAGATTGGGTAGCACTTAAAAGAATCCTAAGGTATCTGAAAGGCACAAAAGATTACAAACTGGTGCTGAATACAGGATATAATCAGCAAGTGTATGCATACGCTGATGCCAGCTGGGGAGACAGAGAAAATGGAAAGTCTACCACTGGCTATGCCATATATATTGGAAATACCCTGGTTCAGTGGAAATCCCAGAAACAAACATTTCTTGCCACAAGTACTTGTGAAGCAGAGTACTTGGCCATAAGTGAATGTGTGTCACAAATAGAGTGGTTTGCTTGCCTAACAAAAGAACTAGGAATACCTTCTGAAATGCCAATCACTGTGCTCAGTGACAACATGGCAGCACATCTTGCCAACCAACAGGGAAACCTGTCTTCCTGTTTGCCTTAAGGTGCAACCAGGTACTCTGTTTGAATGTACGAACTGCTTGTGTATTATAGCCTGTAGATATTTGTATTGTAGATATTTGTATTGCTTGATTGTCAACATATACATGAACTGGAGAATTGCTTTGTATGCCCAAATCTCTCAGCAACTAACTCACTGCAGAGCTCACTAAGTGCAGCATATTCAGCTTCAGTGGATGATATGCTGACTATACTTTGCTTCCTGGACTTCCATCCAATTAGTGACCCACCAAACAATTCGGTCAGCTAAATTTGCCCAGTCTCTGTCTGAGTAGCACTTTAGCATTTCATCACCTGCTGAGCTTAATTTTAAAACACTATCAGCAATTTGCTTCAGGTACCTCAGAACACGTTTTACTGCCTTCCAGGGTTTAGACACTTGCCTGCTCAAAATCCCTACTGCGTAGCTGATATCAGGCCTACTCCACTGTGATATGTACAGAAGACTCCCAATAGCTGATTGATATAAATCAGGTCGCTCAAACACCGAGCTTTCATTAGCTTGCAAAGACTTAACAAAACCTAAATCCATGGGAGTATTTGCCCCTTTGCAGTCCTGCATTGTGTATGCTGTTAGCAGTTGTTTAATTTTCTTTTCCTGGCTAAGCAACAAACTGCCATCATCCGCCCAGCACACTTCCATACCCAGATAATTTTTCTCACAACCAAGGTCTTTTACTTTAAATCTTTTGGCTAACTGCGTGGAAAGCGCTTTGATTTGTTTATCAGCCTTAGCAACATGGAGCAAATGGTCCACAAAAACCAAACAGAACTCTCTTTTTTCCCCAATTTTTTTTTTATTAGTTTTCACAAATCTTAAACACACACACACAAACAAACAAACAAACATAAATCCTAACCTTATTAAAAACAATCTTTTTAACATTGTTAAGCGACTTCCTCGTATCCCCTTGGTTGAATTTCTGTGTATATCATTTTACCGGTTTTCCAAATCCTATATTCTCATAAAATTAACTTGGTCACATAACATCTTTCTTTCTTTCTTTCCTAATCTCAATTTCATCATATAATTTATCACATTACATATTTAAATCCTAAGCCTATCTGATATTTGCAAGCTTTTCCAATTAATTTATCTTAACATATTTAACTAAATAATCATTAAATTTTGTCCATTCTTCCTGGTAGTCCTCCTCCTTCTGATCACGGACTCTTCCAGTCAGGTTGGCTAGCTCCGAAAAGTCCATCATCTTCATCTGCCAGACTTCCACTGTTGGTATTTATTGTGTTTTCCAATTCTTAGCTAGTAAAATTCGAGCAGCAGTTGTGGCATACAAAAATAATTTAACATCTTTCTTGGGCAGTTCTAAACCTGTTATTCCAAGAAGAAAGGCCTCTGGTTTCTTAATAAATGTATATTTCAACATTTTTTTCAATTCATTATAAATCTTCTCCCAGAAGTCTTTCACCTTGGGGCATGTCCACCACATATGATCATAGAATCATAGAGTTGGAAAAGACCACAAGGGCCATCGAGTCCAACCCCCTGCCAAGCAGGAAACACCATCAGAGCACTCCTGACATATGGTTGTCAAGCCTCTGCTTAAAGACCTCCAAAGTAGGAGACTCCACCACACTCCTTGGCAGCAAATTCCACTGTCGAACAGCTCTTACTGTCAGGAAGTTCTTCCTAATGTTTAGGTGGAATCTTCTTTCTTGTAGTTTGGCTCCATTGCTCCGTGTCCGCTTCTCTGGAGCAGCAGAAAACAACCTTTCTCCCTCCTCTATGTGACATCCTTTTATATATTTGAACATGGCTATCATATCACCCCTTAACCTCCTCTTCTCCAGGCTAAACATGCCCAGCTCCCTTAGCCGTTCCTCATAAGGCATCGTTTCCAGGCCTTTGACCATTTTGGTTGCCCTCCTCTGGACACGTTCCAGTTTGTCAGTGTCCTTCTTGAATTGTGGTGCCCAGAACTGGACACAGTACTCCAGGTGTGGTCTGACCAGAGCAGAATACAGTGGCACTATTACTTCCCTTGATCTAGATGCTATACTCCTATTGATGCAGCCCAGAATTGCATTGGCTTTTTTAGCTGCCGCGTCACACTGTTGGCTCATGTCAAGTTTGTGGTCAACCAAGACTCCTAGATCCTTTTCACATGTACTGCTCTCAAGCCAGGTGTCACCCATCTTGTATTTGTGCCTCTCATTTTTTTTGCCCAAGTGCAATACTTTACATTTCTCCCTGTTAAAATTCATCTTGTTTGTTTTTGCCCAGTTCTCTAATCTGTCAAGGTCGTTTTGAAGTGTGATCCTGTCCTCTGGGGTGTTAGCCACCCCTCCCAGTTTGGTGTCATCTGCAAATTTGATCAGGATGCCCTTGAGTCCATCATCCAAGTCGTTGATAAAGATGTTGAATAAGACCGGGCCCAAGACAGAACCCTGTGGCACCCCACTAGTCACTCTTCTCCAGGATGAAGAGGAACCATTGATGAGCACCCTTTGGGTTCGGTCAGTCAGCCAGTTACAAATCCACTGAGTGGTAGCATAGTCAAGACCGCATTTTACCAGCTTCTTTACAAGAATATCATGGGGCACCTTGTCAAATGCCTTACTGAAATCAAGGTAGGCTATATCCACTGAGTTCCCTTCATCTACCAGGCTTGTAATTCTGTCAAAAAACGAGATCAGGTTAGTCTGACATGACTTATTTTTCAGAAATCCATGCTGACTATTGGTGATCACAGCATTCCTTTCTAGGTGCTCACAGACTGTTTTCTTAATGATCTGCTCCAGAATCTTCCCTGGTATTGATGTCAGACTGACTGGGCGGTAATTATTTGGGTCCTCTCTTTTCCCCTTTTTGAAAATAGGGACAACATTTGCCCTCCTCCAGTCTGCCGGGACTTCGCCTGTTCTCCAGGAATTCTCAAAGATGACTGCCAGTGGTTCTGAGATCACATCTGCCAGTTCTTTTAATACTCTTGGATGCAGTTCATCTGGCCCTGGAGACTTGAATACATCTAAACTAGCCAAGTATTCTTGTACTATCTCCTTAGTTATTCTGGGCTGTGTTTCCTTTGCTGAATCATTTGCTCCAAATTCTTCAGGTCGGGCATTGTTTTCTTTATCGGAGAAGACTGAGGCAAAGAAGGCATTGAGGAGTTCAGCCCTTTCTGTGTCCCCTGTTTGCATTTCACCATCTTCTCCTCTGAGTGACCCCACTGTTTCTTTGTTCTTCCTTTTGCTACGAACATACCCATAAAAGCCTTTTTTGTTGCTTTTAACCTCTCTAGCAAGCCTCAGTTCATTCTGTGCTTTAGCTTTTCTGACTTTGTGTCTACACGTACTGGCTATTTGTTTGAATTCCTCTTTGGTTGTTTCCCCCCTTTTCCATTTTTTGTACACATCCTTTTTTAATCTTAATTCAGTTAAAAGTTCTTTAGATAGCCACCCTGGCTTCTTTAGGCACCTTCCATGTTTCCGTCTCATTGGTATTGCCTGACGTTGTGCTTTTACTATCTCCCTCTTAACAAACTCCCAGCCATCATGAACTCCCTTTCCTTTTAGTATTGCTGTCCATGGGATCTCGCCCAGCACTTCCCTAAGTTTTATGAAGTCAGCTTTCTTAAAGTCAAGAAATTGAGTCCTAGTATGCTTGGCTGCTCCTTTCCGCTGTATAGTAAACTTCAGAAGAGCATGATCACTCGCGCCTAATGATCCTTCCACATCTACCCCACTAACCAGGTCATCAACATTGGTTAGGACCAGATCTAAAATGGCTGTTCCTCTTGTTGCTTCTCCCACTTTCTGGACAATGAAGTTGTCTGCAAGGCCAGTGAGGAATCTGTTTGACCTTATGCTCTTGGCTGAGTTTGACGTCCAACAAATATCTGGGTAATTGAAGTCCCCCATTACTACTATCTCCCTTCCTTTTGCATGCTTGGCCATCTGTTCCAGGAAGGCATCATCTATGTCCTCCGTTTGGCTTGGGGATCTATAGTAAACTCCCACAATGAGGTCTCTGTTATTCTTCTCTCCCTTAATTTTGACCCAAATGCTCTCACTTTGGCTTTGAGGTTCTAAATCTTGGATCTCTTCACAGGTATACACATCCCTGACATATAACGCCACTCCTCCTCCTTTCTTGTCTGGTCTGTTTCTCTGAAATAGATTGTATCCCCCCATTATTACATTCCAATCGTGGGACTTATCCCACCAGGTTTCAGTGATGCCTATTATGTCATATTTAGTTTGCTGTACCAAGAGCTCAAGCTCATCTTGTTTATTTCCCATGCTTTGCGCATTAGTGTACAGACATTGAAGTCCATTAATCATTCCCCCGTGTCTCTTATTTAAGGATTTTTTCCTCCCACCACTAGGTCCGCGTGCTGTTTGCTCCATTTGGTCTATGACATTTGGATGATCATCTTCATCAATTGATAGACTCCTACCTTCAGGAGCACTGTCTCCCTCCCCCACATTAGTCAGTTTAAAGCCCTCCTGATGAGGTTTCTGAGATTTTTGGCAAAAACATTTCTCCCAACCGTTGTGAGGTGCAGCCCATCACTTGCCAGAAGTCCATCTTCAAGAAACTGCAGTCCGTGATCTAAGAATCCAAACCGTTCCTGTTTACACCATTTGCGAAGCCAGCTGTTCACTTCCACTATTTTCCCCTCTCTCCCTGGGCCACGTAAAAGGGCCATTCTTTTTCTTTACATTTCCTACATAGATTATCACCAGTATGGTAAATGTTAGCTAATTTAACAGGGGTCAGGTACCATCTATACATCATTTTCATTATATTTTCCTTTAACATTGTACATGCAGTGAACTTGACCCCTCTCTTCCACAATCTTTCCCAATCCTCAAACATTGTTATGTCCTATATCTCTTGCCCAATCTATCATCACTGATTTAACTTGTTCATCCTTTGTATGCCACTCCAACAATAAATTATACATTATAGACAAAAAACAAACAGAACTCTTGTTTGTCATTAGCGCCACACACATACAGACACCTGTCTGCAACACTGTGTTGGAAACCTAGAGAAACCAGAGTTTCATCTAAACACTTGTTCCAATTTCTCGCAGATTGCCGTAAACCATACAGTGCCTTGTGTAGCTTGTACACATTGCCCGACCCAGACTCAAAACCAGAGGGTTCTGCTAAATAGAGTTCCTCACTCAAACTAGCATGTAAATAGGCTGTCTGGATGTCAAAATGATTTAATTTCAGCTTGCGTTTTGCTGCAATTGCCAGCAGCAGACACAGACTCTCACTTCTAGCTGTAGAAGCGAACACTACATCAAAATCAAGCCCCGGTCTCTGGGAAAAACTCTGCACCACTAAGCGTGCCTTGTACTTAAAATCATCAGTGGCAAAAGGCTTGAGCTTGTAAACCCATCTGCTGTGAGATTTTGACCAGCTTCGGCCCATCTGAAGCTGATACAGGCTCGTCTTATCTTGAGCCCAAGCAGAGCGTCGTCACACAGCAGAAGGATAAGCAGGTAATGTGCCACATGCTGACTTTATTTACAAGCTATGCTGAGAGCATACAAACATGCATCCTGCCTCTGTAAGAGCAGAGAAGCAACACCTCCCTCTCGACACAAAGAAAGCTGAGAGAACAGTGAAAAACAGGAAACCAGTGTTGGTATTAAAGGGTTAAGAAGCTCTAATCAAGACGCTCTAATCACTGAGCAGCTGGAGGTCGTTAGGCTTCCAGGAATGTGGAAAAGATGCTGACTCTCCAGCCCTTCTTGAGCCGCTGTGCGAAATGCTCTGCTGTAATGGGACACTGTCGCATCGGAAGCGCACTGGACATTTGATTAGCATTAAACTAATGAAAGTTTAATGGGACAACCAGTGTACGTCACATCCAGTCTCCCATTCCCGTGGGAACCCAACAGTAATTTGGACTGTGGAATGCAAAACAATGTCTTGTGACATGTATTTGCTCCTCAGTGAGGAAGCAGAAACCAACATCCTCCCCCTTTCTGTGAACATCACTGGGCAGCGTGTTCGTACAGTATCAGTACAAACCCAACTTCTGCACATAGTTGCAGTGTTGATCCCTTGGTACAACCTTGGACAATACATCAGCAGGAATTTCATTACCTGGCATATAGGACACCGTTATGAGTCCCTTCTGAATACATTCCCTAGCATGTTGCAGTTTCAATTGCAAATGCTTCGTGCTTTGCTTACAACCTTCAGAATTCAGCAAAGCCAAACATGCTTTGTTGTCTTGATAAACCTGGATTGGACATTTGACAGGAATTTTCATGTCTTTGCACAATTGTAACAACCATTCACAATCTTTAAGTGAATAAGACAGTGCATTCAGTTCAGCTTCACAAGTACTTAAGCTAACTGTTGTTTGCTTCTTGCATGACCAATCAAATAGACCCTGATTGTACATGTAGCAAACTCCAGACGTGCTTTTGCTGTCTGTAGTGTCACTACCAAAACTTGCATCTACAAATATCTCAAGACCACCAGACTTCTGATTGTTAAATCTCAGTCTGTAATGCATAGTGCCTTTCAAATAGCGAGCTATGCGCTTCAGAGCTTTCCAATCCTTAACAGTAGGGTTGTTGACTTGTCTGTTTAGCAAATTACAGCTAACAGCAATGTCAGGTCTTGAACATCTGGCAATGAAGTTTAGTTTGCCTATCACACTTCTGCATAGTGTAGTGTCAGAAAATGCTTCTTCAGTGTCATCTACCTGATAACCTGTTGTCGTCGGTGTGTCTACAGGGTTAGCATCCATCAGGTTCAGTTTGCTTAACACATCAGCAATTTTCCGTGACTGGTGTACTAGAATATTACCATCTTGATCTCTCTCTATTTCCAGAGATAGGTAGTTGGTTACCTTACCAAGATTTTTCATGTCAAAGTGTTCTTTCAGTTGAGCTAGGGCGTTATTGTACATTGTGACATCCTTCCAAAAGAAAAGTATACCATCAACATAAAACAAGCAATACAGCTTCTTTTGCCCCTCCTCTTTGAAAAATACACATGGATCAGCTTTCCCTTGCTGAAAACCTAGAGAAAACAATACTTCAGTGAGTTTTGTGTGCCAGCACCGTGCACTCTGTTTGAGACCATAAAGGGACTTCTTCAGACCACAAACAAATCCCTGTTTTACCTGTACGCCATCAGGTGGAAGCATATAAAGAGATTCACCTAGAGATCCGTACAAAAACGCTGTATTCACATTGTGGTGACTAACATGAAGATTCTCTTCTGCAGCAAGCTTGAGGATAAGCGTAATGCTCTCATACCTCACGGTGGGTGAGTAGGTCTCGTGATAGTCTTCACCTGGTACCTTTGAAAAACCTCTGGCTACCAATCTGGCTTTGTGTCTGACTATCTTGCCATTTTGATCTGTCTTCGCTTTGAAGACCCATTTGCTTCCAAGCAGTTTCATTCCTGGAACTACTGGAACTAGCTCCCATGTTTTGTTCCTCTCTAAGGAATCAAGCTCAGCCTTCATGGCATTTAACCATGGCTCAGCATTCTTTGATTCCAAATCCTGGATTTCTTGGAAACTTGAAGGTTCGAATACCTTCTTGGAGCTTTTAACAGCTGCTACTGCTGTCTTAGCAAATTCATCAGCAAATCTCTTTGGAGGTCTACCCTTTGTGGCTCTTTCAGACCTGCGAATTAGTCGTAAGTCTTCAACACTCTCCTCTTCCTTCTTAGGAGAAAAGTGACCTATTGTGAACAAAGGTTCCTCCAATTCTTGATCAGAGCATTCAGAGGGTCGCATAGAGGCTTTCGCACTCTTGAAATCCTCTGAATCATCTGATTCAGTCTCTGATTCAGAATCAGGACCTTCATCAGTGGGTGTGGGTTGTTGCGGCAGCTGTGGCTGTTGCTGCTGCTGTTGTTGCTGTGTCTGTTGCCTATCCTCAGTTTCATCACTGTCATCAGGATAACATTGGAAAATTCCCACATTCTCCCCCCACTTGGCATTGTACTCAACACTTCTTGTGAGCTTAATTGTCTTAGAGTCAGCCATCATTACTCTGTAAGAACCTTTCTGATAACCTAGAAAGATACCATGCAATCCACGCTTGCCTAACTTGGAGCTTTGTGGTGTGTGAACCCACATGTCAGAACCAAAAATTCTCATGTGTTTGATGTATGGTTTCTTGCCAAACATATTTTCATAGGGGGTAGAACCAATCGATGAAGATAACCTGCGATTATAACTGTAAACAAAACAGGCCAAAGATTCCGCCCAATAACTCTCTGGAAGATTGGCATCATGCAGCAAGGTTTTTAACCCTTGAAGCAATGTTTGATTTGCTCTCTCGCAAAGTCCGTTCTGCCATGGAGAACGAGGACTAGACAAATCGTGCTGAATTCCTTTCTCAGTCAGAAAAGCTTCAAATTGCTGAGAAGTGAATTCCCCTCCCGCGATCAGTGAAGAGAGTTTTTATCTTCTTACCATGCACATTTTCCAACCAAGCACAGAATTCCTTGAACCTTTGAAATGCCTCTGATTTCTGCTTGAGATTGTACACATAAATATACCTGGAAAATGCATCAATGAGGACCATGAAGTACCTGTTTTCACCCAAAGAGGGCGATAGTGGACCAACCAAATCAGCATGCACTATCTGGTATGGTTCTGTAGCTTGTCTGCTAGACACCTTACCTTTCGCAGCCATTTTCACCTTGTTTGCTGTGCATGCCTTGCACTTCATGTGGTACCTGCAGGGTTTAATAGCCATACCTTCAACCAAGGCAGGCATTTGAGATACTGCCTCAAAATGTAAATGACCAAATTTCCTGTGAAAATCATGAATACATCCTGCATGCAAAACCTTCTTAGAACCTGCAATGCAACAAGTTTCATCCTGCACAACATCATCAAAATACAAAACAAACAACCGATCAACATATTCAGCATACAATACATAATCGTTTTTCTTTGTGATGGTGCACTTCTTGTTCTTGAAGGAAACATCAATGTTCCGTTCATTCAGCTGCGCGACGCTGAGTAGATTGTGTGCAGCATCTGGAACGTAGAGAACATTGTGTATCGACAAGTCCAAACTGTGAAGAACAACAGTTCTGTAGCCTTGACTGGGGATCGTGTGGTCATCCGCCTGGTGGTCATTCCTGCGGTGTAAAAGACACGAACAGTCGCTTGTCGTTGCATAAGTGGTGCGTTGCGCACGAATCCACCACGAAGAAAGATCTAGACGTCTTCTGGACCTTTGCAACCTTTGGAGTGAAGCGTGAGACCATTGCTTTGTGCTGCGTTGTCCTGGACACCGGACCTTTGCCTTTTCCACGCGATGAGCCTTTGCTGCGTTGCTCTGTCTTGGCCCTGGGATATCTGCATTCCCTCTTCATATGGCCTAGATGTCCACACGAGTAGCATTTCACTGCCTTCAAAGCTTTGGCGCCATCTGGTGGTTCCACTGCATTCTGGGATGACGTCTGTGAAGACTCCCCCTTACCGATGCAGCTAGCACCTCGCCTGTCCGCTTCATTCAGAACAGCGGCAGTAACATGGGCTACTGTGAGCTGAGCAGTTGGCTGAACAGCAATCTGAGTCACAACGGACTCCCAACTTGAACCCAAAGAATGTAGTATCATGCAGGAATACACAGCCTCTGGAAAGGTGAGTCCTCTCTGTTGCAGCTCATGTCTCAGATTCTGCATCTCCATCAGATGAGCACCCACATCTGCACCTTCAGCAAGTGCCATATCATGCAGCTTGGCATAGTAGAACAAAGAAGCACCAGCTTCTGTTCTCAAATGAGAATGTCTCAAAGTGTCCCAAATCTCTCTGGCTGAGGTCTTATCACGCAATAGGCATAACTCTTCTGGGGATAGTATCAACGTAAGAGTTCCCCTTGCTTTGGAATCCTTAGCTGCCCATTCATCTTTCATCGGAGCTGGGGGGATGCCTGTTATGACTTCAAACAGACCCTCTTTTCGTAGCAAAGCTTCTGCATACAACACCCACTCCACATAATTCTTTTTATCGAGCTTTGGAATCCCAAAAGCATCAGCCAGCCTTGCATTAGCCATCTCTGCTGCATTAATCAAGCTGTGTCTGTGTACAGCTGCTTCCAAAAGCACTTGTAAAAGCACTTTTGGTTTTCAAGCCTCTGCGTAGCAGGCTTAAAAGTTCAAAGACCAGCCTTGAAGCCAGCAATTAGGAACTGGCAGGCTGCCCGTTGCAAGAGCACATACCTCTCATCAATCATCTTGATGCACAGAGCAGATAACGTCCGATCCGTCCCTCTGTTCCTCTGCCAGCAGCCATTAGTTCAGTCTGATTCCGTTTTTCTGGGCCCGGAAGCAGAAACCAACATCTGCACCCCACTATTTTAGCTCCTTTCGGTGGTGGTGTGGGTGTAAACACCTCATGCTCACGCAGAGAATCCATTTCCTCCTGCATAGCATTTTTCCAGAGCAAAAATTGGTCGTCTGGTAACGCCAGCACCTCCTTGTAGCCTTGAGGTTCAGCTGCTACATGGAAAACATTCGCAGTACCAGGTTTAAAACGATCTGGGGGTACACCTTTAGTCATCCTCTGAGACCTTCTGGGAGTGAAACCGGCTTCGCTTTTACTGTCTCCCCCCTCAGATTCTCGCCCCCCTTGAGGAGAGTGGAATTCCTCCTGTGGCGAAAACTGACTACCATTTTCTTTAGCCTCAACAGAAGAATCCTCTTCTGTGTCTGTGTCTGGTTTTCTTTTAGCATTCAAAGATCTCCCCTTTGATATTTGAAACCAAACTTCAGAGTTGGCATGCAGCTTCTCCCAGCCGCTATGCTCACAGAACGTAACATTCCTTGAAACAACCAGCCCATTTTTACCAACCGCAAACCTGTAACCTTTGCCCAAATCTTGGTAACCTACAAAAATAAGCTGTTGTGCTTTGGGATCACCCTTTCTACGCTGTGCTCAAGGCACATGAACCCATGCCTTCACACCAAATGTACGCACATGATCAACTTTGGGCTTCTTGTTGAACAATTTGAAATAGGGTGTTGTTCCAATTGATCTATGAAATAAATGGTTCTGCAAATAGCACGTGGACAGAAAAGCTTCTGCCCAAAACACCTTTGATAGACCAGCATCCTCAAGCATTGAGTACAACATCTCCTGTAGAGACCTGTTTTTCCTCTCTGCCAACCCGTTTTCTTCCAGACTATGGGGGCATGTTTTTCTATGACCTGTGTGTTGAATGGTCGCTTTAAAATGTGAAGGTTCATTATTGTTTCACAAGTTGTGTATGTCTTTAAGGGCCAGGGCCAGGGCAAATAACGAGACCCAGTCTTACAGCTGTGAAACATAGCAGTTGCTGCTGAGTTGTGTTAATCAAGCTGTGTCAGCAATTGAGTATTACCCTAGGGGATGGGTTGGCGGTTGGGTCTGGTTTGTTGTTGATGTATTTAGTGTATAAGGAGTTTTTGTTTTTGTTATTAAAACCTTGTTTAATTATTTTTGATTTTTTTAAAAAGATATTTATTAAGATTTTCAAAATATTACAAAAGAAAAAAAGAAAAAATAAAGATACAAAATAAAAATAGTTAAAAACAATTCAGTCTTTCAATCACTTATCTTTCATTTGCTTATTTCCCGGACCTCCTCACGCCTCCCTTTTCTGTATTCCAATTCAATTTGTTAGTTCAGCAAATTCCTCCCCTCTTTGTTCATCCTAGTCTTCAATCTTAAAATATTGTAACATTAGATTTTTAACTATTAATAGTCCATTTTCTCATATTCCCTTATAACATTACAGCTAGAAACCACTTAGTTTCTATCCAACATCATTCTAACATTCATTAATTTTACAATATTTCTGTAAATAGTCTTTAAACTTTTTCCAATCTTCTTCCACCGACTCTTCTCCCTGGTCTCGGATTCTGCCAGTCATTTCTGCCAGTTCCATATAGTCCATCACCTTCATCTGCCATTCTTCCAAGGTGGGTAGATCTTGTTTCTTCCAATACTTTGCGATAAGTATTCTTGCTGCTGTTGTGGCATACATAAAGAAAGTTCTATCCTTCTTTGGCACCAATTGGCCGACAATGCCCAACAGGAAGGCCTCTGGTATATAGAAAGGTATATTTAAATACCTTTTTCATTTATTTATTTTTAATAAAATTTTTATTAGGGTTTTCAAAAAGTTTTTAGACAAACACAAAAACATACAGACACAACACACAACACAGACATAACAGATATAATTTTAAAACCTTAATTTCTTAACCTCTTTCCCAGACTTCCCCCACCTCCCCTTCTTGCATCCCTATTCCAATAATTAACTTAGCAAGTTCTTATCCCCAAATTATCCCTTATTAACATTTTACTTAAGTTATCTTAATTTACCGAATTTAAACTCCTAAACCTCATTTTAATACATAGCATTTACCCCTTCTTCTAAGGTCGACCCAAGTTCCCTTCCACGAGTTTCCCAATTTTTATAATTGTTACCAAACAACTTATCCAATAAAAACATATAATTATACCCCTTTGGACTCCCAAATTCCCCCCCTTCCCCGGTTTTGCTCCCCTAAAATTGTCTTTCAATCTATCAGTTCTCAGCCTGGGTCTATCACGTCCGAGGCCCTTAAGTCTCTTTCAGTCCCTTTCAGCCGGTTTTGTTGACAATCTTTCATGTTGAACATCAAGTCTCGGAGCAGCTTTCACCCACTAGGGTCTGTATTTTTTCCAACCAGGCCTCCATATTCAAAGAAAGAGTCCAGATCCTTTTTCTTGGTCTTTTCAGATACCAATGTCCCAAATGTTTCAATTTTTACCTTTATCGAATTTGTAATCCAAGGGTCTTTCGGACTCCCCATAAGGAAGAGTCCCCAATCTTCGTTCTCCATTTCATACCAAGTTTCCATCATCTGAACCTTGTTTTTCTTAACTTCCATCCTGACAGGCCTCTGATTGTCCTTTTCCACCTGCCACATTTCAGCTCCTCCATTCGACTCCTCTAAAACACAAATTTCTTCTTCTCCAGCTGCAGATTCTTCTTGAATCAAATCCTCCACGGTTTCAACAGAATTGTTTACTTTAGAGTTCAAGGTTGTAAGATTTGTAGCCATAACATCACTCAACTCTTGCAATATTCCCAGGAAATGAAACACTCTATCCAACTCTGCCTGTACTTTTCCCTCTGCAGCCATTGTAATATCTCAGAACCCCCTCTAGAGGGATTCTGGTTACAGTATCCAACAATCTGGTTATTTTGTTCTTATTTCTTATTTCCAAAAGCTTAAAGTCCAATGTAACAAAAGTAACCGGTAAAAATAGCACAAAGCCAAATTTCCTGACTTTGACAGCTCACTTGACAGCTGTCAAACTCTATTTAAATCCTCCACAGGCACAGGCTCTCTCTCGGGTCGCTCCCGGATCCGGGGGGGGGGGGTTAAACTTCAGCTCACACAGTCAATTCTAGTCCTCCAGCACAAAACTTATGTAGCCAAATCGTGGAATTAAATTTTTTTATCTCAACGAGAGAAAGACAGTCTCTCAACCTTAGTTATCCAATTCTTGCTTTAAAAATGCCTGCAAGGGGGGGGGGGAGGTGGACTTCCTTTTAGCACCTCCCCCGGTCGTGCCGAATTCAATTAAAAGTAATTTTTAAGTCCAATTTCCGTATTACTCACGGGTTGTTACTTTTAAGGCCAAATGTTCAAAGAAGAAGTCAGCGCTCTCCGGCCATGGCTCGCGGCTTCACTCCGTAGAAGAAGCGATCCACTCACAGCACCACGCCACTCTCTGTCACCGGCTCTGAAGCCTTTAAAAAGGCTTCTTCACTGGTCGGGGAGGGCGCAAATGGTGCCCGCCGAGTTACCAGATCCACAGGCTTCCGCGCCTGTGGTTTCTGAGGGTCCCCGCGTCGCCGCCGCGGCAGGACCAGTCTTCTACAAAGCCGATTCCCTCCAGAGCTCGGAGGGAATCCACCATTTGCCGATCGCGCTAACCCGGAAGTCGTAAATACCCTTTTCATTTCATTATAGATCATCTCCCAGAAAGCCTTACTCTTTGGGCACGTCCACCAAAGGTGAAAGAATGTACCTTCGTTTTCTTTACATTTCCAACATTTATTATCGGGCAAGTGATAGATTTTTGCTAGCTTGACTGGGGTCATGTACCACCTGTATATCATTTTCATAATATTCTCTCTTAGGGCATTACATGCCGTAAATTTCATACCTGTAGTCCACAACTGTTCCCAGTCAGCAAACATAATGTTATGTCCAACATCTTGTGCCCATTTAATCATAGCAGATTTCACCGTTTCATCCTGAGTATTCCATTTCAACAGCAAGTTATACATCTTTGACAAAATCTTAGTTTTAGGTTCTAACAGTTCTGTTTCTAATTTTGATTTTTCCACCTGGAAGCCAATTTTCTTGTCCAAATTGTATGCCTCCATTATCTGATAGTAATGAAGCCAGTCTCGCACTTTATCTTTTAATTTCTCAAAACTCTGCAGTTTCAATTTGTCTCCTTCTTGTTCCAAAATTTCCCAATAGTTCGGCCATTTGGCCTCCATATTGAGCTTTTTCTGAGCCTTTGCTTCCATCGGTGACAACCACCTTGGGGTTTTATTTTCAAGTAAGTCCTTATATCTTATCCAGACATTTAACAATGCTTTCCTAACAATATGGTTTTTAAATGCTTTATGTGCTTTAACCTTGTCATACCACAAATATGCATGCCACCCAAAAACATTATTGAAACCTTCTAAATCCAAAATGTCTGTGTTCTCAAGAAGCAGCCATGCTTTCAGCCAGCAGAATGCTGCTGATTCATAATAAAGTTTAAGGTCTGGCAGGGCAAATCCACCTCTGTCCTTTGCATCAGTTAATATTTTAAATTTTATTCTGGGCTTCTTGCCCTGCCAGACAAATCTAGAAATGTCTCTCTGCCACTTCTTGAAACAGTTCATTTTGTCCAAGATTTGCAATGATTGAAACAAAAATAACATTCTTGGCAATACATTCATCTTTATGACAGCAATTCGACCTAACAAGCAAAGCTTCAAGTTTGACCATATCTCTAAGTCCTTTTTCACTTCTGACCAACATTTCTCATAATTGTCTTTAAATAGGTTTAAGTTCTTAGCGGTCATATTAACCCCCAGGTATTTTACTTTCTTAACCAGTGTTAAACCTGTCTCCTTCTGAAACCTCTCTTTCTTAATCGGTGTTAAATTTTTCTCAAGCACCTTAGTTTTTAACTTGTTCAACTTAAATCCTGCCACATGACCAAATTCCTGAATCAATTCTAATACTCTTTTAGTACTAGATTCTGGTTCATGTAACGTCAATACTAAATCATCTGCAAAAGCTTTTAATTTGTACTGTTTGGCTCCGACCTGTATACCTTTGATCAGACGGTCCCTTCTGATCATGTTTAGCAGAACCTCCAGGACCGAAATAAAAAGCAATGGGGAAATTGGGCAGCCTTGTCGTGTCCCTTTCTCTATCTTAAATTCCTCTGTCACCACATTGTTAACTATTAGTTTAGCCTTTTGTTCTGAATAAATTGAACTTATACCATTTTCAAACCCTTGACCTGAAGATTTTTCTTCATGAAACTCCAAGAAATATTGTCAAAGGCTTTCTCCGCATCTACAAAAATTAAAACAGATTTAGTATTAATATTCACTTGTAACATCTCCAAGATGTTGATTATATTCCTCGTGTTGTCAGACAAGTGTCTACCCGGGAGAAAGCCAGCTTGGTCTTTATGTATCTCCTCCACTAATACTTTTTTTAACCTTTTAGCCAAAATATATGCAAAAATTTTATAATCCATATTAAGCAGGGATATGGGGCGGTAGTTCTTAAGTTGTGTCTTTTCAGACTCATTTTTCGGTATTAGTGTAATATAAGCTTCCTTCCACGACTCTGGCGCTTTTTTCGCCTCCAAAATTTCATTACAAACCTCCTTTAGTGGTTGAATTATCCAATCCTTCAAGGATCTATAATATTTTGAGGTAATAATATTTTATTAAGTTTTAGCCATAAAAAAAGTTTAGAAAAATACAAAAAATGAAAAAGATACAAAATTACAAAATACAGAAATACAGACATTAAACACAAAAAAGAAAAGAAAAAAAGCACATATAAAAAGACAAAAATTCCTTCTTTCTTAATTTCTCCTCTTTGATTAACTTATTTTCCTGACTCCCTCGCGTCTCCCTTTTTGGTATCCCTTTTAAAAGTTAGTTCAGCAAATTCATGTCCTGTTAGTCTATCTATTTATTAATCCAATCTTGCATTTTACCTTGTTGCTAAAACCCCTGCAATTCATTTCAATGTCCTCAACATTCAAAAATTTTACAATATTTCTGCAAATACGTTTTAAATTTCCTCCAGTCTTCTTCCACCAACTCTTCTCCCTGATCTCGGATTCTGCCAGTCATTTCCGCCATCTCCATATAGTCTATTAGTTGCATCTGCCATTCTTCCAAGGTGGGTAGGTCTTGTGTCTTCCAATGCTTTGCGATGAGAATTCTTGCTGCTGCTGTAGCATACATGAAAAAAGTTCTATCTTTCTTTAACACCGATTGGCCAACTATGCCCAGGAGGAAGGCCTCTGGTTTCTTCGGGAAAGTATATTTAAATACCTTTTTCAATTCATTATATATCATTTCCCAGAAAGCCTTGATCCTTGGGCACGTCCACCAAAGGTGAAAAAAAGTACCTTCAACTTCTTTACATTTCCAACATTTATTATCGGGCAAATGGTATATTTTTGCAAGCTTGACTGGAGTCATGTACCACCTGTACACCATTTTCATAATATTCTCTCTTAGGGCATTACATGCCGTGAATTTAATCCCGGTGGTCCACAACTTCTCCCAGTCAGCAAACATAATATTATGTCCTATATCTTGTGCCCATTTTATCATTGCAGATTTTACCGTTTCTTCCTCAGTGTTCCATTTCAACAGCAGATTATACATTCTTGAAAGTATCTTAGCATTGGGTTCTAACAATTCTGTTTCTAACTTTGATTTTTCCACCTGAAAACCAATTTTTTTATCCAGATTGTAAACCTCTCTTATTTGAAAATAGTGTAACCAGTCTCGCACCTTCTCTTTAAGTTTGTCATAACTCTGCAGTTTCAATTTGTCTTCCACCTCCTGTTCTGTTATTTTGTAGTTCAACATTAACTTATTTTCTTGAGAGATTTTTTGAAGTCCATTTGTTTTTAACAATTGGTCTAAATCAAACTCTTTCTGTGGCCCTCGTGTATATAACTGTTTAAAGTACCTCTGGAAGCATTTTCTAATTTCCACTGGATTCTGGATGTTCTTTCCTTCCACTTCCAAGTTGGTAATGGTGTTAAGTTTTTGTCTTTTTTTCATTTGCCAAGCTAACAGTTTTCCACATTTATTAGCCGATTCAAATGTCCTTTGTCTCATCTGTTTAATTTTCCATTCTATTTCCTGATTCATCATCTTCATATATTGAACTTGGTATAACTTTATTTCTCTCAGAATCTCTTGTGACTTTGGTTTTGCTCTCAGTTTCTTCTCACCCTCTCTTATTTTTTCCAAAATTTTATCTTTTTTCTCATTTTGAGTTCTCTTCTTTATTACATTCTGTTGAATTAGAACCCCCCTCATAACTGCTTTACTTGCGTCCCAGATTGCTCTTTTTTTATGGTAGTGTTCATATTTATCTCAAAATAGTCTCTCAAGGTTTTTGGGGCCTTCTTGGTAACTTCTTGATCTCTAAACAAGGTGTCATTCATCCTCCATCTGAAGGAACCGGTAGGTGTTAATTTCATCTCCATTTTCACAGCATTATGGTCAGAGCAAGTTTTAGGGCAAATTTCCACTTTTCGAGTCTTAGGTGCCAGTCCTCTAGTTATCCAGATTTGGTCAATTCTTGTCCATGTCATTTTGGCTTCAGAGAAGAAGGTTCCCTCTCTGCCCAAGGGATTCTTTATTCTCCAAATGTCAATCAAGTCCATATTGTCAGTCATCTCAAAAAAGGTTTTTGGTAGTCTGCCATCTTTAGTAACTACCTGTCTCTGCGACTTATCCATGTTTGTAGATACCACTCCATTCATATCTCCCATCGTGATAATGTCGTAATCCATATAGTCTAACAATGTCTCATGCAACTTCTTAAAAAATTCAGATTTCCCCTCATTTGGTGCATATACTCCTACTATCAAATTTTTTTCTCCTTGTGTTTGGATTTCAATTGCCACATATCTTCCTTGGTCATCTTTAAAAATAAATTTCGGTGATAGGCCCTCTTTCGCATAAATTACTACTCCTCTCTTTTTAACCTTGTCCGATGAAATAAACTCTTGACCCAATCTTTTATTAATCAATACTTTCCTATGAAGCCTTATCACATGTGTTTCCTGCAAGCAAATCAAGTCCAATTGTTCCTTTTTCAATAGATGAAAGACTTTTTTCCTTTTCTCCGGGGGAGTTAAATCCATGAATATTCCAACTTAATAGTTTCAGGGACATGGTGTATTTATTTTGCTTTTCCTCCAACTGCGCCAAGTAACTGTTCTTGTTCTGTCGGTGGTATCACCTTCTCTAACTTGTCCAATCCCAAAGGTAGTGGTACTATGTCTTGTATTCCTGGTTTTAAGGCTCTTGGCTCTTCTTCAGCTTCTTTTTGCAGGTCTTCTCCGTGTTCTTTCAGAAATTTTTCTTTTTCTTCCACTGATCTTATTTTAAACTTTTTCCCTTTAAAGGTAAAAGATAGGCCTTGGGGGAATTCCCACCTAAAAATGGTTCTGTTTCCTCTTAACCGGGCCACTAGATCTCCGTAGTTGGACCTGAGATCCAAAAGATGTTTAGGGATGTCCTTAAATATCTCCACTCTTGATTCACTTATTTCCAAGGTCTTCTGGAAGTGCAGACTTAATATTCTGTCTCTCTCCTCTCTTGATCGGAGGGTAATCAAACAGTCTCTCACCCTGTTCTTTCTCCCCCCTCTTCCAAGTCTAAAAGCACTTACTATCTTAAAATCTAACTTGTCTGAGTCTAAGTTCCAAAAGTCTGCGAATTCCTGCGTAAGAAAGTCAATCAAACTATCTTTCTCAAGTTCAGGTACAGCCCTGATCCTTAGATTTGTATGTTTTTCTTTTAATCAATCATAGACAGCAATGATTGTGGTCCTCCAGCTGTCTACATATCGGTGGTATCTTTTCCTCTACAGCCAATGCTTTTCCCTTGGCTTCTTCAGCTGTTTTTCGGTTCAAAGTAGATTCCTGCAGCAGTTTCTCAATAGATTCTGTATTTGAGTTCACCTTCTGCCCTAAGTTATTGATGCTTGACGTGTTTTGATCAATTTTAGTTGTCGCTTCAGCAACTTGTTTGCTTAATTTTTCCAAAGATTCAAAAATTTTATCTAGTGCTGAAGCTAAACTCCCTTCAGATGCCATTCCTTTAGGCGCCACCTGAGCTGGATCTTCCCCTGGTGGGGCAGGGAGGCCGGATGCTGACGGTCTACGCTGCTGCAGTCTAATTTTACCCGATCTTGTTGTTTTTTCCTGAGTCGAGTCTGCCATAACACTTTATCTAAGGATCAAGGTCAATCCCACGGTTTTGTAGTGGAAAATTCCCTGGCCAATTGTAGCAATTTCAAAGTTCCTCTAGGGGGACACAGTAGCAGTCCAGACTTGTAACAATAAAGTAACTTTTCCAACTTTCAGAATTCCCCCCTTTAACCAAGAAAAGCAACAATTTCAGGTACGGAGAGACCCTTCAGAGTCAAAGTATCTCTCTTACAGAGTTAGCTGTCAAAAAGTTGCATTATCCTTTAACAACGCTATTCACAATACGGCAGTTCCATTGTCCCTTGACAGTCCGTTCCCAGGCATTAAGTGATGGTCTTCGTTCCCTTTCTCTCTTCTTTTTTTGCAGGCAAAAAATACTTCCCCTTCTCCCGCACCTCAGGGAGGGAGTTCTCTTTTAATTGATGTTAAGATTTAAGTCTTTTTCAACACGATTTTCAGGGTCTTAGCTTAGACAGTCTTCGCTTTGATCTATTTACAGAAAACGGAAGGCGGACTTCCTGTTTACGCCTTCCCACTTCAGTGCCAAATTAGTCCTTTCCCCCTTAAATTTCCCAATCTTCAAACTTAACCTACTCACGGGTAGTTGTTTGTTAGCCGAATTGTCACAGGAAAAAGGTCAGCGCTCTCCGGCAACAGCTGCACAGCTTCACTCCACGGAAGAAGCAGTTGACTCTCAGCACCGCGCCACACTCCCCGTTTCGCTCCGGAACTCTTTACAGGGTTCCCTCGCAGATTGGGGGGGGGCACTAAGGGTGCCCGCCGAGTCCCACGCTCACAGGCTTCACCCGCCTGTGGTTTTCGAAGGGGTCCCCGCTTCGCCGTAGCGGCAAGACCCGATTTCCGCGGAGCTACTCCCTCGAGGCTAGAGGGAATCCGCCATTGCCGATGGCGCCGCCTCCGGAAGTCCTATTTTTGAGTCCCTTTTTAATGCATGGTCTCCCCAGCAAGCTCTCTGCAGCACTACTAAACTGCAAATAGCCAACACTGTGCCCTTTGTCTGTAACCAAGACTGAAAAGGTCCAGACATAAATTTGCCTCCACGATCAACGTGGAGGCAGTGCGTAGTAGCTGAAGCTGGGTGCAGGGCAGGAAGTCGGGTGAAGTCAGGAACAGGCTTGCAAGCAGGGGAGCCAGGGTGGGTCAGGAGCTCGGGCAGGAAAGCTGGACAGGGTTCAGGCAGGAACTAACAATGTTGCTCCCACAACTTGGGACTGGGGCTAGCCGGCTTTTATCTGCCCCGAGGCATAGGGCGGCCCCGATCCTCTGGTGACTCGCCTCTCCTTGCCTGGAGGTGAGCACTCCTCCTGTGGGAACTTAGTTCCCTCCACCTCTCTGCCCTGAGCCTCTGCAGCTCAGGAGAGGCTGGAGGGTTACTGGACCCAGAGGCAACCTCGGCTTCCCCTGACGGGGCTGAGAGTGGAGCACCTGCAGGCAATGTGTCCTCCATCACCTCAGGAGCCAGAGCAGACTCATCTGATGCCTGCACCTGAGGATCCAGCACAGGTGAGGACCCTTCAGGCTCATGCCACAGCCCCGGCTCAGCTGGTTCTGGAAGTGGGGAATACTGTGCAGGCTGGGATCCCTCAGGTTCAGCATCCGAGTCCGAATCCCAGGCCATCACACTTCGCCTTTCTGGATCTCACAGTAACTGTCCCGGAAATGCACTACAAACCCAGCTTTCAGCAGACAGGAGACAGACATCAGGTTGCTCCTCAGCGAAGGAACACACAGAACGTTGTCCAGATGCGTGCGTAGACAGGAGACAAAAACAGAACCACCCGACTCCACGTCAGATTTCCTCCCGTCAGCCAATGCCACCTGGCTCCGTGGTGTAGAAACCTTCTTGGCAAAAACCGCCTCTGAAACAACAAAGTGCCAGGAACTCCCTGAATCGATAATCCAGGTGTTTCACCGCTCATCAGGACACTCGACCACGGCCGTCACAAGTTGCGCCATCTGCTTCTTCTTTCCAAACTTCGTTTGCTGTTTCCGCTGCTTTTGACCCTCAGATATGGCCTCCTCCGGACACTGCTTCCTCAGATGCCGAGTAGAACCGCACCTGTAACAACGACAAACAGCAAACACAGATTCCACACCAGCCGTAGCTCAGGTATGTTGTTTTGGCTGGTTCTCCTCAGAAATGCTGCCTGCATTCTTCACAAGCCGATCGCTTGTCGAAGCACTCAGAGCAGACAACTGCTTGCCGTCACACCTCTGCCATTCCTCCAGCAGCCGGCCAGTAACATAATCCAGAGTCAGATCTTCATCATGCATAGCTTCCAGCGTGAGAACGAGATTGTCCCAGCTATTGTGTGTATACAGGGAAATAGACATAATGGCTAACAAAAAGGGCCAACAGCTGATTACAGTGGTATCTCTGGTTACAGACGCTTCAGGTTACAGACTCTGCTAACCCAGAAATAGTATCTCGGGTTAAGAACTTTGTTTCAGGATGAGAACAGAATTTGCGCGGCAGCAGCAGGAGGCCCCACTAGCTAAAGTGGTACCTCAGGTTAAGAACAGTTTCAGGTTAAGAACGGACCTCCGGAACAAATTAAGTTCTTAACCAGAGGTACCACTGTACAACCTTGATAGCATCAGCAAGACGCCAGTCTATAGTAGAAGTAGATACCAAAAGACGCCAATCTGTACGAGAATCAGGTTTTTTAAAATCATTGTTGGCAAAAACACTTGCAGAATATTTACTATTTAGCATCATTAAAAAAATTTCAGTGCCACACAATACCACTCAAAAATGGTATATAGATAAAATCAACAGGAATATCCCAAAGGTTGGGAACATGGATGAAACTAGGGCTGGGTGATACCTGATTTCAACATTGCAATATTGTCACCAGCTAAACATCACAATATACGGATATATCACTATGTCTGAAATAAGGATGGAGCTATAAAGAAGCATTAGCTGGCTTCACAGCTTTTCCTGCATCATGATTTTCAAATATCGCCCCGCTCTAGATAAAACCCCAAATGTTTTGTCACTTACCAGGTAATGATGTGTTGCATGTGCTCGTTGCATAACGTCACCCTCGTCTGGCCTCCAAAGGGCCCCCCCCCCCTGGAACTGTGCTTTCTGTGGTTGCAAGAGAGAAACAGCAGGGAGTCAGAACCATATGCAATATGAGCCTTTAGAAAAGAAATTCAAACACCAGGGGCAGCTTACTTTTATGTAAAAAGTGAAAACCTATGTAGGTAGTCCTATGTAGGTAAACTTATGTAATCTCTACTCCCACTCCCATCTCACTCTCCCTGCCAATGATACAGCTCTCCCATGCTCAGATTTTCTGTGTAACTCCCTGTCCTACTTCACCCCCTGTATAGCACAGCAAACCAACCAAATGGCTGTTCTACCCAATCCACACCTGGCTCTGACATAAAGGTAAAGGTAAAGGGACCCCTGACCATTAGGTCCAGTTGCGGACGACTCTGGGGTTGTGGCTCTCATCTCGCTTTATTGGCCGAGGGAGCCGGCGTACAGCGTCCGGGTCATATGGCCAGCATGACTAAGCCGCTTAACCAGAGCAGCGCACGGAAATGCCGTTTACCTTCCCGCTGGAGTGGTACCTATTTATCTACTTGCACTTTGTCATGCTTTCAAACTGCTAGGTGGGCAGGAGCAGGGACCGAGTTCCCCCCTCCGCGGGGATTCGAACCGCCAACCTTCTGATCTGCAAGCCCTAGCTCTGTGGTTTAGGCTCTGTGGTTTCTGACATAAGTGGTATTAAACTAAGTGGAACTCCATTCATTCGGATCCTGCCCCCTCCAGAGCAGGAAAAAACATGCTGCTTCCATCTTCCATGTGACACCCCATAAGATACTTGAAGGTGGCTACCCTATCTCCTCTCAGTCTTCTCTTCCAGGCTAAACATACCCAGCTCCCTCAACCGTTCCTCATAAGGCTAGGTTTCCAGATCCTTGATCATCTTGGTTGCCCTCCTTTCCACATGTTCCAGCTTGTTAATATTCTTAAATTGTGGCACCCAGAACTGAACACAGTACTCCAGGTGTGGTCTGACAAAGGCAGAAGAGAGCGGGACTATGACACTATATTTCTGCTGATGCAGCCTAGAATAGCTTTAGCTTTTTTGCTGCTGCATCACACAGTTGACTCATGTTGAGGTTGTGGTCTAATAAGACTCCTAGATCCTTTTCACATATACTGCTGGCAAGCCAGGTGTCCCCCATCTTTTATTTGTGCAGCTGGTTTTTCCTGCCTAAGTGTAGAACCTCACATTTGTCCCCACTGAAATTCATTATTGCGTGTATGTAGCTCTGCATGTGTGTAGCTCTACTCAAGACTACTCTATAATTTAGTGTAGATATATTTCTTATATATTTTAAATGTGTAAAAAAAAATCCTACGGTTAAAAATATTCTTAATATTGAACCAAACCAATAAAAGAGATGTCAAATTATGTGTTACTTACTAAATCTGTAGTGTTTATCCTCCAAAAAAACTCAAAATAATGTACATGGATTCCACCCCACTGCCTCTCATATTATTTTATTTATTTATTTATTATGTAATATATTTATATCCTGCCAAGTTGGAATTCAAGGTGGCTTACAACATTTAAAAACATCAGTCATAGAATAAAGAATAATAAAAACAAACTGGTTAAAAACAATACTTAAAATACATCACAATATATCTAAAACCGGCAATTAAAATTTGAACTGACAGCAGCCCAGTCATCAGCATTGTCTGCACCTTAGTTTCCAAATGCATAAAGCCCTTTACTGCAAAAGTAAATTGATGCCTCCTTGCCTGAATAGAAGCAGGAGCCAAGTCACAAAGAAGAAACTTTGTTTGCTGATTGGAATCTCCTTCCCACAGCACTGCTGAGAAACGAAGTTTCCAGTAAGCAAACAAATTTTCTTTTTCTCCCAATAATTTCCATGGGGCTTTAAGGCACACACCATGCCTCTTGTTAGGCAGAGTAGAGACCCCAAGACCGTGCTAAGCTTGATACCGTGCTGGGTTTCTATTCTGCCTAGCAAGAGGCACGCAAGTGGATCTTATGGGGGGGGGCAGATTGGGCAGGCAGGAAATGGCCATTTACTTTGCAGTAAACTTGGCTTTACCTTGCAGTAAAGTTCTGCTTCCTGCCTGATGTTGGTTTCTATTTCCCTCACTGAGCAGCAAATGCATGTCACAAGACATTGTTTACATTCCACAGTCCAAGTTACTGTTGGATTCCCATGGGAATGGGAGACTGGATGTGACGTACACTGGTTTCCTGTTTTTCAGTGTTCTGTCGTTTCTTTGTTGGAGAGGGAGTTGCTCTGTGCTCTCACAGAGGCAAGGTGTATGTTTGTGTGTTCTTGATGTAGATTAGAAATAAAATTAGCATGTAGCACGATACCTGCTTATCCTTTCGTCTGCGAGATTACACTCTGTATCAGCTCCAGATGGGCAAGAGCTGATCAAAATCTCACATTTTAGGTTCCGGGCCCAGAAGTCGGAATCGGAATGATGACTGGCGGCCGGCAGAGGAAAGGAACGGAGTTATCTGCTCTGCGTGTCAAGAAGATTGATGAGAGGTATGTGCTGTTGCTTTGGAATGCAGCTGCTGTAAACAGACGCAGCTTGCTTTAAAGCAGCAGAGATGGCTAATGCAAGGCTAGCTGATGCTTTTGGGATTCCTAAGCTCAATTTAAAGAATTACACGGAATGGGTGTTGTATGCAGAAGCACTGCTACGAAAAGAGGGTCTGTTCAATGTCATTACAGACACACACCCCCCAGCTCCGGTGACGGATGAATGGAAGGCTAGGGATTCCAAAGCAAGGGGAACTCTTACGCTGATTGTATCCCCAGAAGAGCTATGTCTTTTGCGTGATAAGACCTCAGCCAAAGAAATCTGGGACACTTTAAGAGACACTCATTTGAGAACAGAGGCTGGTGCTTCTTTGTTCTACTATGCCAAGTTGCATGATATGGCACTTGTTGAAGGTGCAGATGTGCGTGCTCATCTGATGGAGATGCAGAATCTCAGGCATGAGCTGCAACAGAGAGAAATCACCTTTCCAGAGGCTGTGTATTCCTTCATGATACTACATTCTTTGGGTTCAAGTTGGGAATTCATTGCCACTTAGATTGCTGTTCTGCCAACTGCTCAGCTCACGGTAGCGCATGTTACTGCTGTGATTCAGAATGAAGCTGACAGGCGGAGTGCTAGCTGCATGGGTAAGGGGGAGTCTTCACAGACGTCATCCCAGAATGCAGTGGAACCACTAGATGGCGCCAAAGCTTTGAAAGCAGTGAAATGCTACTCATGTGGACGTCTAGGCCACATAAAGAGGGAATGCAGATATCCCAAGGCCAAGGCAGAGCAGTGCAGCGAAAGCTCAACGCGTGTAAATGGCAAAGGTAAAGGTCCGGTGTCCAGGACAACGCAGCACAAGGTGATGGTCTCACGCTTCACTCCAAAGGTTGCAAAGGTCCAGAAGACGTCTAGATCGTTCTTTGTGGTTGATTCAGGAGCGACGAGACACATTTGCAACGAGAAAGGACTGTTCGTGTCTTTTACACCGCAGGAAGGTGCGATTCACCAGGCGGATGACCACACGATCTCCAGTCAAGGTTACGGAACTGTTGTTCTTCACAGTTTGGACTTGTCGATACACGACGTTCTCGACGTTCCAGATGCTGCACACAATCTACTCAGCGTCACGCAGCTGAAGGAACGGAACATTGACGTTTCCTTCAAGAACAAGAAGTGCACCATCACAAAGAAAAACGATTATGTATTGCATGCTGAATATGTTGATCGTTTGCTTGTTTTGTATTATGATGATGTTGTGCAGGATGAAACTTGTTGCATTGCAGGTTCTAACAAGGTTTTGCATGCAGGATGTATTCATTATTTTCACAGGAAATTTGGTCATTTACATTTTTAGGCAGTATCCAAAATGCCTGCCTTGGTTGAAGGTATGACTATTAAACCCTGCAGGTACCACATGAAGTGTAAGGCACGTGCAGCAAACAAGGTGAAAATGGCTGTGAAAGGTAAGGTGTCTAGTAGACAAGCTACAGAACCATACCAGGTAATGCATGCTGATTTAGTTGGTCCACTATCGCCCTCTTGGGGTGGAAACAGGTACTTCATGGTCCTCATTCATTCATTTTCCAGGTATATTTATGTGTTCAATCTCAAGCAGAAAGCAGAGGCATTTCAAAGGTTCAAGGAATTCTGTGCTTGGTTGGAAAATGTGCATGGTAAGAAGGTAAAGACTCTTTTCACTGATCGCGGGGGGGGGGGGGGAATTCACTTCTCAGCAGTTTGAAGCTTTTCTGACTGAGAAAGGAATTCAGCACGATTTGTCTAGTCCTCGTTCTCCATGGCAGAATGGACTTTGTGAGAGAGCAAATCAGACATTGCTTCAAGGGTTGAAAACCTTGCTGCATGATGCCAATCTTCCAGAGAGTTATTGGGCGGAATCTTTGGCCTGTTTTGTTTACAGTTATAATCGAAGATTATCACCATCGATTGGTTGTACCCCCATGAAAATATGTTTGGCAAGAAACCATACATCAAACACATGAGAATTTTTGGTTCTGACATGTGGGTTCACACACCACAAAGCTCCAAGTTAGGCAAGCGTGGATTGCATGGTATCTTTCTAGGTTATCAGAAAGGTTCTTACAGAGTAATGATGACTGACTCTAAGACAATTAGGCTCACTAGAAGTGTTGAGTACAATGCCAAGTGGGGGGAGAATGTGGGAATTTTCCAATGTTATCCTGATGATAGTGATGAGACTGAGGATAAGCAACAGCCACAGCAACAACCACACCCTACACCCACTGATAAAGGTCCTGATTCTGAATCTGAGACTGAATCGGATGATTCAGAGGATTTCAAGAGTGTGAAAGCCTCTATGCGACCCTCTGAAGGCTCTGATCAAGAATTGGAGGAACCATTGTTCACTATAGGCCACTATTCTCCTAAGAAGGAAGAGGAGAGTGTTGGAGACTTACGGCTAATTCGCAGGTCTGAAAGAGCCACTAAAGGTAGACCTCCAAAGAGATTTGCTGATGAATTTGCTAAAACAGCAGTTGCAGCTGTTAATAGCTCCAAGAAGGTATTTGAACCTTCAAGCTTCCAAGAAATCCAGGATTTGGATTCAAAGGATGCTGACCCATGCTTAAATGCCATGAAGGCTGAGCTTGAGTCCTTAGAGAGGAAGAAAACATGGGAGCTGGTTCCAGTAGTTCCAGCAATGAAACTGCTAGGAAACAAATGGGTCTTCAAAGCGAAGACAGATCAAAATGGCAAGATAGTAAGAAACAAAGCCAGATTGGTAGCCAGAGGTTTTTCAAAGGTACCAGGTGAAGACTATCACGAGACCTACTCACCCACAGTAAGGTATGAGAGCATTAGGCTTATGCTCAAGCTTGCTGCAGAAGAGAATCTTCATGTTAGTCACCACAATGTGAATACAGCATTTTTGTATGGATCTCTAGGTGAATCACTTTATATGCTTCCACCTGATGGTGTACAGGTAAAACAGAGTGCATGGTGCTGGCACACAAAACTCACTGAAGTATTGTTTTCTCTAGGTTTTCAGCAAGGTAAAGCTGATCCATGTGTGTTTGTCAAAGAGGAAGGGCAAAAGAAGCTATATTGCTTGTTTTATGTTGATGGTATATGTGATGGGATGATGAGCTGCTTGTGCGTAAAATCGTAGTCCCTCAGAGTTTGTGCAACTCCACAAACCTCTGTGTGTGACAGAGCTCCTCAGACATGTCTGCTCTAATCACTCGCAGATTCCGACAGTGGTTGTTTTCGGAAACGCTTCCAGCATAACAGCTCCTTAACGGAAACACGTCTTCGTGACTCACGGCGTGACAGCTTCCTGCGAGGAATGGGTCTCCCTATGGGAGCTTCTGACACCTCCCCACTGTTCTCGCTGGACGTGTCCCTGAGCCCTCCCTCTTGCTCGTTTTCCCTCAGAGATCCTCCCCTTTCCCTGCTAGTTCCTGCTTTAGCTGCTGCGTCTCTCTCAGCCTTCGTGAGACTTTCCTCCAGAGACCCATCTCTCCCCCTGCTGGTTCCTGCTTCAGCTGTTGAGTCCCTCCCAGCCTCCGTGAGCCCTCTCCCCACCTGTTCCTCCGATGGCAGTTCCCTGACAGTATACTTTTCTTTTGGAAGGATGTCACAATGTACAATAACGCCCTAGCTCAACTGAAAGAACACTTTGACATGAAAAATCTTGGTAAGGTAACCAACTACCTATCTCTGGAAATAGAGAGAGATCAAGATGGTAATATTCTAGTACACCAGTCACGGAAAATTGCTGATGTGTTAAGCAAACTGAACCTGATGGATGCTAACCCTGTAGACACACCGACGACAACAGGTTATCAGGTAGATGACACTGAAGAAGCATTTTCTGAAACTACACTATGCAGAAGTGTGATAGGCAAACTAAACTTCATTGCCAGATGTTCAAGACCTGACATTGCTGTTAGCTGTAATTTGCTAAGCAGACAAGTCAACAATCCTACTGTTAAGGATTGGGAAGCTCTGAAACGCATAGCTCGCTATTTGAAAGGCACTATGCATTACAGACTGAGATTTAACAATCAGAAGTCTGGTGGTCTTGAAATATTTGCAGATGCAAGTTTTGGAAGTGACACTACAGACAGGAAAAGTACGTCTGGAGTTTGCTACATGTACAATCAGGGTCTATTTGATTGGTCATGCAAGAAGCAAACAACAGTTAGCTTAAGTACTTGTGAAGCTGAACTGAATGCACTGTCTTATTCACTTCAAGATTGTGAATGGTTGTTACAATTTTGCAAAGACATGGAAATTCCTGTCAAATGTCCAATCCAGGTTTATCAGGACAACAAAGCATGTTTGGCTTTGCTGAGTTCTGAAGGTTGTAAGCAAAGCACGAAGCATTTGCAATTGAAACTGCAACATGCTAGAGAATGTGCTCAGAAGGGACTCGTAACGGTGTTCTATATGCCAGGTAATGAAATTCCTGCTGATGTATTGTCCAAGGCTGTTCCAAGTGATCAACACTGTACCTATGTACGGAAGTTGGGTTTGTACTGATATTGGTTTTTTTAAAAAGATATTTTATTCAATTTTTCACATTAAAAGACAAAAAAATACAAAGTCACACAAAACAACAAATAATACAATACAAAAATACAGACATAGAACATGCAACATAGTTAAACCATCCTTCCATAACCCTCTTTCTTGACTCCCTCACATCTCCCTTTCCTGCGTTCCCGTTTACCAAATCATGTTCAGCAATGCTTCACCTTCTCTCAAAATTTGTTTTAAATTAGACATTTCAACTATTATGTCTCCAGTTTTACCCTTTGTTATCAAATATTTAGATATTTAAACTTGACATAATATTATTCAAATTTCATCTTTGTTCTTATAGTTCAGTTATTTTCATATTCCTTTCAGCTGGGTTACTAATGCCATATTGCCTTATATCCTGCATCATTCTAGCATTCATACATTTTACAATACTTTTGCAAATAGTCCTTAAATTTTTTCCAGTCCTCTTCCACTGTCTCTTCTCCCAGGTCTCAGATTCTGCCAGTCATTTCTGCCAATTCCATATAGTCAATCAGTTGCATCTGCCATTCTTCCAGGGTGGGCAAATCTTCTGTTTTCCAATACTTTGCGATGAGTATTCTTGCTGCTGTTGTTGCATACATAAAGAAAATTCTGTCCTTCTTTAGCACCCTCTGGCCAACAATGCCCAAAAGGAAGGCCTCTGGTTTCTTAGGGAAGGTATATTTAAATACCTTTTTTAGTTCATTATATATCATTTCCCAGAAGGCCTTAACCCTTGGGCACGTCCACCATAGGTGAAAGAATGTTCCTTCAGTTTCTTTACATTTCCAACACTTATTGTCTGGCAAATGATATATTTTTGCAAGCTTGACTGGGGTCATGTACCACCTGTAGATCATTTTCATAATATTTTCTTTCAAGGCATTACATGCCGTGAATTTCACACCGGTGGTCCATAACTGTTCCCAGTCAGCAAACATAATGTTGTAGCCAATGTCTTGCGCCCATTTTATCATAGCTGATTTAACTGTCTCATCCTGTGTGTTCCATTTTAACAGCAAGTTATACATTCTTGAGAGTACCTTAGTTTTAGGTTCTAACAGTTCTGTTTCTAATTTTGATTTTTCCACTTGGAAGCCTGTTTTTTTGTCCTTATTAAAGACCTCCCTAATCTGACCATAGTGTAACCAATCTCGCACTTTATCCTTCAGTTTCTCAAAACTCTGCAATCTCCATGTATCTCCATCTTTTTCTACTATCTCCCAATATTTTGGCCAATTGGCCTCCATATTGAGTCTTTTCTGAGCCTTAGCTTCCATTGGTGACAACCACCTTGGGGTCTTACTTTCTAATAAATCTTTATATCTTGTCCAGACATTAAACACTGCTTTCCTGACAATGTGGTTCTTGAAAGCTTTGTGAGCTTTGACCTTGTCGTACCACAAATATGCATGCCAACCAAATACATTGTTAAACCCTTCCAAATCCAAAATATCAGTGTTCTCTAGAAGTAGCCATTCTTTCAACCAGCAGAAAGCTGCTGATTCATAATACAATTTCATGTCTGGCAGGGCAAACCCCCCTCTTTCTTTAGCATCAGTTAATATTTTAAATTTAATTCTGGGCTTTTTGCCCTGCCAGACAAACCTAGAAATATCTCTTTGCCACTTCCTGAAACATTCCATCTTGTCCACAATCTGCAAGGTCTGAAACAAAAACAACATTTTTGGCAATACATTCATCTTTATAGCAGCAATTCGACCCAAAAAGGAAAGCTTCAATTTTGACCAAATTTCTAAATCTTTTTTGATTTCTAACCAACATTTTTCATAGTTATCTTTAAATAGGTTCAGATTTTTAGCCGTCATATTAACCCCTAGATTTTTCACCTTTTTGACCACATTTAAGCCTGTCTCCTTCTGAAACCTTTCTTTTTCCACAGTTGTCAAGTTTTTCCCCAAAACCTTAGTTTTCTGCTTATTTAGTTTAAATCCCGCCACCCGACCAAATTCTTGAATCAGTTCTAACACCCTTTTCGTACTAGATTCTGGCTCCTGTAATGTCAAAACCAAGTCATCTGCAAAAGCTTTAAGTTTATACTGTTTGGCTCCGACCTGGATTCCTTCAACCAACCGGTCCCCTCTGATCATGTTCAAGAGCACCTCCAGGACCGAAATAAATAGCAGTGGAGAAATGGGGCAACCTTGTCGTGTTCCTTTCTCAATCCTAAACTCTTCTGTCACCACATTATTAACATCAATTTTGCCTTTTGTTCTGAATAAATTGCATCTATACCATTTTCAAACCCCCGTCCCACTCCCATCCCTTTAAGGTTTTTCTTCATAAAATTCCATGAGATATTGTCAAAGGCCTTCTCCACATCAATAAAGATCAATACTGCTTTTGTATTAGTGTTCATTTGCAAAAGTTCCAAAATATCAATAATGTTCCTTGTATTATCGGACAAATGCCTACCAGGGAGAAAGCCTGCCTGATCTTTATGAATCACTTCATTTAACACTCTTTTTAATCTATTTGCTAAAATATCTGCAAAGATTTTGTAATCCACATTTAAAAGAGAGATGGGACGGTAGTTCTTAAGTTGTGTCTTTTCAGTTTCCGATTTGGGTATCAATGTGATGAAAGCTTCTTTCCATGATTCTGATGCCTTCTTCCCCTCCATAATCTCATTACAAACCTCCTTCAATGGTTGTATCAAATGATCTTTCAAAGTCTTATAATACTTGGAGGTAAGCCCATCCGGCTCTGGAGATTTGCCCAATTGCATATTCTGAATGGCACCTTCAATTTCTTGTTGTGTTATTTTATAGTTCAATATTGTCTTATTTTCTTGAGATAATTTTGGTAATCCGTTGTTTCTTAAAAATTGGTCTATCTCAGTCTCTTTTTGCGGCCCTTGAGTATAGAGTTGTTTAAAATATCTCTGGAAACATTTTCTGATCTCCACGGGGTTCTGAATATTTCTCCCTTCAATCTCTAGGTTGGTGACTGTGTTCAGTTTTTGTCTCTTTTTCAACTGCCATGCTAGCAGTTTTCCACATTTATTTGCCGATTCAAAAGTCTTTTGTTTCATTTGTTTGATTTTCCACTCAACTTCCTGATTTATCAGTTTAGAATATTGTGCTTGATAAAGTTTAATTTCTCTCAGAATCTCCTGTGACTTTGGTTTCGATCTTAACTTTTTCTCACCTTCCTTTATTTTGTCCAAAATCTTGTCCTTTTTCTCATTCTGCGCTCTTTTCTTTATCGAATTCTGTTGTATCAGAAACCCCCTCATAACCGCTTTACTTGCATCCCAGATGACTCTTTTTTCCACTGTAGTATTCAAGTTTATTTCAAAGTAATCACTCAAAGTCTTTTGGGCCTTCTTGACAATCTCCTGATCTCTTAGCAAGGTGTCATTCATCTTCCATCTAAAGGAGCCGGTTGGAGTTAATCTCATTTCCATCTTTACTGCATTATGGTCGGAGCAGGTTTTTGGGCAGATTTCCACCTTTCTAGTCTTAGGTGCCAGTCCTCTAGTTATCCATATTTGGTCGATTCTTGTCCATGTCATTTTGGCTTCAGAGAAGAATGTCCCCTCTCTTCCCAGGGGGTTCTTTATCCTCCAGATGTCAATCAAGTCCATATTGTCAGTTAGTTCGAAAAAAGTTTTTGGTAGTCTGCCCTCTTTTGTCACACTTTGGTTTTGCACTTTGTCCATGTTCGTAGATACCACCCCATTCATGTCGCCCATCATAATGATGTTGTTATAGTCCAAATAGTCCAACATTGTCTCATGCAGCTTCTTATAAAATTCTGATTTCCCCTCATTCGGTGCATAGATTCCCAGTATCAGGAACTTTCCCCCTTGTGTTTGTACTTCAATTGCCAAAATTCTTCCTTGCTCATCTTTAAAAAGGAATTTTGGTGACAGGCTCTCCTTTGCATATATCACAACTCCTCTCTTCTTCACTCGGTCCGATGAGATAAATTCTTGGCCTAGTCTTTTATTAATTAGCACCTTTCTATGGAGCCTGGTCACATGTGTTTCCTGCAAACAGATTATGTCTAATTGTTCCTTCTTTAATAAATGAAAGATCCTCCTCCTTTTTTCCGGGGAATTACAGCCGTTAATATTCCAACTTAATAGCTGCAGAGACATCTTGGGCAATTCTATTGTCCCTTTGGTGGTGGTATCTCTTTCTTCTGTTCTTCAGGCCCCAAAGGCGTGGGTAAAGGCAATAGCCCAGATCTTGAGGCTCCCAAATCTTCTACAGTCCCTTTCTGAAGGTCTTCTCCGTGGTCACTCAGAAACTTTTCTTTATCTTCAGCTGTTTTGTTTTTCACTTTCTTCCCTCTAAAAGTAAAAGATAGTCCTTGGGGAAATTCCCACCTGAAAACGATTGAGTTGCTCCTCAACAATTTCACCAGATCTGCGTAGCAGGATCTAAGTTCCAATAGTTGTTTCGGGATATCTTTGTAGATTTCCACTCTCAAGTCCTGAATTTCAAGTGACTTTTGAAAGTGTGCACTCAGTATCTTATCTCTTTCCTCCTTCGTTCTTAGAGAAATCAGGCAGTCTCTGGGCCTGCCCTTTCTCACTACTTTTCCAAGTCTGAATGCACTCACAATTTTGAAATCTTTATCTTCTTCCAAAGGCCAAAATTTTGTAAATTCTTTTGTCAGATACGCAATTAAGTCCCCTTGTTCAAGTTCTGAGACTGACCTCAATCTCAAGTTGTTCTCCTTACTTCGTAATTCTATCATAGACAGATAGGCCTGCTGTTCACCAATCTGCTTGCGCATAGGTTTTACCTCCTCCTGTACAGCCTCTGCTTTCTGTTTAGCCTCCTCAGCTAATTTACGATTTTCTGTGGTAGCTTCAAATAATTTCCCAATTGATTGTGCATTTAGAGCAACTTGTTGGGTCAAATTGTTAACGCTGGCTGTGTTTTGGTCAATTTTAGATGATTGCTCAGCCACTTGCTTACTCAGGCCTTCCAATTTTTCAAAATTTTTATCCAATACTGAGGGAGATTCCCCTCCTGCAGCCATTCCTTCCGGCCTGGCTTGCTCAATTTCTTCCTCTTGTGCCACAGAAAGAATAGGGACAGATGATCTACGCAGCTGTGAGATTATGGTCGTTTGTTGTGTTTTAGCTTTGGCTGATCTTGTTCTCCCAGTGCCACTCATTCCACTTCTGTCTACGTGTCAAGGTCAGTCAGTATACAATTCCCATGGGAATCCACAAGTCCAAAGAGTAGAGAGAAAAAAGAAGAAGAGGAGAAAAACAAGTCCCCAACAGTTATAAATCCAAAGTCCTCTAGGGGGAGTTTAAATGTGTCTTAAGGGAAGAAACAAAGTTATTGTTCATGGAAGATTTTTCAAGTTGCTCCAAATCCCTTAAGAATTTATAGCAATGTCAAACAGCCTCAAAAGTCCCAAAAGACCTTCAAATCTTTTATGTTTAGCAGAGTTAGTCTTTAAAGTACTTACAATGTCTCTAAAAAGTGTCAGAAACAGTGTAGCAATTCAGGTAACAGTCCAATGTAACAATCCAGTAATAACAAAGTCCACAATCTGACAGTTCTGACAGTCTGGCAGCCCGACTGCCCAGGCTCCTTGGTAAATTTGTAAATCCACTAAGGAAGAGGTAAAAAAGATATCCACAAATAGAGAGGTAAAATCCACTGGTATCAAGACAAAATCAGTTCAATTGATGCACGGATTAGTTCCTTTCAAGCACCGCTTCAAAGGCACCAGAAAGTTCAGAGTCTTTGCTTTAAATCTTTAAACAGTACCGGGAGACGGACTTCCTGGTTGCGTCTCCCGCTTTGGCTGAATTTCAATTCAATTTAGTCCCAAATTCAATCGGTTCCCCTACTCACGGGTTGTTGCTTTTCTAGCCGAGGTTCCCGGGAAAAGAGGTCAGCGCTCACCGACAGCAGCTTTGCGGCTTCACTCCACAGAAAGAGCGATCAACTCACAGCACCGCGCCAGCCCTTTCACGCTCCGGAGCCCCTTACGAGGTCCCTTCGACGTTTCGGGGGGGTGCTAATGGTGCCCGCCGAGTCCCACAGCCACAGGCTATCGCTGCCTGTGGGTTTCCGACTTGGGTCTCCGCTTCGCCGTAGTGGGCGACCCTTTTCTGCGGAGCTTCCCCTTCACAACTGGAAGGAGACCGCCATTGCCGTTCGCGCCGCCTCCGGAAATTGGGTTTGTACTGATATTGTACGAACACGCTGCCCAGTGATGTTCACAGAAAGGGGGAGGATGTTGGTTTCTATTTCCCTCACTGAGCAGCAAATGCATGCCACAATACATCTTTTACATTCCACAGTCCAAATTACTGGAGGGAGTTGCTCTGTGCTCTCACAGAGGCAAGATGTACGTTTGTGTGTTCTCGATGTAGATGAGAAATAAAATTAGCATGTAGCACGATACCTGCTTATCCTTTCGTCTGCGAGATTACACTCTGCTCAATCAGCTCCAGATGGGCCAGAGCTGATCAAACTAACACCTGCTGGGTCTGCAAGCCCAGCTAGGCAGTGCATTCTCAATATATTACAGGGTGAAAAAATATGAAACCTTGATCGTGGTCTGCAGTTCATACTGGTAAGGAACAAAGTATCGATATATCACCCATCCCTACTTACCTTCACAGAGCTATGATTCAGAGTTCCCTGGGAAGAGGGATTGACTATTAAACCACTAGTAACTGTAGCTCTGGGAGAGGAATTGGGGCGTGGGGGCTCCTAACAACTCTCAGCACTGTTAACAAACCACAGTTCCCAGAATTCTTTGAGGGAAGGCATGACCATGTCAAGTGGTATGATACGGTTTTAAATGCAGATGGGGCCCAAAGTCAGGAGCCTGTTGCAGTCCACTCCTATCAAAAGCTAAGACTACACAGCCAGGTCCTTGGGGAACTCACAGAAGTCTGCATCAAGGAAGATGAGGTCAGCTCCTGTCACTCTCGCCATGGCATCCAGGTCCCGGTAATGCCAATGATTCCTTTCAATGTCGTTCTTTGGAACAAATGACTTGCTGGTTTCCGACAGCCTCACCACTCCTGTGAGCTCAATTTCCTCTTGGATCTACAAGGAAGAGTCAAATAGCAGTTTCTGTCCTTTAAAAAAAAAGAAAGCAGTGTCTTATGATACATAATGTGGCTGTTTCCAACCCTTGCTACCTACCTGTCCTCGCAACCTGGTCTCTGGCTTAAGTTTCTTTCTGGAGACAAACCCTCTGTTGACAAGGATTGTGATCCTGCAGGGTCAGGGGGAAAGGGAGTGAGAGAAGACAATAAACTCTGTAAGCATGGAAGCATCCCAGCCCCCTTAAAGCAGGAGTGGAAAATGTTTGGCGTGCCAGACCTTGGCTGACCTACAACTCCAGGTACCCCTGGCTGTTGGGTATGTTGGCTGGAGCCGATGGCAGTTGTAGTTCAGCAACATCTGGAGGGTCCACTTCTGCTGTAAGGCACCTAACATTGTAATTCTATGCCAGTCTACCCAGAAGCAAGCATCATTTATTCAATTTGGCTTACTCACAAAGTCCATTTGTATAAAACTTATTTTTGCTAGCCAGCTGGGAAGAGTTAAGAACACAGCCATCAACATTGCATTGTTGAAATTTGTTTGGATTCTATTATGAGTGCCCTACATTGTACTGTTAACATACTAACAGTTCTCTTTCATGTAACTTGGCTTTTGACTCCACAGCAATGGTTTTTCTCTCTCCACTCTGTGCTCAGAGTAGATCCACTCACTTAACTATCCAGCCCATGCACCTTAGAGTAGGTTCTAGGGCAGAAGACATCTGTTGGCCTTGAAGATGCAGAATTCTCTCTTGTTTTCTGCAACAGACTAACATGGTCACATGCCTGGAAAATTGACATTTTACGTTATGACAGTTCAGACATTGTTACCAACGTGAAAGAAACCTATGATAGAGGCAAAATTCAGACATATTAGTGAAATTACATACATTTAATTATAGGAGATGATGTTAGGATATTTCCGTTCCACCTTAAAAGGGAGCAGGCTTTTGTAAGCAACAGAGTCTGCGCATGTCCTATTCACAGGATGTTTATGCTTGCTGTTTTTCCTTTCGTTTTCCCAGTTGGCCGAAGATGCTGACACAGAACGGTCGTGTTTTCTTTTGTTCTGTTCAACACTAAATAAAGTCTGTAAATTATGCTCTTCTGCGGTGCAAGCTTTTGGCTGTGTTTCTGCTGATAAACATTGTGCACAAGCCTGGAATGTGGCTAGGAATTTCTAAGGCTTTGTGCCCCTAACTGTTGGATCTGCGTGACTACGGGAGGCCGATGGAAACTCCGAACTCCGGCTTGGGGGCCATGATGGACGTTATCTCCCTGGCAGTTTCCCAACAACAAGGTTTCGGGCCCAGATTCACGGCACCTACAGGAGAGTAAAGCTGCAACAGACTGCGTTTGAGAGGTATGAAGGGGGAAAAAGCGAAAGGGACGGACGCTTTTTCTGTTATACCTCGGCAAAGAGCCTTTGATCTTCGGCAGATTAATTGGCCTGGGAGCCGAGCCAGAAAGGCTTTGTGATTAATGAGCTGCCAAGATAAGGAGTCTTTGAAGGCATAGAAGACTCACGGCTAAAGCAAAAAGCTGGAAATGGGGTTTTTCCAAGCTTATGGAAATGCTGAGTGCCCTAAGTTGGATGGGCAGAATTATGAACCCTGGGCAAAATGGTGTGAGAGTTTACTGCGTCAGTTTGGGGTGTGGCATGTTGTTTCTGAAACCCCCCCAGTTCCTCTGACAGAGAAATGGAGATCAGCTGATTCGAGAACGATGGACGTAATAGTCCTATCCGTATCTCTTGAGGAAATTAAGACGCTGGCTGGCAACACCACTGCACGTGGAATGTGGTCTGCTTTAAAAAAAGCTCACAAGCCAATAATCCCAGCCCAGAGTTTGACTGCATCGGAGGTCCTAGCTGTTTCCCAGAATGCGATTGAGTGCAGGGATGCTGAGGGCACCGGTTGCAAGCTGCAGGGGGAGCTGACCGTCACGTCATCCCAGGCAGCATTCCAGCCTCCAGGGGGAGCCAAGGAGTCGGCAGCTGAGAGCTCTGGTTCTCGTGAGAACCAAGGCCATCGCCTTTGCAGAGGCCGGAAAGGCAAAGGTAAACAGATGCCTACAGATGGCCAGGAGCAGAGGGAGGGTGAAGAGCCCGCGGCGCCAGGGAAAAACAAAGCGTTGTTTACTGGCACAGCTTCACCAAAGGCTAAAGGCACGTCTGCTGACCAGAAGCGGGGGGGTAAGCTGCAAAAGCCCACGCCAGTGGAAAGCAAGGCGTTGCTTGCTGGCACAGCTTCACCAAAGGCTAAAGGCACATCTGCTGGCCAGGAGCAGCAGGGGGGCAAGCTGCAAAAGCCCACACCAGTGCAAAACAAGGGTTTGCTTGCTGTAAAGACTGCTCCAACAGCCAAAGGCGACTTTGTTGTGGATTCAGGCTGCACGCGCCACATCTCCAAGGATCGCCATCTCTTTATCTCCTTCAAGCCTCAGGAGGGTGAGATCCACCTGGCTGATGGAAGGACGTTGCAAATTGCAGGAGAAGGGACTGTGAAACTTGCAAGTTTGCACACAACCATCAGCGGTGTACTGTATGTTCCAGGCGCTACAAGCAACTTGTTGAGCGTCCCACAGCTTACTGGGCGTGGTTTTCAGATTTCCTTCAAGAGGAGCGTCTGTGTCATCAGTAAAGGCAAAGAGGACTATTTGCATGCAAAGTTTATGGATGGTTTGTTCCATATAACTTATGATGACACTGCTGTTGTGTCAAATGCTGATTCTTGTTGTGTTGCACAAACTAACAAAGTTCTTCATGCAGGTTGCATTCATGATGCGCATCGAAGGTTTTGTCACCTCTCTTGGAAGGCACTGGCCAAAATGCCAGAGGTGGTTGAAGGTTTGAACATCAAACCCTGTAAATTTCACATGAAATGTGTATCTTGTGCAGAGAACAAGGTGAAGGTTGCTCCAAAAGGCAAGGAGTCTAGCAGGCAGGCTTCCAAACCCTACCAGCTAGTGCATGCGGACCTGGTTGGGCCACTTGCGCCCTCTTTAGGAGGAGCAAGGTACTTCATGATTTTGATTGATTCCTTTTCCAGGTACATTCATGTGTATTTGCTCGAACAGAAATCGCAAGCGTTTCCGAAGTTTAAGGAATTCTGTGCTTGGTTGGAGAATGTGCACGGTAAACGTATTTCTTGTTTATTTACTGATCGGGGCGGGGAGTTTACTTCTCAGCAGTTTGAAGCTTTCCTGACTGAGAAGGGAATCCAGCATGACATGTCAACGCCCAGATCGCCATGGATGAATGGGCTTGCGGAGAGAGCAAATCAGACATTGCTGCAAGGAATCAAGACCTTGTTGCATGATGCCAATCTCCCTGATAAGTTTTGGGGGGAGGCTCTGGGGAATTTGGTTTACAGTTATAATCGCAGATTGTCATCACCCATTGGTTGTACCCCTTATGAAAAGATGTTTGGCAAGAAACCCAACACCAAACACATGAAAATATTTGGTTCGGACATGTGGGTACGCACACAACAAACCAACAAGCTTGGGAAGCGTGGGGCACATGGTTTGTTCATGGGGTACGAAAAAGGTGCATACAGGGTATGGATGACTGACTCTAAGTCCATTAAGTTCACAAGGAGTGTTGAGTACAATCCTAAGTGGGGGGAAAATGTGGGAATTTTCCAGTGTTACCCAGAAGAGGATGAAGGTGATGTCAAGCAAGCAGCTAAAGCTGAGGAAGCTGCTGAGGATGATGATGAGGATGAGGATGATGATGATGATGATCAGAGTTCGGATTCCAGTTCAGTGGGCGGCGCTGCTGCTGATGTCAGTGAAAGTGATGACACAGCAGACTACCAGAGCGCAAAGGCCTCAGTCAGACCATCTGATGCGTCTGACAATGAACTGGAAGAACCACTGTTCACCATTGGTCACTTTTCTCCTAAGAAAGAGGAGATGAGTCCAGAAGACTTGCGTCTAGTACGCAGATCTGAAAGGGCGACCAAAGGCAGACCTCCAAAGAGGTATGCTGATGAGTTTGCTAAGACAGCAACTGCTGTTCTTAGTAGCTCAGAGAAGGTATGGGAACCTTCAAGCTTCAAAGAGGTTCAGGAGTTAACCTCTAAAGATGCTGAGCCTTGGCTAAATGCCATGAAGGCTGAAGTTGATTCCTTGAACAGGAACCAAACTTGGGAACTGGTACCGGTAGTCCCAGGAATGAGACTGGTTAGCAGCAAATGGGTCTTCAAGGCCAAGACAGACCAGAATGGCAAGGTAGTCAGACACAAAGCCAGATTGGTTGCCAGAGGTTTTTCACAGGTACCAGGACAGGATTACCACGAGACCTACTCTCCCACAGTCAAATATGAGAGCATTCGGCTGATGCTCAAGGTCGCTGCGGAGGAGAAACTGCATGTTTCCCACCACGACATTAATACAGCTTTTTTGTACGGGATTTTGGGGGAGGAGCTGTTCATGCTTCCACCTGATGGGATGGAGATACAGAAGGGTATGGTCTGTAAACTGCGGAAATCCTTATATGGTCTCAAGCAGAGTGCCAGGTGTTGGAACACAAAACGCACTGAGACATTGCTTTCTCTAGGTTTTCACCAGGGCAAAGCTGATCCATGTGTGTTTGTCAAGGAGGAGGGGCAAAACAAACTGTATTGTTTATGTTTTGTTGATGATCTTCTGATGTTTTGGAAGAATCAGGCTTTCTACCAAAGCACCCTAGCTCAGCTGAAGGAGCACTTTGACATGAAGGATCTTGGTGAGGTATCCAGCTATCTTTCTCTGCAGGTGGAGAGGGACCAAGCAGGTAATTTTCTGGTACACCAAACACAGAAAATTGCTGATGTGTTAACCAGGTTGAATTTGGTTGATGCAAACCCAGCAGACACACCGATGGTGACAGGTAACCAGGTAGACAGTACTGCTGAAGCGTTTTCTGACACTACGCTATACAGATGCATTCTAGGCAAGCTGAATTTCATTGCCAGATGTTCAAGACCTGACATTGCTGTAAGCTGTAATCTGCTTAGCAGACATGCCAACAATCCTACGGTTCAGGATTGGAGAGCTCTGAAGCGCATAGCCCGCTATTTGAAAGGGACTATGCACTACAGGCTGAAATTCACCAGTCAGAAGACTGGAGGTCTTGAAATCTTTGCAGATGCTAGTTTTGGAAGTGACACCACAGATGGTACAAGCACTTCTGGAGTATGCTACATGTACAACCACTGCCTGTTTGACTGGTTGTGCAAGAAGCAGACGACAGTGAGCCTAAGTTCCTGTGAAGCAGAACTCAATGCTCTGTCATTTTCACTCATGGATTGTGAATGGTTGATGCAACTGTTTAAGGACATCGGGGTTTCTGTGAAATGTCCTATACAAGTGTATCAAGACAATAGATCTTGTTTGGCTTTGCTGAACTCCGAGAGTTGCAAGCAGAGAACCAAGTACTTGCAGATTAAGCTACATCGTGCAAGAGAGTGTATTCAGAAAGGACTGATTCAGGTGTCCTACATGCCAGGAAATGAAATTCCTGCTGATCTGTTGTCGAAGGTTGTTAACAGAGAACAACATAAGGTTTATGTACAAAGGTTGCAATTGGGTGAACCACAGGTACAACAGGTTACACGGAAAGGGGGAGGATGTTAGGATATTTCCGTTCCACCTTAAAAGGGAGCAGGCTTTTGTAAGCAACAGAGTCTGCGCATGTCCTATTCACAGGATGTTTATGCTTGCTGTTTTTCCTTTCGTTTTCCCAGTTGGCCGAAGATGCTGACACAGAACGGTCGTGTTTTCTTTTGTTCTGTTCAACACTAAATAAAGTCTGTAAATTATGCTCTTCTGCGGTGCAAGCTTTTGGCTGTGTTTCTGCTGATAAACATTGTGCACAAGCCTGGAATGTGGCTAGGAATTTCTAAGGCTTTGTGCCCCTAACTGTTGGATCTGCGTGACTACGGGAGGCCGATGGAAACTCCGAACTCCGGCTTGGGGGCCATGATGGACGTTATCTCCCTGGCAGTTTCCCAACAGATATGCCTATCTCCTATAATCAAATTCATGTAATTTCATTTATACTTTTGGAAAAGTTAAAAAACAAAAAACAAAAACAAATCATCACAGGTATAAGTACATTCTGAAACAAGCTCTCACTCCTTTTACAGAATCCAGAGAATGGCTTAAATTAAAACAGTACAGAACATTTCAGGTCCTCATGGTTTTGAGGCAGAATCTGAATATATACAGACTGTATTTACTGAAGGGACACGAGCCTCAGATACGTTTAGAGACCCATGCACACACTGTCAGCAGAGTGTGTAAATCTCCACAATGGAAGAGGCGGACGGAGAGAGATGTGTAAGCATATTTACAGCATTTATTCAGCATAGTTCAGGAACAAAGGAAAACATGACTGCTTGCCTTCGTGTCCAGCAAAAACAGCAGTATAAAAACCAAATCTATTGTCATAATCTTCCAAATCCAACAAATCTGTATTTCTTAACAGTATCCATTCCCTTAACCAACAGAGGCAAACCGCTTCATAATACAACTTCAAGTCTGGCAGGGTGAAGCCCCCTCTTTCTTTAACATCTGTTAACAATTTATATTGTATTCTCAGTTTCTTCCTCTGCCAGACATATATTGAAATTGCTTTTTGCCATTCTGTAAAAATTGCTGCCCCCTTGATTATAGGAATTGATTGAAACAAAAATAACATCTTTGGTAGCACATTCATTTTTATAGTTTAAATCCTTCCCCAAAATGATAATTTCATTCTTCCCTATATTTCCATGTCTCTCTTAATTCCATTCCACACCGGTGTATAGTTATTTTGAAATAAATCTATATTCATTGTGGTTAACCAGATTCCTAGATACTTAACTTTTTAAACTACTTCTATACCAATTTCCTGCTGCAACATATCAACCAAGTCTTGTTTCATATTTTTAACTAATATTTTAGTCTTGCTTTTGTTTAATTTAAAACCTGCTACTTGTCCAAATTGTTCTATTTCTTTAATAACTTCTTTGGCATTATTTAATGGTTCTTTAATGGGGATAGCTCAGTTGGTTAGAGCATGGTGCTGATAATGCCAAGGTTGCAGGTTCAATCCCCGTACGGGACAGATGCCTATTCCTGCATTGCAGGGGGTTGGACTAGATGACCCTTGTGGTCCCTTCCAGCTCTACAGTTATATATATATGATTCTATAGTTAGTACCAAGTCATCTGCAAAGGCTTTCACTTTATGTTCTTTCCAGCCTACTGAAATTCCTTTTATTTTCTCATTTTCTCTTATTGTCCTTAGAAAGACTTCCAGTACCGATATGAATAATAACGGTGAAAGCGGACACCCTTGTCTTGTACCTTTCGTAATTTCAATATTTTCAGTTATTATATTAAGGTAAAGGTAAAGGTACCCCTGCCCGTACGGGCCAGTCTTGCCAGACTCTAGGGTTGTGTGGGACTTCCGGTTTAGCGCCATTGACAGTGGCGGAGTTCCTCTGATCGAGAGGAACCCGCTCCGTGAGAATCGGGTCTTGCCGCGGCGGCGAAGACGGGGACCCCTTAAAAATCCCAGGCGGAGGAAGCCTGGGAACGTGGGATTCATCGGGCACCAAGAGCGCCTCCCCTACTCGCGGGGAAACCCATTTTGGGGTTCCGGAGCGAAGTGGGGTGAGCGGTGCGGTGCTTCGAACTGATTGCTACTTTCACGGAGTGAAGCCGCACAGCTGTTGCCCGAGAGCGCTGACTTTTTCCTGTGGACAATTGGATTTAAAAGTAACTACCCGTGAGTAAAGTGAAGAATTGGAGTTTTAAAAGTTGAGTTAATTTGGCACTGAAGCGGGAAAGTCTAAACAGGAAGTCCACCTTCCGCCTTTGTAAATAGATTGAAGCAAAGACATTGCAAGCTAAAGTCTGGAAAGTTGTTTGTATTTTATTTATTTTAGTTTTTTATAAAATATTTATTAAAGTTTCACAAATTATACAGACAAACACAACAATACAAACAAACACAAACAAAAAAAAGAACAAGTATAATTTCAAACCCTTATTTTCTTATAACTTACTTCTCCGACCTCCTCATACCTCCCCTTTCTGCATTCCAATTTCAAATTTTAATTCAGCAAATCCTCACCCTTAAATTTATCTAATTTTTAACCTTTCTTTTCTTTTAACTTAATCCTTACAACTGTAATCCATTTAATTTCTAAACCAGCATCATTCTAACATTCATTAATTTTATAATGTTTCTTAAGATAGTTCTTAAATTTCTTCCAATCTTCTTCCGCAGTCTCTTTTCCCTGGTCTCGGATTCTGCCGGTCATTTCTGCCAGTCCCATATAGTCTATCACCTTCATCTGCCATTCTTCCAAGGGGGGTAGATCTTGTGTCTTCCAATACTTTGCGATGAGTATTCTTGCTGCTGTTGTAGCATACATAAAAAATGTTCTGTCTTTCTTTGACACCAATTGGCCGGCCATGCCCAGGATGGAAAGTCGTTTGTAAAGGACTAAATTTTCATCAGCTAAAAACACCAACCCCCCCTTGGAAGCAGGAGAAGAGGGGGGAAATCTTAGATTGTTTAAACCTGCAGGAGAGAGAGTAAAGAAAGATAAATTTCCACCGTCTTGAACCTGGGAACAGGGTGTCAGAGACAGACGCTTTGGGGAAGTTCATTGACTGTGAATAAAACGTTTTTTGACAGATAGTTAAAAAAAAAGAGAAGCATATTGATTCCAATGTTTCCTTCTGCATATAAAAAGATTGGAAAAAAGTTTAAAATTTCATTTAGAGAATTATTGTAAAATTAAGGAGTGTTAGAAAAATGCTGGAATGACACTATTTGGCTTTAGTAGAAATACTATAAGGAATTATGTATAAATAAGTTTTAAGTTTTAAGCTCTAGGGCTTTTTATGGTAAGATGAGGTTAAAATAAATTAAGGTAATTTAATGATAGAATATAGTGAAAGATGGAAAGGATTTGCTGAGATAATTAATAATTAGAATACAAAAAAGGGAGGTGTGAGGAGGTCGATGAAACAAGTTAACGAAAGATAAAGATTTGGGAATACTGGATTTGTTTTTAATTTTTTTGTTTTTCTTTTTTTTGTTTTGTTGGTTTTGATGTATTGTGTGTTTTGTATTTTTCTTTTTTTCTTTTTACTGACTTGTATTGCTTAATTCCTTGTTTTTCTGATTATATATATATATATATATGCTTTCGTAGATTTTCACGGGTACAGGAATGCAGGTTTTGGTGTCTTCGGGTGTCTTCCCGTGTAAGAGTTGGGGTGTCTAGGCGACGTTTCGACGAGGTCTCACTCGTCATCTTCAGGCTGGTGCTTTCGGCTTCTTGTTACTGGAACAGAGCAGGATCTCAGTGTTTGAGTTCCTATAAATACTGTTGAGGGGGTGTGGTGTATAGCCTCCGACGTTCTGGGCAGAGAGGAAGTTCCCAGGTTAGTGTGACTTTTCTTCTTTTGTTCCTTAATTACTTGAGGGATATCTTGAGTGATTTCTTGAGTGATATTCTGAGTACCACTTAGGAGGGTCATTAAGTGTGGATTAGTTGCTAAAGCTTTCGTGTCTTGACCTCTTGAGCTTGTGAAGAGTTTTTCTGAGAAGATGGCTGTACTGCACTTAGTTGTGCTCTGGCTTGGCTTCGTGTATAGGGGCGAGCTGTGGTTTTGTGCCCTGTGCCAGCCAGATCTGTGTAGGGATTGCAGGGGGGTGCAGCATCCGGAGGTGCCACTATGGTTTGGCTACTGGATGGTGTCTGTAATTTATCTGTGGAGAGGGTCTGGGTTTGGGTCTGGTGTGGTTGATTGGTGATGGCGTTCTGTGTGCCTCTGGTTCTGGTGTCGGTTTTTGTGGGGAGGGCTAATTTCCAGATGTCTGGCAGGCGGGACGTGTCGTCACGCTTGTTCATGTTGTGAGGGTGTTTCTCTATCTCGATGGCTTCCATGATTATTCTCTTGTGGTGATGTTCCATGTTAAAGAGCAATTTGGAATCTGCAAAATTAATTTCGTGTCCTGTTTCTTTCATGTGTTGGAAAAGAGAGGAAGTTTTTTCTTCTTTTTTGACGGCATTCTTGTGTTCTGCGATACGTGCATTTATTCGTCTGTTTGTTTGTCCAATGTACGTGGCTGGGCAGACTTTGCAGGGTATTTCATAGACCCCTTGGTTTTCCAACTGGATTTTATCTTTGGGGTTTCTGAGGATATTGGCTATTTTTTGGTTGGTGCAAAAGGCTGTTTTGATATTGTGTTTATGGAGGATTTTGCTAATTTTATCTGTAGTGCCCTTGATATAAGGAAGGAGGGCCATGCCATTGTTTTCTTCTGTGTCTTGGTTTTTGGGGGGTGTTTCTTTTTGGATTAGCTTCGTAACCCTGTTTTGCTGGTATCCATTGGCGATTAACACATTTGAGAGATTCTGTAACTCAGTTGTCAAGTGGTCTTTGTCAGCCAGGCGTTTGGTTCTGGAGATGAGAGTCTTGGCTACGGAGTTTATTTGTGCAGGGTGGTGGTGTGATTGTGCATGTAAGTAGCGGTTGGTGTGTGTTTTTTTCTGGTAGATAGTGTGTCCTAGGGAGCCATCAGGTTTTTTGTAGATTAGGACGTCAAGGAAGGGAAGTTGGTTGTTGGCTTCTATTTCCATAGTGAATTGTATTTTGGGGTGTAGGCTGTTGAGATGTGTGAGGAAGCTATCTAGTTTTTCTTTCCCGTGTGGCCAAATTACAAAGGTGTCGTCAACATATCTGAGCCAAAGTTTGGGTTTGTGTTCTGACTTGTCTAAAGCATTGGTTTCAAAGTGTTCCATGTACAAATTTGCGATGACCGGTGAGAGGGGTGATCCCATAGGTGCTCCTTCTATCTGTTTGTATCTTTGTCCATTGTGGATGATTCTTCACTGATAGGAGAGGCTTTTATTTTGGATTTGGTGGTTTTTTCCAGATAGGTGGTGGGATCTGTTTTTATAGGTTGGTAGGTAGGGTCTTGGAGTAGATTTGATAGTTTTGCTTGGTAGTCCGATGTGTTCATCACAACAGTGGCATTACCTTTGTCTGCTGGGAGAATGATTATGTTGTTGTCTTTCCTCAGGTTGGTGAGTGCTTTCTGTTCTTCTTTGTGTAAATTGCTTCTGGGTGGTTTGCTGGAGCAGAGGATGTTGGTGACTTCAAGTCTGATTTTATTGGCTTCATCTGGGTTGATTTTGGTTAGGCTAGCTTCGACTCCGCATATGATGTTTTCCGTGGGGATGCTAAGAATCATCCCCAGAGAAAAATCATCCAGATGCCCCAAACTCTACGGTCTCCCCAAGATACACAAAGAAGGAACACCACTCAGACCAATAGTCAGCTCCATAGGCTCACCTCTACAAAATCTCGCTAAATTTCTCGCTAAGCAACTTCAGCCCTATGCAGAATCCATCGCTTCACACGTTACTAACTCCTTCCAGTTCATAGAAACAATAAAGAAGCAAAACCTACATCCCGATGACCTACTTGTGAGCTTCGATGTTGTATCTCTCTTCACACAAGTGCCCATTAATGAAGCCTTGACAGCCATTCAAAACAAATACAATCCCCCCGAATACATCCTGGACCTGACCAACCACTGCCTAACCAACACGTACTTCATCCACAATGGACAAAGATACAAACAGATAGAAGGAGCACCTATGGGATCACCCCTCTCACCGGTCATCGCAAATTTGTACATGGAACACTTTGAAACCAATGCTTTAGACAAGTCAGAACACAAACCCAAACTTTGGCTCAGATATGTTGACGACACCTTTGTAATTTGGCCACACGGGAAAGAAAAACTAGATAGCTTCCTCACACATCTCAACAGCCTACACCCCAAAATACAATTCACTATGGAAATAGAAGCCAACAACCAACTTCCCTTCCTTGACGTCCTAATCTACAAAAAACCTGATGGCTCCCTAGGACACACTATCTACCAGAAAAAAACACACACCAACCGCTACTTACATGCACAATCACACCACCACCCTGCACAAATAAACTCCGTAGCCAAGACTCTCATCTCCAGAACCAAACGCCTGGCTGACAAAGACCACTTGACAACTGAGTTACAGAATCTCTCAAATGTGTTAATCGCCAATGGATACCAGCAAAACAGGGTTACGAAGCTAATCCAAAAAGAAACACCCCCCAAAAACCAAGACACAGAAGAAAACAATGGCATGGCCCTCCTTCCTTATATCAAGGGCACTACAGATAAAATTAGCAAAATCCTCCATAAACACAATATCAAAACAGCCTTTTGCACCAACCAAAAAATAGCCAATATCCTCAGAAACCCCAAAGATAAAATCCAGTTGGAAAACCAAGGGGTCTATGAAATACCCTGCAAAGTCTGCCCAGCCACGTACATTGGACAAACAAACAGACGAATAAATGCACGTATCGCAGAACACAAGAATGCCGTCAAAAAAGAAGAAAAAACTTCCTCTCTTTTCCAACACATGAAAGAAACAGGACACGAAATTAATTTTGCAGATTCCAAATTGCTCTTTAACATGGAACATCACCACAAGAGAATAATCATGGAAGCCATCGAGATAGAGAAACACCCTCACAACATGAACAAGCGTGACGACACGTCCCGCCTGCCAGACATCTGGAAATTAGCCCTCCCCACAAAAACCGACACCAGAACCAGAGGCACACAGAACGCCATCACCAATCAACCACACCAGACCCAAACCCAGACCCTCTCCACAGATAAATTACAGACACCATCCAGTAGCCAAACCATAGTGGCACCTCCGGATGCTGCACCCCCCTGCAATCCCTACACAGATCTGGCTGGCACAGGGCACAAAACCACAGCTCGCCCCTATACACGAAGCCAAGCCAGAGCACAACTAAGTGCAGTACAGCCATCTTCTCAGAAAAACTCTTCACAAGCTCAAGAGGTCAAGACACGAAAGCTTTAGCAACTAATCCACACTTAATGACCCTCCTAAGTGGTACTCAGAATATCACTCAAGAAATCACTCAAGATATCCCTCAAGTAATTAAGGAACAAAAGAAGAAAAGTCACACTAACCTGGGAACTTCCTCTCTGCCCAGAACGTCGGAGGCTATACACCACACCCCCTCAACAGTATTTATAGGAACTCAAACACTGAGATCCTGCTCTGTTCCAGTAACAAGAAGCCGAAAGCACCAGCCTGAAGATGACGAGTGAGACCTCGTCGAAACGTCGCCTAGACACCCCAACTTTTACACGGGAAGACACCCGAGGACACCAAAACCTGCATTCCTGTACCCGTGAAAATCTACGAAAACATATATATATATATATATATATATATATATATATAAAATTTTCTTTTTCTTTTCTTTTCCTTCTTTTCCTTCTTCTTCTTCTCCTTCTCTTTTTTATTCTCTGTAATTTTAAACTTTCAATAAATATCATTTTTTTTAAAAAAAGACTCTAGGGTTGTGCGCTCATCTCACTCTATAGGCCGGGAGCCAGCACTGTCCGCAGACACTTCCAGGTCACGTGGCCAGCGTGACAAGCTGCATCTGGCGAGCCAGCGCAGCACACGGAACGCCGTTTACCTTCCCGCTGGTAAGCGGTCCCTATTTATCTACTTGCACCCGGAGGTGCTTTCAAACTGCTAGGTTGGCAGGCGCTGGGACTGAACGACGGGAGCGCACCCCGCCGCGGGGATTCGAACCGCCGACCATGCGATCGGCAAGTCCTAGGCATTGAGGTTTTACCCACAGTGCCACCCGCGTCCCACCTTATTATATTATATATATTATAATATATATATATATATATATTGTCAGGGCCTCAGGAACAGAGGCACAGGGGAGAGAGGAAATGGAGAGCGAAGGGGAAGAATCGGAGGGCAGCGTAGGGGGGTATAGCAGTGACCCGAGAGATTCCATGAGCTTCTCCAGCGAATCAGAAGATTCCCAGAAGGAGGCGCCGATGGTCAGGGCAAGGGGGGCCAGAGGGAACTCCCAAAGCAGCAGCTGGAGATCAGGACCAGCTTCCCCACCAGAGCGTAGTGGGGGGGAAGGGTCCCAGGTGTCAGGGCCAGCGTCTCCTCCAGCAGGGAGAGAAGATGAGTCGAGACTGACCACGCCTCTATCAGAGAGTGGGGGAACGGACGGGAGGTCAAGTCCAGCTAGCCTCCCCGAAGGGGGAAGCAGTGACAGGAGCAGTGTAACGGTCAGGAGGAAGGTTGCCGGCTGGGCGCGCGCGCCAAGTTCAAATGTACAGGCACGCGGGACAACAGAAAGCCCGGATTGGGAACCAGGTCCTAAAGCCCGTCGGAGGCAGGGGGAAGACTCAGGGGACTCAGCGTCAGAAGAGTCTAGGAAGGGCGAGACCCCAGCTGACAGGCGGACCCAGAGGAGGAAAGAGCAGAGGAAGAGGTGGAGCAAGGCTAGAGTCTTAAACTGGTGTCTGGGGGGAGGAGACTCAGACGGAGCTTCAGCGGTCTAGAGTTTCAGACGTAGAGCTGCACGCTACGGCTGTGAAAGCGAAAATGAACTTCAATAAAGACTTTTGTATATAACAACGAACTGGCGTTGGTCCTTTGTGAGCTGGGACCTAGGGCAGCTCTGACACATATATATATATATATATATATATATATGTGTGTGTGTGTGTATATATAAAATATTATATAATATTATATTATTTACTATCAATTTTGCTTTTTGATCAGAGTATATAGCTTTTATACCTTTTATAAACAATTGTCCAATGCCCATTAATTCAATATTCTTTATCATAAATTCCCAAGATATATTATCAAAGGCCTTTTCCGCATCTACAAACATTAACTTCGCTTGTTTATCATTCCTGGCCGTCAGATATTCAATTATGTTCACGATATTCCTTATGTTATCTTTCATCTGGCGACCAGGAAGAAAACCTGCTTGATCTTCATTTTTTTCTATCTGTTTGCTAAAATACTAGCAAATAGCTTATAGTCATTATTCAACAGAGAAATTGGCCTATAATTTTTCACTTGTAGTAAGTCAGAATCTGGTTTTGGTATTAATGTAATATATGCTTCTTTCCATGTTTCTGGTATTTCTCCATTGTTTCATATATTATTCATCACTTCTTTCAACGGTACAAGTAGGGTGTGCTTTAATTCCTTGTAGTATTTTGCTGTAAATCCATCTGGCCCTGGTGCCTTTCCACTTTTCAATTGCTTTATTGCTTCTTTAATTTCTTAATCCTCTATTCTTTCATTTAGTCGTTCCTTCTTCTCTGTCAGGATTTGTTGCACTCCTTTCTGTTTCAGGAATTCCTCTATCTTTTTTACGTCTTGCTTTCCAGTTTTTTATACAGTTGTTTATAAACGTTAATAACTCCTTTTGTAATTTCTTTCAGATTTTCTACTTCTTTTCCATCCAATATTATTTTATTTATTGTACTTAGAGCTTTCCATTTTTTAATTTGCCACACCAACCATTTAGCTGATTTGTTGGCATGTTCAAAGTTCTTCTGTCTCATTCTTTTAATATTCCATTCCACTTCTTGATTGATTTGCAAATTGGCTTTGTAGCATCTTAATATTTTGATTAATTCTTAAATCTCTTGGATTTTTTATGAGTTTTTTCTCATTTTCCATAATCTGATTTAAGATCTCCTTTTTACCTTTCTCTCTAAATTTATTCCTGATGCTATTTTTTGTATAAAGAAGCCTCGCATAACTGCTTTACTAGCGTCCCAAACAACACTTATTTTAGTTCCTTTATTACAATTATTAACAAAATATTCTGTTAGCATCTTTTGAGCCTTCTCATTAGTTTTTTCATCTTCTAACAAATTTTCATTCAGTCTCCATCGAAAGGTCTTTACATCCAATTCTTTTATTTCGCATCTAATTGCATTATGATCCGAAAATATCTTTGGTTGTATTTCTATTTTTGTTACTCTGGGTGTTAATTCACTGGAAAGCCATACGTAGTCAATTGTAGAAGCTGATTGATTTGGTTTTGAGAAATATGTAAATTGTTTGTCTAATGGGTGTCTCAGTCTCCAAACATCTATCAAATTACAATTCTCTATCATAGAGAAAAAGGTCTTTGGTAACTTCCCTTCTTTCCTATTCTCTTTTTTCCTTGTTCTATCTATTTCCAATGAGACTACTCCATTCATGTCTCCCATAATTATAATTTTTTGATCCATAAATTCAAACAGTTTTTCTTCCAAATCTTTGTAAAATTCCATCTTACTACCATTAGGTGCATAGGTTCCGACAATTATCAATTTTTCACCTTGCCAGGTGACTTGTACTGCTATTACTCTGCCTTCTTAGTCCTTAAAGATTTGTCGAGCCTCTATTTTATTTTTTATATACATCACCACTCCTCTCTTCTTACTTTTATCAGATGAGATAAACTCATTTCCTATATTTTTGTTGATCAGTACTCTTCTATGTTTTCTAGCTACATGCATCTCTTGTAAGCAGATAATATCCAAATTCTTTTTTAACGAAAAATGTCCAATTCTGCTCCTTTTATTTCTATTGTTAATGCCATTTACATTCCATGTCCATAATTTCAATGTCATTTTGGCCTCCTTTGTAGTAAAGTTCTTCTGATTTATTAATGTCTTCTTCCTCTGGTTCTGCTGCTGCTGTCTCTTCTCCTTTTCCCAACTCTTTATATCGTCTCAGAAATTTGTGTGTCTCATCCACATTCTTAAATGTAATTTTTTTCTCCTTATAGTAGAATGAGACTCCTTCTGGAAATTCTCATTTAAATTCAATACTATTTTTCCTCAAAATCTGTGTTAATGTCCTATATTGGTCGTGTTTTTTCAACAACCGAAGTGGGACGTATTTAAATATGATTATAAACACTCCATCAATACACCATTTCTAGGAAGGTGTTGTAAGTTGTTAGAGGTATCGGTTTGTTGCTCGAGAGCAATCAAACAATATGCTTCAATAGTCTGTTTTAAAGGTTTCTTATTGGTGAATAAAACCCTTAGAATGCAGAGCGCCTCTATTCCGTGTCTTGCTCATTCACTGGCAGAATCTGAGAGTGGGCTGTCCTTAAACCTTCCCCAGCAGTTTCTTGACGCCCAGTCTGTGCCTTCCCTCTCTGCACGGAAGCCTACTGCACAAGGAAGGCGTGGGTAACAGGGGACCTCTCTCCTCCCTGCTTTGCTCAGGCAAGGTGTCCTGGCACCACCTTGCCTCCTCTGAGCCCTGCATCTCCTCTCCACTAGAGGCGTGGCTACCTTCCTCCGCTGAGGAAGTGCTGCTTCCCACGATCTTTGGGGGCTCTCTGTAATCCATCCTGCTTTGCCCCTCTCGCCCCTCTCGCCAATGGCAGTTCCCTGACATCCACCCCCTCCTCAAGACCCCCCTCCCCGTTGGTGAGGTCTTTAACCGTCTCCTCTTCTTGAGCATCGGCAGGCGATGGAGGAAAACCCCGGAAAGACCCGTCATCATCCTCCGTGGATTCAAAAGCTGCTTCCCATCCTCTCAGGTCCCTCCCCACTTGGTGGACTTCCCAGTCTGATTCTTCTCCCTCGGACACTTCCCTGACCTCGTCCCTGTGGCCTTCCTCCTCCTCTGAGGCAGGGAAACCTACAAAGTCCCCTTCATCGTCCATGGGTCCGAACACCTCCTCGCAGAACCGCGCTGGGGGTTTAGGCTTATGTGGGAACAAACCATGGAACTCTTCCACCAGATAATCCTCTGTGATGGATCCTGCGGGAACCCACGTGTTTTCGGAGCTGGGTTCCCCCTCCCAGGCCACCAAGTACTCTCCCTGGTGCCCTCTCCACCTGGAATTGAGTATTTCCGTTGCTTCATTACAGCGTTCCCTCTCCTCTGCCCATGGATGGGTGGACCCCCATTCCTCCCTTCCCGGGAAGCTGTGCCCCTCCCTGTAATGCGAAAGCAGGGACCTATGAAACACCGGGTGTATCCTCATGCTGTCCGGCAATTTCAGCCTGAAGGTCGCTGGGTTAACCTGCTGTATTACCTCAAAGGGCCCCAGCCGTCTAGGCTGCAATTTTTTGCAACCCCCCTTTAAGGGCAAACCCTGGGACGACAACCACACCCTGTCCCCCACCCATATGACCTCCCCTGGCCTGCGGTGCCTGTCTGCCTGCCTTTTGTAGACTTCCTTAGCCCTTTCCAAATTTAGCCGGAGTTGTTGGTGCAAAGCCTCCAACTCTTCTGCAAAGCCATTTCCGACCTTGGGAGGAGAGGGGGTTGCGGGTTACCCCTCCCACACACGCGGGGGCTGGCCTTTTGCCCCCGCGAGATCCAGGGAATCCCCGGGCGTGCCTGCGACCCGGCCGGGCTGGGGAGGCGTGGCCTAGCATACTTAAGGCCAGGTACACCCGGGGACCGCCCTCTTTCCCCTTGCCAGCTGAGCGGTTTTACTCGGTACTTACCTCTTCTTGTGGCTAGCCTTTTTTCTTGTGGCCAGCACAAAAACACAGAGACTTTGTTCCCTTTGCCTGGATTTTTTCACAGCTTTTTGGGATTAGTTGAGTTCGCGCTGATCTGAGTTACAAGGGGCTGCAGCTTCTTCACACCATCAGCAGGATCGCACCAGCGACAGAACCAGGAAGGGTAACGTAGGCGCTGCGGGACCCTCTTGACCAGCACAGGTTTTCCCTCTTTCCCGCCGTCGGCGGCCAGGGCTTCCTGCCACTTGGGGGGGGGGGGATTTGGCTTCTGCCCCCTTTTCTGCTGTGCCCCATCCTCCTTGCTTGTGAGCGGCAAGCGCTGCATCATAACTGCTGATTTCTTCGCCGTTATCCGCGGGTGTTTCTATCCTCTCTGCTCTCTCCGTTCGGAGGCTTCCCCTTCCCCGCTGCCTCTTCCGCGTCGCCGTTTTTGTTTTGAACTACTTTGCTGCCTCTGCGTGCCCCTTTGTCCTCCTACCCTTCCCTGCAGCCCTTATCCCCTCGCTTTCTGAACCATTGCGTCCGGGTGCCAAGGATTCCGCTTCACCCTGCCTCTTTGGGCGTGCATGAGAAGTCTTAGCGTCCATTTTCCTTAAGGGCCGCTGTAAGGGCAAGCAGCCGGCGCCATCTTTTGGAGCACGTGGGTGAAGCGGGGGTGACCATTTTGGAAAAGGCGTGGGGTGTGGGCAGTTAGACGGCGCCATTTTGTTTGGGGTCACGTGGTGAAGCCAGGGAGGCCATTTTGAGTGTGGCACGGGTCACTGGCAGGATACTTTTACAAATATTTAGCCTTGCATGCACAAGCTGCGCGGCAGCATTTTACATAGTTTTAGCGGCTTTATGGTGCTTATTAGCGCTGCGGATTAATTGCTGAGTACTGCAGCACGGGCTGCCAGCTTGTAAAAAGGGCAGGGAGTGGGCAGTTTGCCAGCGCCATCTTGGCCACGTGCTGAAGCCGGAGCGGCCATTTTGAGTGAGGCACGTGTTTCTGGCAGGATACTTCATAACATATTTAGCAGTACGGTTAGCTCCCACCCTTCGTGACCAGGCAAGCAGTGTTTGTGTTCCACCTGGCAGATTTTAGAGGTTTGCTGAGCTATTTGCATTCAGTCCACGTAGCTTATTCTTTGCATATAAAGCAGGCTGGGTTTGATTTTGGCAGTTTAACAGACGGCTGCTTCATTTATTGCTTTTATTTTACACGGTTATAATTTATTTTACACGGTGATTATTGTACTGGGGCCAAAGTGCTTAGTGCTTAAAATCCTTCAGTCTTGCTTGTCTAAAGTGCTGAGTGCCTGCAATCTCCTGCAGGGCTCAGTGCTTAGGGCATAAGAAACTCTTTGCTAATATCTTCCACTGCCTTGAGTTAAAATAAAGAATAAATAAATATTAATATATATATATATATTATAAATATATATATATATAATAATAATAATAATAATAATAATAATAATAATAATAATAAATAAAAAATAAAAAATAAAAAGGATAAAATAAAATAAAATAATAAATATATATAAATATATATATATAATAATTAATGAATAAATAGGATTCAGTATTTAAGTGTGATAATTCTGAACTAGGTGGCTGCTAGCTTGCCTGAATTTAAGTAGAGTTAAGCCAGTGTTGTTGATACTGAACTAGGGTTTCGCTGGATTAAAGTGACAGCTGGGACAGTGTTGATAATACTGAACTAGGTGCAGCTAGCTTCCCCAGTTTAAAGTGCAACGAAGCCAGTGCCGATAATACTGAACTAGGCGCAACTAGACTTTCTTGATTTAAGTGGGAGCTAGCCAGTGTCAATAATACTGAACTGTGTGCAGCTTTAGGCCGTGTGGGTGATCCGGAGGCTTTGGATAGTGCACAGTTCCGCTCAGGCTGGTCAGCACTGAACTAGTAGGCTAATTGTTTCTGCAGTTACCGTGGGCGTTTCAGAATAGAAATGGCGTCCGGTGGCGACCAGCAGGCTTCCACTTCCACCAATCAGCTGCCACCTCCCGCAGGCAATGGGGGAGCACAGGTACCGGCCATGCCCTGTGACCCTCAAGCCTTCGCCCAATTTTTCATGGCCTTTGAAACATTTTACAGGCAGTGTAGGCCAAGGGGGGCCCCAGCGCTTCCAGCTCCGGAGCCATCACAGGAAGTAATGCCCGACACCCCTCCTAGATATCAAGGGCTGGGGCAGCAGGACATCCCAGCCATTGCGGGGAGCAGCACCCAGTCAGAGACTGCAAACCTAGGTCACCCCAATACCCGGGCCCAGGCAGCCATCACTAAGAGGGCCAATCAAAATATCGGAAAAGGTAAAGCACCTGCTAAAGGTCCCGCCAGGGGGAAGGCTTCTGCAAAAGGTGCTAACAGCAATGCCTTGTCACAGGTTGTAGATATTCCTAGTGCCTTTCAGGAACAGCAGCCCCAGCACAGCTCTACAGAGGACAGTGCGGGCTCCGGCGAGGAGGAGAAGCAGGTGGACCCCCAGAGTGCCCAGCCAGCTGCAGGGGCGAACCCAGCCAACGTTGAGAAGCAAGGGGAAAAAAGAAAATCTAAGAAGAAGCACACGTCAGCAAAGAAGAAAAGAAGTAAGCAGTCCGAGACAGAGGACGAGTCAGGTACGTCATCCTCGGATTCTGATGGTGAGGCTCCAATGGATGGTTACTGGGGTTTTGGTGAAGGGACTCACGGGATTCCACTCTGGGCGCACGAAAGGAGGGCTAATTCCCACCGTAAGACTTTCAATGGAGTGCTAGATTGGAAAGATGGGGTCGAAGACGTAAAGGTTGCCACCAACCAGTCCACTGATTTCATATTGGGTAACCATTTGTCCCAGAGGAAGAGGAATAAGATCCTCAATGGGGACTACGTTGACATGTTTACTCTTCTCCCCCCCCCCCCACTAAACTAACGGGGAAAGGGGAAAAGAGGCGCTCCTTTGGTAAGCGGAGGTACAGGACGCCTAGGGCGGAGCGCACCTTCGAGAATTGGTTGGACGGGTACCAGGTTTTTATGGGAGTTGTTTTCGCTGCTTATCCATGTCGCTCCATGGATTTGGTCGCATATTTGGCTCATGTAAGGAGGGCCCACACACTTGCAGGGGAAAATGCAGCTTTAACATATGATGAGAATTTCCGTAGAAATGCTTCCCTCCTGCCTTCCACACGATGGGACTTGAGGGATCCTAACTACTGGGGCGAGGACGTTAATCCCTACATTGAAAAGAAAAACCTGGAACCAGCGAAGGTGGGTAAGACAGAGACAAAACGGCGCCGCCTGTGCTGGGAGTTCAATAAGGGCGGGTGCTCTCGTCCCTCCTGTAAGTATCTGTATGAATGTGAGCAGTGCTGGGGGAACCATCCCACCTTGGCGTGCTTCAAGAACAAACAGCAGCCCTTTCGAGGTGGCAGGGGGTTCTTCCACAACAGCAACAGGGGTGCCCCCGGTTCTGCCCAACAGGGACCCAGTAGCCGTCAGTAACTTGCATCTTGGTATGGCCTCCTCTCCTATTCGTCTTCAGCCGCTCAAAGTTATGCTTGATCAATACCCCGATCGGACAGCAGCTCAATACCTTTGGGAGGGGTTCTCTATGGGTTTCAGGATCCCCGTAGCTTTCCCGCCTAATACCGGGGATCCAAAAAATCAAAAATCTGTTAGGGAAAGGCCAGAGATAGCTAGGAAAAAGATAGAGAAAGAAATTTGGGCGGGTAGAGTAGCGGGCCCCTTTCCCAACCCTCCCTTCGAAGGACTTCATCTATCCCCCCTGGGTATCGTTCCAAAGAAGACCCCGGGCAAATTCCACATGATACACAACTTCTCTTATCCCAGAAGAGGCTCAGTCAATGACGCGATTCCCCAGGAGCTTTGCACGGTGAAATACACCTCCTTCGACCAGGCGGTTAAGATGATCCACAGATTTGGGCAAGGGGCACTTCTTGCCAAATGTGATATCGAGTCGGCGTTCCGCCTTTTACCTGTCCATCCAGAAGACTTTCGCTGGTTGGGCTTTAGATTTGAGGGGGCGTATTTCATTGATAAAGCAATGCCTATGGGCTGCTCCGTAGCTTGCTCAGCCTTTGAGTCTTTCAGTACGTTTCTCGATTGGGCCTTACGCTTCAGGACAGGGTCTTTTTTGCCACCGACCCGTGCGCGAAATTTATCGTGCGTAAGACTTTAGAGGGTTGGCGCCGGCTACAGCCCCCCAGCTCTGACAAGAGGAGGCCCATAACTTATGATATTCTGACCCAGATACACAAAAAATTACGAGAAATATGCTGGTCAAAATATGAAGCTCGCCTATTCTCTACCACTTATTCCATAGCCTTCTTTGGTGCCCTGCGCATAGGTGAGGTAGTCTGCGAGGGAGGGGTTGCCCACTGCCAGAGGGGCATCCTCTTAAGTGATCTGACGCTATCAGGGACTGACCTAATAGTTCAAGTACGGAGCTCTAAGACAGACCAACAGGGTAGGGGGCCCTCCTTCGGTTACCTGCCGCACAAGCTAGTGGTCCTTGTCCGGTTAGGGATACGAGGCGTTTCCTCTACTTAAGACCCAATAGCCCCGACCCCTTGTTTATTCACGCGAATGGATCGCTCCTGGCCAGACATCAGTTTACGCGGGTGATGCGCATGGCATTGGCAGCATGCGGACTGCCCGCGGCTGAATTCGCGGCTCACTTCACTCCTTCCGGATCGGGGCAGCTACCACTACAGTGCACCTTGGGCTCTCTGCAGAGAGGCTAAAGGACTTAGGACGGTGGAAATCTAATGCATACAAGGCTTATGTGAGAAAGAATCTATGACTAGTGATGGTTCCCCTGACCTTGGTTTTTCTGTCTATTTGCTTTTCAGAATACAAGAGGGTGCGCATTTGGTTGGTGGGCCACAGCATCATGCATTGGGGCAAGAATCGTGCCATGAGTACCGGGTTGGGTCTAAACTTGAACTTGCCCGCAAATGTGGAGCTGGTGTGGATAGCGCGAAGAGGGATGTGCTGGAGCGAATTCAAGCCAGCCGTGATGGCGAGAGCTGCTTCTGAGGGCCCACCTGATGCCCTGGTTATCCAGTTGGGGGAAAACGACCTGGCGTACCGCAAAGCTATTGACTTGAGATGGAACATTTTTGACAATTTTGCTGATCTGATGGCGGTTTACCCAAACATTACTATCTTGTGGTCCTTGTTGCTTGAGAGGAGGACATGGAGGGATTGTGTGAGCCCGGTTGGAATCAATAAAGCAAGAAAGGTCCTGGAGCGGGCTGTGGAACGTAGAGTGGCGGCTCTGGGCGGGTGCGTCATAGGACACCCAGGCATCCAGTACAGCAACGAGGCCCTCTACAGATGGGATGGCGTGCATCTATCAGATGCTGGAAACGATATTTGGCTGGGGGAGATCATAGCAGGGATTAGGAGTTGGTTACAGGTTTGAAGGTATTGCCGGCGAGCTTTGCTCGAGTGGCGGTTAGGCATTGGCAGGGGTTCATTGTTATGCAAAAAAGCGCCATCACCTTCCCCCAAGGAAAGGGTAGTCCGGTAGAGGACTCCGGGGGGCGTTGCCTTGTCCGAAACCTAGGGAGGTAAGGGCCTCCGGCATGCCCCCGAGCGGTGACACCCGTGGGATCCTAGTTGGAGTACTTCAACAGGACTCCCATGGCTTGTGGATAACCCTTCCCGGTCTCCATGCCGGGTAGTCAATAGGAGCCAATGCCTAAGGCCAATACCTTTCAATTCTGTAATCTATAAAGTTGTGGCCTTTTATGCCCATTAACCTTATATAATGTGTCCAGTGTCTTCATTTCACATGGGGGAGGGGACTTGCCACGCAAATTGCTCCACCGCTGGCACACTCCATTCCTCCTCTCCACACCCTGGGGTGGCACCCGTAGTTGGCCATGAAGGGGCTCATTCCCGTGGACACGTGTTCAGCGTTGTTATACGCAAACTCAGCTAGCACCAATTTCTCTACCCAATTGTTCTGCCTCTCACTGACGTAACAGCGTAAGTACTGCTGCAATATTCCGTTCGCTCTTTCAGCCTGTCCGTTGGTTTCTGGGTGCCTTGCCATCGAGAAGCTCACCTCTACCTGCAGCAGGCTCATGAGTTTACACCAGAACTGCGAGGTAAATTGTCTTCCTCGATCGGATACAACCCTCAATGGCGTCCCATGCAGCCTAAAAATGTGGTCCACAAACAGCCTGGCTGTCTCCTCTGCTGACACCGAATGGGAGCAGGCCACGAAGTGACACATTTTGGTCAGTAGATCGACCACCACCATTACTGCTGTCTTTCCCCTTGACTTGGGCAGATCTGTCATAAAATCAATGGACACCACCTCCCAGGGCCTCTCCAGTGTCGGTAAGGGTTCCAGTAACCCCGCTGGTATGGTTCTTTCCCCTTTGGCCCTCTGGCACCTGTCTCACCCTCAGACATATTCTCGTACATCCTCCCTTACCTTGGGCCACCAGAACTGTCTGGTGACTAGTAGCATGGTCTTATGCTGCCCAAAATGCCCGGCTTTGGGGTTGTCATGGAGCTGCCTAAGTATTTTGGCCGTCAATGTCTCTCCCGGAGCATACAGTGCCCCTTTGTAGTACAAGAGCCCTCCTTTTCCCTCAAAACCCCCATCTTCCCCTTTTCCATCTCTGAGCTCCCTGATTTTAGTCTGAGCAAACTCATTGTGTCTGGTGAGCCCAACCAGTTCTTGCTCCCCTACCAGTGCTCCCCCACATGACCATTGGTCTTCTGGGAACATGTGCCTGGCCACAGGTCGTCCTTCCCCTTCCATGTACTCAGGTTTCCTGGAAAGTGTGTCCACCCTCACATTTTCCCTCCCAGGAACGTATTGTATCTCAAAGTGATACTGAGAGAATGTCTGCGACCACCGGACCTGTCTCTGGTTGAGCACGAGCACTGTTCGCCAGTATTCCAGGTTCTTGTGGTCTGTCCGGACCTGAATCTGGTGCTGTGCCCCATTCAAATAGTGCCTCCACTGCCTAAAGGCCACATAAATGGCCAGCAATTCTTTGTCATAAACAGTGTAATTTTGCTCTGTGTGCTGGTCCCGGGGGGTTACCGTGCAGCGTGGTCTGAGTCCAGTCCAAGGTCAAGGGTGTGGTATGGAGGCTGTCCGTCAAGGCTGAAGCGGGGTCCAAGGCAAGGAGTTATTATGACTTCAAATTCCAGACCCCTTTTCCCTTATTCAAAATGGCTGCCCCCTGTGTTGCCCACGTGGCTTCCAAAATGGCGGACGGGAGGAGCAGTAAGGCTGATACACTGCCCTTAATCAAAATGGCCTCCCTGCCTTCCCACGTGGTGTGGAACAGCGAGACCAGGGGGCTTCTCTAGCAACCGGCAATAAACTTAATAAACCCAGAAGGACTAGAAGACCCCCTACACACCATGCGCCGCGGACCAGCACCTCAAATTTCACTAATATTAAACCACCGCAGCCGACAAGACCATGCAGGGAAAGCTGGTGAGGGAATGTGAGCTGCCACCCAACCGAAGCACCCGCTAAACAGAAAACCACCGGCACAAGCGCAAAGGGGAACTAGGCAAACCCGACAAACATAAGCACCAAGGACTGCCGCAGCTGGTACCTGGTTACAGGCGGCTCGATGACCGCGCGCCCGTTACCCTTTCCTGGCGATGCCCGATCCCGGAGCTCATAAGGTTCTTGCTTCCACGAGATGCCGAATCCGTGGGTGCCCTCGGGTTGCTCCTCTACCCGGCCCCCGCGCTTCCTTGCCCTAGCCGCCGGCACCACGATGCAGCACGGTGAATCCTGCGAAAGGCGGCTCACGCGGTTGGCGGATGGGGGGGGAGGGCTAACGGCTGCGACGTTCCCGTTCAGGCGCTGCAAGCTTAACTCCAAATGAAATTGCTCGGCGAAATAGAAAAAGCAAAGATTGCCTCTTCTGCCAAAAGAACCGCTCCTCCGTGGACAAATTAAGAACAGCTGAATTAAAATTAAAATTAAAACCGCTCGTCGAGTTAAGAAACCGCTCGTGAAATTAAAGGCCGCTCGTCAGCTGCAAAACCGCTCTTCAGCTGGGCGAGGGGTAAAAGAGGGCGGTCCCCGGGCGTGCCTGGCCCTAAATAGCCCGGGCCACGCCTCCCCCACCCGCCCATTGGCGGGCTGGGTTGCAGACACGCCCGGGGATTCCCCCAAGTCTCGCAGGGGCAAGGGAAGCCCCCGCGGATGTGGGAGGATCCTGCCCGCAACACCCTCTCCGCTGCAAGGGCGGAAAGGGCTTTGTCATAAACAGTGTAATTTTGCTCTGTGTGCTGGTCCCGGGGGGTTACCGTGCAGCGTGGTCTGAGTCCAGTCCAAGGTCAAGGGTGTGGTATGGAGGCTGTCCGTCAAGGCTGAAGCGGGGTCCAAGGCAAGGAGTCGGGTGTGGTCAGGAACTCTGGCAGAAGAGCAGGACAAGGTGCTGGCAGGATCAGGTTACCAACAATGTTGCTCCCGCAACTTGGGACTGGGACTGGCCGGCTTTTATCTGCCCCGAGGCATAGGGCGGTCCCAGTCCACAGGTGTCTTGCCTCTACCGGCCTGGAGGCGAACACTCCTCCTGCAAGAACTTAGTTCCCTCCGCCTCTCTGCCCTGAGCCTCTGCAGCTCAGGAGAGGCTGGAGGGTTACTGGACCCAGAGGCAACCTCACCTTCTCCTGACGGGGCTGAGAGTGGAGCACCTGCAGGAAATGGGTCCTCGGTCACCTCTGGAGCCAGAGCAAATTCAGCTGGTGTCTGCTCCTGAGGATCCGGCACAGGTGAGGGCCCTTCAGGTTCAAGCCCCAGTCCCGGCTCAGCTGGTGCTGGAGACAGGGACTCCTGTGCAGGCTGGGATTCCTCCAGTTCAGCCTCTGAATCCAATTCCCAGGCCATCACACTCTGACTTGCTCAGTTTCCTGGAGAAAAATGCACAAGGCCTCCAGTCCTCCCCTGGTCCTTGTTGCAACAATACTGCTCCGGTGGCACAGTCTGAAGCGTCAGTCTCCACTCTCAGTGGCTTCCCAGGATCCACGTGCAGGAGCTGCTCCACAGAGGCGAAGGCCTTTTTTAACCTTTATTTTTTCTTTTTTTTAAGATAACTTTTATTAAATTTCCATTTAACAAACCAATCATATCACATTAATTCTAAATTATATCAATACACAATAAATTCCAAATATTTAGCCGAGTTTTAAATTTTTGTTGGGGGTACCCATGCTTTGAGTTCAGAAAGAGTCCAATCATCTCATATTTCTGCTGCTTTGATGTTCACAAGTCCCATCTTCCCATCTCTTTGTTGTTATCCTTTTTCTTCTTAACAACCTCCAAGTATTTCCACAGGCAAGTTGAATCAAACATTATTTATGTTTCTGTGTGAACTTTGTAATGCTCTCCCGTAATTCGTCTCACGCTGATCCAAAAGTCTTATTCCAGCCGCCGATGAAATACAGTCTTAGCTTCTGCTCCTTAATTTTCCCAGACCAGTTGCACCATAAATCAATCTTTCCAGGGGAGTTTTGCCCATTCAGATCTATAATCCACACATGAAAGCAAAACGATGGCTCTACTCCCCCTTTGACTGTAAATCTCGCAACAAAGTCTGTCTCATAATGGCGGATCCCCGTAGTAACTGCGCAACTGCCTTTCTCTTTCCAGATTGTCCACAAAACAAAGCCTTTAGCTAATATTTTTGTTTCCACATAGTTTATTTTCCAGTTTCACTTGCTATCAATCAATCAATCAATCAATCAATCAATCAATCAATCATGTGACGGTTCTTCTAGGGGAGGAGTTGTTAGGTAAACATATTGAAAATGAAAGAAGTTCCCCCCCTTCCGTTCCGTTTCAACATACTGACATAGCTGTGATTCTTTGCTGTAATCTTCTGTTCAATCCATCCCATCACTCTTGACTTCTTAGCGGTAGATTTAATTAGCAGATAAAACATCCTTCCTTCGCTCGAAACATGTGCATTTACTTTTAATCCAATTATTTTATCTTAAGCAATGCAACTAGGTTGCACTCAGAAGCAGCATCAGGGAGATCCAGAATCTCACTCGAGGGCTTTCCGTCCAGTGCCCTCACCCCCTCCTTCTTTCGAACTCAGGGGTGATTTATTGGCAACTGCGAACGAGGCAGTGTCTCCCCATCCCCTGGGGAGATCCCGGGAGGCTGATTTACTCCCATCGTCAGCTTCTTAATTACCTCATGTGAGCTGGAGAGATGGTATTGTTGGCCATCTTCCAAGGCACCCCTAGCGGCCCCCCGGCCTTTTTTAACCTTTCAAAGGACTGCTGCGCTTCCTTGGTCCACGCAAACTTCTTCTTGCCACTGAGACAATCCGTTATGGGTGCTGTCAAGTGTGCAAAGTTCTTGATGAATTTCTGGTAGAAGTTGCTGAAACCCAGGAACCTCTGCACATCCTTATTTGTTTTGGGGCTCTTCCATTCCAGCACTGCTTTCACCTTCTCTGGGTCCATGGCCAGCCCCTTGTCCGACAGTCAGTACCGCAGGAACTCCACCTGCCGAGCATGGAATTGGCATTTCTCCAGCTTGACCCACAACTGATGCTTCTTCAATCTCTCTAGCACGTCTTTCACGTGCTGTGCTTCATTTTCAGAGAAGATCAAAACATCATCCAAAAAGGCCACACAATTCTTGTACAGCAGGGGGCCCAACACGTGGTGCATAACTGCCTGAATGCAGGCGGATCCCGATTGCAGTCCAAATGGCGTGACGAGATACTCAAATGCCCCCAGGGGGGTGAACATGTTCGTCTTCCATTCGTTTCCCTCTCTCACTCTAATCAGATTGTACGCTCCCCTGAGGTCCAGCTTGGTAAAAATTTTCCCCTGCCTCACATGTGTCAAAACATTCTGGGCATGGGGAAGGCTATGGGTTCAGTTACCTTGTTTAGGAGGCGATAATCAACTACCAAACGATCTTGATTCGCTGCTTTCTTGTCCACAAAGAATACTGGGCTCCCCCCTACGGCCTTCGATTCCCTTATAAAACCCCCCTTTAAGTTCTTGTCAATAAACTGCCTCAATTCTTGCATCTCCTGGTCGGACATGGAATACAGCTTACCCACCAGCAACTGGGCCCCCGGGACCAGGTTGATTTGGCAGTCGTAGGGCCTGGGGGTGGGGGGCAACTTGTCAGCCTCTCTCTCACTGAACACCTCCTTCAAATCCGCATATTGCGGTGGAACACCCCCCTTCTCCTCCAGGGTCATCCCCGCAGCAGTGGCCATAGTCATTCTTGGTTCCTTCCCTCCCAGGCAATTTTCCAAGCAGTGAGCCGACCCAAATGTGAGGGATAATTGATGCCACGACACCACTGGGTCATGCTGTGCCAACCAGCTCATGCCCAATATAACGGGGGATGCCGCCAGTACATGAAAGGCAATTGTTTCCACGTGCCTAGACACCCTCATCCTCATCGGGGGTGTCTGGTGCGTTATCCCCCCCCTCAGTAGCTCTTGCCCATTAATGGTGGTAACTTGCAAAGGGAAGTCTAGTGGCAACAGGTGTAGCTTGTGGGCTAGAGCGAAGTCTCTGCTTAAAAAATCGCAAGAAGACCCAGAGTCCAACAAGGCTTGGATTTCGATTGGGTGCCCATTAGGAAGCTCCAGCACCACTTCAACAGCTATGCCCGCCTTTGGAGTCTCTGGTAGGGGCTCTCTTTTTTTTCTTTTCTTTTTAATACATTTTTATTAATTTTAACATACAAATTATAAAACGTACCACACAAATTATTACAAATACACTTTTTTTTGGACTTCCATCAGCACCTCTGATGATCTTCCGTCTTAACCTCTTTTTATGCATTACTTAATTTTATATTGTCTTTACCTCTCTTAACTTATCATCTCCCCTTTTCCATTTTTACAATATTTCCAACAATACTCCTCACAGAACTTCTTGCAACCCTACAAATGTCATCTGATCATCACAAACACTTTTCATATAGTTCGTAAATTTACTCCAGTCTTCGGTAAATTTCTGGTCCCGCAGGTTTCGAATCCTTCCTGTTAATTTGTCTGATTCTGCATAGTCCATCAACTTCATCCTCCATTCTTCAATCGTTGGCAATTCTTGCTTCCATTTCTGGGCTAATAGTATTCTAGCTGCTGTTACTGCATATAAAAAAAGCTTACATTCTTTTCTATTTATATCACTTACCACCATTCCCAATAGAAATGCTTCTGGTTTCTTTGTAAATGTATATTTCAACATTTTTTTCAACTCGTTATATATCATTTCCCAAAAACATTACACCTTTTTACATTCCCACCACATATGATAAAATGTTCCTTCTTTTTCTTTACATTTCCAACATTTATTGCTAGTTTTATACATTTCCGCTAGCTTAACAGGAGTGATATACCATCTATACATCATTTTCATCACATTTTCTTTTAATGCATTACATGCAGTAAAATTTAAACCTTCTTTCCATAATTTCACCCAGTCACTCAATTGTATGTTATATCCAAGATCTTTAGCCCAATGAATCATAACCGACTTAACCTCCTCATCTTTCAAATGCCATTCCAGCAGCAATTTATACATTTTGGACAGAATTTAAAATCATTATTTAATATTTCTTGTTCAAATTTTGATTCTTTTTCCTCAAATCCTCTTTCTTTAAAATTTTGTTTAAACCTTTCATTGACCTGGTAATAATGTAACCAATCATAAACATAATCTTTAATTTCTCCATATGGTTTCATTTTCCATTTACCATCTTCCTTACTTATTAGTTTCCCATATGTTATCCATTTCCCACTCATATTGACCTTTTTCACACTTCTAATGGAGATAGCCAATGCGGTGTTTTTTGTTCCAATAGGTTTTTATACCTATCCCAAAGCTCTATTAGAGATCTTCGAAAAATATGGTTTCCAAATCCTTTATGGACTTTCATCTTATTATACCACAAATAAACGTGCCAACCAAATCTATTGTCATAACCTTCCAAGTCCAGCAATTCCGTATTTTCTAGTTTCATCCATTCCTTCAACCAACAGAGGCAAGATGCTTCATAATACAATTTCAAGTCTGGCAGGGCGAAGCCTCCTCTTTCTTTAGCATCTGTTAATAACTTAAATTGAATTCTTGGCTTTTTACCCTGCCAGATATATCTTGAAATTGTCTTTTGCCAATCTTTAAATATTGCAGCCCCTTTAATTACAGGAATTGTCTGAAACAGAAATAACATCTTTGGTAGCACATTCATCTTAATAGCTGAAATCCTACCCCAAAATGATAACTTCAACCTCTCCCATGTCTCTAGATCTCTTTTGACACTATTCCACATTGGCGTATAATTATTTTGAAATAGCTCAATATTTTTAGGAGTTAACCAAATTCCTAAATATTTCACTTTTTTAACAACTTCTATACCTATTTGTTGCTGCAATGTATCAACCAGGTCCTGTTTCATATTCTTAACAATTATCTTAGTTTTACTTTTGTTCAATTTAAAACCTGCCACTTGCCCAAACTGTTCTATCTCCTCTAATGCTTCTTTAACACTTGTAGATGGTTCTTCAATTGTTAATAACAAGTCATCAGCAAAGGCTTTCACCTTATACTCATTTCGACTGACTGTCACGCCCTTTATTAACTCATTTCTCCTTAATGATCTTAAGAAGACTTCCAGTACCGATATGAATAATGGTGAAAGGGGACACCCTAGTCTTGTGCCTTTAGTAATCTCAATATTTTCTGTTACTATATTATTCACAATCAATTTTGCTTTTTGTTCCGAATATATCGCTTTAATTCCATTAAGGAAGAATTGACCTATATCCATAAATTCCAAATTTTTAACCATAAATTCCCAAGATATATTATCAAAAGCTTTTTCAGCAGCCACAAAAATTAACATTGCTTGTTTTTCGTTCCTGGCTGTCAGATAGTCAAGTATATTAATTATATTTCTTATATAATCTTTCATCTGTCTGCCAGGAAGAAAACCTGCTTGATCTTTATGTATAATTTCCTTCAATATTTTTTTCGACCTATTTGCCAATATACTTGCAAATAATTTATAATCGTTATTTAACAAAGAGATCGGCCGATAATTTTTTACTTGTGTGGTGGTTTGGAGTTACTCGTGCGTAAACTGTCCCCTTTTGGAGCTTGGCTGCCTGGGTTAAACCGTCCTGACTGCACAGCCCATCTCAGCGTGGCTGCCTCAGTCGCTCGCAGAGTCTGTCTGTGGGCGTTTCTTAAACCGTTGCCAGCATAAGAGTTGTTTGACTCCCAATCGTCTCCGCCTCTCATTGCGTGGGAGTCTCCTGCGCAAGGAGGGCATGGGTAGTGGAGGACCAGGGCTCTCCTCACTGACTTCCAAGGAAGAATCCCGGAGCCCTTCCACCTCTTCTCCCATTTGCTCTCCTGGCCCCCTGGTGTTACGCTGATTTCCTTCCCCCTCCATCAAGCTGCGTCTCCCCCTAGTGCTTGTTCCTTCCCCTGCAGAATCAGAGAGCCTCTCCTTCGCCTGTTGCTTTGATGTCAGTTTCCTGACAACTTGTGTTAAATCCGAATCTTGCTTTGGAATAAGTGTAATGTAGGCTTCTTTCCATGTTTCTGGCAATTCTCCCTTTTTTTAGTATATTATTCTTTACTTCTTTCATTGGCACAAGTAGGGTGTGCTTCATTTCTTTATAATATCTTGCAGTGAATCCATCCGGTCCCGGTGTCTTTCCACTTTTCAATTCCTTTATGGCATCTTTAACAACTTCTACATCAATTGGGTCATTCAGCCTGTCTTTTCTGTCCGTCGGGATTTTTTGCACCTCTTTCTGTCTCAGAAAATCTTCTATTTTCTTAACATCGCTTTTCCCAGTTTTTTTATATAGATGTCTGTAAAAGTCCACAAATCCTTTTCTGATTTCTTTTGGATTGTCTATTTCCTTTCCTTCTGACATAAACTTATTAATTGTATTCTGTTCCTTTCTCTTTCTAATCTGCCATGCCAGCCACTTTCCCGATTTATTTGCATGTTCAAAATTTTTTGGTCTCATTCTTTTAATATTCCATTCTACTTCTTTATTTATTATCATTGCGAATTGAGTTTGTAATATCTTGATATTCTGTTTTATTTTCGAATTATTAGGGTTTTAAAATAAATTCTTTTCATTTTCCATTATTTGTTTTAACATTTCTTTTTTCCCTTTTTCTCTAAATTTGTTTCTAATAGTGTTCTGCTGTATAAAGAAGCCTCACATTACTGCTTTGCTGGCGTCCCATACTATACTCATTTTTGTACCTTTATTGCAGTTATTTACAAAAAAATCTGTCAAATTCTTCTGTGCCTTTTCTATTATTTTCTGGTCATCAAATAAACTCTCATTTACTCTCCATCGAAAGGATTTTTCCTCTATTCCTTTTATTATGCATTTTATTGCATTATGATCCGAAAGTATCTTTGGTTGTATTTCTATTTTTGAAACTCTTGGGGTTAATTCACTAGAGATCCAAACTTGATCGATTCTGGACATTGATTGATTCGGTTCTGAATGGTAAGTGAATTGTTTTTCTAATGGGTGTCTTAGTCTCCATATGTCTATCAAATTACAGTTTTCACTGGTAGGGGCTCTTCTACTGGTCACCTGCCTGGCTGCTGCCCCATTGGTCTGCAGCCAGGCTCTTTCGTTTCCCTGCACCTGAGCCTTCTCTCCCTCCTCCTCTTTGCCTGCTGCCCCCATCATGCCTTGCCAGGTTTTCTTCTGGGGCAGGCCTTCGCAAAATGACCCGGACACTGACAGATGAAACACTTTTTGGCCGCCTTCCAGTCCCTCCCCTCTTTCTTCCTGAGCTCACCGGCGTTTGAAAACTCGTGCGCACGGGCTCCACCAATTTAGGATTAAGACATTCTGGGAGATGATTTATAACGAAATGAAAAAGATATTCAAATATACCTTTCTGAAGAAACCAGAGGCCTTTCTCCTGGGCATGGTCGGCCAAATGGTGCTAAAGAAGGATAGAACTTTTTTTATGTATGCAACAACAGCAGCAAGAATACTTATTGCGAAGTATTGGAAGACACAAGATTTACCCACCCGGGAAGAATGGCAGATGAAGTTGATGGACTACATGGAATTGGCGGAAATGACTGGCAGAATCCGAGACCAGGGAGAAGAGTCGGTGGAAGAAGACTGGAAAAAGTTTAAAGACTATTTACAGAAATACTGTAAAATTAATGAATGTTAGAAAAATGTTGGAATGGAGTTATATGGCTTTAGTAGACATGTTATAAGGAACTAAGTATAAATAGATTAATAGAGTATTAAAGGAAAAATAAGGTTAGAATGTGTTAAGATAATTATAGGATAGAAAACAGAGGAAGATGGAAAGGAATTGCTGAAACAATTAACAGAAGTGGAACACAAAAAGGGAGGTGTGAGGAGGTTGTTGAAATAAGTGAATGAAAGATAAGATATCGAAATTGTTTGATGTTGATTTGATGTTGTTTGATGTTGTTTGATGTTGTTTGATGTGTTTTTTGTTCTGTTTTGTTAGTCTAATGTGTTAGTGTTTTGTAGTGTTTTTGTATTGTATTGTATTGTTCTTTTTTGTATTGTTTAAACTGTTTGAAAAGTAATAAATATTTTTTTTTTAAAAAAACAACAATTTCCATCGGCTTGGCTGCTGGCAGACTGTGGGAAGTTCCTGTTGGCATCTCAGGAATGTGGTTGCCCTGGAAACACTCACCTCTGGCTTCCCGCCTCTCCTGAGCCCGCACCTCCTGTTGCACCCCAATGGCTAACGCCGTCTTAGTTAACTGATCCATGGACCGTGGGCGGGGGGCTCTGGATAATTCATCCTTTACTTTGGGATTCAAACCTGCCTCAAACAGAGCTTGCAGGGGTTCAGAGTCTAAGTCCCAGCCTAGCTTGTGCACTAGCATCGCAAAACGTGACCAGTAGCTCCTGACGGTCAGAGACCCCTGTTTGAGACTCAGCAGCTCCCTTCGGGTCACACTCCCTTCCGCGCCTCGCTGGAGAACATAGAGTCCATCGCCTGATAATTTTTTTCAGGTCTTTCAAGACATCGTTCCCTGCTATATATTCTCAAGCCCCCCCCCAGGTGTCCAATTACAAAAGCAACTTTCTCTCGGTCACTGGCAAACTCCCCTTCTTGTAATTCCAACGCGTATTGTATCTCCGTTCGGAACGCATTGTAATCTTGGGGCTTTCCTCCAAACTTATTCACTAGCCCTGGCACCTTTCTTCCGATCGGGGTGGCTCTGACCTGAACATCCTGCGCTCGCCTTTCCTCCAGCTGGGCTGACAGCGTAGCAACTTGCGCCTCGAGGTCTTGGTTCCATTCCATTAACCCTCGCACCATCGCTTCCGTCTACGTCTCCACGGCTGCTCCGGTCTGGCTCATCGTGCTGCCTTCACGCGGCTACCCTCGAGCAACGTCAGGGACTCTCAGATTGCTGTTAGAGGTATTGGTTTGTTGCTTGAGAGCAATCAGGCAATATGCTTCAATAGTCTGTTTTAAAGGTTTTTATTGGTGAATAAAACCGTTAGAACGCAGAGTGCCTCTATTCCGTGTCTTGCTCATTCACTGTCAGAATCTGAGAGAGGGCGGTCCTTAAACCTTCCCCAGCAGAGTAGTTTCCTGATGCCCAGTCTGCACCTTCCCTCTCTGCGTGGAAGCCTACTGCGCAAGGAAGGCGTGGGTAACGGGGGACCTCTCTCCTCCCTGCTTTGCTCAGGCAAGGTGTCCTGGCACCGCCTCCCCTCCTCCAAGCCCTGCATCTCCTCTCCACTAGAGGCTTGGCTACCTTCCTCCGCTGTGGAAGTGCTGCTTCCCACGATCTTTGGGCTCTCTGTAATCCATCCTGCTTTTCCACTCTCGCCCCTGAGCCGATGGCAGTTCCCTGACATAAGTCTTCATAGAATCGGTCAATTTCAGTTTCTTCAGCACTAGTAGTTGGTGTATAAACTTGGATTACTATGATGCTAAAAGGTCTGGCCTTGGATTCGTATCAAGATCATTCTATCATTTTTGAGATTGCATCCCAGTACAGCTTTCACCACTCTTTTGTTGACTATGAGGGCCACTCCATTTCTTTTACGGGATTCTTGCCCACAGTAGTAGATATGATGGTCATCTGAACTGAATTCGCCCATTCCCGTCCATTTTAGTTCACTGATGCCCAGGATGTCAATATTTATTATTGCCATCTCATTTTTTACCACATCCAACTTACCAAGGTTCATGGTTCTTACATTCCAGGTTCCTATGTGTCAGGGGTTCAGGAGCAGAGGCGAGGGCAAGGGAGGAAACAGAGAGCGAGGGGGAGGAGTCCGAAGAAAAGATGAGTGACGACGCCGACCCGAGATCTCCGAGCCTGTCCAGTGAATCAGAAGATTCACAGAAAGGAGCGCCAGTGGCCAGAGCAAGGGGGGAGCTTAGGGGGACACCCCAGGAAGAAGGGTCCAGAGAGGGTTCAGAGGGCAGCAGTTGGAAATCGGGGCCAGCGTCACCAACAGAGCGCAGTGGGGAGGAAAGGCGCCAGGTATCGAGCTCCGGCAGCTCGCAGCAGGGGGAGGGCATGAGTCAGGAGTGGCCACACCTCCATCGGAGAGCGAAGAAACGGTCAAGCGGAAAGTGGAAGGTTGGGCGAGCGCGCCAAGTTCAAATGCACCGGAAGGCGGCGCAGTGAGCAGCCCGGAAAGGGAGCCAGGTCCTAAAGCCCGACGCAAGGAGACAGGAGGGTCCGGGGGGTCAGCGTCAGAAGAGTCCAGGAAGGAAGAGACCACGGGGGGCAGAGGGACCCAGAGAAGAACGGTCAGGCGGAAAAGGTGGAGTAAGGCTAGGGTATTAAGTTGGTGTACAAGGGGCGGAGACTCAGACGGAGCTTCGCCGGTCTAGCTTATAAGACGTAGAGCTGCACGCGGCAGCTTGGAAATGGAAACTGTAACTCAATAAAGACTTTTATAAAGTGAACGCTGGCTAGCGTGATCCTCTGTGAGCTAGGATCTGGGAGCAGCTCTGACAGTAAGCTCCGTCTCAACGTTGTGGGCATCTAAAGCCTCGCGGAGAGGAGAGAAAGCTGGTGCCTACTAGCGAGCTCACGAACGGCAGACAAGATGACGGCCGAACAGCAGATAGCGGATCTCAGAGAAGCAGTGACACAACTGAATGCCGAGATACTTGCATCCAGGAAGAGAGAGGAGGACGCAGCTGCCGCCTACAGGGATCTCCAGGTCAGGTTGGAAATGCTTACGAAGCAAGGGCAACTGACACCCAGACTGGAGGGGATTGGGTTGGGGAGACGAGCAGGCGGTCTAGTCTCTCACTTCGATGGGAATTTACAACAGTACCCCAACTTTAGAGCAGATGTAAAGTGTGCACTGCAACTGCTGGACAAGGACTTTAGAGATGAGCAAGAGAAGGTGGGGTTTATCATGTCCCATTTGCATGGAGATGCTAAAGCATGGCTGCGCAATTTGTGGAGAGATAAGGATCCAGCGCTCCAAAATGCGGATGCCTTTATTAAAGCGATGGATGGGTGCTTTTTATCAAGCATAGACGTGGATCTTGCCCGGAAGGAGGTACATGGACTGAAGCAGGGGAGGGCCAGTGTAAGGCAGTATCATGCCCGCTTTTTTGCATTGGTCAGTGCCCTGGAATGGGACAGAGATTTGGCTCCAGTCAGAGACCTGTTTTGGGAAGGATTGAACGGCGCGGTTAAAGACGAAATTGCGAGGGGGGAGAGACCCCGGAGCACGCAGGAGATCGTTCAGAGGGCGCTGGCGGTTGGGGTGCGTCTGGAAGAACGTCCATGGAGCAGGGACGAAGGGCGTGGAGGGCGCGAACCAGCCAGAGGCTACTCCTTCGCTCCCAGAGAAGCAGCGCGTGCGCAATCCACACCTCCGCCAGGAGGAGGAGCGGAACCTATGGAGGTTGGAGGTGCAAGAGCTCAGTCAACAACCAGAGCCCTAGCACCGGGAGCAGCGAAAGCGAAGCCTCCTAGAGGGAACCGGAAGTGTTACATCTGCGACGATCCCCAGCACATGGCGAAAGAGTGTCCCCAGAGGCTCCACAAGCACACTGCAGCTTCAGCGATGGTAACTGCAGCAACTCAACAAGGAGAACCACAGCAGGGAAACGACGGAGTCTGGCTGGAGAGAGAGGCACTGGGGCCCAGCCAGACGTGTCAGTGAAGCAGTCCCCAGAGATTTTGCAGCCCACAGACCCCCTCCCACCCAAACCAGTGGTGAGGCTCACCGCATCGCTCCAGCTACCCAATGGACTCACCATGGACGTGCCAATCACCATTGACTCAGGAAGCAATGCGGACTTTATAGGGCAAGACTTTGTTGACCGGCACGCTATACAGTTGCTGCCTGCCACACTGCCCCTGCAGGTCGTCACGGTGGATGGCAGGGAGCTGCTAGGGGGGCAGGTGGTGAAGCAAACGCCACCAATGGTGATGCGACTTGGAAATCACAGGGAAGTCATCAGCTTTAATGTCACTCAACTATCGGACACGCCTATTGTATTGGGCATGAGTTGGCTGGACAAGCACAGCCCGACGCTGGCTTGGTACCAGAGGCAGCTGACCTTCGGCTCTTCCTATTGTGCTGAACACTGCATCCTGCCCCGGCAGGAAGGAGAGGAAGAGGAGTCACAGCTGCAGCTGGGGACGCTGCAAGCAGTTCCCCACAAGTACGCAGCATTTTTGGAGGTTTTCTGCGAGAAGGAGGCGGACAAGCTACCCCCCCACAGACCATACGACTGCAAGATTGACCTCCTGCCAGGGGCGGCGTTGCCAAAAGGGAAGCTGTATTCCATGTCTGAGGACGAACTACAGGAACTCAAAGAGTTCATAGATCACAATTTGGAGCGCGGTTTCATCCGAGAGTCCAAGGCAGTGGGGGGCAGTCCTGTATTCTTTGTCAAGAAGAAAGACACGCCCCAAAAAAGGCTCGTAGTGGATTATCGGACCTTAAACGCTATGACCAAGCCGTCGGATTTCCCCATGCCCAGGATCGACGACCTCCTCGCGACGGTGCGCAAGGGACGCGTCTTCACCAAGTTGGACCTGCGAGGGGCGTACAACCTCATTCGCATGCGGGAAGGCGATGAGTGGAAGACGGCCATGTTCACGCCCCTGGGCACCTACGAATACAGAGTTATGCCTTTTGGATTACAGAATGGCTCCCACTGTTTTCAAGCTTTCATGCATCACGTGTTGGCGGGGCTCCTCTACAAGAAGTGTGTCTGTTTCCTGGATGACATCCTGATCTTTTCTGAATTGCAGCAGGATCACGACAGAGACGTCAAGGAAGTGCTGAGCAGACTGCAGCAGCATAGGCTCTACGCCAAGCTGGAAAAGTGCCAGTTCGACGTGTCGGAGGTGGACTTCCTGGGCTACAGGTTGTCAGACAAGGGGCTCGCCATGGACAGCGCCAAGGTTCGCGCGGTGTTGGACTGGAAAAGCCCGCGCAACCGGAAGGAGGTCCAGCGGTTTGTCGGCTTTGCGAACTTCTATCGCAAGTTTATCAAAGGGTTTGCGATGCAGACGGCGGCCATCACAGACACGCTCAGCTCCAAGAAGAAGAAGTTCATCTGGACGGAGCAGGCGAAGCAGTCCTTTCAGGCACTCAAGCATCTCTTCGCGTCGGAGGAGCAGCTCCTACACGTAAACCCCAGCAGACCGATGAGGGTGGAGACGGACGCTTCGGACAGAGCCGTGGGAGCAGTTCTGTTGCAGCAAGACTCGCAGGGGGCTTGGAGGCCGGGAGCGTTCTACTCCAGGAAGCTCACCAAGTCGGAACAGAACTACACCATCTGGGACAGGGAGTTGTTGGCCATTCATGCAGCATTCAAGGCGTGGAGGCACTTCCTGATCGGAGCCAAGCACACAGTGCAGGTCTGCACGGACCACAAGAATCTGGAGCACTGGAGCACGGCGCGGTTCCTGAACCAGAGGCAGATACGTTGGGCAGAGTTCTTTGCGGACTTCGACTTCCGTATAGAATATGTCCCGGGGGACACCAACGTCATGGCGGACGCCCTATCCCGTAAACCGCAATACCTCGAGGAGGCGACGCCAGCGGCGGCCATGCACATCTTCGCACCGAAATCGTGGGCGTGCGCTTCAGCGACGGTTGACCTGGAGGCGGTACGGCGTGCGTTGCAGGACGACTCCTTTGCGTGAGCAAAAATGGCAGAGGTGCACAAGGGCACGGCGGCGACCGGCGAGTTCCAGATTCGCGATGGATTACTCATCCGTAAAGGGGCCATCTACGTGCCAGGAGACGACCTTCGCGCCAAGATACTGCAGCAGTTGCACGACGCGCCCACTGCCGGGCACTTTGGCACGGAGAAGACGATGGAATTAGTCGCTAGAGACTTCTGGTGGCCCAGAATGAGAGGGGAAGTCGCGGACTACGTGGCGAGGTGCGACACCTGCCAGAGGGCCAAACCAGTACACAGACCGCCGGCGGGACTGCTGGAACCGCTGCAAACCCCGTTCGAACCATGGGAGAGAGTGGCCCTGGACTTTGTCACGGATCTGCCCAGCTCGAGGGGCAAGACGGCAGTGCTAGTGGTGGTGGACTTGTTCTCCAAGATGGCACATTTCATTCCGTGTGCGAAGGTGGCCACGGCGGAACAAACCGCCAAACTGTTCATAGATCACGTGTTCAAGGTTCACGGTCTGCCGCGGTCTATACTGTCCGACCGGGGGCGGCAGTTCATCTCGAACTTCTGGGAGAAGCTGATGGGTTTCCTGAACGTCAAGATCAACCTGGCTTCGGCTAGACACCCGCAGACCAACGGACAAGCGGAGCGGGTCAACGCCATCATGCAGCAGTACCCGAGATGTTATGCGAATCAACAGCCTGCGACGTGGGTGGATTACCTGCCTCTCGCCGAATTCGCCTACAACAACACGAAGCACGTGTCCACGGGGGTGACGCCGTTCTTCGCCAACAACGGAAGGCACCCCAGAACCTTCCCGGGACTGGAGAGAATGGGGGAGGGGGAGCCGCAGACTGCAGCCGCGTTTGCGTCGGAGTTGCAGGAGGTCCACGATCAGCTTCGGCGGCACCTGGAGCTGGCTAAGCACGCATACAAGGTACAAGCAGACAAACACAGGAGGGTTGGCGAAGAGATCCAGGTGGGAGACTGGGTCTGGTTAGCAGCCCACGCAGTGCCGGTCAGGTCGTTAGCGAAGAAGAAACTAGGGCATAAACAACTGGGGCCCTACCAAGTTGAAGGGCAGGTCAACCCGGTGGCCTTCAGGCTGACGCTTCCGGAGGGCTCCAGGATGCATCCGGTGTTCCACAGATCGGTGCTCACTCCCTACAAGACACCTCACAGATTTCAGGAACCAGGAACGGCGCCGAGTCCGATCCGAGAGGGAACCGAGCAAGGGGGAGTGCCACGAGAGGAGCCACTCAACGAGGTCACAGAGATTTTGGACTCTAGATGGGGAGAAGAGGGAGTAGAATACCTCCTCGCCAAGGAGGGCATCCCGGCCTGTGCAAACAGCTGGGTGCCGGGCTACGCTTTGGAGGAACCTCTGCTCAAAGAAGAGTTTCATGCCCTTTTCCCACACAGGCCCATGCCAGCAGACTTTTTCGACGATTGGCTTTTCACACCGACGCTTTCAGCCAGCACGTTCCAGGGGTTCGACTCGGACGAGGAACCGACACGGGACACACGTTCCCCGGAGGGGTCACCTTCGGGATCTGCCTCAGAACCCTCGTATTGGTGGGACGATAGACCAGAGGAACAGTGGCGCAGGAAGTGGCTGGAGGTTCCAGGTCGAACGACGGACCCGGGAATGACTGAGGCGGAGACGGACGTGGACATGTACGGGGAGGATTTTGGGTTCGAGCACGGAGGCATAGAGATGGAAGCGGAGGTGACCGTTGTCGACGAGAGCAGGGAGGAAGAACCGGAAGTCTTCAGTTGGAGGCCCGCCAAGGGGAGCGAACTGTATCCGGCATTCGTCCCCATGACACTGCAGCACCCAGCTCCTGCACCGGAAGGAGGGGAGGGGGGAAGGGGGGGCTTCGAGGGGGGGATGGATGTCAGGGGTTCAGGAGCAGAGGCGAGGGCAAGGGAGGAAACAGAGAGCGAGGGGGAGGAGTCCGAAGAAAAGATGAGTGACGACGCCGACCCGAGATCTCCGAGCCTGTCCAGTGAATCAGAAGATTCACAGAAAGGAGCGCCAGTGGCCAGAGCAAGGGGGGAGCTTAGGGGGACACCCCAGGAAGAAGGGTCCAGAGAGGGTTCAGAGGGCAGCAGTTGGAAATCGGGGCCAGCGTCACCAACAGAGCGCAGTGGGGAGGAAAGGCGCCAGGTATCAAGCTCCGGCAGCTCGCAGCAGGGGGGAGGGCATGAGTCAGGAGTGGCCACACCTCCATCGGAGAGCGAAGAAACGGTCAAGCGGAAAGTGGAAGGTTGGGCGCGCGCGCCAAGTTCAAATGCACCGGAAGGCGGCGCAGTAAGCAGCCCGAAAAGGGAGCCAGGTCCTAAAGCCCGACGCAAGGAGACAGGAGGGTCCGGGGGGTCAGCGTCAGAAGAGTCCAGGAAGGAAGAGACCACGGGGGGCAGAGGGACCCAGAGAAGAACGGTCAGGCGGAAAAGGTGGAGTAAGGCTAGGGTATTAAGTTGGTGTACAAGGGGCGGAGACTCAGACGGAGCTTCGCCGGTCTAGCTTATAAGACGTAGAGCTGCACGCGGCAGCTCGGAAATGGAAACTGTAACTCAATAAAGACTTTTATAAAGTGAACGCTGGCTAGCGTGATCCTCTGTGAGCTAGTATCTGGGAGCAGCTCTGAAACTATGCAATATTTTTCTTTACAGCATTGGACTTTCCTTTCGCTTCCAGGCATATCCGCAACTGAGTGACCTTTCGGCTTTGGCCTAGCCGCTTCATCAGCTCTGAATCTACTTGTACTTGTCCTCCGCTCTTCCTCAGTAGCATGTTGGACGCCTTCTGACCTGAGGGGCTCATCTTCCAGCGTCATAACTTTTATATGCCTGTTGTCTTTGTCCATGGAGTTTTCTTGGCAGGGATACTGGAGTGGCTTGTCGGTTCCTGCTCCAGGTAGATCACATTTGGTCAAAACTCTCCACTATGACCTGTCCATCTTGGGTGGCCTGCACGGCATAGCTCATAGCTTATTTATTTCATAGCATAGTTATTCAAGCCCCTTCGCCACGGCAAGGCAGTGATCCATGACACAAACATATTCTGAAAGCCGTATCACAAACATATTCTGAAAGCCAGTCAGGAAGATATCCTCATACCTCGTAAAGGTCAGCACGTGTGAATCAAGTTGCCACTAAAGTCTGTTCAACACCTGAATGAATGGCATCAAGTTAATGGTGAGGCAGCAGGTAGAAAAAAAGGATGGCCAGGTTTAGTCAATTGCTCACTTGGAACATATTTTGTCAACCTTTTGTTTTAAGCAAAACACAGAGTGGGAAGCAGGCAAGAAACTGAGATAAAATCAATAGCTTCAATTTCAAGCTATAGACGTGAAATTGTACTATGAAGCATCTTGCCTTTGTTGGTTAAAGGAATTGATGTTGTTAGAAAATACAGATTTGTTGGATTTGGAGGGTTATGAAAATAGATTTGGTTGGCACGCATATTTATGGTATAATAAGACAAACGTCCATAAAGGATTTGGTAACCATATATTCCGAAGATCTCTATTAGAATGTAAAACACCGCGATGGGTGTCCCAATTAGAAGCGATGAGTGTGAAAAAGATAAATATGAGTAAAAATTGGGCCACATATGAAAAATTAATACAAAAGGATGGAAGTAAATGGAAAATGAAACCTTATGAAGAGGTAAAAGGATATGTGAATGATTGGTTGCACTATCACCAAGTCAATGAGATGTTTAAACAGGAGTTGAAGGAAAAGGGATTTGATGACAATAAATCAAAATTTGAATTAGAAGTACTGAACAATGATTATAATATTTTGTCTAAAATGTATAAATTGCTGTTTGAATGGCATTTGAAAGATGAAGAGGTAAAGTCGGTTATGATACATTGGCCAAAGGTTTTGGATATAATATACAGCTAAAAGATTGGGAAAAGCTGTGGAAAGAAGGATTATAATTTGCTGCGTGCAATGCTTTGAAAGAAAATGTGATGAAAATGATGTATAGGTGGCATATTACCCCCGTGAAATTAGCTAAAATGTATAAAACAAGTAATAAATGTTGGAAATGTAAAGAAAAGGAAGGAACTTTTTATCACATGTGGTGGGAATGTAAAAAAGTGAAAAACTTCTGGGAAATGATATATAATGAGATGAAAAAGATGTTGAAATATACATTTATTAAAAAAACCAGAAGCTTTTTTACTTGGCATTGTAGGGGAGGATATTAATAGACAGGATTGTAAGTTGTTTTTGTTGGACTTCTGCCTGTCCAGTACGCTTCCCTGCGCCAAAAAACACTGCTTTCCTTCTCAGTGCAATCTTCTGGGAAAACACTTCAGCTGAGGCAGAAGTAGTAGCAGAGATGCAGCGGCGTTGCTGTTGTGGGAAAATAGGGAGTGAAACAGTCCAGAGACAGAATCTTCTAACCTAGAAGCTTTATTATTTACAAGCAGTAAATTGTTCCATCCGAGCTTTCACACATCTTTTTTTTTTTTTAATAAAATGTTTATTGAGATTTTACACAAAAGAAAAACAGTGTGATAAAAAATACAAAAAAGCAGACATTCAAAAAAGTAGAAAAAGAAGAAGAAAAGGGAAAAAAATCTTAAAAAAGAAATAATCCATTTTTCAATAACTTTAGGTTCATTTGCTTATTTCCTTGACCTCCTCACACCTCCCCTTTTTGTATTCCCGTTTACAAAGTCCTTTCAGCAAATCCTTACCCTCTTTCATTTATCTTTACTCTATATTCTTAACCTATTATAACTATAAATTTTCATCCATATAACTATCTATATTTACATATTCTTATAAACCTTAATACCAAAACCACTTATTTTCAGTCCAACATCATTTTAACATTCATTAATTTTACAGTATTTCTGCAGATAGTCTTTAAATTTCTTCCAGACTTCTTCCACCATTTCTTCTCCCTGGTCTCGGATTCTGCCAGTCATTTCTGCCAATTCCATGTAGTCGATCACCTTCATCTGCCAGTCTTCCAGAGTGGGTAAATCTTGTGTCTTGCAATACTTTGCAATAAGTAATCTTGCTGCTGTTGTAGCATACATAAAAAAAGTTCTATCCTTCTTTTGCACCAATTGGCAGACAATGCCTAGAAGAAAGGCCTCTGGTTTCTTCAGGAAAGTATATTTAAATACCTTTTTCATTTCATTATAAATCATTTCCCAGAAAGCCTTAATCCTTGGGCACGTCCACCAAAGGTGAAAGAATGTACCTTCAGTTTCTTTACATTTCCAACATTTATTATCGGGCAAATGATAGATTTTTGCAAGCTTGACTGGTGTCATGTACCACCTGTAAATCATTTTCATAATATTCTCTCTCAAGGCATTACATGCCGTAAACTTCACACCTGTGGTCCACAACTGTTCCCAGTCAGCAAACATAATGTTATGTCCAACATCTTGTGCCCATTTAATCATAGCAGATTTAACCGTCTCGTCCTGAGTGTTCCATTTTAACAGCAAGTTATACATTCTTGAAAGTATCTTTGTTTTAGGATCTAACAATTCTGTTTCCAACTTTGATTTTTCCACCTGGAAGCCAATTTTTTTTCTAAATTATAGGCCTCTCTTATTTGGTAATAGTGAAGCCAGTCTCGCACTTTATCTTTTAGTTTCTCAAAACTCTGCAATTTTGGATTATCTCCTTCCTGCTCCAAAATTTCCCAATATTTCGGCCACTTGGCCTCCATATTGAGCTTTTTCTGGGCCTTTGCCTCCATCGGTGACAACCACCTTGGGGTTTTATTTTCAAGTAAGTCTTTATATCTTGTCCAGACATTAAATAATGCTTTCCTGACAATATGGTTTTAAAATGCTTTATGTGCTTTAACCTTGTCGTACCACAAGTATGCATGCCACCCAAAAACATTGTTGAAACCTTCTAAATCCAAAATGTCTGTGTTCTCAAGAAGCAGCCAATCTTTCAACCAGCAGAATGCTGCTGATTCGTAGTAAAGTTTAAAGTCTGGCAGGGCAAATCCACCTCTGTCCTTTGCATCCGTTAATATTTTAAATTTTATCCTGGGCTTCTTGCCCTGTCAGACAAATCTAGAAATGTCTCTCTGCCACTTCTTGAAACAGTCCATTTTGTCTAAGATTTGTAGTGATTGAAACAAAAACAGCATTCTTGGCAATACAGTCATCTTTATAGCAGCAATTCGACCCAACAAGGAAAGCTTCAGATTTGACCATATTTCTAAATCCTTTTTAACATCCAACCAACATTTTTCATAATTGTCTTTAAATAAATTCCCATTTTTGGCTGTCATATTAATCCCCAAGTATTTCACCTTCTTAACCACTGTTAAACCTGTCTCGTTCTGAAACCTCTCTTTCTCATTCATTGTTAAGTTTTTCTCAAGGACTTTAGTTTTTAACTTATTCAACCACACATCTTTCTTCTCATAGTTCAAACACACTCCCACTCAGCTCTGACTGAAAACGAAACTAGACTCACAGAACAAAGAAACTGGGACGTGACATCCTGGCTGACTTCGTATAGAAAAAACCCTCCCTCAGACACGAAGCACCAAACTCTATAAGTTAACCCTATAATCACCAAACTCTACACCCCATCTTGCTTTGCGTCTGAGGGGAAACACATACCCATTGTTAACCCAAACCCAGACCTTTGCAGAACTCTCCATGTCTCTGGAAGGTCAGTGGTTTCGTGAAACCATCAGCGAGGTTCTTAGCTGAGGAACAGTACTTCAGTGCAACCAATCCCTTGTGAACACTCTGACACACGTTCTGAAAGCGAATGTCTAGGTGTTTGGTCCTGGCCTTGAATTGCCCCATCTCGGCCAATTTTAGGCACGGTTGGTTGTCTTTAAAAACCATGACGGGCAAACTATTCACTCCACAGAGCTCTTGTACCAAACAAGCATAGAACTCTAGCTCTCTGCACGCTTCAGAAAGAGCACTGAACCCTAGCTTCCTCAGTGGCATCATCAGTAACAACTGGCACCTGTACAGTAAATAATCTGTCCTTGCATTCCACAGTACAGTGGTACCCCGCAAGACGAACGCCTCGCAAGACGGAAAACCTGCTAGACGAAAGGGTTTTCCCTTTTGGAGGCGCTTCGCAAAACGAATTTCCCTATGGGCTTGCTTCGCAAGACGACAGCCCATAGGGAAACCTCCGGGACAGCGGGGAAGCGAAGCACGTCTTCCCCACTGTCCTCGGACCTCCTCCCGCCGCCCGGCTTCGGAACGAATCTCCGATGCCGGGCGGGGGGGGGAACGCCTCCTCCCGCCGCCCGGCATCGGAACGAATCTCCGATGCCGGGCGGGGGGGGAACGCCTCCTCCCGCCGCCCGGCATCGGAACGAAGCTCCGATGCTGGGCGGGGGGGCAGGAACGCCTTGTCCCGCCGCCCGGCATCGGAACGAAGCTCCGATGCCGGGCGGGGGGGCAGGGACACCTTCTCCCGCTGCCCAGCTTCGGATGGCTTTCCTGAAGACTTGGGGTGGGAGGAGGGTTTTCCTTCCCACCGCCAACATTCAGAATGCTGTTCTGAATGTTGGCAGTGGGGAGGAAAATCCCTCCTCCCACGCAAGCCCCGGGAACAGAGGGAAAGCGCTGCGCGCCTTCTCCTCTGTTCCCGTACCTGTCCTGAAGGCTTGCGGTGGGGAGAAAAGCCCTTCTCCGCACCGCCAGCCTGGCAAGCGGTTTCCCTAGGAACGCATTAATTGATTTTCAATGCATTCCTATGGGAAACCGTGCTTCGCAAGACGAAAAACTCGCAAGAAGAAAAAACCTGCGGAACGAATTAATTTCGTCTTGCGAGGCACCACTGTATACAGTTCCTTACCATCCCTGGACAAAGAACACGTTATTTGCAAAAGATATACAGAAGCCATCTGCTACTAAAGCAGACACACTTAACAGGCAATTTGCTATCTCTGGAACAACATAGGCCTGAACTTCATGATCAAGAAAAGAACAATAAAGCATTCCAGTCTGCGTGAGCAGCCGTTTACTTCCATCTGCTAGGGAGACATAGCAACCAGTTTTTACTTCCTTGCAGTTTCGAAGAAGGCCAGAAAAGGGAACGAGGCAATGCGTCGCTCCACTGTCAATCACAATGGAGAGAGTGTCTTGTTGCTGAGCTTCCTCAAGAATTGCCATAGCAACGCTCTCCCCCCGACTGTCCCCCTGGCTGGGGCCTTTGCAGGTGTCCTGCACGGTTGCCACAGCAAACACACTCCAACTCAGCTCTGACTGAAAATGAAACTAGAATCACAGAACAAAGAAACTGGGACGTGACATCCTGGCTGACTTCTTATAGAAAAAACCCTCCCTCAGACACGAAGCACCAAACTCTATAAGTTAACCCTATAATCACCAAACTCTGCAGTTTTTATATGCAGTGACGGCAGCAAGAATATTATTGGCACAAAAATGGAAGCAAGAAGACTTCCTGGTGTGGTGCGCTCAGCGACGGGTCAGGGAAAGCACTCTGCTGCAGTAAGAGTGCTCCCAGTCATGGGTATGGGCTAAAAGGACGGGGAAGCGAGGGCGATGCGAACCCTGAAGAGGTCTGAGAGGAGATTCCAGACTGAAGAAAATAGATGCAAGCAGTGTCGGAAATCAAGCCTTAGGAATTCGAAACTGGCAACTCTCCCAGGCACCCAGCTTGGTCTCCTGGTGACCTCCCTGTCTGCTTTCCCGGCAAGATCCAGGCAGAGGTTGCGATAGGCGATTCTTCTCAGCGTGAGAAGAACACACCCCTCTTTCCTGCCCCCCCCCGGGCAGGGGAAAGAGATAGACAGAAAACGTATTTTCATGCCTTTATTTCTGTCTTTGCAGCGTTACAAAAAACATGACTCCTCTCTTCAAGCTCCAGCAGTCGAGAGACACAAACACTTCCTGTACAGTTCATATTACACTCTGAGCTAATTCCGGTGCCCTGTTTCCCACGGACAGTCCCAACATCATGTGATGTTTTCAAGCTAGCAGCAGCTCGAAGCTGCATTGCTTCTATATCGTAACAAGCAGCGCATAAAGGGGTTTTCTGCCATTCCAGCACAAAAAGTAGAAGGAAGGTGGAAGAACCTCAGTGCGGAAAGATCACACACCTGACCATGAGACACTCTTTAGACCCGAATGAGAAAGCACCAGGCTGCTCCAAACTAAAACTGTAAAATCAAAAGTACTCCTGAAGGAAGAAAGTAACAACGTTGGTTTAAAATAAAAGGAGTACGGACTAACTTAAGATTATAAAGGACAGTAAAGTAAACTGAGAGAGGAGCTTCAGCGTTCTGAGACGTAGCAAGTTGTGGAAAATAAGCCTTGTAAAGAGGCAGAAAATAAAAACTGAGACATACCGAGTACCTGCTTCTACAGGGGGATGCACTGTTGAGAGAGACAAGGAGCTGAAACAGCAAGCAGCAGCGGTGACAGCAAAGCAGCAGCCATAGAGAAGGAGATCAGCGCAAAACAGAGTGGTTAGTGGGGGGGGAGTAGGAGGGGGAGGAACGTGGAGGATACAGTGGAGAAGAGAAGGAGTAGAAAAGATTTGAAGACCAGAGAACAGTGGGAAGATAAAGATAAAGAAGTGAAAGGGAAGAAGAACAGATATATGACGGGAGAGAAAGAAGGAAGAAAAAGACAAGAATAGGGAAGAAAGCAGATGACGAAAATGGCGCTGGGGGGAAGCATGAGTCATCGCCCTCAGAAGGGAAAAAAGACGGAAGAAGAATAGTGGCGGAAACAGTAACTGCAACAAAGAGAGGCTAGAGGAACAAAACCAGAAGGACCACCTCACAAGTAAATTGGAAAAGTGTGCCATCTAGTGGCGGAAAATAAAATTACTCCCACAATTTTTTAAAAGACTGCAAAGACACAGGTTTGAAATACAACCATAAAGAAAACTAGCTACACACGAAATGACATCTGAAATAGCAAACTCAGCTTCTAGAAAATAAGTTCTTAAGATGGATTTTAAGTACTGCGAAGGAATTTTTTTGATAATTTCCAAAATAAATAAAATAAAATATTCAACTAAATTTATATAAAAATTCTGACTAAAAAATTAAACATTTGAGATGAACTGGTAACGACATAGTGAAAAACAACTGGAATCTTAACTGACTTTCAATCCCAACAGATAAAATAAAAGGACGGAAACATAAAATATAAACAGAACATCTTCAAAATTTAGAAATATAATATTCTTTGGCTGAAGTAAAGACATTTAGATCAGAACCAAAAGGAAGAAGACGAATATGGGTTCTAAAAAATACCAAACTACACTGACATCTGGGTCAGGACTACAAGTAAGAAGGCAATTAACAGCTGAAACTGACCCCAACACTAACATAAAAGATCTTATAATGGGGATGGAAAAGAGCTTGAATGATAAGCTGGACATATTAGCTGGCAACATCCTACAAAACAAAACTCAAAGCTAATAATAGACTTAACAACACAAATAAGTGACTTCTCACTTAAAAATAAAGAACTGGATAAATCTGTACAAGAACTCAAGAGCAAAACCACCAAATAAGAGGAAATGATGAGGAAATTGCAAAATGAAAATAAGGACATTAAAAAATCACAAGACTCAATGAAGGAAGAAATAAGCGACTTAAAGAGAGCCCATGAAGAGATACTCGATGACATATCGTTGTTGGAGATGCATCAGAAGGAGATGGTTCTCCACCTTTGAGGCGTCCCACAAACTCACAATGAGCAAATTCAAGAGAAATTATCACAGGAGATTGCAAACTGGTTGGGAGTAGAAGTAGAAGAGATGCTATTGCATATTGATAAAATTTTCAGGATCAAATCAGAAAGATCGGACCACTTATAAAGGGCCAGGAGATTGCTTAATTTTTTTCAACTCAAGACTTTTAAAGGACAAAATATTACATCAAAAGGGACAAGTGAAGCTAATAATAGATGACAGACCTATCAAAATATTTAAGGAAATCCCAAAAAGAATTTTGAAGAAAAGGCAGAACTATAAGACAGTAACAGAAGCACTCAAGAAGAATTCTTTTAGATTTCGGTGGGAATTTCCTGATGGTATCACCTTTACATACAAGGACAGAAGAAAAACTTTTAGATCAGTGGACGAGTTGGGAAAATTCTGGAGGAAGTAGAAAAAGGAACTAACTGGGGATTCAACGTTGGAGCGAGAAGAAACAATGCAGACACCACAAGAAGTATAGAAAGACAAGCGGGTATTAAGAGGGGGGAGAGACTGGAAAAAACATAATATCAAAATCCACAAACTTCTAAGCTTTTCTTTTCTTTTTTTTATTTACTCAATGAAACCATTGTAGATAACAAATAAAGATTAATGAATTTAAAAATTATATCTTGGAATGTTAATGGTTTAAATGATTAGAGAAAGAGAAATAGAATAGAATATGTATTGAGGAAAGGACAATGGGATATCATATGTTTGCAGGAGACCCATGTGACTAGAAATCATAGAAGGGTTTTAGAAAACAAGAGATTGGGTCAAGAATTTATATCCTCAGATGTAAAAAAGAAAAGGGGAATTGTGATCTATGTAAACCCTAAACTAGACGCAAAAAAAAAAATCTTCAAGGATGATGAGGGTAGATTATTAGGGGTAAAAATAACAAAAGGTAAAGAACATTTAATTATAGTAGGAGTTCACCCACTGAATAGTAACAAAACAGAATTTTCAGAAAAGTAGAAGCTAATTTACTGGAATTTATAGAAGAGGAAATTATTTTGATGGGAGACCTAAATGGCGTTACATCAATAGAATTACATAGAACAGAGAGAGAAAGAAAATCAAAAAAAGGTAGACTCCCAGACACCTTCTGATTGACACATGGAGATATAAAAACCCAGGAGAAAGGCAGTATACACATTTCTCGGAAGTAAAACAATCAGCCCATAGAACTGACAGAATATGGCTAATAATTTAACAACTAAAATTAAAAAAGCAGAAATACAGACCAAAATTATTACAGATCATAACCCAGTCACATTAGATTTTTTTAAAAAAAAATAATATTTATTAGAGGTTTGAAGATTACAGAAAAAAGAAGAAAGAAACGATGAAAAGTTAAACAAAACAAAGCAATACCTTACAATACATCAAAAAACAAAAAAACAATACAGCAAAACAACAAGAAAAACAAAAACATTTAAAAACACATCCAATATTTCCGTATCTTTATCTTTCATTTACCTGTTTCATCGACCTCCTCACACCTCCCTTTTTTGTATTCTAGTTCAATTAGCTATTTCAGCAAATCCTTTCCATCTTTCTCAATTTTTGTTCTATAATTTATCTTAACACAATCTAACCTTAAATTTTCCACTTTGGCCCAATAACAATCTATTTTTACTTAATTCTTTATAACATTTCTGCTAAAGCCATATACCTTCATTCCAGCATCCTTCTAACATTCATTAATTTTGCAATATTTCTGTAAATATACTTTAAATTTTTTCCAATCTTCTTCCACCGACTCTTCTCCCTGGTCTCGGATTCTGCCAGTCATTTCCGCCAATTCCATCAGCTTCATCTGCCATTCTTCCCGGGTGGGTAGATCTTGTGTCTTCCAATGCTTTGCGATAAGTATTCTTGCTGCTGTTGTAGCATACATAAAGAAAATTCTATCCTTCTTTGGCACCAATTGGCCGACCATGCCCAGGAGAAAGGCCTCTGGTTTCTTCAGGAAGGTATATTTAAATACCTTTTTCATTTCATTATAAATCATCTCCCAGAAAGCCTTAATCCTTGGGCATGTCCACCAAAGGTGAAAAAATGTACCTTCAGTCTCATTACATTTCCAGCATTTATTATTGGGCAAATGGTAGATTTTTGCAAGCTTGACTGGTGTTATGTACCACCTGTAGATCATTTTCATTAGATTCTCTTTTAAGGCATTACATGCCGTAAACTTCATACCTGTGGTCCATAACTGTTCTCAGTCAGCTATCATAATGCTATGTCCGACATCTTGTGCCCATTTAATCATAGCAGATTTCACCGTTTCATCCTGAGTATTCCATTTCAACAGCAAGTTATACATTCTTGACAGATTCTTAACTTTGGGGTCTAACAATTCTGTTTCCAATTTTGATTTTTCCACCTGGAAGCCTAGTTTTTTGTCCAAATTATATGCCTCCATTATTTGATAATAATGGAGCCAGTCTCTCACTCTGTTTTTTAATTTTTCAAAACTCTGCAGTTTTAATCTGTCTCCCTCTTGTTCCAGAATTTCTCAATACTTCGGCCATTTGGCCTCCATATTGAGTTTTTTCTGAGCCTTTGCTTCCATTGGTGACAGCCATCTTGGGGTTTTATTTTCTAGCAAGTCCTTATATCTTATCCAGACATTAAACAGTGCTTTTCTAACAATATGGTTTTTAAACGCTTTATGTGCTTTAACCTTATCATACCACAGATATGCATGCCAACCAAATACATTGTTGAAACCTTCCAAATCCAACACATCAGTGTTTTCAAGAAGCAGCCATTCTCTCAGCCAACAAAAGGTGGCTGATTCATAATAAAGTTTAAGGTCTGGCAGGGCAAATCCACCTCAGTTAATATCTTAAATTTTATTCGAGGCTTCTTGCCCTGCCAGACAAATCCAGAGATGTCTCTCTGCCACTTCTTGAAACAGTCCATTTTGTCCAGAATTTGCAATGTTTGAAACAAAAACAGCATCCTTGGCAATACGTTCATTTTTATCCAGTCACATTAGAATTAAAGGAATATAAGAAAACTAATAAAAGATGGAGACTTAATGAAAGAATATTAAACGATGAAAAGACTGTGAAAAAAGTGCAAGAATTAATGAAAGAATTTTTTGAATTAAATAAAGAACAGGATACAGACATCAGAATATGGAATGCAAGTAAAGCTTTCATAAGAGGCTTTTACATACAACAAAATGCAATAAGGAAAAGAAATAGAGAGCAAAAACTAGAACAAATAAGGAAAGAAATGAAATACATGAAACATTATTAACAAAACAACCAAAAAATGAATTAATATGACAAAATGGATGAAACAAAGGTCATTTTAATTTGCAAATAAACCCGGAAAGATGCTAGCCTGGCAATTGAAAAAGAGACAAAAGGAAAAACTAATTGATAAAATAGTGGAAGAAGGGAGAACTTTAGATAATCCTGAGGAAGTGAAAAAGTGCTTTATATAATATTATAATAAGCTATATAAAGCAGGAACTGAGACAGAGAATGAAATAAAATAGTATTTATGTGGAAAGGACATACCTAAAATTAAGAAAGAAAAGATTCAAGACCTAAACTCCCCAATAACCATGACAGAGCTATATCAAGCGATAATTAAGATGAAATTGGGAAAATCCCCAGGTCCAGACGGTCTTACTGCAATACATTACAAAAAATTAGAGGAATCACTTATCACCTATGAAGATACTTTTAAATAGAATACTAGAAGACGGGAAGATTCCCAATACCTGGAAGCAGGCTCATATAGTAGTAATCCCGAAACAAGGATGAAATAAGGGGTTCATAACCAATTATAGACCAACATCATTACTTAATAATGACTACAAGATTTATGCACAAATATTGGCAACAAGATTAAAGACAGTTTTGCAGGATTGTATAAACAAAGAGCAGGCAGAGTTCTTGCTGGGCAGGAAAATGAGCGATAATATAAGAACAGTGATCAATATGATTGAGTATTTAGACATGAAACCGAATAAGAAGGTAGCTTTTGTATTTGTGGACGCGGAAAAGGCGTTTGACAAAGTTTCATGGAAATTTCTAAAAATAATATTAGACCAGATGGACATGGGAGACCAAATTACAAAAGGGTTAAAAGCAATCTATGAACAACAAGAAGCAAATATGACAATAAATAATGACACGACTGATTATTTTAAAATACAGAAGGACAGCAAACAAGGGTGCCCGCTTTCACCATTATTATTCATTTTGGTTTTGGAAATACTAAATCAAGAAATCAGACTAGACCAAAAAATAAATGTTATATCCTTAGGGGAGAAAATATATAAAATAAGGGTATTTGCAGATGATTTAGTTTTAATGGTGGAAAACCCAAAGGAAAGCATAGCAAAGGCTCTTGAAAAAAATGGAAAACTTCGGAAAGGTTTCAGGTTTTGCTTTGAATAAAGAAAAAACAAAACTAATGGTAAAAACATGGAAGACCAAGAGAAAAAGGGACTGGTAGAAAAATTTGGATTACAAATTGTAAAAAAGTGAAATATTTAGGAATTCAAATAACAATGAAAAATATAAATTTGTTTGAAGATAATTATAAAAAAAAATTGGGAAGAAATAAAAAGAGAAAAGGAAATTTGGATAAGATTGAATTTAACACTCTGGGGTAGAATTTCATCTATTAAAATTAATATCTTACCAAAATTCCTGTTCCTTTTTCAAATGATCCCCATAATAGGTAAAGATTATTGTTTTAAAAAATGGAAAATGGACCTAAGCAAAATTTATATGGCAAGGCAAAAAGCCGCAGATCAAACATAAATTATTAACAGACATAAAAGAGCAAGGTAGCTTTGGACTCCTAGACCTGAGAATATACTATGATGTGGCATGCTTTAGATACGGTTGGCATCCCTATCTAATTTACAACAAAGTGGCAGTGTATAAAGAATTTCTAAGTCATGTAATTAGAAATTCATTATACAAGGTCTGGGTGAGACATAGAAGGCTGTTAGAACCAAAAACCCCATGGTGGTTAGAAGTAATATTGGTTAAAAAGAAAATTACGATAGGAAAATTGGCGACATACCAGCAGCTCCTAAAGGAGGAACAGGGCCAATTAAAATTAGACCATATGCAGAGGTGACCCAATACTGCACCACATGGTTACAGTTTCATCAGATTGCCCAAATATTTAATCAGGATAAAGCAATAGGATTTGAAAAAGAAGAATCAAAATTACAAAAAGTATTATTACAAAACTCGAAAAAGAGTATATCCAAAATGTATAATTTATTATTAGAGTTAAAGGATGAAGAAGTAAAAGAAGTTATGACTAAATGGGCATGTGATATAGGTTACGCAATTCGGCTGGACTAATGGGAGAAATTATGGAAATGTGATATTAAATTTATGGCATGTTACACAATCAGAGAAAATTTGATGAAAATGGTGTACCAATGGTACTTAACTACGGTAAAATTTATGCCAATATGCCGGCCAAGAGTGCCAAGAGAGGCTAAACATGGAGCCTGGCACGCTTCCCTTGCGCAACTCTGCTGCCTGTCCGTGCCGATCCAAAAGTCCTTCGCGTTCTCCTTGGCCGGTAGCAGAGCGATCACAGCGGTTAGAAAGCAATTGCAGCATGTGGGTAATAAATTCAGAACAGACACAAAGGCGTTCCTTATCTTCTTAGCCTTTAATCATGAAGTTTAACAGCATAAATTCAGACCTGGCAAAAGCTCGGCCATCCTCCCTCTCGCATAGAGACAGACTGACACACTCAGAGTCAAACCACTCCCGTAAGTGTTTGTAACCACGCCTCAGGAAAGAGACGTCACCAGAACTCCTTAACCCTGTGATTTCTGAAACCAATAACACCCCCTCTCGTCTTGCATCCTGAGGGAAACTGTGAACCCCTATTTACAGACCTCTTTGAGTTCAACTCACCTCCCATTGCCTTTTGCCTCCCACTGGCATCTACCCCAGGCAATTGTTGAATCCCTTCCACACTCCCAGAATCACACTGTGCGAAACCAACCCACGCACTGGTGACCTGAAACCTCTCAGGTGGAATCCCCTTTGTGGTCCGAGTTGACCGCCGGAGCACAACCTCGGGCGCTCCTCCTGACCCACTGGGGTCAGCAAGCGTGTCTCCAGAAAGCTCAGAAGACTCCCCCTCTGACTTGCTGCGTCTTCGGGCCTTCTGCACTTGGCTAACAGGAGATGAAGGCTCGCTCTTGGGTTCCCTCTTAACCTGTGGAGAAACCCACCCCTGTGCTTGACCCTCATCAGCAACCTGGTCTTCAGCAACAGGCTCCGCCTCTTTTTCTCCTTCCTCTCTTTCCTCCCCCCCCAGAATTGGACAAGCATTCTGAGAGAAAATCAGAACCAACCCTAGGCAGTGACCAACCACCCTGCTCAAAGAACTCAGCATGCTTGCTGACCAGCAGCTTGGTCTGATCACCCTCTGGGTATGCAAACCTCCACCCATTTGTTGCAGGATCATACCCACAGAAGATCATGTCCTGGTACCTAGGACCACCCTCCTTCCATTGCGCTGTTGGTATTGGCACTGAAGCCCTGGAACCAAACGAACGGAAGAAATGCACCTGTGGCTTCCTCTTGTGCAACAGGAAAAACGGTGTGTCACCTACATCGTGATTGTAGGACCTGTTAAAAACAAAGCTGGCAAATTTCCACGCTTCACTCCAAAAGCTCTGAGGCAGCCCAGAGTCACACAGTAAAACCCTGACAGCTTCAGCCAGTGTTTCACTCCTGTGCTCTGCCACGCCTCTCTCTTGAGGAGACTTTGCGCCCGTCACCTGGTGACGAATTCCCTTTTGCTTGAAGAACTCCTTCAGAGCAGACCCAGTGAACTGTGACCCACGGTCGCTCCTGAACTCTTGCACTTTGGTGGAGAACCTTAGTTCCACCTCCGCAACCCAATCCTGGATAAGTTGCGCCGCCTCCCCCTGCGTTCTGAGAGAGAAACACCATAAATTCTGAGAAAAATCATCTGCCATCGTTAGCAAAAACCTGGCCCCACCCAGGCTCTCACACTTCATGGGTCCTGCAAGGTCTGTGTGAACCAGCTCAAAAGGTTTTGTGGTTACCCTCTTTACCCCGGGATAACTGCACCTTTGAACCTTCCTGCATGCCCTGCACTCGAGGGATCCCTCACATGGTGTGATTTTACAACCTTTGGTGCAGCTGGGCAACCTCTTAACATCTTCCAAACAAGCATGAGACATTTTCTTGTGCCATACATGAACACATGAATCATGGCTGGGAACACTAGCACACTGCGCCTTTGCTTTTCCAGCATTCCCCCCACCCTCCAGGGGTGTTTCCAGAACAAAGAGATTGTTTCTGCATGCCACGTTGACAAGTTGTCTCCCCCCTCTGAAAATGGAACAGGCATCATTTTCAAAGCAAATTTTGTACCCCTGCTTCACAAGAGCAGATACAGATAACAGGCAACAATGCATTTCCGGCACAACGTAGACCTCTAGCTCCGCCTGCAAAAAGGAAACATAGATATTAGCAACAGTAGAAACTGGCTTTTTTGTCCCATCAGCTAACGTAACAGTCGTTCCAGCTGAAACAGCCCTGCAATTCCGCAGCCTCCCAGCAGGTGGCGTTCCAATGAGGTGATGACTCGCTCCCGAATCCACCACCCACTTCACAGCTGTGTCCCTGCTGGAATTGTTTTGTAGCGTTGCCATGGCAGCAAACGTCCCGCTGCCTCTGTCCTTGGCAGCCTCTGTAACCACAACTTCTTCCGTTGCTCTGAAGACTGGCCTTATCTCAGAGTTCCCAGACAGCTCTGCAGCACGTATCTCCCTCTGCAGCAGATGGCTGGCCTTGAAGCCTTTAGCTCTGTCCTGTTTCCCAGGCTTCTCCTCACGACGCAAACAACTTTTGGCAGCCTTTGGAAAACGAGGCTTCTCTGAGCTTTTACTGCTCACCGCCCCCCCACTTCTCACAGGGCTCCCAGGACGCTTTCCTGCACCCCCTGTGATGGGTAAAGGGCCCCCAGCAGCCTGCCCCTTTCCAAGCTCCTCACGCAGACATGTTTCAGCACCTGCGCAGCTTTTGGACTCTGCAAAACTGGCAGCAACAGCAGCAGTGGCAATAGTCCTTTCGCCCCCCTCTGGGGCCCCACAGCTTTTCCCAGCTGTGTGCCGGCTTTCACGAAGGTGGTCAGCGCCATCTTGCCTCTCCTGTTCTGATGCAGCCATCTCCCGGCCCTTGCTTCCGCCCCCAGCTTCACACGCTTCCTGGAGAGCTAGCCAAGCGGCCTCAGGTTTCTGTGCATCCAGAACAACAGGCCTCAAATCAGCAGCCACATTCTCAGCCAAAAACGTAAGCACACGCTCCTCAGCTTCACGTTGGCCTGCAACCGCCCCAGCTGACTTAGACATCGGCTTGACCAATTCCCAGAGCTTGGCTCCGACTAGGGACAACTCTGCTAAATAACTCCACTCCAACCACGTTTGGGCTGGTTAACTTCGCACATGGCAGCTTAAGCTCAAAGCCATGTTCCTGGGACTGAGCCATCTCCTCCCCGGGGTAAGCGTACTCACGACTGGCATCAGCTTCCTCCGGCTCCCGGCAGATCGGCTCCTCCTCCCAGCGAGCTCCTTCCAGCCTCAAAGAAACAGCAAAGCTCCGGCTGGCCCCAGCAACTTCACAGCTGGCTCTCCCCCACACCTGGGACGTTCCTGCAAAGCTTCAAAGCGTTGGCAAACTGCCCATAACCTATGCCAATATGCCGGCCAAGAGTGCCAAGAGAGGCTAAACATGGAGCCTGGCACGCTTCCCTTGCGCAACTCTGCTGTCTGTCCGTGCCGATCCAAAAGTCCTTCGCGTTCTCCTTGGCCGGTAGCAGAGCGATCACAGTGGTTAGAAAGCAATTGCAGCATGTGGGTAATAAATTCAGAACAGACACAAAGGCGTTCCTTATCTTCTTAGCCTTTAATCATGAAGTTTAACAGCATAAATTCAGACCTGGGGAAAGCTCGGCCATCCTCCCTCTCGCATAGAGACAGACTGACACACTCAGAGTCAAACCACTCCCGTAAGTGTTTGTAACCACGCCTCAGGAAAGAGACGTCACCAGAACTCCTTAACCCTGTGAGTTCTGAAACCAATAACAAAATTGGCTAAAATTTACAAATTAAAATCAAATACCTGTTGGAGATGCAAATAGGAACAATGTTTCACATGTGGTGGGAATGCCGACCTATTAAACAATTTTGGAATGAAATATATGAAGAAATCAAAAAGATGTTTAAAATATCTTTCAGTAAAAAACCGGAGGCTTTCCTTTTAGGTATAATCATAAACGATATTCCTGACAATCAAATGAAAGTATTTCTTTATGCGACGACAGCTGCCAGGATGCTTATAGCAAAAAATTGGAAAGGGAGAAAAATTCCATCAATGAAAGAATGGCAAATTAAATTTTGTGAATATATAAATCTGGCAAGACTCACAGCATTCATAAGGGGACAATCGGAACAAAAATTATTAAAAGAATGGGGATGTGCTAAAGAGTATATGAAAAAACATTGTTCTGGAGTAAGCATATCTGTATGTAATGTAATCTGTATGTAATGAAGGTCCATATAGTTAAAGCTATGGTTTTTCCAGTAATGATGTATGGAAGTGAGAGCTGGACCACAAAGAAGGCTGATCACCAAAGAATTGATGCTTTTGAATTATAGTGCTGGAGGAGACTCTTGAGTGTCCCATGGACTGCAAGAAGATCAAACCTATCCATTCTTAAGGAAATCAGCCCTGAGTGCTCACTGGAAGGACAGATCCTGAAGCTGAGGCTCCAATACTTTGGCCATCTCATGAGAAGAGAAGACTCCCTGGAAAAGACCCTGATGTTGGGAAAGATTGAGGGCACAAGAAGAAGGGGACGACAGAAGACGAGATGATTGGACAGTGTTCTCGAAGCTACCAGCGTGAGTTTGACCAAACTGCGGGAGGCAGTGGAAGACAGGAGTGCCTGGCGTGCTCTGGTCCATGGGATCACAAAGAGTCGGACACGACTAAACGACTAAACTGTTAGTATCTCGCTCACAGGCAGAGGTACCTGGCCTCCCCCGAGGCAATTGAGCGAGATACTGTGCTTACCGTCCGTCTGCGACCTCGGCAGGCTAGGTAAACAAGCCCGGCGATTCTTCTCATTAGTCGTGAGAAGAACACACCCTCTGCTTCTCTCTCCCTCCCTGCATTCTCCCAGGGAGGAGAAATGAGACAGACAGGAGTCCTTTCTACATGTTTTATTCCTGTCACTCAACAGTACAAAGAAATGTGACTGCACCCTTCAGACTCCATCAGAAGAGTCTCACTCCTCCCCTGTACTTCCAGCACAGGTCAGATGACACACTGAGCTAACATCCGGTGCTCAGTACAGAGAATAGGCTCCACCTTTTCTCCAACAGTACATCTGCAAACCACAACATCCTGTTTTGCATTCCAGCTATCTGGAGCTGGCTTTTGCCTTGGTGCTTTTTCCTGACAACAAAAATGTAATGACTGATGCTTTGCAGGGTTAGAGAAAGAGAAAAATGGTGTAAAAAGTATAAAGATAGAAGTAATCTACATTAGACACAACAATTCAGAATGAGTAAAAATTTCGAGATCTAAGAACAAAGGAAGGAAGTCAATATGTATATATTTATGTAATGACTAGATTAGAATGAAGATATGGTTTTATTTGTAATTGTGTGTTTTTTGTTTTTTGTTTTTTCCTTTTGTGTTCTGGTTTTTTTCTTGTTTGTATAGTTTTATTTTGGATTCAATGTTTGTAAATTTTGTTGTAATTTTGCATTGGGAAAGAAAATGGAAGCAAGAAGAGTTACCGACGAATGAAGAATGGCAGATAAAATTAATGGACTATGCAGAATTAGATAAATTAATAGGAAGGATTCGAAACCTGCGGGACCACAGATTCTTAAAAGACTGGAGCAAATATTTGAACTATTTAAAAAGCAATAGTAATGAACAGATTATGCTAGTAGGATTGCAAGAAATTCTGTAAGGAGGACTATTGGAAATATTGCGAGAAAGACTTTGATGTGAATTATTAGTTAATGATCATTAAAGGTAATAGTTGAAATTAAGAAATGCAGAACAAGTGATAAAGAACGGAAAATCTTCAGAGGTTGTTGATGGAAGTCTAAAATATTGTATAAGATAAATTATGTTAAATGATTGTTGGAAATCATATGTTAAAAAAACCAATAAAAATAAAAAGAGGTAAAATCAATAGCACAATAACTGTGGAAATTTAGGAATTGTTCATCTCAAGCTCCCCCCCCCCTTCTCCACTGGAGGGCATTGGGTGAATTTAAAATTCCCTAGATTTTCAAGTTAGATAGAGACTCTCCTCCTGCAAAGAGGGGAGGGGTTGTGGGCGGGATCCGATCTCTGCCTCAAGCAGGGGGTGTTAGCCCCCTGCCACCCACTCACCTGGCTGGCGCACCACGCCCACGGGCAAGCGCCCAACCAGGTGGCTTGAAGGGGGCGTGGACAGCAGCTTAACTTGTTGCTGCGCCAGCCACGCGGTCTCACTTTTCGCCATCCTGTTGTGAGTCAACATGATCGCCCTCGTTACTGTCTGCAGGAGCCAGGGAAGTATTTTGGAAGGCTTGGAGTTGGGGGGAAGCGCGCATGTGGCGGTTATTTGCTTCGCTTACCGGCCGGCTGTTTATTCTTATTGTGCTTATTTTGTTCTTATTGGAGTGCTGGCTTCCACTACCTTTGTTGCCTGCATTTGTTTTAAATTTCATCGTCATTGCTAACTTTCTTGACCCCCCTCCCCCTCACTCCTAGCGTCGGTCAATTCTTTTCCATTTTACATTTGCTATCGGTGCGACTTTGGGTTCACCACTGCGTGTGCGCGGAGGGTGCGTGTTGTTCCCCACGCTCTGCTGCAGCGCTCAGTGGTTGCTATTTGCTCTTTTGCTCTTGTTTGAGCCTCTCCGGGCAGAGTTACTTATTTCCCCCCACTCTCAGCTCCAGGTTAAAATTTTCCGTTTCTGATCTGGCCCCACGGGCTTGCTAGCGCGACGGTGAGTGGTGCAATCTAGAGATTGCCACTGTGAGTGTTGAGAGAGTGTGCCCACGGCCGATACTCTGTGTGAGTGTGTGCTTTTGGCCTCTGAGTGGTTAATATTGTGGTTTTCCTTTATTTGTCTCGGAGTGTGTTGGTTTGATTTATCCTTAAGTGCGAGTGTGAGCGTTTCTGCAGCTTTTTATCCCCCCCCCCCGTCTTGTATTTCTCTGTACTCTTTAAAAGCAGCAGCTCGTAAAAGCCGCTAGAGAGCCATCGTTCTGGGCACTTAAAGGAAATTTCCCTATAGCAAGGCGTATCAGAGCTCTCAAATTAATTTCGCAAGCCTCTCCAGTGAAGGGGGGGGGGACCAATTTGGTCAAGCACGTGGTCTGCACGTTGCCAGTTTACTCAGGCAGCCTCCATTGTTTGTTGTTGTCCAGTGTCCTCACTTGCTGGGGCTTCGTCATACTTGCTGTTTTTAAATTGATATTGTCCAGATCTCTTAGCTATTCTGTAGTTCTATTTGCCTTGCGTTTCTTACTTCCTTGTTTCGCAAACCAGTGGCCAGCCTTTAAACTACCCACCCCTTTAAACAGGCTTCCCATATACACTTTATTTTCAACAACCCCCCCCCCCTCGCTCTCTGTAAATTTGGCGCCCTTTTCCCCTCTGCCTTTTTTGGAATAATCTTGCTGCAAGGCTTAAGGATTGCTGCTTCTAAATCCCTTCACAATTGTTTCGGCTGCCTGGCTGTTTAATTGTGCTCTCAGGCAGTTCCAGATACATTGGAACAGGCAGTTCCAGATACATTGCTGACTAAGTATCTGGCTGATCGGCAGTTAAAGTTACATTGTTGTCTTAAGTACTTTCCAGCTTGGCCATCTGCAGCATTGTCTATATAAGTGAAATATACTCAGAGTCGCAAAGTGATTTCATGCTCTTTATTCAGCTCATAGTGGTGAGGAGGAATGAATGAAAGTCCCCTCAAATTATCTGCTTTATATACATTATTTACACAATCGGCTGCACATGATTGGCTAATTCTGGAATTCTACTGTAAGCCAATCAGGTTGTGGATTCACTTCTATCTGGAGCATGATTGGGTAGTTCCTGCCAACCAATCATACTGCTGCATTGTTCTAGGACCAATCAGACTGTTGCATTCTGAATCCTATTGTTCTAGGACCAATCAGACTGCTGCCTTTTGGATCCTATTGTTCTAGGACCAATCAGACTGCTGCAGTTTGGATCCTATTCAACTCAGTACAATAACACCCCTCCCCTCTAAGTTCCAGTCTTGCCCGGGAGGTCGCATTCATAGTCCTCAAGGTACGCCGGTGGCCTACGTGTGCGTTGCGGCCTGGGGTGTTCCCTGGTCCGGGGTTCAGGTTCTGGCTCGTGTTCCAAGGATGCTGGCTGTGATGGGGCTGTTTGGTCTGGCGCAACCAGCTCGCTCAGTCGTGGTTCTGGTTCCGGTGTCCTTTCGGCCTCACGGGTCCTCTCTGTATTTACTGATTCTGCCTCTCCTGCTGGCCCCTGCTGCTCTATGGGCCTCACTGCCCCACTGTTCCCTTGGGACTCCTCTGACCTGTCCTCCTCCTCCTGGTTTTCTCCCGGGAATCGTCGCCGTATCTGGTCGCAGTGGTGGCGCCAGCATTGCCCCCCATCTGTTAGCACCTCGTACGACACGGGGCCAGTGACCCTGGTGACTGTGGCGGGTACCCCATGCTGGGCCTGCCCCAAAATTCTTTGCATACACTGGGTCCTGGGCCTCGAAGGTCCGGGGGTTCTTGCCTTCCCCCACCACTATCTCATCCTGAGCTCTATCGGGGTGAAGGCGGTCCAATCTGATTGCAAGGCGCCGACCCATTAGTAGTTCAGCGGGGCTCCGGCCAGTCGTTGAGCTGGGGGTGCTGTGCTATGCTAGAAGGAATGTGGCAAGGCAGTACTCCCAATCCCCTTGTGTCATGCGGCGAAGGGTGTCCTTGGTGGTCCGCACCATGCGTTCTGCTTGGCCATTGGTGGCAGGGTGGAATGGCACTGAACGGATGTGGCGGATGGCGTTCTGCGCTGTGAAGGTTTGGAATTCTCCTGACGTAAATGTAGTCCCGTTGTCTGAGACGAGAGTGTCAGGGAGCCCGTGGGTTGCAAACAGCCTGCGCAGTACCCGGATGGCTGCGGACATAGAAGTGGACAGTACCAGTGCGACTTCCAGCCATTTGGTGTAGGAGTCCACCACTATGAAGAATGTTTTCCCCTGAAAAGGGCCAGCGAAGTCCACATGCAGGCGTGACCATGGTGCTCGGGCGGACTCCCAGGACTGGACTGGGGCCCTTGGGGGATCTGGGCGGGATTCTTGGCAGGCCTGGCAGTGTTTGACCCAGGCCTCTATCTCTCCGTCGATCCCCGGCCACCACACATAACTCCTGGCAAGGGCCTTCATTCTTACTACCCCTGGGTGTGTCTCGTGTAGGGCTGTGAGGACCCTTTTGCGGAGGGGCTGGGGAACAACGACCCTGCTTCCCCATAACAGGCACCCCTTGTGGGCTGACAGTTCATGTTTGCGGGTTGTGTAGCCGGCAAATTCTGGCCCGGGGCTGCTGCTGGGCCATCCCCTCCACACCCAGTCCAGGACCCGGGAGATGACCCTATCTTTCTTGGAATGGTGTGCAACTTCTTGTGCCTGAATGGGGCGGTCGGGAAGCAGCTCCAGGCTCATAACCTCTTGTGCAGGTGCTGGGTCGGGGCCTGTTTCCGGTAGTGGTAGCCTGCTGAGGGCGTCCGCATGGCCCATCACCTTCCCAGGACGGTGAATCAGTGCATACTGGTAGCTGGCAAGGAAAATTGACCACCTGAGGACGCGAGGAGACAGCACTTGGGGGGGCTGCTTTTCAGGGGCAAACAAGCCAAGCAACGGCTTGTGGTCAGTCACCACGGTGAAGGGCCTCCCGTACAAGAAATCATGGATTTTTTTTACTCCCTTCACGATTGCCAGACCCTCCTTGTCGATTTGTGAGTAGTTCCGCTCGGTTGCGTTGAGTGTCTGGGAAAAGTATGCCACTGGTACCTCTCTTTCATCCGGGAGTTGGTGTCCCAGGACAGCACCGATGCCATAAGGGCGAGGCGTCGCATGCTAGCACCACCGGCAGCCTCTCGTCGAAGTGTGCCAAGACCGAGTTTGAGACAAGCAAGTCCTTCTGGAATGCGGCCTCCTGGCGCTGGCCCCACAGCCAAGGGGCCCGCTTGTCCAGGAGTCTGTGTAGGGGCTCCGCTACCGCCGCCTTGTGGGGAAGGAAGGAATGGTAAAAGTTCAATAGTCCCAAGAAGGCCTGAAGTTCAGTCTTGTTCTTGGGCGCTGGGGCATCACAAATGGCCCGTACCTTGTCCCCAGTCGGGTGGACCCCTTCTGCGTCCACCATAAATCCCAGAAAGTCCACTTGAGGCACTCCTAGTAGACATTTTTCCCGCTTCACCTCGAGACCCGCCGTCTGGAAACGGTGCAGAACGGTGCGGAAGCGGTCCTCAAACTCCTCTGGTGTGGGCCCGGCAATCAACACATCATCAAAGAAGGGGGTGACACCAGGAATCCCTTTAAGGAGAGAGTCCATTAGATTCTGGAATATGCCTGGTGCCACGCTGACACCGAATTGCAGCCGCTTTACCCTGAACACTCCTCTGTGCGTCACAATCGTCTGTGCCTCTGCTGTGGCCTCATCTACTGGCAGCTGTTGATATGCTTGGGCCAAGTCCAGCTTGCCAAAAAATTTTGACCCAGCCAGGGTGGCAAGGACATGGCTGACCACTGGCACTGGGTATGCGTGGGCCGTGAGGGCCTTGTTTATGGTACATTTGTAGTCTGTGCAGATGCGGACCGAACCATTAGGCTTGACGGGTGTGACGATTGGGGTTTCCCAGGGGGCATTAGGCACCGGCTCCAGCACTCCTTGCTCCACGAGCCGGTCCAATTCCTCGTCTATATGGGGTTTCAGAGCGAACGGGACCCGGCGGGCCTTGAGCCTGACCGGTCGTACTGCGGGGTCAAGCTGTAGAGCAATGGGGGGCCCGTATACTGTTCCAATTTCCTATCGAAAACCCCCTGAAGTTCCTTGCATATGGCGTCCACGTCCACTTGTAAGCTAGTGTGGTTCACCCCGGTGACGGCTAGCCCCATTGGTCCAAACCATGCCAATCCCAGTAAGATAATGTAGGGGCCCTTGACCACAAGCAAGTCCAGTTGCCGCGTCCGCCCTCGGTATTGCACCCTGAAGGTCCCCACCCCATTGTGGGGACCTTACGTTTCTGGAAGTCCCGGAGGGTGAATGGGGCCGGCCTGAGTTTGGGACCCCCAGTAGGACACAGTTTCCTTAAGGTCCTTGCCGAGATTATGGATAGAGTTGAACCCGTGTCAAGCTCCATGCGGCATGGGGCCCCCTCTATCTGTACGTCAACATAAATTTTCTCTACGTTGGGGTGGGGCAACTGGTATACCTGGAAGTCTGTGAGCTCCGTCGAGTTGCCTTGGTGCGTTGGGCCCCGGGACCTGGGGCTCTTGGATTGGTCACCTGATGCCTGGCGTCAGGTGGGCCGAGCCCGACACAACCGGGCGATGTGTCCTGATTTTCTGCACTGCCTGCACTCTGCGTTGCGGAAACGGCAGGTCCTCCTCTCGTGACTTTCTCCACAGCTTGCGCAGTTGCCTCCTTCTCGTCGAGGCAGCTGTGGTATGTGGGCTGCTTGAGTGCGCTGCTGTACTCGGTGCACCTCCTCCCTGTCGGATCCTGAGTCATTGGTGAGGTCTTCGTGGTGGACCCTCGGTTGGGACGGCTGGCTCGGCCGTGCCTCTTGTGTCAACCTCTCGGCAGCTTCCATTGCCAGGGCCTCCTCCAGAGCGACCTGGAAGGTTAGGTCCTTCTTAGCGTAGAGGCGTCGTTGCAGTTTCTCATCCTTCAGGCCACCGACGAGGTGGTCATGAAGCATGTTCTCCAGCTCTGAGAAGTTGCAGAACCGGGAGGCTTGGCGGAGAGAGGTCACAAACCCAGTTATGGTTTCCCCAGGGGCTTACCGCTTTGCGTAGAAGGCATTTCGACGAGCCACCACTGAGAGCTGTGGCGAAAAGTGCCCCTTCAGCTGTTCCATTATTGTTTTGTATGGAAAAGTAGCAACGTCTTCAGGCACAAGGAGAGCCCGGGCGATTTCAAACGTCTCCTCTCACGCTGAAGAATATTGCCCTCTTCTTGGCGTCTTCTTCATCCGTGACCCCTTTGGCTTCTAGGAGGAAGGTGAAAGGGGAGGCGTACGCTTCCCAGTCTCCAGATGCTGGGTTGAACGGCAAGAAGCTGCTGTTGGTTGCCATTCTGAGTATTATTTTAGAAAAAAGGCTCACTGTTCTGCTGAAGTGCTGGTAGAGGGACCATTTCTTAAGTGTATTTTTCCTACATTTTTCATTTGATAGCAGTTCTTTTGTCTGTTGTTCTCTGATTGTTCTATTTTACCATCCCTCTAAATCACTAGGAGTTTTGCCTGAGGAAGCAGCTCTATATAATTGATTGGGTGCATCTGCCTGAATTGTATATTGACTAACAGATACATAAATTAATAAGGAAATACGTTCTGAGCATACTATTGCATGCAATTTGCATAGTGTGGTTAATTCAGCTGAAGTTAAGAATTTATACAGTCAATCGTTAATAATCAACTCCCATCATCATTAATAACAGGATATAGATAATAAATTAGTATTAAATTTAGTTGGTAGTAATTTGATCTGTAAAACATATCAATTATAATAAATAAATAAATAAATAAATAAATAAATAAATAAAGGAAAATTGAATAGAATTGTACAACAACATTAACATCAAGAATAAATTGATTAATAAATGGAGTATTAAAAAATATTATAAAGAATAAAATAAATAGATAATAAATAAAATTAAAATAAAATATATAAAAAATAATAATATTAACAATAATATCAATTAATTAATTAATTTAAAAAGAAGAAGAAGAAAGAAAAAATCAAAGAATAAGACATAAAATATTGTACACACGTGCACACATATTAAGCATATTGGCTAATACATATTCATATAATTAATTGGTTTAATATATAAATAAAGTGCAAAGAAAATTTTTAATTGATCAACTACAACCTTTTTAATAATCTATAACACGTTTTGTACAGCTGTTTGATAATTAATAACACGCCCTTGTGGTCAGTAATTTTAGCGCATTACCCATGGCTCCTAAGAGGAAGCGTGCAGTGGCAGAATCGGCGTGCACTTTGGGCCGCATGGCTGCCAGCAGCAGTAACCCACCACACGGACGGGATAATAACCCCAAGCCTATATCGCATTTCTTGAATGCTTTCAGGTCTCTCGTTGATGATTACGAGCAACGTTTTTCTGATCAACTCCCCAGCCTCATGCCCTCCCCTGATGCTATCCCTGACGCGATACCAGATACACAGGTAGTTGCGGAGAGCCCGTCTCTCACCCAAGTTGATGATCTCCCAGGTACCTCTGCTGCCCTCTTTGACGATTCTCAGTTCGCAGGTGCAGGCCCAAGCCCTCAGACAGGAACGGCTGCTGTGCAAACTAGGTCTCATGCTTGCTCGGTGACAACTGACTTTCAGAACCGCATCGGGGCGCCTGCGTGGAGGCTGCCAGCCCATATCAATAACCTGGTTGCTTCCAGTTCTTCTAGTTCTTTGCAGAATAAGCAGCCCAGGGTCCAGCTTCCAGAATCGGGCACCGCATCAGCCGGTGATGATGAGTCAGAACGGCTTACGCTCTTTCTGGGGAGGCCGCTGCTATTAGCTATGATAAGACGTTCCACAGAAAGGCTTCCAGGATCCCTTTAGCACGCTGGGATCAGATTAAAAACGGCATCTGGTCAGTGACGGTTAGCCCATATGTCGAGAAGAAGCCATCAGAGGCGTATCGTACTGGAAAGCTGGACCTTAGAAAGGATTTAAAACGTAAGGTGTGCTGGTAATTCAATAAAGGGCAATGCCAAAGGCAGTCTTGTAAGTACCCGCATGAGTGTGAGAGATGTGCAGGGGCTCACCCAGCCGCAGCGTGTTACAAAGGGAAGCGGCCCTTTTGGGGAGGTCGGGGCTTCCACCACTCTAGTTCCAGAGGAGCCCCCGCAGCAGGGAACCATCGATAAAGTCCTTCTGGGTCTAGCATTTTCTCCAATTCAGCTTTCTCCTCTCCGCAACCTCTCGTCTATCCATCCGGACGGAAGCGCAGCATCCTATCTTTGGAAGGGTTTCTCAGAGGGTTTCAGAATCCCAATAGTCGGCTCCTTAACCGCAAAGGACTCTCCTAATCAGAAGTCAGTAAGGGAAAGGACGCTCGCCTCGCCCCACGGGTAGCTAGCCCCACCCCTGGGTGCACACCATGTGTGCCACTCCGGGTGCCAGAGCAGCTAGCTCCGCCTCTGGAGTCACACTATGGCATATTGCTAATTGGGATGAACCCAACAGGGCCACCACTTAGCCCCTGCTTGGTCTCCAGGACAGACACACCCCTTCCCAGACCCACCCCCTTTTTGAGATTATTAGGCAACCAAATGCATCATTCCATAACACCTCATACAGGAATTATTTTTTCCTGGGGAACCTGCCTTTTCCTCCCAGATCAACTACAAGAGCAAGACCACAGTTTTAACAAAATGACAGCCCAAACAGGAAGACACATGGGAGCAATGGTATTGCTTTGAAGTGTTCCAGATCCATTTCCTGTTAGTCCAATGAGCAGGGCAGCTGTGGGCAAAACTGCAAAGAAGTACAATAATGATTTAGTCCCTAGTCCTAGAATCTAGTAAGCCTTTAAGCCCAACAGTCGGAATTGCATAATTTCAATGCTTTAACCATATTAGGTAACATGTATAGTTCGAAAACAAATTGCTAGTTTTGTGAGAAATAACACTTCACTGAAGTGGATAACGCTTTGGCCAAGAGCTCACTTTTGGCAATCTTCTAGAACATGTTGCATATGTAGCAGTTCTTTCTAGCTAGAGTGAAAATGAAACCTGACATTTACAGTATCAGATAGAATTGTTCTGGAATGTCCTGGCTGTGTCTGTAGTACAACAGTTTTGGAAATCTGTAGGAGAGCATCCCACCAATCTCTTGTCATACTAACAATCTTGTTATCAACTAACAATCAAAAGTGCTAAAATTTTAGCTACATTGGCAACAGGATGTTGGCTAGAAGCAACTGGTTTTATGAAGCTAAAACGTACAATTTTGTTCTAGGAGTTACTTGCTCACAATATAGAACTATTTGTTTGTTCCTTATGAGTTTTACACACGATGAAAACGTATACTCAAGCAGATATTTTTATAATCACTGTGCTATACTATAATACAGTGCATAATGAACATCCACATTCAGTTAGTCTGTGTGCCATCCCCCTTCAGATTCAGCACAGAGAGCACCAAGTGACTCAGAAACAAATCAGAAGTTTAAAAGTCATGATACAAAATGAGTCTTGGGGGCTGTGTGCATACCTAACCTTAAAAAATAAAATAAAATAACAAACAAACCGCACCACAGGGTAAGACCCCCAAAATCAGTTAAGACAGACCTTGAGATCTGGATCACATTTCTGGAACGCTACAGTGGAATTTCCTTATGGCAGGAAATTGTCAACCTGTCCTCAGATTTCCAGGTTCACTCTGATGCCGCTGGGTCCCTGGGCTTTGGTTTATTCTTTAGGGGACGCTGGTGTGCTCAACAATGGCCAGCAGAGTAGCAGGGCGAGGCTATCACGCGGGATCTCACTTTTCTGGAGTTTTCCCCCCTTAGTTGTGGCTGTTCACATTTGGACTGAGGAGTTCCAGAATCGCCGGGTGTGCTTCAGAACTGATAACCAGGCGGTGGTTAACATACTGGCTAAGCAGTCATCGCGTTCCGAGAGGGTGTTGCGCCTACTCCGATCATTCGTCCTCCGGTGCCTCGCTTCCGATCATTAGCTCCTGGGGCTCAGCCACTGCCAGAACCCTTTCCGGAGCACCTGTGGAACCTTGGAGACGTAAAGTGATTAAGGGAGTATTAGCATCTGTCGCACCCTCTATATGCTAAAATGCCGGCCAAGAGTGCCAAGAGAGGCCAAACATGGAGCCTGGCACGCCTCCGCTTGCGCAGCTTTGCTGTTGTCCGTGCCGATCCAAAAATCCTTCTGCCTCTCTGCGTGGCCGGTAGCAGAGTGTAGCACAGCGGTTAGAAACAATTGCAGCATGTGGGTAATAAATTCAGAACAGACACAAGGCATTCCTTATCTTCTTAGCCTTTTAATCAAGTAGAATAACAGCATAAATCAGCCTGGCGAAAGCTCGCCCATTGTCTCCCTCTCGCATAGCGTCCCGAGGCAGACTGACTAACTCAGAGTCAAACCACTCCCTTAAGTGTGTTTGTAACCACGCCTCAGGAAAGAGACGTCACCAGAACTCTGTAACCCTGTGAGTTCTGAAACCAATAACACTCTACACTTAGATCATATAAGAAGGCTGCTCTCTCAAATACGCATAAAGCTTAGGTCGATCTGTTGGACCAAGTTTGAGGCTCACCTCTTTTCCGCAGCATATGCTATCGCCTTTTTTGGCGCGTTTAGGGTCGGTGAGGTAGTAGCCGAGGTTACCGCAAGTGGCTCAATGCGCGGCTTCCTCATGGAGGACGTGTAGATGTCCGAAGCTAGCATGACGGTGCAGATACGTCAATCTAAAACCGATCAGGCTGGTAAGGGTTCCCTTGTTAAACCTACAGCTTCGGCACAGCAGGGCCCATGCCCGGTCAAGGACACCAGGCGGTACCTTTACCTCAGACCGCCCGGTCCTGGCCTGCTCCTGGTTCCGGAGGACGGGTCACGACTGATGAGGCACCAATTCACAAGGGTACTCCGCAAAGCTATAGACGCCTGTGGTTTATCTTCCCAGGACTACGCAGCACACTCGTTCAGGATCGGCGCCGCCATAGCAGCTGCGCGCTTGGTCCTGCTGGCAGATAGGATTAAAGAAATGGGCCGCTGGAAATCCGATGCTTATAAAGGCTACATTCGTTAGCATGCTCTGAACTTCGTTGCATTACCTCCACTTACCTGTCTTTTTCTTTCTTTTATCCTTAGCCGTCTTCAGAAAAAGTGTTTGGATCTGCGGCCACATTATAGTTCACTGGGCCCGCGTACGGTCTGCAAGCTGCTGCCTCACCCCTAATCTCGGGCTGCCATCTGGGATGCGAGTTTCCTGGTTTTCAAGGCGAGGCATGCGTTGGGAGGAGCTCATGCCATTGCCGAGGGTGAAAGTTGCCGCGTTTGGCCCCCCTGACATCCTTATCCTTCAACTGGGGGAGAATGACCTTGTTGGCAGAAGAAGTGCAGATTTGTTGTGGAACATAAAAAGAGACTTGGATGAGCTTGCTGCCTTGTGTCCCAGAACAATAGTGTTCTGGTCCTCCTTCCTAAAGAGAACAGTTTGGTGCGGTGCGCAGAACATTATGGCCATGGAAAAATCCAGGAAACTCTTAAATCGCGCAGTAGCCCGCTGGGTGCGCTTCACAAATGGCCGAGTCATTTCTCATGACCGTATCCGGATTGGCAATCAGGCCTTGTTCCGGAATGATGGGGTTCATCTTTCAGATCTGGGGAACGACATTTGGTTAAGTAGCATCATCATCAGTATCAGGGATTGGTTACAGCTGTGAGGGTATTGGCGGCGAGCCTTTTGGGCTCGGGTGGCGGTTAGGCATTGGAATGTGTTTGTGGTGGTGGAAGGGCTAGGTGTGGCCATCGCCTACGCCTTCAATTTTGGGTATTCCATTAAAGGAATCCGGCGGTCGTGGATCCTGTCCGATGCCTGTGTGGCGGGGGGCCATGGCACGACCCTCGGTGACATCAGGGGAGAGCTTATAGTTGGATTAGCATCAACGGGCTCCACCTACTGGTGAATAAACCCCCCTTTTAGACTCACCCCTCTCCGAGTGGGTGGAGTCAAGTCACGTGATCCAATGCCTAAGCCAATACCTTTTCACTTGCTGTAATCAATAAAGTTGTGGCCTTTTCTTGACCAATTAACCTTATATTACGTGTCCTTGTGTCTTCATTTCACTAAGCGGGGATCAGGTCCTCAAACCACAACTATCATCGCTCCAACAGCAAGGAACTTACTCAGCGCTCCCATGCCTGCTTTGCTTTAAGGTTAGGTGTACTCTCCCCCTTGCTCTCTGCTTTACTTTCACTGTGAGTTCTATAGGAAAATTGTCGTTCTCACTTTTCTAGTTTTTTTAAAAAACAGTTGGGGAATCTTTCACTCTTCAGAGCAAGGTGTGGACTTATGATAGAATTTGCTGCCAGCTTGAATAGTAATTTTGCTGTCTGAAGTAGCATTTATACAGTGGTGCCTTGCAAGACGAAAATAATTCGTTCCGCGAGTTTTTTCGTCTAGCGAATTTTTCGTCTTGCGAAGCATGGTGTCGGAAAAGTTTTGGAAAAGCTTCAAAAATCGCCAAAAACCTCAAAAAAGGCTACCACACCGCGTTCTATGAGTTGCTCCTTGAAGTCAAGCCGCAACTGTATTAACGGTGTTAAGAAAAAGGAAACAAACTTGCAAAAAACGCAAGACGTTTTCGTCTTGCGAAGCAAGCCCATAGGGAAATTCGTCTTGCGAAGCAGCTCAAAAACCGCAAAACCCTTTCGTCTAGCGAGTTTTTCGTCTTGCGAGGCATTTGTCTTGCGGGGCACCACTGTATATTCTGTCACTTTTGTTTCATATAATAAACCAAGCTTTATTGCTTTGTGCAATAACTTCTATGGGTATAGGTTTAAGGGTAAAACACATATTCATAAATGGACACACGTTATAACTCCAGTAAAAGATCCCAAACCTCTCTGTAATGTGTGTATGAATACATGTAAGTGCTGGATATGTATGTGGATACAGACAGATGCTTGTGACCATTCGGATGAAGGGTTATATACAAATTCAATAAATAATAATGATGAGATTAATTCCTTGCCCAGTCAGTGGCGTAGCGTGGGGGGTGCAGGGGGGGCCGGCCGCACCGGGCGCAACATCTGGGGGTTAGGGTTAGGGGGCGCAAATCCACGGGTTAGGGGGCGCAAATCCACGGGTTAGGGGGCGCAAATTACTTGCCTTGCCCCGGGTGCTGACAACCCACGCTACGCCACTGTGCCCAGTGACCTGTGACCGATCTCATGGGCAATGGTAACTCCCAGACCAAATCCACAGCTCTAGGAACTGGAACAGGCCCCACCCAGCTGAGTGACACCACGCACTTGCTTGTTTCCATCAGGTAAATTCCAGGTCAAATCTAAAGCAAAACAGGTAAAGAGGAAGAACACTAGAACAATGGGGTGGGGAGCTCCTCCAGAATGTATTTTGTGGGAGTGCAAGTGCATACTGGAAAATTTAGGTGTGCACAATTAAAGTGGGATTAAAGAACTCTGTTGCCCTGGTGCAACAAATCTACTTTAAAACAAAGCTTCACTTTTTTGAAGTTAGGAAAGTGGTGGGAAAATGCATTGAAAAGTGCAGCGTTAAGAAATGACTAATGGAAAGACATATAAACTTCCTGCAAGCAAATCAAGATGGATGTTCAATAAAGACAGGCATTGTCTAATCTCTGTGTAAGTTTTGTGCAAGCAGATCAGGGCAATTGCTCGGTAAATATGTTGTCTCGAGGAGCCCAGGCAGATGGAGAGATAGGAAACCAGTGGCTCTCCCCATGCTGTTGGACTACGATTCCCATTGTCCCCTTTACACTAGCTGTATTAGCTGGGGCTGATGGGACTTAAGAGTCTGGCGGGCCACAGTTTTTCCTGTCCCTGGACAAGGCTATCATGAGCTGCTTTGCAGTTCCATGGGCATGCAAGACCTACTGAACTGCTAAGTTCCAGCACTGGGTGCTCTCACACCATCCATGTAGGGACCATGTGCTCACGGGAGAGGTTCAGGCAAGCAAAACTTGGAACACACTGGGCCTATGGTCCACCTTCCATTACACATCACTCAAAAAAAGGAGAGAGAGCTTAATTTACCTGGTCATGTACAGAACAAGATCTGCATGTTGAGGATCCGAATCATTCTCAGGGTTGACTTTCCCAGCCCATTTGCAAATGCTGATGATTGAGGAAGTGATGTTGGTAGAGATGTCAATGCCTTCTTAGAGAGAGGGTGTTAACTGAGGCCACTTTAGTCTCAGGGGTGCCCTTGTAAAACTCAGCAGGGAGGAGGATGGGCACAAACAAGAATTAGTTGTCTCTGGTTTTCAATGGCTATGGCTCTGCTTACCATGGACTGGGGCTCCACCTACTGTTTGGGCTCCTGGCCTCCCCCTTCCCATCCCAATGGCCAACAACCACCCAATTAGGGACATCATTCATGAGTTGGATTCATTTCATTTACCGTTCACGAGTTATTGATCCTAGCTTGGCCCACGGCTCACTTTAATATTTTAATCTAAGTGCTAGTTTGTTCCTGCCTGAGGAGGGTTCTGGATCTGAGTGCACACAGATCCATATGAGCTTACTAGGTCAGGAGGTTCCCAGTAGGGCACTCTACTGACAAAAGTCCCTAGAACCTGATGCACTTAGGAGACGGACTCACTGTGTGAGAGGTCCCTATAGAGGGTGTCATGCGCCAGGGCCAACTAAAACCTGGAGCTGACTAGGGCTGGGTGATATCTGCTTTTCAACACTGATGTATCACCAGCCAAACATTGTGATATAGTTATATATAATGATGTCTGAAAATGAAGAGGAAGGAGGACTTCAAAGCGGTTTGAACTATCTCAGTGCAGTAGCCAGCCAGCCCTCCACAGCCATTCCTCTTTTGTACCACGTTGTAGCTTCCATCTGCACTGATGGGACAGCATATACCAACAGTATCACCTCACCTGAGTGCCTCTCACTGCCCCCAAGCAGACGCACCACCTCCCTTCTAGTCTACCCCATGGGCCTCGCTGCTTCATGCTGCGCCTCATGGTGCCAGCGCCACAACCAGTCCCACAACCTCCATCTTGCGGGCAGCCGCTTGAGGGGAAATAGGCACCGCTGCTACCACCAAACCACCATGAAGACCTGGGCCTGGAGGCAAAGAAAAGGAGCTAGCACCGCTCTTGCCGCTGCTCCCTGCATGCTCCCTCCTCAGGGGCTCAAAGGACTCGGCCATGCCTCCACTTCCCAGCGTCAAGTGTGAGGCAGAAGCGAGGAGGCAGCCCACTTGTTTGGCTGGAGAAGGGATGGTGCTGGCAGGCAAGCGGGCAGGTGGGTGAGTGAGTGAGCCAGTGCAGCGCTCAAGAGGTAGGTGCAGGCACAGCTGCTGCCCCCAGGACCACTCCAGTATCTTAGGGGATGGCTGGGCAGTGGAGGGAGGGAGTGAGCCTCAGGTAGCCTTGCATGGCTCTCTAAGGAGAGCTGAGGACTGAGGAGGCCATGCATGAAACACTGGTGACACCTGCTGGCTTTCACAGTATATTGCCTTGCCTAAAATCGTGAATTTGTCACTGTGGTGTAGGTTTCAAACCGTTTTCAGGTGATGAATCGATACATTGCCCATGCCTAGAGCCGACATGGTCTTTATTTATTTATACCTCAGGTTCAGTGAGGACAATCATTTGGACTAGGTGAACCCTGAACTGCGCTCCCAGTGACACATCTCGAAGCAGCTCTGCTCCCTGTCGAGAAAAAGAAACAAAGCTTAAGGCAAAGGTGGGGAACATGTGGCTCTCTTAGATGTTGTAGGACTATAACTCCCATCAGCCCCAGCCAGCATAGCCAACGGTCATAGATGGAAGGAGTTTCAATCTAACTTTACATGGAGGGCTACAGGTCTCTGGTTTAAGAGAAAGCTATGAGCTTCATATCAACAGCTGTAGATGAATTACAGTGCAGAACACAAGCCATTTCAACTTGTTCTGTGAAGCTTTGGAAGGAAAGGGCCACCTTTCAGATTCAGAAGGAGGTAGACTCCACCGTGGGAGCAGGGACAGGGTGGGAGAGTGCTAGAGTTTTGTCTAGTCCTGTTACATGGGATCAATTTCAATCTGTTACCTCCGAGGATGTGGACAGGCTGCTTGGACAAGTGAAACCGACCACCTGTCTCCTTGATCCTTTCCCATCCTGGCTGATAAAAGCGAGCCGGGAAGGGCTGGGCGATGGGCTCTGCGGGGTGGTGAATGCTTCCCTCTGTGAGGGAGCCTTCCCAGACCCGCTGAAAGAGGCGGTCATTAAACCGCTTCTTAAAAAAACATCTTTAGACCCAGCCAATTTGGCCAACTATCGCCCAGTCTCAAATTTACCATTCTTGAGCAAGGTGATTGAGCGGGTGGTTGCCAGACAACTCCAAGCACGCCTGGAGGATGCGGACCATTTGGATCCCTTCCAGGCCTCACCATGGGACTGAAACTGCCTTGGTCGCGCTGGTTGATGATCTCCGGCGAGCTAGGGACAAAGGTGAGAGCTGTTTCCTAGTTCTGCTGGATCTCTCAGCGGCCTTTGACACCATCGACCATAACATCCTTCTGGACCGTCTAGAGGGGCTGGGAGCTGGGGGCACTGTTATACGGTGGTTCCGCTCCTTTCTCCTGGGCCGTGTTCAGAAAGTGGTGGTGGGGGGTGAGTGTTCAGACCCCTGGGCTCTCAGTTGTGGGGTGCCTCAGGGTTCCATCCTCTCCCCCATGCTTTTTAATATCTATATGAAGCCGCTGGGAGAGATCATCAGGGGGTTTGGGCTGGGTGTTCATCAGTATGCAGATGACACCCAGCTCTACCTCTCCTTTAAATCAGAACCAGTGAAGGCGGTGAAGGTCCTGTGTGAGTGCCTGGAGGCTGTTGGAGGATGGATGGCGGCAAACAGATTGAGGTTGAATCCTGACAAGACAGAAGTACTGTTTTTGGGGGACAGGGGGCGGGCGGGTGTGGGGGATTCCCTGGTCCTGAATGGGGTAACTGTGCCCCTGAAGGAACAGGTGCGCAGCCTGGGAGTCATTTTGGACTCACAGCTGTCCATGGAGGCACAGGTTAATTCTGTGTCCAGGGCAGCTGTCTACCAGCTCCACCTGGTACGCAGGCTAAGACCCTACCTGCCCGCGGACTGTCTTGCCAGAGTGGTGCATGCTCGAGTTATCTCCCGCTTGGACTACTGCAACGCGCTCTACGTGGGGCTACCTTTGAAGGTGACCCGGAAACTGCAATTAATCCAGAATGCGGCAGCTAGACTGGTGACTGGGAGTGGCCGCCGGGACCACATAACACCGGTTCTGAGAGATCTGCATTGGCTCCCAGTACGTTTCCGAGCACAATTCAAAGTGTTGGTGCTGACCTTTAAAGCCCTAAATGGCCTTGGTCCAGTATACCTGAAGGAGCGTCTCCATCCCCATCGTTCAGCCCGGACACTGAGATCCAGCACCGAGGGCCTTCTGGCGGTTCCCTCATCGCGAGAAGTAAGGTTACAGGGAACCAGGCAGAGGGCCTTCTCGGTAGTGGCGCCTGCCCTGTGGAACGCCCTCCCAGCAGATGTCAAAGCAATAAACAACTATTTTACTTTTAAAAGTCATCTGAAGGCAGCCCTCTTTAGGGAAGTTTTTAATGTTTGAAGCTGTACTGTTTTTAATATTCAGTTGGAAGCCGCCCAGAGTGGCTGGGGAAACCCAGCCAGATGGGCGGGGTATAAATAATAAATTATTATTATTATTATTATTATTATTACTACTTCTTGACAAAAAGTACTGACTCAGCGGTGGGTGACGTAGAAGGCCGAATGAACCCATGCTCCAGATTTTTATCGAGGAAGACCTGCAAGGCTTCACGCTCTGGTTCCGTCAAGGAGTACAGACGACTTACTGGCAAAGGTACCCTGGGCTGCAGGTCTATACCACAATCGAAAGGCTTATTGGGCGGAAGCCGGTCTGCCCCTTTCTCTTCAAATACGTCCTGGTAATCCTGGTAGATGGCAGGGAGATACGGGGTAGCCCCCTACATGGGGGCGGCTGCCAGCACTTTATGACGAACATGAGGACACAGGTCTGGGAAGCGCACTGTCCGGCTAAACCAGTCAATGTGCACTTTGTGCAGTTCCAACCAGTCCATTCCCAGCACTAGAGGAAACCGGGGCATCGTGGCAATGTCCAAAGTTCGCGTCTCGCATGCTGCTGGATGCACAGGACCAAGGGCTGGGTCTACTGGTTCACGGCACCAGAGCGCAACAGCCAGCCGTCGATCACCTCCATCTGGAAAGGGTCCAACTTGTGCTGGAGTGGTACCTGGTGTTGGGTGGCAAAGGCAGTGTCCATGTATGAGCGGGTAGCTCCTGAGTCCACCAGGGCATGGGTGAGGATCCAAGGGCCGCCTGTGGGGTAAATACTCACTGGTACCATGAGATGGCAAAGTTCTGCCGGTGTAGGCCCACTAGGCAGTGCTTGGGTTCCCTGGTAGCTTGGGCCTTCAGCTACTGGGGTCGTCAGTTTCCCTGCGGCAAGCGCTTTTCGGGACAGACCCGGGCGTAGTGCCCGCTCCCACTGCAATAGAGGCACAGGTTCTGCTCCCGATGACAAGTCTTTTCTGTGGGAAAGAGGCGCGGCCACGCTGCCCCGAGCTGCATTGGCTCCTCTGTCAACTCAGCCGCTGCTGGGGACCCACAGGGGATGGCTGAAGCTGTTGAGCACAGGGCGCCCGCGGTTACGGGCCTGGCGACGATCCTCTAGAAGGTCGTCTATCTGCAGGCTCCGTTGGATGAGGGCGTCCAGTGTGGCTGGGCACTCTAAAGTGGCCAATTGGTCCAGTATCTCATCCCAGAGCCCCTCAAGAAACTGGTCCCAGAGTGCGAAGTCAATCCAAGACAGGTCTTGAGCCAGCAGCCAAAATTCCGTGGCGTAGGCAGCCACTGTGGACTTGCCCTGTCTCAACCGCTGGATCGCCCAATTGGCCTGACTCTCCTTCTGAGGGTTGGCAAACGCTGCCTCCAGGTGATTGCAGAACCCGGTATAGTCTGTCAACAGGGGCGAGTCTTGCTGAAGCAGCGGCAGCGCCCATCTGGCCGCCCGGTCCTTCAGTAGGTTGATCAGAAAATGTACCTTGGTGCGGTCATTGGGGAAGTTCCAAGCACGCCCTGAAGTACAGCTTGGCCTGGGCGAGAAACATGGGGAAGTCTGCCGAGTTTCCATCAAATTTCTCTGGCAGCACCACCGGGTACTTGCCGGTAGCAGAAACGTCGGCAGCAGGAGCCGGCAGGGTGTCCAAACTCTGTTGTAACGCAGTGACAGTGTTGCTTAATTGCTGGATGGTATTGGCCATGGTTTGGTTGTCGTGGGCCAATGCCACCAGCGCCGCCACCAGGTCAGCCATGGCTTCCGAATTTGCCCGAATGCACCCCCAGGAGGGGGGGGGGAGTGTGGGTTTGGCGGGAGCAAACTGTGTTGGGCCTGAGGGTAACCCGAGCAATGCAGTCCAGGTCCGGTCCCAAATCCAAGGGTTCCCTGAGGAGTCAGTCAAACAGGGACAAGGAAGGACATGAGGTAGGAAACCAGGCAAGGTAAGGCACAGGATCACAGGCAGGTTCTGGGAAACAGCAATATTGCTCCCACAACCTGGGGCAGGGTCCAGCAGCCTTTTATCTCTGTCGAGGTAACAACCGGTCCTGATCCCCCGGTGACTCACCTCCCTGTCTCGCCTGAAGGCAAGCACTCCTGTGAGTACTCAGGTCTCTCATTCTCTCAGACCTCAGTCTCTACAGCTCGGGAGATGTCAGTGGGTTACTAGACCCAGAGGCCGCCTCAGCCTCCCCTGACCCAACTGGTAGTGGAGCAGCTGTAAGTGATGGCCCAGCTGGAGGCAACAAGGTAATCCCCGCATCTGGAGCCAGGGCAGGCTCAGGCCCCTGACTCGGCCCAGCTGGTGCTTGTTGCAGGGAAACCTGTGCAGACTGGGACTCTTCAGAATCAGGCCCCAGACTAGGTTTAGCTGCCGACTGAGGCAAAGGATCCGGTGTGGACTGAGACTCCTCTGGCTTCAAGTCTGAACCCGAGTCCAAGGCCATTACAGTTCCCAACCATGGATCCTCATGGATACTCAGGGTTTTTGCATTGGACCACGCCTAACTCACCGTCAGATCACACGTCATATCCATGGGCACTGCCTGCACCACAAAACACACGGGTCCAATGCTTCCTGGAAACACCGTGGGCCAAATACATGGTTCCAAACCAGGGATCCTCAGGGTTTTTGCACTGGGCCACCCGAAACTCACCGTCAAATCACACATCAAGTCCAGGGACACAGCCTGCACCTCAAAAAACTCAGATCCATGGCTTCCTGGTCATACTGTGTTCCAAAAACATGGTTTTGAAGCACGGATCCTCGTGGATCCTGACGCTTTTTCCAATGGGCCGACCAAAATTCACCGTCAAAGTCTCCTCAAGAGAGAGGCGTGGCAGAGCACAGGAGTGAAACACTGGCTGAAGCTGTCAGGGTTTTGCTGTGTGACTCTGGGCTGCCTCAGAGCTTTTGGAGTGAAGCTTGGAAATTTGCCAACTTTGTTTTTAACAGGTCCTACAATCACGCTGTAGGTAACACACCGTTTTTTCTGTTGCACAAGCAAAAGCCACAGGTGCATTTCTTCCGTGCGTTTGGTTCCAGGGCTTCAGTGCCAATACCAACAGCTCAACGGAAGGAGGGTGGTCCAAGGTACCAGGAAATGATCTTCTGTGGGTATGATCCTGCAACAAATGGGTGGAAGTTTGCATACCCAGAGGGTGATCAGACCAAGCTGCTGGTCAGCAAGCATGCTGAGTTCTGTGAGCAGGGTGGTTGGTCACGGCCTAGGGATGGTCCTGATGTTCTCTCAGAATGTCTGTCCGATTCTGAGGGGGAGGAAAGGGAGGAAGGAGAAACAGAGGCGGAGCCTGTTGCTGAAGACCAGGTTGCTGATGAGGGTCAAGCACAGGTGTGGGTTTCTCCACAGGCTGTTAAGAGAGAACCCAAGAGTGAGCCTTCATCTCCTGTTAGCCAAGTGCAGAAGGCCCGAAGACGCAGCAAATCAGAGGGGGAGTCTTCTGTGCTAGGAGACACACTTGCTGATCCCAGTGGGTCAGGAGGAGCACCTGAGGTTGTGCTCCGGCGGTCAACTCGCACCACAAAGGGGATTCCACCTGAGAGGTTTCAGGTCACCAGTGCGTGGGTTGGTTTCGCACAGTGTGATTCTGGGAGTGTGGAAGGGATTCAACGATTGCCTGGGCTAGATGCCAGTGGGAGGCAAAAGGCAATGGGAGGTGAGTTGAACTCAAAGAGGTCTGTAAAAATGTGTCCTCAGTTTCCCTCAGGATGCAAGACGAGAGGGGGTGTTAAGGGTTTCAGAACTCACAGCGTTAAAGAGTTCTGAGTGACGTCTCACATTCCTGAGGCGTGGTCACAGACTTTTACGGGAGTGGTATACTCTGAGTGTTTCAGTCTGTCTGTGTCTCGTACGCTATGCGAGAGGAAGAATGTGCGAGCTTTCACCGGGCTGTTTTATGCTGTTATACTACATGATTAAAGGCTAAGAAGATAAGGAACGCCTTGTGTTTGTTCTGAATTATTACCCACACACTGCAATTGCTTCCAACCGCTGTGATCGCTCTGCTAATCGGCCAAGGCGGAGGAAGGACGTTTGCACGGACAGTTTGCAAGCTGCGCAGCAGAAGAGTGCTGGACTCCATGTTTGGCCCTCTTGGCGCTCTTGGCCGAGCATAGGTATCAAAGATTACACCCAAACTCTTAACGGACGGTGCTGAAACTAATTGCACCCCCGCAAGAGATGGGAGTTGCCCCCTCAATCCCATATCGTCCCGTCCCAGCCAGAGGACCTCTGTCTTCGAAGGATTTAACTTCAACCGGCTCCCATGTAACCATCCAGCCACAGCTTCCAGACATCTGGTCAGTGTCTCTGGGGCCGAGTCAGGATGGCCATCCATCAACAGATAGAGTTGGGTGTCATCGGCATACTGACGGCAACCCAACCCAAAACTCCGGACAAGCTGGGCGAGTGGGCACATAAAGATGTTAAAAAGCATTGGGGAGAGTATCACAGCCTGAGGCACTCCACACACCAAGGAGTGGCGCGATGACAATTCCCCCCCCCAAGCGCCACCCTCTGTCCCCGACCAGAGAGAAATGAGCGCAGCCATTGAAGGACTGTGCCCTGCATCCCCACATCGGCAAGGCGGTGGTCCAGGAGTTCGTGATCGACCATGTCGAAGGCTGCTGACAGGTCTAGAAGAATCAGCAGCCCCGACCCGCCTTGATTCAGCTGCCTGTGGAAATCATCTGTTAGGGCGACCAGAGCCGTCTTGGTCCCATGACCAGCGTGGAAGCCGGACTGGAATGGATCCAGAGTCGATGTTTCATCCAGAAACCTGCCAAGCTGTTCAGCAACCGCTCTCTCAATCACCTTACCCAGGAATGGAAGATTCGAAACCGGGCGGTAATTGGATAGATCTAAGGGATCTAATGATGTTTTCTTTAAGAGCGGGTGCACCACTGCCTCCTTCAGTTCCCCTGGGAATGTGCCAAGGGACAATTTTTTTTTTATATAAAATTTTTTATTGGTTTTCCACAATTTATATAAACACAAACAATACACAATACAAACAGACAAACACATAAACAAACATGTATAATTTCAAATCCTTATTTCTTAAACCTTACTTCACTGACTTCCCCTTACCTCCCCTTTCTGCATCCCAATTTCCAAATTAGTTTCAGCAAATCCTCCCCCTTAAGTTTATCTAATTTTCCCTTGTTCTTTTCTTTTACTTAACCTTTTACAGCTGTAATCCCCTTTTTTCTATACCCTCAACATTTTAGCATTCATTGATTTTGCAATATTTCTTAAGATAAATTTTGAATTTCTTCCAATCTTCTTCCACCGTCTCTTTCCCTTGGTCTCGGATTCTGCCAGTCATTTCAGCCAGTCCCATATAATCTATCACCTTCGTCTGCCATTCTTCCAGAGTGGGAAGATCCTGTGTCTTCCAATACTTTGCGATGAGAATTCTTGCTGCTGTAGTAGCATACATAAAAAAGTCCTGTCTTTCTTTGGCACCAATTGGCTGACAATGCCCAAGAGAAATGCTTCTGGTTTCTTGGGGAAAGTACATTTAAGTACCTTTTTCATTTCATTATATATCATTTCCCAGAAAGCCTTAATCTTTGGGCACGTCCACCAAAGGTGATAAAAAGTACCTTCGGTTTCTTTACATTTCCAACACTTATTATCAGGCAAATGATAGATTTTTGCTAGCTTGACTGGGGTCATGTACCACCTGTAAATCATTTTCATAATATTCTCTCTTAAGGCATTACATGCCGTAAATTTTATACCGGTGGTCCACAACTGTTCCCAGTCAGCAAACATAATATTATGACCAATGTCTTGTGCCCACTTAATCATAGCTGATTTAACAGTTTCATCTTGTGTATTCCATTTCAGCAACAAGTTATACATTCTTGACAAATTCTTAGTATTGGGTTCTAGCAGTTCTGTTTCTAATTTTGATTTCTCCACCTGGAAGCCAATTTTCCTGTCCTGTTTACACACCTCCATTATTTGATAATAATGGAGCCAATCTCGTACTTTAGGCTTCAATTTCTCATAACTCTGTAATTTCAGTTTATCACCCTCTTGTTCCAAAATTTCCCAGTATTTTGGCCATTTGGCCTCCATGTTAAGCTTTTTCACGGCTTTAGCCTCCATTGGCGACAACCACCTTGGGGTTTTATTTTCCAACAAATCTTTGTATCTAGTCCAGACATTATATAATGCTTTCCTAACAATGTGATTTTTGAAAACTTTATGAGCTTTCACCTTGTCATACCATATATATGCATGCCATCCAAAAACATTGTTAAACCCTTCCAAATCTAAGATATCTGTGTTCTCAAGAAGTAGCCAGTCTTTCAACCAGCAGAAAGCTGCTGATTCATAGTACAGTTTTAAGTCCGGCAGGGCGAATCCCCCTCTTTCCTTTGCATCAGTTAAAATCCTCTTGAAGCAATCCATCTTGTCCACAATTTGCAATGTTTGGAATAAAAACAACATTCTAGGCAAAACATTCATCTTAATAACAGCAATTCGACCTAACAAGGAAAGCTTCAAATTTGACCATATTTCTAGATCTTTTTTTACTTCTGTCCAGCATTTCTCATAATTATCTTTAAATAAATTCACATTCTTAGCTGTCATATTAATCCCCAAGTATTTCACCTTCTTTGCCACAGTTAATCCTGTTTCATTCTGGAACCGCTCCCTTTCAGTAACTGTTAAGTTTTTCTCCAATACCTTAGTTTTTTGTTTGTTCAGCTTAAATCCTGCAACTTGACCAAATGCTTGAATTAATTCTAAAACCCTTTTCGTACTAGTGTCTGGCTCTTGTAAAGTAAGTACCAAGTCATCTGCAAAGGCCCTCAATTTGTACTGTTTAGCTCCGACCTGTACCCCTTTAACCAGCTGGTCCCTTCTAATCATATTTAGCAAAACCTCCAGGACTGATATAAAAAGTAATGGGGAAATTGGGCACCCCTGTCGTGTCCCTTTTTCTATCTTAAATTCTTCCGTAACCACATTATTTACAATTAACTTGGCCTTTTGTTCAGAATATATTGCTCCCATACCATTCTCAAATCCTTGGCCTACCCCCATCCCATGTAGATTCTTCTTCATAAAACTCCAAGAAATGTTGTCAAAAGCTTTCTCTGCATCCACAAATATCAATACTGCTTTAGTGTTTATGTTCACTTCTAATAATTCCATAATGTCTATTATATTCCTCACATTGTCTGACAAATGTCTTCCTGAGAGAAAGCCTGCTTGGTCCTTATGAATCTCTTCCACCAATACTTTTTTCAATCTTTTTGCCAAAATGTCTGCAAAAATTTTGTAATCCACATTGAGTAATGATATAGGGCAGTAGTTCTTGAGCGGAGTCTTTTCAGTCTCTGTTTTCGGTATGAGTGTAATATAAGCTTCTTTCCACGATTCTGGCGCCTTTTCCCCCTCTAAAATTTCGTTACAGACTACCTTCAAAGGTTGTACCAACCACTCCTTCAACACTTTATAGTATCTGGAAGTCAACCCATCTGGTCCTGGAGATTTGCCCAGTTGCATGTTTTGAATGGCACCTTCTATTTCTTGATCAGTTATTTTCTGATTCAGATCTGTTTTACTTTGCTGAGAGATTTTTTGTAATCCATATTTCTTAAGAAACTCATCTATATCCCCTTCATTCTCCGGCCCTTGTGAGTATAATTTTTTGAAATAACTCTGGAAGCAGTTTCTAATCTCATTTGGCTTATAAATGTTCTTCCCTTCAGCCTCTAGGCTTGTACCCATAATTAATTTTTGTCTTTTCTTCAATTGCCAAGCCAGAAGTTTACCACATTTGTCTGCAGATTCAAATGTCCTTTGTCTCATTTGTTTAATCTTCCATTCTATTTCTTGATTCATCAATTCCATATATTGCATCTGGTATAACTTAATTTCTCTCAAAATATCCTGGGACTTTGGTTTGGACCTCAATTTATTTTCTCCTTCTTTTATCTTTTCCAAAATCTTATTCTTCTTCTCATTTTGGTTTTTCTTCTTTATTGAGTTTTGTTGTATTAAAAATCCTCGCATCACAGCTTTACTTGCATCCCAGATTACTCTTTTTTCCACATCCGTTTTTAAATTTATTTCAAAATAGTCTCTCAAAGTTTTTTGGGCCTTTTTGTAAACCTCTTCATCTCTAAATAAGGTGTCATTCATCCTCCATCTAAAGGAGCCAGCTGTTGTTAACTTCATCTCCATCTTTACGGCATTGTGGTCGGAGCAAGTCTTTGGGCAGATTTCCACTTTCTTTATCTTTGGAGCCATCCCACTAGTAACCCATATTTGGTCAATTCTAGTCCATGTCATCATAGCTTCAGAAAAGAAAGTTCCCTCTCTCTCGAGAGGGTTCTTTGTTCTCCAGATATCAATCAAGTCCATGTTTTCAGTCATTTCAAAGAAAGTCTTTGGTAGTCTCCCATCTTTGGAAACTACCTGTCTTTGTGCTTTGTCCATATTTGTAGATACTACTCCATTCATGTCTCCCATCATGATCAAATTGTAATCCAAATAGTCCAGTAAGATCTCATGCAACTTCTTAAAGAATTCCGACTTCCCTTCATTTGGTGCATAAATTCCTAATATCAAAACTTTTTCTCCTTGAACTTGAATTTCAATTGCCAAAAATCTTCCTTGTTCATCTTTGAACATCAATTTCGGAGATAATTTTTCTTTTGCATAGATCACCACTCCTCTTTTCTTAACTTTGTCAGATGAAATAAATTCCTGTCCTAATCTTTTATTGATGAGTAGTTTCCTATGCAACCTTGTCACATGTGTTTCTTGTAAACAAATCAAGTCCAATTGCTCTTTTTTCAATATATGAAAAACATTTCTCCTTTTTCGGGGAAGGTTGAGACCATTACAATTCCAACATGGAAGTTGCAGAGCCATCTTGCCGTTATTTACTTTCCCCTCCAACTGCTCCAAGTAGTTGTTCGTCCTCCGTCGGTGATTTCAGTCCAAATGTTAAATTTAGGATGTCTGTTGCTTCCTTTACTACTAGGGTTGGTTCCACTTCGACCACCTCCTTCAGGAGATCTTCCTCGTTATCTCGTAAGAATTCCTCTTTATCTTGCACAGATCTTATTTTTGTTTTCCTTCCCTTGTATTTGAAAGATAGGCCTTGAGGAAATTCCCACCTGAAGAGTATTCTGTTCTTTTTCAGTAGATCAACCGAGTCCTTGTAATGGGTTCTTACATCCAAGATATGCTTAGGTATGTCCTTAAAAATCTCCACAAAGGAATCTTCAATTTCCAAGGTTCTTTGGAAGTGCAAATTCAGTATTTTATCTCTTTCTTCTTTGGATCTTAAAGTTAGCAAACAGTCCCTTGGCTTTTTTCTATTTTGTCTTCTGCCCAATCTAAAAGCAGCCACTATCTTGAATTCTTCCTTCTCTAACTCCTGCTGCCAAAAATCCAAAAATTCTTTTGTAAGAAAATCCACTAAGTTATCTTTTTCACTTTCGGGCACTGCTCTCAATCTCAAATTTCTCTCCTTTCTTTGCAATTCGAGCATAGACAAAGCCAACTCATGATCTTCCAGCTTTTTACAGACTGGTATTATCTTTTCCTGAGTAGCATCTGCAGTGACCTTAGCTTCTTCTGCAATCTTTCGAGTTGTAGTAGAGTCCTCAAAAAGTTTATTAATAATCTCTGTATTTGAGGTCACCCTATTCCCCAGTTCATTTACACTTTGCGTATTCAAATCAAGCTTTGCTGTGAGCTCTGCCAGTTGTCTACTATTTTCCGCACCTTGTTTTGTCAGGGATTCCAAAGACTCATTTATCTTAACTAAAGCTTGTGTCACAGGGTCTGTTGACATAATTGTTGTTTTTGTCTGCCCAGTTGCAGCTGTTACTGCTGTTACTGTGCCTGAAACCGAAACCCTTCGCTGTTGTGAAGTTTTAGCCTTATATTGTCTGCCAGATCTAGTTGTTGTTTCATCCGCTGTACCACTCATGTCCCAGTCAAGGTCGTTCCCACGTCTGTAAGTGGTTTTTAAATGGAAAGTTCCAATGACTTAGTTATTGTAATCCACTTTGCAACTATTTCAGCAGAATCCTCTAGGGGGAGAGATCTCCAGAACTTTTACAACAAAATGTCTCTTTTAGTCAAGTCCCCCAAGCCTCCAAAAAAGTCTATTGTAACAGTTCCCAAATATGTTACCAAAACTTAACAGTCTAGTAATTAAGTATCTTTCCAAGACCCAGCAGTCCAGTAATTAAGAAACTTTCAAAAAGTCTTAACAAAGTGACAGTTCTCTGTTCGCTTTCTTATTTAGGCAGTCCGTTCCAAGGGTTTTGAAACAGCGGAAAAGATTTTCCAGTAACTCCTTTTCATGCAGGTTGTCAAAAGTCCACTTTCCTCCCCCTCTGCTCCTGCCTGCAAGAGGGGGGTTTCAAATCCAATGTCCAGGTTACTTAGTTCCCCAATAGCCTTTCTCAAATTACGGCTTTGCTTTAAGATTTCTGCTGTCCGGGAAGGCAGACTTCCTTATTTTATGCCTTTCCTGTTTCCGGCCAAATTTTCTTTAAATTACTTGTAAATCCCAATAGATCTTTAAGTCCTACTCACGGGTAGTTAAGTTTAAATCCAAATTTCAGGAAGGAATCGGCGCTCTCCGACTATGGCAATGCGGCTTCGCTCCACGGGCTGGGTAACGACTCTCAGCACCGCGCCGCACACCCGCTACCGCTCCGGAGCCTTTAAAAAGGCTCCTTTGCAGTTTTGGGGGGGCGCAAAGGTGCCTGCCAAGTCTCCTTGTTCACAGGCTTCCGCGCCTGTGATTTTTATGGGTCCCCGCTTCGCCGTAGCGGTCAGACCCGAACTCGCGGAGCAGACTCCCTCCGGAGCTCGGAGGGGAATCCGCCATTAATCGATGGCGCCGACCGGAAATCCCCGGTGCCAAGGGACAAATTGATGATATCCCCCAGGGGGGCCCGCACTTCGTCTGGACATGCTCTAATCAGCCAAGACGGGCACGGGTCGAGAGGACAGGTGATGGGCTTTCCAGCTCGGAGGAGTCTGTCCACATCGGCTGGGGATATCCGGTCAAAGTGGTCCAATACTGGACCCGAGGACAGTCGAGGGGCCTCCAGTTCCTTTATTGTATCCAAATTGGCAGGGAGGTCATGGCAGAGCAACAGGACCTTCTCCGCAAAAAAAGCTCGCAAATGCCTCACAGCTGTGTGTCAAATTGTAATTTAAATTTGGCTGTCCTTCAAGGGACGTTAAAGACCTAATTATACTAAATAATTGCACCGGGCGAGAGCTAGCGGATGCAATGGAGGCCGAGAAGTAAGACTTCTTAGCGGCCTTCACTGCCATCTCGTAGGTTTTCATAAAAACCCTATAAGATGTTCTTGAGGCTCCGTCACGGGCACCCCGCCATACTCGCTCTAGCCGTCTGAGGTCCCGCTTCATTTTCTGCATCTCCTCGGTAAACCAGGGAGCCCGGTTTCTGCAGGGTCGCAGAGGGCGCTTAGGTGCGATCTCATCGATGGCTGCCAGGAGCTGGATATTCCAGCCCTCAACAAGCTCAGTCAATGAGTCGCCAGGGGGAGCAAGGTCCTGCAAGGCTTGACAGAATCTATCAGGGTCCATCAGCCTCTGTGGGCGAGCCCAAATCGGCTCGCCACCTAAGCAGGGTGGGGGTGGAAAGTCAATCCTGGCTTTCAGAGCGTAGTGATCAGACCATGGCACCTTCATCAAAGGAGACATGATCACATCTATACCTACACCAAAGATCAAATCCAGCGTGTGGCCTGCTTGATGTGTGGGGCCCGAAACAAACTGGGAGAGCCCTAGTGTCGCCATGGAAGACACCAGGTCCAGAGCCTGTGAGGAGGGAGTGGCATCAGCATGGATGTTGAAGTCCCCCAATACCAATAGGTTAGGGAACTCCAAGGCCCAGCCGGCCACCGCCTCCAGCAGGCCTGACAGGGTTGCTGCTGGTGCGCTAGGTGGCTGGTACACCAGCCAGACAGCCAAGCTCACCTCAGAGCCCCACACTAGGCCAACACATTCAATGCCGGGGATCGATGGCGATGGTAGAGCCCTGAAAGAACAATCTTCCCGGATTAATAATGCCACCCCTCCCCCAGGCCCACAATCCGTGACTGGTGGAGGACGGAGAAACCCAGGGGTGCCATCTCTCGTACGGTAACAGTTTCCCCTTCGCGCACCCAGGTCTCCGTCACACAAGCCAGGTTGACCCCCTGCGAGGTAAAGAAATCTGTCAGGGTAGCGGTTTTGTTGCCTATAGACCTGGCATTGCACAACACCAGTGACGGAGGTGAGTAATCCTGCTCACCCTTCCCTCATCCCTCGGGATGGGGGGCAGATTCGAAGGGGTACGAGCATATCCGTATCTCGATCCCCTTCGCCTATAACATCTGCCCCCACTGCCATACCTCCCTCGCCCCTCCACAGTAGCAATCCCAAGCCTCATACTAGCCTCCATTTACAAAATAGAAAAACAAAACAAAACAAAAACAATTATACCAAAACAAAACCAATCCCCACCCCACTCAATATCCAACCCCAAACCAAAATAAAACGGAACAAAATAAAAATAGATAAATAAAAACCACTGCTCACGGCGGTACAACCAAGTAAAAAGTAAAAACACCTTTAAAACACTTTAAAATATATAAAAACATTTTTAACATATGCTGCAGCAGCACCAGTATCCTTAAAGCTGTGGTAGTGGTGAGTGTGGGCCCCGCCCCCTAGGCCTGGTGGAATTAGCCTGAGGAGGGAGCGGCCTTCCCCAACACTCACGGTGCAGCAGCAGCAGCGGTGTCCCAGTGCCTTAATGAGGCCTCTTAAAGCTGTGGCGGAGGTGAGTCTGGGCCCCACCCCCTAGGCCAGGTGGAATTAGCCTGAGGAGGGAGCAGCCTTCCCCAACACTCACGGTGCAGCACTCACACATCATAGCCAGGGGCACAGCCTGCACCACAAAAATTACAGATCCATGGCTTCCTGGCCACTCCATGGCCAAAAAACATGGTCCTGAAGTATGGATCCTCATGGATCCTCACACCTTTTGCATTAGGCCACACCTAACTCACCGTCAAATCACACATCATAGCCAGGGGCACAGCCTGCAGCACAAAAAAATAGGATCCAAGGCTATCTGGCCATACTATGGCCCAAAACATGGTTTCGAACCACGGATAATTATGGATCCTCACGCTTTTTGCATTTGGCCAACCCAAAGTCACTGTCAATTCGCACATCATCGCCAGGGGCACAGCTTGCACCTCAAAAACTCGGATCCACGGCTTTCTGGTCATACCATGGCCCAAAAACGTGGTTCTGAAGTACGCATTCTCATGGATCCTCACACCTTTTGCAGTGGACCATCCCAAACTCACCTTTTGCATTGGACCATCCCAAACTACTGGGACGCGGGTGGCACTGTGGGTAAAACCTCAGTGCCTAGGACTTGCCGATTGTATGGTTGGCGGTTCGAATCCCCGCGGCGGGGTGAGCTCCCGTCGTTCGGTCCCAGCTTCTGCCCACCTAGCAGTTCAAAAGCACTCTTAAGTGCAAGTAGATAAATAGGTACCGCTTTATAGCGGAAGGTAACGGCGTTTCCGTGTGCTGCGCTGGTGCTGGCTCACCAGCTGCAGCTTCGTCACGCTGGCCACGTGACCTTCGGACGGTGTCTTCGGACGGCGCCAGCTCACGGCCTCTAGAGTGAGATGAGCATGCAACCCTAGAGTTGGACACGACTGGCCCGTACAGGCAGGGGTACCTTTACCTTTTTATTCCAAACTCACCGTCAAATAACACTTCATAGCCAGGGGCACAGCCTGCACCACAAAAAACACGGATCCACGGCTTCCTGGAAACTCCATGTCCCCAACACGGGGTTCTGAAGCACGGATCCTCATGGATGCTCATGTTTTTTCAATTGGGCCACCCCTAACTCACAGTCAAATCACATATCATGTCCACGGCTTCCTGGAAACTCCATGTCCCAAAAACGTGGTTCTGAAGCACGGATCCTCATGGATCCTCACAATTTTTGCATTGGATGGAGCACTCCAAACTCACCGTCAAATCACATGTCATAGCCAGGGACACTTGTTGTTGTTGTTGTTGTTTAGTTGTTTAGTCATGTCCGACTCTTCGTGACCCCATGGACCAGAGCACGCCAGGCACTTCTGTCTTCCACTGCCTCCCACAGTTTGGTCAAACTCATGCTGGTAGCTTTGAGAACACTAGCCAACCATCTCGTCCTCTGTCGTCCCCTTCTCCGTGTGCCCTCCATCTTTCCCAACATCAGGGTCTTTTCCAGGGAGTCTTCTCTTTTCATGAGGTGGCCAAAGTATTGGAGCCTCAGCTTCACGATCTGTCCTGTCAGTGAGCACTCAGGGCTGATTTCCTTAGGAATGGATAGGTTTGATCTTCTTGCAGTCCCTTAAACATGGTTTTGAAGTATGGATCCTCATGCTGTTTGCATTGGCCCACCCTGAACTAACCATCAAATCACACGTCATATCCAGGAGCACACCCTGCACCAAAAACACACACGGATCTACGGCTTCCTGGGCATACCATGGCCCAAAACTGTGGTTCTGAAGTACGAATCCCCATGGATCCTCATGCCTTTTGCATTGGGGCACCCCTAACTAACCATCAAATCACACATTGAGTCCAGGGGCACAGCCTGCACCTCAAGAAACTAGGACATACGGCTTCCTGGCCACTCCATGGCCCCAAAATCTGGTTCTGAAGTACAGATCCTCATGAATCCTCATGCCTTTTGCATTGGGCTATCCCAAAGTCATTTTCAATTCACACATCATCACCAGGGGCACAGCTTGCACCACCATAAACTCAGATCCAGGGCTACCTGGCAATTCAATGGGGCAAAAACGTGGTTTATGAAGCCCGGATCCTCATGGATTCTCCCGCTTTTTGCATTGGGCCATCCCAAAGTCACTGTCAATTCACACATCATCACCAGGGGCACAGCCGGCACCTCAAAAAAACTAGGATCCACAGCTTTCTGGCCATGCCATGGCCCCAAACGTGGTTACGAAACACAGATCCTCATGGATCCTCACACTTTTTGCATTTGGCCACACTAACTCACTGTCAAATCATGTACATTTCCTGTACATGGGCACAGCCTGCACGAGAAAAAACTAGGATCCACGGCTTCCTGGAAATACCATTTTCCAAAAACATGTTTTTTAAGCATGTATTCTAATGGATCCTCATGCCTTTTCAATTTGGCCATCCCAAACTCACCGTGAAATCACACAACATAGCCAGGGGCACAGCCTGCACCACGAAAAACTCAGATCCACGGCTTCCTGGCCACTCCATTCCCCAAAACCATGGCTCTAAAGTACAGATCTTCAAGGTTCCTTTTGTTTTTTTGCATTGGGCCACACCAATTCACCGTCAAATCACACATCATAGTCAGGGGCACAGCCTGCAGCACAATAAACTCGGATCCATGGCTTACTGATCATACCATGGCCCAAAAACATGTTTTTGAAGCATGGATCCTCATGCTGTTTGCATTGGCCCACCCTTAACTAACCATCAAATCACACATCATGTCCAGGAGCACAGCCTGCACCAAAAAAACACACGGATCTACGGCTTCCTGGCCATACCATGACCCAAAACTGTGGTTCTGAAGTACGGTTCCCCATGGATCCTCATGCCTTTTGCATTGGGCCACCCCTAACTCACAGTCAAATCACACATCGAGTCCAGGGGCACACCCTGCACCTCAAAAAACTAGGACACACGGCTTCCTGGCCAGTCCATGGCCCAAAAAACTGGTTCTGAAGTACAGATCCTCATGGATCCTCTCACTTTTTGCATTGGGCCTACACAAACTCACTGTCAAATCACACATCATAGCCAGGGGCACAGCCTGCACCCCGAAAAACTAGGATCCAGGCCTTTCTGGCCATAGCATGCCCCAAAAACATGGTTTTGAAGCATGGATCTCCATGGATCCTCATGCTTTATGCACTGGGCCACCCCTGACTCACTGTAAAATCACACATCATGCCCAGGGGCACAGCCTGCACGCCAAAAAACTCAGATCCACGGCTTCCTGGCCACTCCATTGCCCAAAACCATGGCTCTGAAGTACGGATCTTCAAGGTTCCTCTTCCTTTTTGCATTGGGCCACCCCAACTCACCGTCAAACCACACATCAAGTCCAGGGGCACAGACTGCACCTCAAAAAACTGGGATCCAAGGCTTCCTGGCCAGTCCATGGCCCAAAAAAAATGGTTCTGAAGTACAGATCCTCATACATCCTCACACCTTTTGCATTGGACCACCCCTAACTCACTGTCAAATCACACATCATAGCCAGGGACACAGCCTGCACCAAAAAAAACCTAGGATCCACGGCTTTCTCACCACACAATGGCCCAATAAACATGGTTTTGAAGCATGGATCCTCATGGATCCTCACGCTTTTTACATTGGGCCATCCAAAACTCACTGTCAAATCACACATCATGTCCAGGGGCACCCCATGCACCACAGAAAACTAGGATCCAAGGCTTCCTGGCCACTCCATAGTCCAAAAATGTGGCCTAGAATCATAGATCCTCATACATCCTCATGCTTTTTGCATTGGGCCACCCCTAGCTCACTGTCAAATTACACATCAAGTCGAGGGGCACAGCCTGCATGTCAAAAAACTAGGATCCACCGCTTCCTGATCATACCATGGCCCCAAACCATGGTTTTGAAGCATGGATCCTCATGCATCCTCATGCTTTTTGCATTGGGTCACCCGTAACTCACCGTCACATAGCAAATCAAGTCAAGGGGCACAGCCTGCACCTCAAAAATCTGGTTCTGAAGTACAGATCCTCATGGATCCTCTCACTTTTTGCATTGGGCCAACCCTAAATCACCGTCAAATCACACATCAAGTCCAGGGGCACAGCCTGCACCTCAAAAAACTAGGATCCAAGGCTTTCTGGCCATACCATGGCCCAAAAACATGGTTTTGAAGCATGGATCCTCATGGATCCTCATGCTTTTTGCATTAGGCCACCCCTAACTCACAGCTATTATTAGCGGTGCTAATAACAAGGCCAGTGGAAGTGATGGTATTCCAGCTGAACTATTTAAAATTTAAAAAGATGATGCTGTTAAGGTGCTACACTCAATATGCCAGCAAGTTTGGAAAACTCAGCAGTGGCCAGAGGATTGGAGAAGATCAGTCTACATCCCAAACCCAAAGAAGGGCAGTGCCAAAGAATGCTCCAACTACCGCACAATTGCACTCATTTCACACGCTAGCAAGGTTATGCTTAAAATTCTACAAGGAAGGCTCAAGCAGTATGTGGACCGAGAGCTCCCAGAAGTGCAAGCTGGATTTCAAAGGGGCAGAGGAACCAGAGACCAAATTGCAAACATGCGCTGGATTATGGAGAAAGCTAGAGAGTTCCAGAAAGACATCTACTTCTGCTTCATTGACTATGCAAAAGCCTTTGACTGTGTCGACCACAGCAAACTATGGCAAGTTCTTAAAGAAATGGCAGTGCCTGATCACCTCATCTGTCTCCTGAGAAATCTCTATGTGGGAAACTACAGTTAGAACTGGATATGGAACAACTGATTGGTTCAAAATTGGGAAAGGAGTACGACAAGGCTGTATATTGTCTCCCTGCTTATTTAACTTATATGCAGAATTCATCATGCGAAAGGCTGGGCTGGATGAATCCCTAGCCGGAATTAAGATTGCCGGAAGAAATATCAACAACCTCAGATATGCAGATGACACAACCTTGATGGCAGAAAGTGAGGAGGAATTAAAGAACCTTTTAATGAGGGTGAAAGAGGAGAGCGCAAAATATGGTCTGAAGCTCAACATCAAAAAAACGAAGATCATGGCCACTGGTCCCATCACCTCCTGGCAAATAGAAGGGGAAGAAATGGAGGCAGTGAGAGATTTTACTTTCTTGGGCTCCATGATCACTGCAGATGGTGACAGCAGCCACGAAATTAAAAGACGCCTGCTTCTTGGGAGAAAAGCAATGACAAACCTAGACAGAATCTTAAAAAGCAGAGACATCACCTTGCCAACAAAGGTCCGTATAGTTAAAGCCATGGTTTTCCCAGTAGTGATGTATGGAAGTGAAAGCTGGACCATAAAGAAGGCTGATCGCCTCTTTTGAGGTGAAGAGAGCAGCGAGATTGAGAAGCTGGCACCACGGAAAGCCATTTGTCTGCCCCCAGGAAAGCGCAGTCCCAGGCTTGAATGCTGCAGCGATTGATTCTCAAACACTAAGAAACCCGAATTTAATTGGATTATCGGTGATAAGAGGATAAGAGGATTTGAACAATTTGGGAGCAGCGATGTTCAAAAGGAGGCCAGCCTCGCCTGGAGTCTAATTCATATGCAAAGACTACCCGCAGAGCGGAAAGAAACAGTGAGTTACCTCAAACGGAATATTTATCCTTTGTTTTATTTACAAAAGACACTTACCTAATTAAAGAACGCGGATTGGAGTTTGGAAGGGGTAAAACCTGGAGTAAGAACGTTTTATTTGTATTTTTGGTGGGCCTCTGAGATCGCAGGCAGAGGAAACTTCCAAGTAAGTTTTTACTTTCGATTTTAAAAAGAACTGTGTAGTAAACTTCTTCGAAGCCCTCCTTTGATATATATATATATTTGGGGGGGGGGGTTGGTCTGTGCCAAAGCAGTGATATGAAGAAGTGAAGAAATTAAAATTAAAATAGACTGAACTGTTAATTTTGTTAAGTTGGTTAACTGAAATTGGAAAATAAGGAGCAGAGGGAAGATATTTACTTACCCCCTCCTCCTGCTTCTGGCTTTTGAAGACACTGAAAAAAACAGAGAATCGCCATTCTCTTCCTTTCTTCTTTGTTTTTCTTGTTTTTCTTCTTGGGTTACCTCTTCTTTTTGAGATGCTAAATTTCTTTTTGGGATATTAGATCATTTTTATAAAATAAAAATCCTTTGTTCCCTCTCCTCTCTGTCCATCTCTGCTGATCCCTTATTTTTTTATAACTGCTTTGTTTTGGTTTAGCTTGAGTTTAGTGGTGCTTAGAGATCTGTGTCTTTCTCTCTGCCTCTGTTAACCCTTTCCTTACCCAGTTAACCCTTCCCTCACTCTATGTTGTGTATTTTTAAATATAATCTCTAAGATATTTTGGTGTCATCTGTTTTACTTTCTGAGTTGGTTTTGTTACCCTGAGTCTCTAGTTGTTTACTCTATCACTTTCTTAATCTTTTATTACTCTTGGTACTATTTTATTCCCCTTTCTCCATTTGATGGACTTTATTTCTTTGGACGTTATAAATTTCGATTGTGGATTAGCCAAGCAAGTGGCAAGAAAATTAAACTTCTTTTTTAAAATTTGATGCTATAACTGAGAGTGAGGATTATTAAGAAATGTCCCATTCACAGAAAAAGGGTGGTGAAGGGGCAACACCTGGAGAAAGAAGAGGGTTAAAACAAGAGCTAGAACTGAAAGGAGATATTGTAAAGATGCTTGCAGAGATAAAGAAAGACATTAAGCAAAGTGAGAAAAATCTAGAGGCAAGGTTGGAACAGATGGACAAAAAAATTGATATGACAGTTAATGAATTGAAAGGACAAATGAAGGAGCTGACAAAAAGAACACAGAGTTTAGAAGAGGGATTGAAAAGAACAAAATTAGAGATGAGGGAGGTTAAAAGGGAGGAAGAGAAGGTGAGAGCTGAAGTTTCAGAAATTAATAAGACACAAGAAGATATTTGGGACGCGATTGCCATGAATGACCTGAGGCAGAGAGACCGAAATTTGAGGTTGAGATCAGCGCCTGAGGTACAAGGGGAGAATTTAAGGGAGAAATTGACATTAGAAATTGCACAATGGTTAGGTATGGAAGTGGAAGAGGTTAGGAAAACGATTCAGACTTCCGGGTTAGCGCTCCGTGGAAATTAGGGTCTGGCTGCCACGGCGAAGGCGGAGACCCACTAAAAACCACAGGTGGGAGAAGCCTGTGGACGTGGGATTCAGCTGGCACCTTTTGCGCCTCCCCTACTTGCGGGGAAACCCAGTTTCGGGAATCTGGAGCGATGTGGGGTGAGCAGCGCGGTGCTTTGAATCGACTGCTTCTTTCACGGAGTGAAGCCGCATTGCTGTTGCCGGAGAGCGCTGACTTTTTCCTGTGGACAATTAGACTTTAAACAACTACCCGTGAGTAGAACAGAAAATTGGATCGTTAAACATCTTAATTTGGCACCGAAACGGGAAGGTTTCAAACAGGAAGTCCGCCTTCCTCTTTTGTAAATAGATTGAAGCAAAGACGTTGCAAGCTAAAGTCTTGGAAAGCCTTTTGTAAAGGATTAAATCTCCATCGGTTAAAATTACTAAACCCCCCTTGGAAGCAGGAGAAGAGGGGGGAAATTTTAGATCGCCTAAGCCTGCAGGAGAGAGAGTGAAGAAAGATAAATTACCACCGTTTTGAACCTGGGAACGGGCTGCCAGTAAGATCGACGTTTTGGGAAAGTTCATTGACTGTGAATAAAACGTATGTTGACAGATAGTTAAATAAGAGAAATATATTGTTTCCATTGTTTCCTTTTGCACTTAAAAAGGAGCAAAAGTAACTGGAAATTGAAATTAACTTTGTTGCTGGATCTGCGTTTAAAAGGACGGATACAAATAGAAATTGTTTCCTCTAGAGGGAGCTTTTGAAACTGTTGTAGGAGTGGAGCTGGGGGATTTTCCAGCTGCAGAGATTAAAGACCGGGAGAATCAGAGATTGACCTTGGACAAGAATGTCGACAGAAGAAGCCTTAGTGATTGCATTTTGCAAGACAAGTGCTTTATTGGAACAGCTTCATGAGAAGATGGATGTGATGACTATTAAAATTGATAATTTGGGACAAAAAATGACTGATTTGGGACAAAAAGTGAATACCTATACAGAAACTACTCAGGAATCGATTCAGGAATCTACTTTGACATGGCAAGCTGTGGAGAAGATGAGGGAGAAAGCTGTTGTTGAATCTCAAGTAACACAAGTGGAGAGAGCCCCAGCCTTACAGAGGCAATTTGATGAATGTAAGCTGTTGCCTTTTACGATTGAATTTAGAGAAAGCCAGATTTGGAGGGATGGAGTCCCGCTTGGATTGGAGAAGGAAAGTTGGATAGATCCCCTTATGCAGGGATGTTCTGGCTTTTGGGATCTGGATTTGGGTCAGGGGGAGATCGGAGTTGTGGGGGCCTTTACCTTCGGAGGGATTTTGAAACACGCTCTGAAATATCTTTTGGACTTTAGTTCTGACTATGGAGAATGGGCTGACCTGTCGAGAAGGAATAAAGACATTGTTAGGTTGGAGTTTCCCCGAGATCTACTCCTCAGTGCCAAAGGAAGGAAATTAAGAACAAGATCAGCAGAAGATAAAGTAAAGTGCATGTATAAATATGAAGAAGATCTGCAGAAGGGACACAGAAAAGAGTTAAGAGCCTCGGACAGAAGATCACCAGGTTGATGGACCATATGGAATTGATAGAAAGGACTGACAGAATCCGAGACCAGGGAGAAGAGACGGTGGAAGAAGATTGGAGAAAAGTTTAAAATTTATTTAGAGAAATATTGTAAAATTAATGAGTGTTAGAAAAATGTTGGAATGAAATTACATGGCTTTAGTAGAAACGTTATAAGGAGTTAAGTATAAATAAGCTTTAGAGTTTTAATGGTAAGATAAGGTTAAAATAAATTAAGACAATTAAATGACAGAAAACTGAAAGATGGAAAGGATTTGCTGAAATAATAACTAGAACACAAAAAAGGGAGGTGTGAGGAGGTCGATGAAACAAGTTAATGAAGGACAAAGATATGGAAATATTGGATGTGTTTTTAATTGTTTTTGCTTTTGTTTTTGTTTTGATGTTTTGATGTCTTTTTTGTTTTTTATGTATTGTAATGTATTGATTTGTATTGTTTACTTTTTCTCTTTCTCTTTTTTTTACTTCTTTCTGTAATATTTAAACTTTTAATAAATATTATTATTATTATTTTTAAAAAAGGAAAATGATTCAAAATGTATTTCGGATTAAGACAAGATCGGCCAGAGCAAATAAATTTCCAGGCGATTGTCTAATTATTTTTAAAGATACAGAAATAAAGAATTTGATACTACAGAAAAATAGAGAAAAAAGATTGATAATCGATGGAAATTTCATTATTTATTTTTAGGGACGTTCCACTTCGCTTGTTGAAAAAACAAGATCCTTTCAAACCATTGACACAAATTTTGAGGAAAACCAAATTGAATTTAAATGGGAATTTCCAGTGGGGATCTCCTTTTTTTACAAAGGGAAAAAGTTTAACTCACAAACCCAGACGAAACACAGAAGTTCATGAGAAGATACAAGGAACTGGGATGAGAAGAAGAAGCAGCTAGAGCTGGAGCGGGGGTAGGATTGGGAGTCCGGCGGGGGCGGGGGGAGGGGAGAGGGATTGGAAGGAGGAATTAGGAGACAGAGAAGAAGAGGAACAGGAAGAGGAAGAAGAAGAGGAACAGGGAAAAGAAGAAGTAGAAGAACAGATTTAAGATCTTAATTTATTGGACTTACAAAGAAAGATGGCGTTGAAATTATGGACTTGGAATATTAATGGGAGTAACGATTAAAAAAACGCAATAAAATTGAACAGTGTTTGAAGAGGAAGTATTTGGATATTATTTGTTTACAAGAGACTCATGTGGCGAGAAGACATAGAAAGGTATTAATCAATAAGAAGTTAGGAAACGAATTTATTTCATCAGACAGAAGCAAGTTGAGAGGGGTGGTGTTGTACATAAAAAACAAATTGGAAGCTCAACAGATTTTTAAAGATGAAGAAGGTAGGGTTATGGCAGTTCAAATCAAATGGCAAGGCGAAAAACTGATAGTAGTCGGGATTTATGCACCTAATGGAAATAAAGCTGATTTCTATAAAGAATTGGAAGAAAAGCTATTGGAATCCATGGATCAGAAAATCATAATAATGGGGGATATGAACGGAGTGGTGTCAATGGAAATGGATAGACTAAGAGCAAGTGGGAAAGTTAAAGAAGGGAAATTACCTAAAACTTTTTTTCGATGAGTGAGAACTGTAACTTGATAGATGCTTGGAGATTAAGATACCCATTAGAAAAACAATTCACTTACCACTCAGAAGCGAACCAGTCAATGTCAAGAATCGATCAGATTTGGGTCTCTAGTGAACTAACACCAAGAATTTCCAAAACTGAAATACAGCCAAAGGTATTGTCGGATCACAATGCACTAAAATGTGTTATAAAAGGAATAGAAGAAAAATCCTTTCGATGGAGAATAAATGAAAGTCTTTTGGATGATCAGAAAATAATAGAAAAAGCACGTAAGAACTTAACAGACTATTTCATGAATAATTGCAATAAAGGTACGAAAATTAATATGGTATGGGATGCCAGCAAAGCGGTGATGCGGGGTTTCTTTATTCAGCAAAATACGATTAAAAACAAATTTAGAGAAAAAGGGAGGAAAGAAATTTTAAAACAAATAATGGAAAATGAGAAGAGCTTAATCGAAAAACCAAACAATTTGAAAATAAAGCAAAACATTAAAATATTACAAACAGAATTTGCAATGATAACAAATAAAGAAGTAGAATGGAACATTAAAAGAATGAGACAGAAAAATTTTGAGTTTGCAAACAAATCTGGAAAATGGTTGGCAGGGCAAATTAAGAAAAGAAAGGAACAGAATACAATCAATAAAATCAGAGTAGATGGAAAGTGTAATGGTTCTAGGGGTTGCTCGTGCGTAAGCCGGTGCAAACACCTGGCTGGATTGCCTGAGTGAACCTTTTCTGTCCGGACAGCCACTCACCCGTGGCTGTCTCAGTCGCTGGCAGAATCCGTCAGTGGGCGTTTCTTAAACTTCTTCCACCAAAGAAGCTCTTTGACGCCTAGTCTCCTCCTACTCTCTCTGTGCGAAAGCCTTCTGTGAAGGAGGGCGTAGGCAGCGGAGGACCCCTACTCTCCCCGCTGGTCCCCGGCAAGGAGTCATGGGACCGCCTCGCCGCTTCCCCCATCTGCCCCCCTTCTCCACTGGTGCTATGCTGATTCTCTTCCCCAGAAGATGGGCTGCCTCTCCCAATCCCGGGACGCTCTCCGGAATCCCTCTGGATTTTGCTCTCTCCCTCCGGCACTGATGGCAGTTCCCTGACATCCACCTCCTCCTCAGGACCCCACCCCCACCCCTGGCGCGATTTTCCGGTACAGCCTCCTTTCTCTCCTCGGTCGACGATGCGGGGAATCCCCTGAAGGAACTGTCATCATCTTCTGAGGATTCAAAACCAGCCTCCCATCCGCTCCGACTTCTCCCCGCTGGTTGAACCTCCCAGTCTGATCCTTCTCCCTCGGACACCTCCCCTCCCTCCTCTTCGGAGGCAGGGAAACCCACAAAGTCCCCTTCGTCGTCTGTGGGTCCAAATTCTTCCTCCCAGAATCTAGCTAATGGTTTGGGCTTTTCCGGGAACAAACCGTGGAATTCTTCCACCAGATACCCGTCAGTGATTGATTCAGCCGGGACCCAAGTGTTTTCAGACCTAGGTTCCCCCTCCCAGGCTACCAAGTACTCTACCTGGCGACCTTGCCACTGTGAGGAGAACCTGAGCTTACAGGGTTAAACAGCTCAGAGTGTACGCCCTGCCTACTGTTGGGAGGGAGGAACTTCTGCGTCATATCCGAGAGCCTCCAGCCTTTGTTTTCTCTCTACTTTCGCTTTTGAGGAGAGAGGACGTGTTTTTCACAATGCTGTTCGCTGTGATAGAGAATGGATAGTCTGCTGTAAATAAAACTGCTTTTAGCTGCTAAGATCCTGAGTGGACTTTATTTAAGCACACTGAAGAATGCACTGGAGTTTTGAAGCTTTCTCTTACCGCTGCTGATCTCTGCTTTTGCTCAGAGCATCAGAATGTGGACTTTGGAATGCAGAGGCCTGGCAAGAGCTACGCAGCCGAAGCGGGCTGGACACCAGGATTTATCTGAGCAATAAATCTTTCTTTAAGAGGTTATGGACGACAGTTACTGCAATTAGAGGAAGCTGCTTTGAAGCCTGCTTTGAAGTGCTGTGTGCTTTAAAAAGGCTGAGAAAGCTGAGAAGCTGCTGTTTTTGCTGCCGGAAGGAAAAAGACCTGCTTTGAGGCTTTGCCTGGGAGAAAAGCAGGGGAACTGGCTGCAATGCTGTGTGCTGCAAAGAGCCACTGGAGGCCTCTCCTTTGAAGCTGGCTGGTACGCGTGAGTACTTCATAGCCCCAATGGGAGCACTGGGGGAGGAGATGGCTGAGCTCCAGGACTTTTATGATGTCCCGTTTGAAAAGCTCACAACCCAGTCCTGGGATATCTGGGTTAGGAGAGTAAGGGGGTGGTTTTTGGCCACAGGGCTCTGGAGTATAGCCCAGAAGGAGCCAGCCCCACCCATGCCAGTTGCTGCTGAAGATGGCGCAGCAGACCTGGAGGCTGCTTTGCTGGAAGATAGAGAGCAGAGAATGCAAAGAGAGCTCTGCATGTTGAGAGCAAGCGTGGACGCTTTGCTGTTGCCCCACCTGGAGGGCGTTGAATTGGCTCAGGCCGCCTGGCAGGTGCTGAGGAGTCTGTGTGAAAGCTCAGCAGGAGCCCAGGTCCGGGAGAAAGCCGAGAGCAGGGAGGAAGCCGAGAGCCCAGTGGGGGCTGCTGGCCATGTTCCTGAAGTTACAACTGGGAGTAGCTGCTTTGTCTCCAAGGGGCCGTGTGATGTTGAGGCCTACAACCAGAGTGCTGGGGAGCGTGCAGGCCCAGGCTGTGCTCCCAGGAGTGGGGGTGCTGGGAACAAAGGAATGGCTGAAGAGGGAGCTATGAGAGCTGTTGCTACGCGTCGCCGCTGTTATCGCTGTGGCTCCCCCTCCCATCTGGTGAGAGAATGTCCAGTGGAGGCACAGGAACAGCCGAAGGCCGTCTCCCGTAGCAACCAGATAAAAGGCTCTTCTTCAAAGCGTGGGAAAGGCAAGCCGAAGGCAGCTGGCAGAGACACTGAACATAAACATTTGGCAGCCTCTATGGCTGCAGTCAAGAGTTGTCAACAGGATGCTGTGCTGGCTTTTGTGATAGACTCAGGTGCATCGCATCACCTAGTGCCATCTGCA